>NC_138883.1:59379684-59979684 GCF_965194825.1 Balaenoptera physalus | reverse complement strand
TGGTAATTTCTTCCTATCTTACCAACAAATGTTATAAATGAAGAGACAGAGTTTTAAAAGAAAAAAAGCTAAAAATATATTGGCTTGGCCAAAAAGTTCATTCGGGTTTTTCCGTAAGATGTTACGGAAAAACCCAAATGAACTTTTTGTAATATTACTGGCCAACGCAATATTACAGTGTGTGGTTTTCATGCAACTGTTAAGTAAGTGTATCCTTCTGGTGAGAAGACAAGTGTTAAATATTGAAAGAATTTTTGACCTGCTGGTTTCTTTTACTCTAATCTGGGAAATTCTGAAAGAACTTTCTGAAAGAAGAAAGATGACTGATGATGATATTCCTTTAATATAAATTCACATGCTGTAATTTTTATCATTTTCTTGTAGTTTCTCAGCAGTGTGATTTCCTTCACATATTAAATGAACTAACAGTTTTAAATGACCCTAGAGGAAAGTTAACTCTTCATTCCAAATGCAGACTTTATTTTTACAGGCGTAATCTTTTCATATGCACTAAAACGTTCACAGTTTTTCCTTGCATTTGTTGCTTTAGATTATTACACCATGAAAAACTGTCCACTAAACAAACCAACACTCTGAGATACTCTTTATCACTCACTTTATCCAGGTTTTTAAAATTTAATATGATATTTTTATTTTATGTTAATACACTGTGAAATATAACTACGGAAGTGTGAATACGGTGAGCATCCATGTCACCACCACATGAATTAAGATACAGAACATCGACCATGATTTAGCAACATTTTGTATGTCCATCCTTTCTTTATTGGGTACTCCACCCAAGGAGTGTCATTATTCTGACTTGTGATAATCATTGCTTTTCTTTATAATTTTAAAACCTGTGGGCTTCCCTGGTGGTGCAGTGGTTAAGAATCTGCCTGCCAGTGCAGGGGACACGGGTTCAAGCCCTGGTCCAGGAAGATCCCTCATGCTGTGGAGCAACTAAGCCCGTGCGCCACAATTACTGAGCCTGTGCTCTAGAGCCCACAAGCCACAACTACTGAAGCCCTCATGCCTGGAGCCCGTGCTCCGCAACAAGAGAAGCCACCGCAATGAGAAGCCCACGCACCACAACGAAGAGTAGCCCCCGCTCGCCGCAACTAGAGAAAAAGCACGCACACAGCAACGAAGACCCAACACAGCCAAAATAAATAAATTAAATAAAATAATAAAATAAATAAATTTATTTTAAAAATAAATAAAATTTATAAAACCTATGCATGGCATCCCTAAAAATGTATCTTTAAAATATCAGGGCTTCCTTGGTGGCGCAGTGGTTAAGAAGACGCCTGCCAATGCAGAGGACGTGGGTTCGAGCCCTGGTCCGGGAAGATCCCACATGCTGCAGAGCAACTAAGCCCGTGCACCACAACTACTGAGCCTGAGCTCTAGACTCCACAAGCCACAACTACTGAGCCCATGTGCCACAACTACTGAAGCCTGTGCGCCTAGAGCCCGTGCTCCGCAACAAGAGAAACCATGACAATGAGAAGCCCGCACACCACAATGAAGAGTAGCCCCTGCTCACCGCAACTAGAGAAACCCCGTGCACAGCAACAGACCCAACACAGCCAAAAATAAATAAATAAATAAATAATTTTTTAAAAAGATAAAATATCACTTAATTTTGCCTGACTTTGTATTTTATATAAGTGAAACCATACTGTACTTGTTTGTGACTTGCTTCTTTCATTTAATTATGTTCCTAAGAATCATCTGTTGTAGTTAATCCTTTCCATTGCTGTATAGTGTTCCATTACATAAAAATAATTTATTCTTTTTATTTATGGTGATGATCCTTTGAGTTCTTTCCAGTTTGTGGCTGTTACAAAAAATATTGTTTATAAATATTCTTGTACATCTCTTGCTGCATAGATGCAAGAGTTTCTCTAGGGTAAGTAACCTAGGAGTGACATTGTTAGGTTATTAGATATGTTCCCCTTTACTAGATAGCACCAAACTGATTTCCAATGTGATTGTATCCATTTACATTTCAACCATCAATGCATGGATGTTCCTGTTACTCTGCTTTTTACTTTTTTATTAGTATCTTGTAAAGCATTCAAGCATATTTTCACATGCTTTTGCTTGGCAATTTGAACTTCTGTGAAGTGCCTATTTCTTGCCCCTTTTTCTATTGGGTTGTATGTTTGTTTGTTTGTCTTTTGTAGTAGGAGTTCCATATATATTCCAGACACTAGCCCTTTGTTGGCTATGTTCATCACAAATATTTTCTCCCAGAAGTTCTTAATTTTAACACAGTCAAAGCTATAAATCATTTACATCTTAAGAAATCCTTTCCTGCCCTGAATTTGTGTACATACTTGCCTATACTTCATTCTCAGAGCTTTATATATTTGCATTTCACATTTAAGTGTTTAAATCCTTAAGTTTGAATTTTAAGTATGGTATAAGGAATCCAGTTTCTTTCCTTTTTTTCTTTTTTTAAACAAATGGATTATCAGTTACCCCAGCACCATTTATTGAAAGACCTTTTCAGTTGGGTCTGTTTGTGGGCTCTATTCAGTTCCCTGAGTCTATTTGTCTATGTCTGTAACCAGTACTACACCGATTTAATTACTTCATCTTTTTAATAAATGATATCTGGTAGGGAAACATCTGCATCTTCTTTTACAGTAGGTACTTGGCTATTTTTGGCTTTTGAACTGCCATATAATTTTAAGCTCAGCTTGTTAAATGCCACAAGATAATCTGTTGGGACTTTGATTCAGATTGCATTGTCTAGGTAGATCTATGCTGTCCATGTGGTTGTTGAGCACTTGAGGTAGTGACTAGTCTGAACTGAGATGTGCTGTAAGCGTGAGTTACACACCAGATTCCAAAGACTTTATATGACAAAAAGAATAAAATATTTCATTAATAATTTTCATATTGATTACATTTTAAAATAATATTTTGGATATATTGGATTAAGTAAAATACATTATTAAAATTAATTTTACCTGTCTCTTTTTGTTAATGTGGCTAATCAACAAAATTAAATTTGATTACAATTGCGGTTCACATTATGTTTCTATTGGACAGCACTGCTACAGATTAATTTGAGAAGCATCGACACCTTTACAATATTGAGTATTCCAAACTATGAAATTGGCTTATCTCCATTTATTCAAATTCCCTTTAATGCCTTTCCCAAAAAGGTCTTATTCATCTTTCATAAGACTTATTCCTAGCTACCTGACTCATACATGGATAAATAGATTACTCTTTCATTGTGAAGAGCACACAGAATATGGTCTGTTTTGTATACAAAACAGACCATATTCAACTTAATGAACTATCACAGTGCTAACACCTATGCAATCACCCAGGTGGACTACAACATTGCCAGGACCCAAGAAGCCCCTCTCATATCCCCTTCCAATGATTTCTCCCTCCCTCTCCCACCCTCAAAAGTAACCACTGTTCAAGTAATCAAAGAAGTCATTAGACTGAGTGGCCCTAATTCTTGTCAGCCTAAGAAAGCAAACTGAAACCTCAGGCAGAGTCCCATAAATGCATTGAGGGAAGAAATTGAAATCTAAGAATAACCAATCACAAACAGCCAACTAGGCTTTCCCAAATAAGGCAACTGCTTAAGCTATAGCCAATCAAATAATTTCCTTGCTTTGTTTCCTATCTGCTCTATAAAAAAAGCCTTTCCCCTAACTCCTGACAGGAGTGCACCGAACCATTTTCAGTTTGGTGTTGCCTTTATTGGAATCAATGTTTGCTCAAATACACTCTTCAAAATTTTGATGTTCCTCAGTTTATCTTTTAACACCACGATTTTGACTTTCTGGTAATTGCTTTCTTGATTTCCTTCATCGTTTTAAAAGTGACGAATGCATCCTAAACATTATTATTTTTTCTCCTGTTTTTTAATCTTCACATAAATGAAATCATAATGTATGTATTTTTTTGTGTTTGACTTCTTTTGCCCAACATTATGTTCCTGTGACTCATTCATATTCTTGTATGTCCCTGTAGATAACTGTCACCAGTATGTGGATATTGAGATTCTTTTCAATTTGGGGGTTTTACAAATAATTCTGCTATAGAACTTTCTTGTCTTTTGGTAAACATGTGCACAGATATATACTTAGGAATGAAATTGCTAGGTTGTAAGTTATACACAAATACATGTGCACACACACACACACACACACACAGAGCACACACTTTAGTAGGTAACACCTAAGAGTTCTTTGAAGTCATTGTATCACGAGCAGTATATAAAAGTTCCCATTGCTCCATATACCTGCTAACATTTGGTATTGTCAGTCTTCTAACTTTAGCCATTGTGGTTGGTGCGTAGTGGTATCTCATTGTGGTTTTAATTTACATTTTCTAGATGGCTGTCGCGGTTGAGTATGTTTTCCTATTTATTTTAAACCTTTTGGATATCCTCTTCAGGGACTTTCTCTTCTTGATTTTACAAGTTCTGTATATACTCTGGAAGTGAATCCTTTGTTGAGTATACAGTCGGCGCTCCATATTCACAGGTTCTGTATCCATGGATTCAACCAAACACTGATAGAATATATTTGGGGAAAAAATTTCCAGAAAGATCCAAAAAGCAAAACTTGAATTTGCCACATGCTGACAACTACTTACATAGCATTTACATTGTATTTAAAACTATTTACATTGTATTTACAACTATTTACATTGTATTAGGTATTATAAGTAATCTAGAGATGATTTAAAGTATACCAGAGGATATGTGTAGGTTATATACAAATACTACACGATTTTGTATAAAGAACTTGCATTTCTGTGGATTTTGGTATTTGAAAGGAGTCCTGGAACCAGTCCCCTGGGGATACCAAGGAACAACTGTATGCATTGCAAACATCTCCCACCTTGTAGCTGGGATTTTCACTTTTTAAATGGTATTAAGAATTTCTTGATTATAATGTTCAGTTTATCAATTTTTGTGGTTAATACTTTATGTGTCCTATTTAAAATGTATCTCCCTATTTCAAGATCAAGAAGATAGTCTCCTATTTTAACTTTCTAAAACTTTATTATCTTACTTTTCACATATAATTGTATCATTTTCCTGGAATTGGTTCTTGTGTATGGTGTGAGTTGGGGGTTAAGTCTCATTTCTTTTTTCCTTGTGAATGTCAAATTGCCCAAATTCAATTATTGAAAAATCTGTGCCTTCCACACTGCTCTGCAGTACCACCTTTCTCCTATATCACATATCCATATATGCATGTTTCTCTTTCTAGGCTCTCTATTCTATTTCATTGGTCTATGATTTTTTTTAACATCTTTATTGGAGTATAATTGCTTTACAATGGTGTGTTAGTTTCTGCTTTATAACAAAGTGAATCAGCTATACATATACATATATCCCCATATCTCTTCCCTCTTGCGTCTCCCTCCCTCCCTCCCACCCTCCCTATCCCACCCTTCTAGCTGGTCACAAAGCACCGAGCTGATCTCCCTGTGCTATGCGGCTGCTTCCCACTAGCTATCGGTTTTACGTTTGGTAGTGTATATATGTCCATGCCACTCTCTCACTTTGTCCCAGCTTACCCTTCCCCCTCCCCGTGTCCTCAAGTCCATTCTCTAGTAGGTCTGCGTCTTTATTCCCGTCCTGCCCCTAGGTTCTTCATGCATTGGTCTATGATTCTATCTTTGAGCCACTACCACTGTCTTAATACCATAGCTTCATATTAATACTTCATATCAGGTAGAGCAGATTCTCCCACGGTGTTTGTTTTTTTAAAATTAATTAATTTATTTATTTATTTTTGGCTGTGTTGGGTCTTCGTTTCTGTGCGAGGGCTTTCCCTAGTTGTGGCAAGTGGGGGCCACTCTTCATCGCGGTGCGCGGGCCTCTCACTATTGTGGCCTCTCTTGTTGCGGAGCACAGGCTCCAGACGCGCAGGCTCAGTAATTGTGGCTCACGGGCCTAGTCGCTCCGCGGCATGTGGGATCCTCCCAGACCAGGGCTCGAACCCGTGTCCCCTGCATTGGCAGGCGGATTCTCAACCACTGCACCACCAGGGAAGCCCATCCCACCGTGTTTTAATTGACTCTCCTGCCCACCCACATTTTCATATAAATCTTAGAGTCAGTCTTTGAATATCCACAAAAAACTTGCTGGGATTTTTATTTGAATTGCTTTGAATCTATAGGTCAATTTGGTCCCTACAAAATACTGAGTCTTCCAATCCATGAATATGACACATTGTTAGAAATCAGGATAATGGTTATTGCCTGTTTTGTATTTTATATAAATGGATTATTTTATACTTGTTCAATATTAGGTTTGTGATGTTTGTTAATTTTGTTGCTTGTAACTGTACTTTTTTTTATTGCTGTGTATTATTCCATTGCGTGAATGAATATCCCATAATTTATGCATCCATTCTATTGTTGATGGACATTTGTGTGGTTTCCACACAGTTTGAGGTCAGTATGAACAGTGCTGTTAACAACATACTGTTCATGTCTTTTGATAAACGTATGTTCACATTTCTTGTGGTGTGTATAAGCCACCTGATCTTTAAGTTAAAATGGAAAGTGCTGTGCTGGTGACTTCTTCCTCTTCTGGTCCAACAGTCCATCAACTCTACTGGTCCAACAAACCATCAACTCTATCATGTATATAATGGTTATTTCTCCTAAGGGGTATTTTTCTGGACCTCATTTCTTTTTCTTTGGTTCCTTTCTCAGATGTAATGTTTGAGTTGTTTGGTATTTGTCCCTGCAAAAACTCTTTCATCTCATCTTCTGCCTCTCATTTAACAAGAAGTCCCTTGGGATCTCATAAATACTTTTAAGATTTGATATTTTACCCAGGCATTTTGAAGGCTTTCAGTGGGATGGTTGGCCTAGGTGTTTACCTTCCCATACTACTGGAAATAGAATTCAATAGAATTTAACATACATTTACTAATCACTTACTATATATCAGGCTGTCTTCTAGGTTTAGGGATATGATATTGAAAAAAACAGACAAAATCTCTACCTTCATGGGGCCTACATTCCTAACCAATATCTCTACAAATATTCCTTCTGTCCTTTTCTCCCTTTTCTCCGTGTGTTCAGCTTAAATGTATGTTAGACCTCAGTCTTTCCTCAGTATCTTTGAACCTACCTTTTGCATCTCTGTGTCTCCATCCTGAATTATGGATAATTTCTTCAGATACATCTTCTAGTTCATTAATTCATGTAATGGAATCACACATGTTTTCCCCCTCAGTGAATCAACTTTTATAAATACAAGTGTTCAAATCACTATTATTTTATTTTGTTTATATACGTACATATATATGTGCACGTGTGTGCAAACACACACATATATCTATAATCTATCAGTGAAAAATCCAATTTAAAATATTTAAATGATGTATGAATATGCATTCTCACTCATGATAAGAAGTATTCCTAGAGAATGTTCCATAAGCTGCATATGCTTGTGTGACAAGTGCACAGCAGCCTCATTGCCAGCTACTACTTAAGTTTTGCTTGTAGTAGGTTTGGCTATAACTATGCATTTTTTTCTGGTTGACTCCAAGTTCACAGAATTTTCATATATCTTGTTAAAAGTTTCTTCACTTTGAAAATAAATGTCTTCTCAGATATTATCAAATCAAGTATGGCAAACAAGGAATAAATAATCAAAAAGTCAGTACAGTGTGTAATTTTATCCAAAAAGAAGAATTCACTTAATCCCTGTCTCTCATCCAGTTAAAATACCTTTTACTATGTAATGATGTTGCAGACATTTAAAATAATAGCCCAAATCATAGCAAACACCTGTGAACTTATTATCTAGCTAATAAAATGTGTTCCTATTTTCCCTTCCCCCACTACCAAGAGAAGTTTTAAGTTTTTTACTAAGTTTTTTTAATATATTTTTTGAGCATGTTAAGATTCATCACTTTATAATGTCTTTTAAAAAGGGCACTTTCTCAGCTTGCCTGTCATTTAGTGACCCCAAATTAATTCATCTTCATGATTAAACAAGTTTTCTCCACTATTACGTGAGCCTCACCTTTATTCTCAGGCAGTGTCAAAACTGCCCTTAAGTAAATTCATATACATAAAATTGATGGGTCAATGAGACCTTTGAAGCATATTGGAAAATTATACAAATTTATACTCCTACCAACTATATATGACATTGTTTTTCTTCTTATATCCTTATCAATTCTGAGTTTTGTCAACTATATATTTTTTTTTTGGCAATCTCATTAATAAAAATCTTGTACTGATTTGTATTTCTTTAATAAAGAGTGAAACATATTTTCTAGTACATTTATAATTTGGGGATTTTTTTTAACATTTAATATTTTTTCATATGGTAGTTCTGTTTTTAATTTTTTTTAATTTTTATTGAAATATAGTTGATTTACAATGTTGTGTTAGTTTCAGGTGTACAGCAAAGTGATTCAGTTATCAATATATATAAATATATACTTTTTTAACATTCTCTTCTATTATAGGTTACTACAAGATATTGAGTATAGTTCCCTGTGCTATACAGTAAGTCCTTGTTGGTTATCTGTTTTATATATAGTAGTGTGTATATTTTAATCCCAAACTCCTAATTTATCCTCCCACCTTTGGTAACCATAAGTTTGTTTTCTATGTCTGTGGGTCTATTTCTGTTTTGTAAATAAGTTCATTTGTATTGTTTTTTTATTTTTATTTTAAAATTTTTTTATTTTTTAGGTTTTTTTGGCCATGCCACGTGGCTTGCGGGATCTCAGTTCCCCAACCAGGGATTGAACCCAGGCCACGGCAGTGAACGCCTGGAATCCTAACCACTAGGCAACCAGGGAACTCCCTGTATCATTTTTTTTAGATTCCACATGTAAGCGATATCATATGATATTTGTCTTTCTCTGTCTGGCTTACTTCAGTTAGTATGATAATCTCTAGGTCCATCCATGTTGCTGCAAATGGCATTATTTCATTCTTTTTTATGGCTGAGTAATATTCCACTGTATATATTACATTTAACTTTTAATTTATTTGAAATTTATTTAGTTGTTAAAAAAAACAGGTAGGGATCAACTTCTTTTTTTCCCAAGTTTCTGTTAGTTGTCCTAGTATAATTGATTGGATAACCTTTGTCTTCCCTATATTGAAATGCACTCATATAGCAAATTACCATGTGTTCCTGGATCTATTTATGGACCCTAGTCTATTCAACTGAGTGCTGTATTGTATTACTTAAAGTCATTTTATAGTAGGTTTTAATATCTATCTTTTATCTATGCTAAATTCTCCCCCAATTATGCATTTTTTAAAAACTAAGTGAAGAACTTTATTAACTTTTGTTTCAAACTTTATTACCAGGCTTCTACAGCTTAATTAGCTGCAAAGAATGAATGGCGTATAGGCAAAAACTGAAAAGAGCTGCAGTGTCCAAGCGGCTTGGGCTTTAAAATATTAGAAATCTGTATTTTATCAGACCCAGGGACAAAGTTTTAAAAAGTAGTCTTAATATAAAATAGCAGCACCCAGTAACTTCAAGTTTCATCTTCAGAAGTTGACTCAATTCAGTTTGTCTCATTCTTGAACGCCTCAGCAAAATTCTCTGTAAGATCTGGAATTTCATCATCACCATCCTCTCTAGTAGCAAGCAGTGCTTTTCCACCCACAGATTATTTTGGCAGTGCTTCAGCCAGTCATTTTAAACTAGTCAGACTGTCTGCACCAAGCTGGTTTAAGATGCCAGGTAACATTTCTGTCAGCTGCTTTGTTTCAGCATGGCCAATAACAGTGAAAGTGTTGGCTGCCAGAGATGTTTGAAATTTAGGGTTGTTAATGTGCATCACATTAACTTTTCAATACCAGAGATGTTGTTTACCCCTAAGTTTCTTTAAGTTCTTTAAGGAGAAGTTTGTTTGTTTGTTTGTTTGTCTTAAATCATCTGTTGTAGCTGTTCTATGAACCAACTTCTTTCTGTGAGCAGTTCCTTTCCCACCAATGTGCACTTGTGCCTGCAGTTTTGTGAGTTTCTTCTGGTTCATGATAGTTTCTTTCGTCTTGATGGAGTGGAAATGGGGCCCTGTGGGGGGGCCAGGTCTGGCGCTCAGGGGGTCTCAGGCAGACCAGCTGGGATTAGGGACACACATGGGGTGCCCCCAGTTATGCTTTTCCAAATTTCCCAAAATATATATTTATTTTTAATGAAAACTTTAGAATCACTTTTCAAGTTCCCCCCAAAGTTGTAATTTGATTGTGATTGCACTGACTTTATAATTTAGGAATAATCAACAACTTTGGAATATTGAGTCTGTCTAAACAGAAACTAATATGCCTCTCCATTTATTCTGTCATCTATTTTAGTAAAATTTTATAGCTTTTGTTTATACAGGTCCTGCACATTTTTATTAGGTTTAGCCACAGGGTTTGTGTGCAGGTATCCTTTTTTTTTTTTTTTTTTTTTTAATTTATTTATTTTTGGCTGCATTGGGTCTTTGTTGCTGCATGCAGTCTTTCTCTAGCTGCGGTGAGAGGGGGCTACTCTTCGTTGTGGTGCGCGGGCTTCTCACTGTGGTGGCCTCTCTCTCGTTTTGGAGAACGGGCTCTAGGTGCACAGGCTTCAGTAGTTGGGGCGCACGGGCCCAGTTGCCCCATGGCATGTGGGATCTTTCCAGATCAGGGCTCGAACCTGTGTCCCCTGCATTAGGAGGCAGATTCTCAGCCACTGCACCACCAGGGTAGCCCAGGTATCCTTTTTAATAAGAATTTTTCCCTTTTCTGTATTTCCACTTAGTTGTTGTTTGTATATAGGAAATTTTGGAATTTTTTTTCCAATTTGCAGGAAGCTCTTTTGTTTTCCTCTTGTTGAAGTAGAGACTTCCGTGTCTCTGTCCACACCGTCCCCCCCAGTCCCTCCCCCACCCCATAGTTGATTGGATCCTAGCTGAAAAGATCAGGAATGGCACTTCACCAGGAAGACAAGAAAATTTATTTTTGTGTAAAATTTATTTTGGCTCTATAATATGTTTACTGATTTGAATAAGGCTTATTTCATTAACATGAAATTTCCCCCCTGTAACTGTTACTAACAATGCACTCTGTTGAATCTCCCTCTGGTATCAGGTTCTCTTTAACAATTCAGTCCAATTTCATAACCTTAAAAAACACCTTTATTGTGAAAAGTAGGGACAAAGAGTGTTTAAAAAGCTTCTCTGACTGCACCTTGTTTTGTAGTTTTGATTTTGGAACCATGTGAACATTTCATATAATTAAAAAACTTGGATCAAAAAGGAAAAAAAAACTACAAATCTGAAACAAATGGATACAAATGAACCTAGGAGTATGTAAAATTGATAGTACAAACCACACGAAAAAAAAAATTATTTCAAATGACATTAAAACTCAAACTTTTAATGTAGCTCCATGGTGAGTTATATCCTAAAGAGCAAAAAGAACCACAATGAAATATTTAGTTTCAATTCGTAGTTCTTTTTTTTTGTTTGTTTTGACCACACAGCTTGTGCAAGTGAAAGCATGCAAGTGAAAGCTTGGAGTCCTAACCACTGGACCACGAGGGAATTCCCACAGTTGATAGTTCTCTTGTTAGTACTATTAGTTCTATTGTTAGTAGTAATACTAGTATTGTTGCTTTGAAACTATTTTACGCATAATATACATTATATATGTATATGTTATGTATATGCATAAGCAAATATGCAATCATGTTAATGTCATTAAAACCAAGATTTTCAGTGTGAAAGCAAAGGAATACAAATATAATAATTGATGATTTAATTTTTCACTTAAATTGGAAATATCCATATGAATGCATGATTTAGTTTTCTTTCTGAAATTCACATATTTCCTAGCTTTATTTACTGAGAGGGCATAGAAATAATTACAGTCTGGTAGAAGTGAGCATCCCCAGTGCTGATCATAGTCTCTGAAAGCCATTTCTCAACAAAAGGAAGAAGGGTTCCTTCAAAAAAATGGCTGATCCTAGGTCTGCGGCAGGAAATGTACCAGATGAGCTTGATACCTCTTGCTATGCCAGAAAGCAGGAGTGCTATCAATACCACTGGAATTGTGTGGATACAGGGGTCAACTTGAAGGATTTCACACTGGCCAAACTTGGGACAATTTGAGCCTTGAATACTGCAATGTATAAAGCATAACATATACAGGCATACCTCATTTTGTTGTGCTTTGCTTAATTGCGCTTTGCAGATACTGTGCTTTTTATAAATTGAAGGTTTGTGGCAACCCTCCATCAAGTAATTCTATTGGCACAATTTTTCCAACAGCATTTGCTCACTCCATGTCTCTGTGTCACGTTTAGGTAATTCTCACAATAATTCAAACTTTTTCATTATTATTATATTTGTTGTGGTGATCTGTGATCTGTGATCTTTGATGTTACTATTTTAACTGTTTTGGGCCACCATGAACCCATGCCCATTTAAGATGGCGAACTTAACCAATAAATGTGTGTGTTCTGATTCCTCCACCTGCTGGCCGTTCCCCTGTCTCTCTTCTTCTTCTCAGACCTTCCTATTCCCAGAGACACAACAATATTGAAATTAGGCCAGTTAATAGCCCTACAACGGTCTCTAAGTCTTCAAGTGAAATGATGAGTCCCACATCTCTCACTTTAAATCAAAAGCTTTGTGAGCAAGGCATGTCAAAAGCCAAGACAGGCCAAAAGCTAGGTCTCTTGGCAACAAACAGTTAGCCAAGTTGTGAAGGCAAAGGAAAAGTTCTTGAAGGAAATTGAAAGTGCTACTCCAGGGAACACAAGAATGATAAGAAAGCAAAACAGCCTGATTGCTGTAATGGAGAGAGTTTTAGTGGTCTGGACAGAAGATCAAACCTGCTACAACATTTCCTTAAGCCAAAGCCTAATCCAGAGCAAGGCCCTAACTCTCTTCAATTCTAGGAAGGCTGAGAGAGGTGAAGAAGAAAAAAAGTTTGAAGCTAGCAGAAGTTGGTTCATGTGGTTTAAGGAAAGAAGCTGTCTCCATAACATCAAAATGCAGGGTTAAGCAGCAAGTGCTGATGTAGAAGCACTAGAAGATCTAGCTAGGATAATTAATGAAGGTGGCTACATTAAACAACAGATTTTCAGTGTAGATGAAAACAGCCTTCTCTTGGAAGAAGATGCTATCAAGGACTTTCATAGGTAAAGAGGAGAATTCAATACCTGGCTTCAAAGCTTCAAAGGACAGGCTGACTTTCTTGTTAGGGGCTAATGCAGCTGGTGACTTTAATTTGACTCTAATGCTCATTTACCATTCTGAAAATCCTAGGGTCCTTAAGACTTATGCTAAATCCACTCGGCCTGTGCTCTATAAATGAAACTACACAGCCTGGATGACAGCGCATCTGTTTACCACATGGCTTACTGACTATTTTAAGCCCATTGTTGAGACCTACTGCTCAGAAAAAGAGTCCTTTCAATATATTACTGCTCTTTGAAAATGCACCTAATCACCCAAGAGCTCTGATGGAGATGGACAATGAAATTCATGTTGTTTTCATCCCTGCTAACACAACATCCATTCTGCAGCCCATGAATCAAGGGATAATTTCAGGGACTTCCTTGGCGGTCCAGTGGTTAAGACTCCGCGCTTCCAATGCAGGGGGCGGGGGTTTGATCCCTGGTCAGGGAACTAAGATCCCACATGCCACATGGCACGGCCGCCCCCCCACCAAAAAAGGGGTAATTTCAACTTTCAAGTCTTTTTTTCTTCTGGCTGTGCAGCGCAGCTTGTGGGATCTTAGTTCCCCCACCAGGGATTGAACCTGGGCCCTCGACAGTGAAAGAGCAGATCCCTAACCACTGGACTGCCAGGGAATTTCCCATCAAGTCTTACTGCTTAAGAAATACATTTAGTAAGGCCATAGCTGCCATAGATAATGATTCCTCTGATGAATCTGGGCAAAGTAAATTGAAAACCTTCACTGTTCTAGATGCCATTAAGAACATGCGTGACTCATGGGAAGACATCAAAATATCAACCTTAACAGGAGTTTGGAAGAAGTTGATTCCAATCCTCAGGGGTGACTGTGAGGGGTTCAAGACTTTAGTGGAAGAAGTCACTGCAGATGTAGTGGAAACAGCTAGAGGACTAGAATTAGAAGTGGAGCCTGAAGATGTGATTGAATTGCTGCAATCTCATGATAAAACTTGAATGGATGAGGTCTTGCTTCTTACAGATGAGCAAAGAAATTGATTTCTTGAGATGGAGTCTATTCCTGGCAAAGATGCTGTGAAGACTGTTGAAATGACAACAAAGGATTTAGAATATTCCATAAACTTAGTTGATTAAGCAGTAGCAGAGTTTGAGAGGATTGACTCCAATTTTGAAGGAAGTTCGACTGTGGGTAAAATGCTATCAAACAGCACTGCATACTACAGAGACATCTTAAGGAAAATTCATTTGATGCAGCAAACTTCACTGTTTTCTTACTTTTAAGAAATTGCCCCAGGCACCCACAACCTTCAGCAACCATCACCCTGATCAGTCAGCAGCCATCAACACTGAGATAAGACCCTTTACCAGCAAAAAGACTATGACTCGCTGAAGGCTCAGATGATGGTTAGCATTTTCTAGCAGTAAAGTAGTTTCAGTTAAGGTATGTACATTGTTTTTAGACATAATATGCTATTGCACACTTAGTAGACTACAGTATAAAGTAAACATAACTATTGTAGGCACTGGGCTGGAGGGCTTAAGGGAACACTACCTTATCCATCACAAATCTTTATGATTTCAGTTTGTTCCCTCAGTATTTTCCTTGTTTCTGTAGGTTTGAATGAATGGTTTTTAACCTCTGACCCACATTTTCAATTGAAAATAAAATGAAAAATTAGTACACATTAGAAAAATAGTCAAGTGAGAGGGGGCCAGGATAGTAAAAACTGCCCCTTGAGAATGGTAAAGAAAGCTTCATGAGCCTGGCAGAATTCAGACTCTGTAAGGTTGTCACCCAGCAGTCCATGTCCCTGTTGAGGAACTTTGGTGTGTGAGAAGCTCTCTCTCTCTCTGTCAGAGGCAATGCTGTGTAATCATTATTCCTGAGCAGACAGGTAGATGAAATTTTACCCCCCTCCTCCCACTTGCCGTTAGGTGGACCCATGTACTTAGTTCTGGCCAAAAAAATGTAAATAGGAATAATATAAACCACTTCCAGACCTGGTCTTTAACAGCATCGAACGTAGTTCTCCAGCTCTTTTCTCCCATCACTGCGGCCTTGGATACCTCATATTCCAGATGGTGTAGCCACTGGTTAGCTGTTACTCTTTTAAAAAATCCTTTATAAACACACAAACAAAAACCCTTTTTTGAATTTTAATCACCCAACTGTAGTGAGAAATGACATTTGGTCTTGAATTCTAGATTCATATCAAGGCTACCAGTGAGTCACAAAGCCAAAGTTGTACTTTTTTGAAGGAGGAAGTGGAGTGAGGGTAAGAGGAGGGATAAAGGCCATGAAGAATGATAATCAAACAGAAGACATTCGTAGAGTGATTCATTGCTCTCCCAAGAGTTCAGAGGGATATCTTTGCACTTTGTCTTGTCCAGCTGGGACACAGAGTCATACACCTCATAGTTACATTAGTGACAATGTCATGGTCTCCCATAATGTTGTTTCTAAAAATGCACATGCTTAAAAGTTCAAGGGTCACAAGGGCTTCTAATGCTGAAATGTGCAAAGGTGCAAAATTTCTGCACTGCTGCCTTTGGGAATGAGATATTTTAGATGGCAAGAATAAAGGAAAAATAGGAAAAAAAAGAGATATTTAAGATGGCATAGGTATGAGATCTTGAAAATATTAGAAGTTAAAATAGAGTCAAGGTTAGTCATAGTACCTAATGGTTGTAAAGTGAATTTTTACTTTTGTGGTTATTTGCGGGAAACTTAATATCCCAGCCAAATTTTGCTTGCCCCCAAAATTACTTTCAAGATAGTTCTTTTTGCCATCAGTTCACACATGTGTAAAGGAATATAAATTCATTTTAATATAAGTTCAAGAAAAATGTCCCTAGAAAAGTGATGGCAATTATTTCCCAGGATCTCATGATATGTTCCAAATACAAATATCTATTACTCAATTATTCTCATTGTTAATGAAGTTGACTGAGAGTTGATATCAGATGTTCCTCCAGTTATAGAAGACTGATTAGTCCAGAGGGGTAACTCATGTAGAGTGAAACAATTATTAAGAACAGTAAAGTTGATATAATAGTGGAGACCCTTTGGAGTTTCCTTCAGAGGTATCAAGATGTACAATGTTGTGAAGTGAACAAGGACATAATTAACACGCTTTTAAATTTTATAACTAGAAAGAAAATTTGTCATTCTAAATCAACCATAATAATCACAACATTCAAATAATTCCAGAAACTTCCAAAATAAAGTGACATGTGAAGATGAATTCCCAGTATCTCTTTCATCACATTGTAGGAGATAAAGAAACAAACAAAACATAATCCCACATGATCCAGGAAAAAATCATAAGTTGTCAGGCTTCTCAGACTCACTGGCCTGGATGACATCATGCCACATATTTCTGGGATCTCAACTAGCAACCTTGCCCCACAAAAGCTTTATAAATCAGTAAAAATTGCCCTGGATCCTATTGATTTGTTGTAAAGTAAAATATTATTTGGTGGAGGAAACATATACTTAAGAAGGTTGTTCTGTGAAATCCTGCTGTAATGAGAAATGTAGACTCATATAAATCATAGATGGTAAACAGTGTTTGAAAATATTATGTCTTTAGGAAATGTAAAATAAACTTCTAAGGTGATAGTCATACAAAATGTTTGAGACATTTCTTATGTGATTGCTTTCTATGAAGCTAAGGTGAGCTCAAGTCATGGTGACTCCTGAGGCTAAAAGGATGGGTATATTTAGTAGTAGAATTATAGTGGATTTAGTGGATTAATTCTGGTTGGTGAGCAAAGTCTTGGAAAGAACCTTCTCAAATGGTTTCTTGTTGTCTTCATCAGCAGCTGTACATTGTTAATAGAGTTTGATAAATTAAAATGGTACCATCTGCTTATTCTTGAGGTTAGACTGTACATTTTTGTTGTTTTCATTGTTCTTGTTCGTTCTTTTTTTTTTTTTGGCCACACAGCTTGCAGGATCCCCGACCAGGGATCGAACCTGTGCCCCCTGCAGTGGGAGCTCAGAGTCCTAACCACTGGACCACAAGGTAAGTCCCTGCTGTTGTTTTTTAAACTAAGTAGTAGGCTTGTGTGTGGTGAGTCATTGAGTGTTATCCTGTAGATACAGACTTAGTAGGAGAATAGACACGTGTGCTTGAATTAGGGTACCGCCTGTTGGATCCATTCCATCTCTACTCCTGCTCCTTGAGGTCACAGGGCAGGTGAGGCCAGTATCATGGCCCAGAGCCAGGCTACACCCACCTCACCTCATTCAGCCCTCACCTGAAGCTGCAGAGACTGATGCTTCTGCTTTTCCCCCACTTCTTTTTTTTTATTTATTTACTTTATTTTTGGCTGCGTTGGGTCTTCGTTGCTATGCGCAGGCTTTCTCCAGTTGCGGCGAGCGGAGGCTACTCTTCATTGCGGTGCGCAAGCTTCTCATTGCAGTAGCTTCTCTTGCTGCAGAGCACAGGCTCTAGGCACGAGGGCTTCAGTAGTTGTGGCACGTGGGCTCAGTAGTTGTGGTTCGCAGGCTCTAGAGTGCAAGCTTAGTAGTTGTGGTGCACGGGCTTAGTTGTTCCACTGCATGTGGGATCTTCCCGGACCAGGGCTCAAACCCGTGTCCCCTGCATTGGCTGGCGGGTTCTTAACCACTGTGCCACCAGGGAAGTCCCTTCCCCCACTTCTTAACCTTCCTGTAGTTTCTCTCTTCCTTCCCTCCTGCAACTTTATGCCACCACTTCATTAGGAGACAAACCTAGTTGAAGGACAATTATGTAAAAGCAGGTGAGGTTGTTTGGCAGTGTATTTGAGCTAGAATGGGTCATGGAAATTACTTCTGTGAGAAACAATATTTTAAAATTCAGTTACTTTGTTTTCAAATGTATTTTAATTAAATTTGATGAGTGTTATAATTCATTTTGATTCTGCATTTCTTTTTGTATACTCAATGTCAGATTTGTGTGATCGATTTAATCCCTGACTAAAGAAAAAAAGTCACAAGGGATACATCTGTTTAAGCATTCTTAACTTTGAACTTGTAGAAAGTCTCAAAGGTAACCTTTATTGGAGTTTTGTTTTGCAAAGATTAAAAGATATTTATTTTGTTTTCAATGGTCTTATATATTTCAGTATCTTTCTAGTTTGCTAAAAGATTAATAAGCCTCATGAACGGAACTGGTAAAGTTAAGAATTCTACACATAGGGAATTCCCTGGTGGTCCAGTGGTTAGGACTCCACACTTCCACTGCCGAGGATATGGGTTCAATCCCTGGCCAGGGAACTAAGATCCCACAAGCCACTTGGCATGGCCAAAAATAAATAAAATTTAAAAATAAAAAAAAAGGATTCTCCACATAATTCAGATAAAATAAGTTTTTGGCTTAAATGTTAACTTTAAAATGATTTTGAACTGTTCTGTATGGTACAGTGGTAGTGGATACATGACTATGCATTTGTCAAAACCCATAGAACGGTACGCCGCAAATAATTAATTTTACTGCACGCAAATTTTAAAAAATCAGCTTGAATGGCAGGCGAGCCCAAGATGAAATGTAGGCTATGGCAAATAAATCTAACTGTATTACAAATGTATAACATAACCATACTGAAGGGGATGGGGAAGAAAGGAGCTCACCTAAATAACTTCGAAAAAAGTGTTTTGATTAGATACTGTAAGGCCATAGACAAAAAGACTTGTATACAAACATCTAAGTCTGATTGGTAAATTCATTTATCGCAGGGTATGGATTACTAATTTTAGAACTACTTTGCATATATACTAGGGTCGAACATATAAGTAAATATATTGCAGATAATGAGGTTCTTACTGTTGAACTTACTGTTGAGTTCTTTGATACTCCTCCCTCCAGGAGGTAGAGCTAAATTCCCCTCTCTTGAAAGTAGGCTAGACTTAGTAACTCCCTTCAAATGAATAGAGTATGGAAGAGAAAAACAGTAACTTTACATTGGAGACACCTGGTAGATACCACCTTATCCAAATAATCAGGATTAACAATACCGGTAACTAGACAGATTGATATTATGTGTACCCTCTGATAGACTGTGATGAGAAGGGCACACTACTCTGTGATATTCTTCCCCCCAAATCTACAACCATGGTCTAAACATGAGAAAGCATCAGACAAACTCAAACTAGGGACATTCGAAAGTGTCCAGGTCATGAAAGGCAAGGAAAGAATAAGAGACTGTCACAGAAGATTGTCATAGAAGATTGAGGAGACATGACAACTAAATACCATGTAGTATACTAGATTTGATCCCTGGGCAAAAAAAGGGAAATCCCAATAAAGTCTATAGTTTAATGTTTTGTGCTAATGTTAATTTCATATTTTTGATCATTGTAATACAGTTATATTAGATGTTGACATTAGGGGAAGCTAGGTGAAGGGTATACAGGAATTCTATATTTGCAGCTTTTCTGAAGATCTTAAACTTATTTCAAAATAAAAAGTAAGCCTTCTGAAAACAGGCTTACATACAATTTTCCAAGACCATTGAATTTTTATTTTTTTCTGCAAATAATTTGCATTGCTTTACCTTTATTCACTCAGCACGTCCTAAACCAAACAGATTGTCTTCTTCCTCTCTTCCAAACCTGCTCCCCTGCTGTGCTCCTGTCTCGGTAAGGGGCACTACCACGTTCTCTCTCAGTTGTCCAACTAGGAAACTGAGAGTCATCCTTTCCTTTTCCTTCTCCCTCACTTCCCAATGAATTGACCAACTATCCTGGATATCTCCTTCATATTCTTGAATTCAGTTGTCTTTTTTGTCTTTCCCCATGGATTATAATCTCCCTGGGGGCTGTCTTCCTTGTTCCCCATGTGTTCCACGTGCCTAGCACAGTGCCTGGTGCATAGCAAGCACCCAAAAGCTATTTGCTAAATGAGAGAATGAATGCATATTTTATTGTATGTTGCTATTTAATGGTATTTTCACATCCCCTTGTATCTACCATAGTGGGATGCATCCATATGTCTCCTTTATTTATTTATTTATTTTAAAGGAATTCCTTTATTTTTATTATTTATTTATTTTTGGCTGTGTTGGGTCTTCGTTTCTGTGCAAGGGCTTTCTCAAGTTGCGGCGAGTGGGGGCCACTCTTCATCGCGGTGCGTGGGCCTTTCACTGTCGCGGCCTCTCTTGTTTCAGGGCACAGGCTCCAGACGCGCAGGCTCAGTAGTTGTGGCTCACGGGCCTAGTTGCTCCGCGGCATGTGGTATCTTCCCAGACCAGGGCTCGAACCGGTGTCCCCTGCACTGGCAGGCAGATCTCAACCACTGCGCCACCAGGGAAGCCCTATTTATTTATTTTTAATCTGTGATAATTGAGTTTTAGAAATCAAGTGTGGCCTCCTCATTAACAGAAGTTTCACTAAGTCCAATCTGATGTTCTGATGGCAGGAGTCATGTGAGCTGGTAAGACTTGTGAAAGTCATTAGTGCAAGTCTCTCATTCCATGAACAAAAACTTTGAGGCTTCAAGAGGCTAAGTAGTTTGCCAAGTCCTAGCAGAGGGGGCATTTATTTCTATGTCCTAGAGAATCTGGAAGAAGGAGGAGAGAAAAAATAAGGAAAATTATAGCATCAGGCCCATTATTCTATATATCTTTGAAAGAAGTAGATAAAGTAAAAAATAATAATCATAAAGAATCTGTCTATTCATTCCTATGTAGAAATTTTATTCTATAATTTCTTTTAAAATTTAATTATTTGGGGGAAGCATAAACATGAAGTTGCTGATTTTTTGTGAGTTAGTTAATTAATTAATTAATTATTATCTTTTTAAGCTGAAATCTTGAGTGTTACATCTTTTTTTTTTTTTTAACTTTGGGTTTATTTATTTATTTATTTGTTTGTTTACGGCTGTGTTGGGTCTTCGTTTCTGTGCGAGGGCTTTCTCTAGTTGCGGCAAGTGGGGGCCGCTCTTCATCCCGATGCGCGGGCCTCTCATTATCGCGGCCTCTCTTGTTGCGGAGCACAGGCTCCAGACGCGCAGGCTCAGTAATTGTGGCTCACGGCCTAGTTGTTCTGCGGTATGTGGGATCTTCCCAGACCAGGGCTCGAACCCATGTCCCCTGCATTGGCAGGCAGATTCTCAACCACTGTGCCACCAGGGAAGCCCAGTTTATTTTTTTTCTTTTTTTTTTGGCCGTGTTGTGCAGCTTGCAGGATCTTAGTTCCCTGACCAGGCATTGAACCCAGGCCCGCAACAGTGAGAGCGTAGAATCCTAACCACTGGACCTCTAGGGAATTCCCTATTTTTTTTTCTTAAAGAAACTTGAGCTCATGAGGTTCTTAGGGACATGGACACTAAAATAGGCAAGAAGGAAAGAGTACATAAATGGGGAGAGGATGGCAGCAGGGAGTGAAGGAGGATGATTTTGGAGGATATGGTGTAAGAGTACATAAAATTGGCCCATATGGGTTCTTAAAAGACATTCATGCTATTGATGATTGGAAATTAGTAGGATACTAAATATTTTCGTACCGTTGCTCATTAACCTACTCATCTATTGCAACTTGTCAAGCATCCTCCACGCTATCTGGGAATCCAAAGGCTTTTCATAGCTTTGCTTGCTGGATATTTAGACTTTTACTGCTGCTACTAATATCAACCCAATGACAAAGATAAATAGGAGATCCAATTCTTTTTCTCAAAAAATTTGTTTTACCAAAGAGAAAATTTAATCAAAAGGATTACTTGACTTTCTTTTTGAAATGAGAGAAAGAGAAGCCATTGAGCTACACAGCTGAAGATAGAACTTTGTTTAGTAATGGGGCATGAAGAATCTTGCCCTTGAAAAGAAATCAATTCATTTATTCATCATGAACGCATTCATTTATTCATTCAATAAAAAGTTGAGTGATGTATTCATTAAGTGATTTAACCTAAGAGACCTGAATAATGAGTTAGTAAAGCAAAAAAGTGAAGTTATATGATAAAAAACACAAATAACATCATTCTCTTCCTTAAAACTTCCTATGGCTTCCCACTACACTTAGAATAAAGCTCACATTCATTTCCACAGCCAGAAGTCCCTACCTGATTGAACCTCTGTCTGTGTCTTCTACTTCATCTCTGACCACTCTCCACCTGCCTCTGTGTTTCTTGTTTACATATGCCAAGTTAGTTTCCACCTTAGAGCCTTGTTTCTGACATACTAGAACGCATTCAATATGCCTCTTTCGTTTTTGTCTTTAAATCTTTGGTAATCAAACTTCAGACCATGAAGTACGACTTTGTCGTTAATTCTTCCCTCTGCACAGAATGTTCTGCTTTCCTACTCCCCAATCTTAAATCAAATGTCACTGTCCAGAGATGCCTTTCCAGACAGCTTTATCTAAGCAGATGACGACTTTTCCATAACTTATCACTGCAGTCCTCTTGTTCATTTATTTGCTTGTTTGTTCTTCTCTGTCTCCCTTCACTAGCATACAAAGTCCATGAGCGCAGGACTTTGTCCGGTTCACTCCTGTACCTCTGACTCCTAGAATAGTGTCTGACACAACATGGGCATTCAATAAATAATACCTATCCTGGAAGATGGGATTTGCATGTGAAATATTAAGCTCACTGATACAAAGTTGGTACTCAACAAACATTAAATTCCTTTCCTACCCACTGATGAGACTCATCAGTTCAGTCCCCTGATCAACAAATATCACACACATACCATCTTGGATATAGAGGATATTGCATAATATTATTCAGAAACAGAGAGTAAAGGAATAAAGACAACATGTGGGGTATTCTCTTTCTGCTTCTCCCAGCCCACTCTTTGCCACTTTGCTCTGTGCCCCTAGAGCACAGACCTTTAGAACTGCTTTGAAGGGTTCCCTTATTCTCTGGCATCTGACTGGGTATGGTACAATACCAGGGAGGTACAGTCAGGAGATCAGAAAAAAAGAGTCATATTCTCTTGACTGAGTTCCTTTACTGAAGGCTTCAAGTTTCTTTTTCTTTTTTTTTTAAGAATTGGGAAACTTTATTTTTTTATGTTCTGGATTAGTTTTAAGGAATTTTTTTTTTGGCTACCCACACAGCTTGTGGGATCTTAGTTTCCTGACCAAGGCCATGCCCCCTGCAGTGGGAGCACGGAGTCCTAACCACTGGACCACCAGGGAATTCCCTGAAGGCTTCAAGTTTCTGTTGGGCAGTCCTTTCCTAGAGTTCGCTCCAGGCTGTGGGTACCGTTCCTTCATGCCTGGAGGTGTTACATCCCCTGCTGGTCTTCCTTAACCCTGCCCACACCTTTGTTAATAGTCCATTAGAAACTCCTCAGTCATTGAAGAGTGCCTCCCTCAAAATGGAATACCCATCTGTTTCCTGGTAGAACTCTGACTGATAGAATGAGGAAAAGTGGGCAGAATTAAAACATGGCCTTTAGCAACAGAAAAGCAACAAAAGTAAGAAGAGCCATGGAGTGACTAGCGGCAACATGTGCAAGTCCTGCCGTCTCCTCTTTCTGAAGCTGTGGATCACTAGCGTCTGAGGTTGGGTCCTCTAGAAGTAAATACTGAGACGGAGTTTTGGGTTCAAGGGATCAACACCTATGAAAGGAAGGGGGAGAAGGCAGGGTTGGGAAAAAGGGGAAGTCAAACTCCAACTCAGGCTTTACAGAACTTCAGTCAACCCAACAGGGAGCTCTAGAGTGAGGAATGCCTGTCAGAGTGTCCCACATTAGGCCGAGATGATCCTGCCTTTGTACTCACTCGTCATTTATTAACTAGATTCACTAGATCACCGAGGAAGGGGTGACCTTGGGTAAAGTGGCTCTCTGTAGCTGAGGCAGACATGCAAGTAGGTGCCAGCCGGAGGCTGCCAGCTCACTGCACTCCCTGAAGCTGGGCAGAAAGTCTTACCTTGAAGATGGGATGTGGGGTGCCATCCCCACATCTTCCACACCAGTTTGATCCCGGTCTCTCACTGTGTTCCTGTCTACCACAGGAACTGTTTCCAAAGGCTCCATTCCAGTGCCCCCTCCCTAGTAAGAAACACCCCAGCTTAATTAGTTCAACTTATCCTAAGTACTTTCTACAGTACTCCCCGCTTCTCCATGGGGGATACATTCCAAGACCCCCAGTGGATGCCTGAAACCATGGATAGTGCTGAACCTTATATATACTATGTTTTTTCCTATACATACATACTTATGATAAAGTTTAATTTATAACGTAGGCACAGTAAGAGATTAACAATAATAACTAATAATAAAATAGAGCAATTATAACAATACAATGTACTAAAAGTCATGTGGTCTCTCTCTCAATATTATTGTACAAATTTAATGCCTTTTTCATCTTAACTAAGCATTTATCAGACATTGTGGGTGTAACTTTTGCAGTTTGAGGTGTGATAGCAAAACTAGCACAAATTTCTTTTTCCTTTTGCACAATTTCACAGATAGAAGATTCGTTCTTACCTTAGATCTTAACAACTTCAGCATATGATGTTTTTTCTTCCCTTATTAAGTAGAGAACTTTCCCCCTTTCACTTAAAGGAAGCACCTAACGGCTTCTCTTTGGCATATCCTAATTGCCAGCATCACTACTCTTGCACTTTGGGGCCAAAAAGCACATGAAAAGATGTTCAACATCACTAATTATAAGAGAAATGCAAATCAAAACCACAGTGAGGTATCACCTCACACCAGTCAGAATGGCCACCTTCAAAAAATCTATAAACAATAAATGCTGGAGAGGATGTGGAGAAAAAGGAACCCTCTTGCACTGTTGGTGGGAACATAAATTGATACAGCCACTATGGAGAACAGTATGGAGGTTCCTTAAAAAACCAAAAATAAAACTACCATATAACCCAGCAATCCTACTCCTAGGCATGTACCCGGAGAAAACCATAATTTGAAAAGATACATGCACCCCAATGTTCATTGCAGCACTATTTACAATACAATAGCCAGGACATGGAAGTAACCTAAATGTCCATCAACAGAGGAATGGATAAAGAAGATGTGGTACATATGTAATATTCAATGGAATATTACTCAGCCATTAAAAAGAATGAAATAATGCCATTTGCAGCAACATGGATGGACCTAGAGATTGTCATACTGAGTGAAGTAAGTCAGACACAGAAAGACAAATATCATATGATATTGCTTATATGTGGAATCGTAAAAAAGGGGTACAAATGAACTTATTTAAAAAACAGAAGTAGAGTCATAGATGTAGAAAACAAACTTATGGTTACCAGGGGATAAGGAGAAGGAGGGATAAATTGGAGACTGAGATTGACATATACACACTACTATATATAAAATAGATAACTAGTACGAACCTGCTGGATAGCACAGGGAACTCTACTCAATACTCTGTAATGGCCTATATGGAAAAAGAATCTAAAAAAAGAGTGGATATATGTTTATGTATAACTGATTCACTTTAGTGTACACCTGAAACTAACACAACATTGTAAATCAACTATACTCCAAAAAAAAAAAAAAAGTAAACCAAGGGCTACTTGAACACAAACACTGTGATACCTTGATAGCCGATCTAGCAACCAAGGCGGCTACTAAGTGACTGACGGGCGGGGCATGCTGGACAAAGGGATAATTCATGACCAAGCAGGAGGGAGCAGGACAGCATGAGATTTCATCAACACTACTCAGAACGGTGCACAATTTAAAACTTGTGACTCATTTATTTCCAGAATTTTCAATGTAATGTTTTCAGACCTCAGGTACCAGAAACCATGGAAAGTGAAACCGTGGATAAGATGGCACCACTGTAATCAAGTTTCTCTATCTTGTAAACTGCCAAAGTAACAGGCAGCTGATTGAAGAAATATGTTCCCACTTTAGGAAATCTGAGGTACTAAGAGAAAAGATCGTACTATATCGTATCAGAAATAACATCGCCAAGCAGTAGAAGTGCAGCATTCATGCTTCTGTCTGTATATACTCATGGAAAGGGTTGCTTTGTGACATTACCTCTAAGATACTGAACATGTGTGGCTTTGATGATTAATTCTTTAGCTCTGTGCAGTAGGTACTCTTACCTCCTATGTGGTTTCTGAAGAAAGCCATAGGCTTTCCAAATCAGTATTCCTGAGTCTTACCATTCCTCAGCAGTAGTAGTATATTTTAATATTGACACAACACTTGAGTTGCAAAATGCATCAGCCATTATATAATGTCTGGCTAAGTCAATACGACTGTTTTTATGGTGAAAATTGATACTTTGGGGTTTTTTTGGCCACACCGCAGCAGCCTGCAGGATCTTAGTTCCCCGACCAGGGATCAAACCCACGCTCCCTGCAATGGAAGCGCAGAGTTCTAACAACTGGACCACCAGGGAATTCCTGATGCTTTGGTTTCTTTAAACTAAATGTTCTTATCCCTTTCATGTACCACCTCTTCATCTGGATCTGTTAGAGATAGTTGACACTGTGCTACCACATTTTCAGATATCCTATTAAAATATATTTAAGTAATGATCTGAACATAAAATGAGATCATTTGAGTGCATTAAGTAGCAAGAAAGTGGGAGCATTTCTAGCAGGAGCAAATCTCTCCAAGCTGGTATCTTAGGCAAGGATTGTTCTCTTGTTTTTCTGGACTCAAATGAACAGGCAAATTTAAATTTATCTGGGTTCTTCTCTCTCTTAACTTAGAACACAATTAAATTAACTAGTTCAGAATTTAGCCATAACATCTTTAATATTGAATACAAAAATGATGAAGTACATTAATTATTAAATATTCTTTTTAAAAAATATTTATTTATTTGGTTGCACCGGGTCTTAGTTGCAGCAGGCAGGCTCCTTAGTTTCGGCTTGAGGGCTCCTTAGTTGCGGCATGCCTGTGGGATCTAGTTCCCTGACCAGGGATTGAACCTGGGCCCCTGCATTGGGAGCTCAGAGTCTTAACCATTGAGCCACCAGGGAAGTCCCAGTTATTAAATACTCTTGATTTGATATTATAGATTATGTAAATAATTCTGTGCCAAAATTTGAAGCTGAAGAGCTAATTGTTCTTCAATGTCTTTGAAAACATAGTTTATAGATTTGCAAAAGTATTCAACCTACACCTTTTTGAGTGTGCACGCGTACAGTTATGCAGCGCTCTGATTGTAAACCAAAGGATCCTCAAATCCATGCTCTATCAGATTCTTTCTGAGGATGTAAAAACCTTTGATCTCAGAGAGCAGGCTTCCTACTAATTATCGGTTCTGGAAAACAAACAAATAGAAAACACACGTCTTTTTTTTTTAGGACTTTGAAAGCAACAGTCTTTCATATTAGCTTGCTCAGGCACTAGAGGGGAGCGTGGTGTCATTCAAGTGCTGCATTCTGCAAAGTACGTATACCCTGGCATGCCCAGACACTGGGAAAAGGTACAGCAAAGAAGGGCTTAGAAAAATATTTTCCTGAGATTGAAATAGGACAACTTTGGTTTCCAAAAATCTACTGCGATCTAGTGTTTTACACAAAAATTCCCAGTATAGGGATTTGATCCCTTTTAAGTGACACTATCTTTCAAATAATTTGATTTTCAAAACCTTATTGTTATTTTAAAATTATATATGCTCACTGATTTTTAAAAAGAAAGTCAAACAATAGAGAAAAATACAAAGAAGAAAGTGAACACAACTGGAACTCACACGATATATTCCCGCCATATGGGGGAGGATTCTTTCAGACATCTCTCTCTATATACAGAAATATGCATATGAATTTAAATACATAAAATGATATTGTACCTTCTGTTTCCGGAATGGTATTGTTGCAGACGGAGTAGACATCTTTCTGTGGCAGATGACTTGATTCTTGGTGGTAAAGCATAGTGGTTGTGGGTAGGAGGAGTCACAGAGCCTAGGTTTTAATTTCTTCTCCACTCAATATGTGACATTGGGCAAGTGATTTAACCCATTTCTATGTACCTCTGTTTCCTCATAATGCAAAAATGGGGATGATAATATTACCTACCTCAGAGAGTTGATGTGAGAGTAAAATCAGATCACGTAATTGTTTGACAGTACCTGCAACATAATAAGTACTTAATACGTTTTAACTATCTTAACTAAATATAAATTTCAACTTCATAGTAACACTGAAGGTTGTTAAAATACGAACATGGGATATTTTTTTCAAATAACTTTCATCATGATAATCCCAAACCATGCTTTTAACATAAATTATTATTGCTTCTACATATAACTATATCCCCACTGACGCTGGTATTTGCATGCAGCAAATACTATGAACTTATCGACTGATCTACCTGAAGACTTTAACAGAAGGAGATGAACTACCTTTTTATGGAGGCCTCTTTAAGAATTGTTCTGTGGAATGCAAGGTGCCTTTAAGCAAGAGAGTTTTACTGCACTGGCTTTATAAAACATGACTCCAACTAAAAATCCCTGTTAATTATTAAACCCTTATGTATAATCTGGACACCTGACACTGCTGATACTGCAGATTGAGAACAGAGAGTGTTTGTCCCTCAAGTTAAGCCTAAACACCAATAGAAAAAGGTAGTTATCAAGGGATTTAAAAACCCCAAAACTTTTCCTCTTATATTTAGTAAAGAGTGAGGGGTGTCTCCTGTTTTGGCTGGCATATCTGGCGCCTAAACAACTGGTTTAAACCTTGTTTGGGATTCCTGCTTGTTTTAGCATGGCGGATCTTGGAGTTCACAGAATCCTCCTTCTCGTTATTTCTCTGACAAAGTGTCTGGAGGGCACAAAACTGCTGGCAGACTTAAAAAAATGTGGTGACTTGGAATGTGAAAGTAAGTCGCTTTTCTTTTTTTTCCTTCTTTTCCTCTTAAAATGAGGCTCTGAAATGATATAAAACGTTATTGTGGACATGTATGATAAAAATGAACATTAATATCATTGAGAAATATTTATAATTATAAGGTATAGTACACTATAAAAAAGAAATGCTGGAAGCAAAGTATTTTGTGACAGTTTTTAATGTAAATATACAAAGGGGCAAAGATCAGCCTGATATATAAATATATAAGAAATTTTAAGGATATTAATCCAGATCTCAAAAACTAATTAGCACTTTTACTATTTTTTAAGATAAGTGTAATTGATTTGTATTAAAAAAGATATCAAGCCATTTGATAGTTATTTTTATGAAGCCCTTACATTTTTTAGTTTCTATTTCATAATCAGAAGTTTCTGATTCTCATGAGTTTTCTAAGACTGTTTTTATTTCAAACCGTCATGATTTATTGTGTAAACTTTATCAAACATTAATTATTTCTGTGTTCCCTTATTATGCAAAAATACTGAAATCAGTGTTAAGAGTACATAATTTTATTTATATCTTTGAATATTAAACTTCCTCTTCTACAAAGAGAAATTAATTTTCATTTTATTGCTTAAGAACTTATTTTCTGAAATTGGCATTATGGTACAAAATGAATAGCATCCCAGTATATTAGAATTGCTTTATATTGTTCTATCCCTCCAGTATGTGAGAATTACTTTGAATTTGCAACACGTAATTAAAAATGCAAAATATTATTAGTATGAACATAAATGATTTAAAAGTAAATTTTTTATGTGTAAACATTTTCCTTAATCATTTGGATACATAGTTTAATATATAGAGAATGTTTACTAGATGATGTTTTATAATAATATTATTATAACAATTTTTCTTTCCTTCTTTACAACCTCATTTTAGTTTCCTAGGGCTAGGCACATAACATGGAAAGAAAGAGAACATTCAAATTTATAGTAATTGATAAAAGTTTTTTAACTTTAATTGCATGACTTAATGCAAAGGTTTTACATATGCCAGTATAATTATAATCGTTAATAAGGTATGTATATTACTTTATGTGCTGAAGGGCTGAATCTAGCATATGTGGTTATGGTCATTCATAGTTATTAAGGGCCTATTATGTGCTGGGTCTGGGGGATGAGGGGTGTGTATCTAAGAGGGATACAATGAAATGTAAGATAAGTTTCTTGTCCTCCAGGGATTTTCATTCTAGTGAATGATGACAAGACAGGTCAATATGAAACAGTAAATAGTAATACAACATGAGGATAATAGATAATATTGAAATTCAGAGAAGCGGCAGAGTAGGCTGGACCAATTAGGGTTGTCTTATAGCGGACGTAGGATATGAGTTGTCCGTGAAGAGAGACTGATGGGTTTTTAGAAAGGCTTAGGAAAAAACAGAAAGAAAACTCAGAATACAGAAGGCGGATGTTGCAGTGAAAAGAACTTCAGTTCAAATCTGGCTCCACCATTTATCAGGTGTGTGACCAACTCTTTGATAGTTAATTAAAGGCTCATTTTTTAGTCTGAGATGAGATTATTTACCTCATAGGTCTGTTTTGAGGATTTAATAATAGCAGTAATAAAAGGTATAAAAGAGCTTACCATGATGCCTGGAGTATAGTAGGTGCCAGAAGAAAACTAATTATCTTTTCCTTCCCTTCTCTACTGTGTGTTTTTCTCTGCATGTTTACATAGCTTTAATAAGCAGAGTCTTAGCCATAAGAGATTACAGAGGACCTGACTGTCGATACCTCAACTTCACTAAGGGAGAAGAGATATCCGTTTATGTTAAACTCGCAGGAGAAAGGGAAGATTTGTGGGCAGGAAGTGTAAGTATCTAATCTTACAAATTGAATACAGAATAAATGACTAGCTTGCACAAGGATGCCTGGTGTTCATCTCTAAAGGAACTTTAAGAATTTAAAAGTACTTTATATATATATTAAAAACCCTTAACATATTTAAACAAACAAACAAAAAAATGGTCATGTTCAGTGTTGGTTCCAGAATTTCTATAAAAAGTAGCTTTGGGGAAGCCAGTCTGGTTGGGATGAAGGTTTAAGAGTGCCTTGAAATTACTTTTACACAGCATGCATAGTTTTTGAACTTAGGTTTTATATTTATTTGGAGAGACTTCAGAGGGGCCAATGGAGATTATGGGATGACTAGGTAACCCCAGCTATCCCTTGGTGCTACCAATGGCCAAGTTTAAGAGAGACTGGGAAGTTTTAGTTAATCAGATTAAAAGACATGTCTTGGGAATTCCCTGGTTGTCCAATGGTTAGAACTCTGCGCTTTCATTGCCGAGGGTGCAGTTTCATTCCCTGGTTGGGGAACTAAGATCCTACTTGGCCAAAAAAAAAAAAAAAAAAAAGACATGACTTTCTGAGCAAATAAAGGACTGAGTTGCTATTGAAGAGATCCTCAGAAAGATTAGTAACCTAGGGAAGTGAGGTATATGAATTTTTCATGGAGGAAAAGAATAACTGAGAGAGACTACTATTTGGCCCAAAGTCCTATTACACTGAAATGCCTAGACGCCTGAATCACCTCTCTGAATATACAACATAGAAAAATTAATGATTAATATTTTCAGCTGAATATAGGTTTGTATCTTAGATTATATCATGCTTTAGAATGAAAAGATGCCATGACAAGTGATTTTACTCCCAAGCTGAACAAGCATGACCAACCTGATACCTACATCATTTCCATATCGCGTATGCATAAGATCTCTTCCCTGTGTAGCCTCTGTGATCTTTATTTGAAGGAGCAGATTCTATTTGGGTCTATCCTGCTTTTTAGCATGAGGGGCTACATGACTGAACCTCAGACTGTTGTTGGCCAGAATTGTTTACCTGGACTTTGCAGCTCCCAAGGCTTCTTACTGCTTATGGTGCCTTAAACATGCCATTTCTCTGTCTTGAATGCATGGGAGGTATCCAATGCAACTATAAGGAAAATGACACAGTAAGTATCATAAGAGGAAAAGAAAGCATTCTTTCTTGTTTACTGTGTGTGAAAATGATAGTTCCACACAAAAGCAGCATGTAATGTGTGGAGCCAGGGTGAAGTTTCAAGCACACTTGGTTTTGTGCCTTAGGTGTCTAGTCCAGGCAGATAACTGTTTACGAAGCCACACTGTGTGGTTAGGACTCTGGGTTTTCATTGCCAGAGGGCCCGGGTTCAATCCCTGGCCAGGGAACTAAGCCCCACTGGCATGGCCAAGAAAAAGAAGCCACACTGTGGAGTTCATTCCTTCGGTTTCCAAATAATTGCAGCAACTGGAGAGCTGGAAGAATCACAGTTGAGGTATAATGGTGCTGAATCAAAAGGCCAAAAGAAATATGCTCTTTAAACCTTGACAGGGATGGGAAATGGGCTGAGAGTGGTTATGTGAAGCCTTCACTCTTGGGGGACATCTTGTATGCACTTGAACCGGATTGAGAGGATCTCTGCTACCAAGGTACCCTCAGAAAAGTTGTATGGAACCAAATGCACCCTGGAAGACTCATAGATCCTTACTATCTTGATGAATCCACCTCAGCCCTTCAGAGTTTAAACATCTTACCCAATTTTGACATCCTGAAAATGCTGCATATGTCACAGCTCCATCTTGCTTGGCTACAGTCACCATTCTCTTGCTTTTTGATATTCCAGGTTTACTAGTGTAAATCTGTGGTCCACCTGGGCAAGAAAGGTCATTAAGAACAGAAAAAAGAAAGAAAATGTGTGGTTTTCCCTCTGAAATCTGAAAAAGTGACATTTTATAGCTTGACCCTTTGTTCCCTCAGATTTATGCTGTTCTGTCGAGTAGCAAAAGGAATATGATTTCACTGACTTTCTTTTAGATGGTAAATGAAAGCCGTTAATGTTTGTAATTTGAAATAGATGAAAGTCAAGGACATGAAACAAAATCAGGCTCAATGGCTATTATTGCTTTGATCACTCTTACTTGCTAATCTTCATTCTTCATTTTGATAGAAAGGAAAGGACTTTGGGTATTTTCCCAGAGATGCAGTCCAGATTGAACAGGTGTTCATATCTGAGGAAGTTAAAATATCAACAAAAGTGAGTAAACTCATTTCGGTTATTAATTGAATTTATTTATTTATTTATTAGAGAAAATTTATATTTTATTTTCTCTAACAAAAGAAATAGTTGTTGTAAACACCCAAGAATTCTCTTTTCCAATTACCAATAGTTTTTTCTTCTTCTTTTTTAATGAATGTATTACTTATTTTATTTATTTATTTATTTTTATTAATTGATATTGGAGTATAGTTGCTTTATCGGTTATTAATTGAATTTAAAATTTTTTGGCTAAAGCAGTTTTCTGTGGTATAAATGCCCATCAGTTATACATCTTATATAGTGGATATATAAAATAGTCTGAAAACTCACTCTAGGAATAGTTTGAGTATGTGAATAAAATCAGGTAAGACGAGATTGATGACAAGGATTTTGCTTACTGAAAAACTAACAGGCAGTAGAGTGTAGTGGTTAAGAGCATGGATTCTGGAGGTAGACTGGGTTGAAAGCCTGACTCAGCCACTTAGTTGCCATGTGATCTTGTGTGCCTTTTTTCTCATCTGTAAAATGAAGATGATGATTATGATATAGTGCTATCTCAACAGATTTATTGAGCAAAAAATGAGCATATGTAAAGTACATAGAACAGCACTTAGTAAGTGCTATGTAAGTGTTAGATATTATTACTAATGTTATTGTCCTACTGGGACAGAGTTTATTTCCCACCACACTCTCTAGGTCTCATATCTGTAAACCTCTTTTGCTGTTGGAGTTTTAAATGAACTTGATAATGCTGGGCTTGATAATGAGAATGGGAGTCAGAAGGTGACTCTTCAATATGTGAATTTGATTAGCCCATTTAATTCACATTCCAGGTTAAGCCTATTTACCTTACATGAGGTCAGTGTGAAGTCAGTCTGCCTAGTTAAGTAAACTATTATCTGGCTCTTTTCCAGCACAAATTCTGGGATTAACTGTCTATTCACTGTATAACTACTGGTCCCATCAGTTCTGTCTCCAAAATATGTCTTCTCTTCATTTTTACTCTCCCCATAGCTCTGACTCAAAGCATCATTATCTCTTGAGTAGAACACTGCAGTAGGTTTCTAACGGGTCTCCTTGCCCCTACTTTTGCCCTCTTCCAATTCATTCTCCAGACAGCAATGGATCTTATAGATACAAAAACAAAGAAATCAGATCATGTCATTCGCTTGGTTTAAAGCCTTTTTATGGCTTTGCATTGAACCTGGAATCAAGCCCTGACTCCTTACCCTGGCTCTACATGATCTGCTCCTGCCCCCGCTGCTGACCCTGTCACGTGCCACTCTCCCCACACTCACTATGCTCCTGGCCACACTGGCCTATTGATAGTTCTTAGAACATGCCAAGCTCTTTCCTAGCCCAGAAACCCAAACGGGCTGTTCTCTCTGTTCGGAATGCTTCCCCTAAGTTCTTCACCTGGTTAGTTCCTTCTTATCCTTTAGGTCACAGCTTAAACATCAGTGCCTCAGAGAGCTCTTCCATGATGATTCTAAAGGAATTACTGCTTCTTAATCACAGCTTCCTGTTTACTTCCTACATAGCACTTATCACAATTTATAATTACGTTTTTCTATTGTTTACTGTAGAATTTCAGCACCTGGCACAGTGCAGAGCACATAGTAAGCATATAGAAAGCCCAAATTCTTTATTTTTTAAAAAACATGTTTTTATTTAGGCTGCACCGGGTCTTAGTTGCAGCATGCATGTGGGATCTAGTTCCCCCACCAGGGATCGAACCCGGGGCCCCTGCGTTGGGAGCACAGAGTCTTACCCACTGAACCACCAGGGAAGTCCCTAGAGGGCCCAAATTCTTAGGTCAAGTTCCCTGGGAAGTAGACTCCAAGATGGATCTTTGCATCCAAGAGGTTTACTAGGGAGTACTCTTGGGAATAGCACCTGTGAGGGAATACAAGGAAAAGCAGGATTGGGCAGACAGAGAAGTTGAACTGTGATCCGGTTGCAACAAAGGTTTCAGGTGGTTCCATAAGGAGCTTTGAAGCTGGAATGGCCTTTCAGGGTTGTCCTGAATAGGGGCAAGGGGTTGGGCCTTTTTATCCTTGCATGACTGGCTCATCTGGGGTAGTGTAACCTTGGGCTAGATTAGGCTAGTATTTACTAGAGACAGTTGCTATTTTAATTACTTGATTCATTTAATCCTCACAACACCCCTATAAGGTAGGTACTGTCATTATTCTCATTTTACAGATGAGGAGACTGAGGCATAGAAAGGTCATCCTATTCGCCCAAGGTCACAGAGCTAGTAAACGGCAGGATTAGGATTTGAACCCAGAGTGTTTGGCTCCAGCGTCTGTTGTTAATCACCTACTATGTTGCAATGCCAAAAAATACTGTAAAATTGCAATTCTGAAGTTTATTTTTTTTTTAATTGTTTTTTTTTAAATTTATTTTTATTTTTGGCTGTGCTGGGTCTTCGTTTCTGTGCGAGGGCTTTCTCTAGTTGTGGAGAGCGGGGGCCGCTCTTCATCGCAGTGCGCGGGCCTCTCACTATCGCGGCCTCTCTTGTTGCGGAGCACAGGCTCCAGACGCGCAGGCTCAGTAATTGTGGCTCACGGGCCCAGTTGCTCCGCGACATGTGGGATCTTCCCAGACCAGGGCTCGAACCCGTGTCCCCTGCACTGGCAGGCAGACTCTCAACCACTGCGCCACCAGGGAAGCCCTGAAGTTTTTTTTTGTAAAATTCTGAGCTTTAGTCTCATTTCATAATGGTGATATCCAAAGAGCAGTGTATATCACTGTTTCATACCTTCAGATAAACAAAAAAATAGCTTCACCATTTTTCTTCTTGATGATTTGGTTGTTTTGTGAGATGAGCAAGGGGATCACTGCTTCCATCGACTACATGCAATATCTCAATAAAAGAAGTCTAAGAGAGGACTTCCCCAGTGGTCCAGTGGTAAAGAATCTGCCTTCCAATGCAGGGGACACCAGTCCGATCCCTGGTCAGGGGATTAAGATCCCACATGCCACGGGGCAACTGAGCCCACACACTACAACCACTGAGCTCGCGCGGCTCAACCTGCGTGCCGCGAACTACAGAGCCCATGTGCCCTGGAGCCCGCATGCCACAAGTAGAGAGAAGCCCGCGTGCCGCAGCTACAACCCAACGCAGCCAAAAAAAAGAAGTTTTTTTAGTGCAACTTCTAACCAGGCCTTCATGCTTTAGAGTCTTTGATTTGTCTGAGCTGTGACCATGTGCTGTAAATTCCCCTCCCTGAAAGCTCTGCACAGCTGCATATGTCCATTCAGTGTACCCTTACCAGGAGCAAGATTTTGTGGCCATGTACACCTGTTCACTAGAGTTTATTTGCAGAATATACTCAATACTTGATTGCCTCTGCTTCTGAAGTTCTTCAATTATTTGATAATAAATAAATCCTAATGCAAGAGGATTTTCATTTAGGTTTATATCATTAACCTTGAAAAGTCAGTTATGATACAAGTGTTTGAGATTAGGAGTTTTTGTTCTGCTGTTGAGCTAGTTGTGTGGCCTTGGGAAAATCATACTCATCCATTTTAAATGATTTCAGAGAAACAAGGAGTTTTTATATATTAATGTCAATCGTAACTTTTTTTCTTTCAGGAATCTGACTTTCTCTGTCTTCTTGGAATAAGCTACACATTTGAAAATGAAGATAGTGAGTTAAACAGTGATAATGGTGAAAATACATATCCATATGAAGAAGACAAGGAACCCAAATCTAGAGTATATGAAAGTGATTTTCAGATAGACCTTGGCTTTTATTCAACTTCCGAAAGTACTTTGTTTGAAGACCAATTTCCAGCATCAGAGGCTCCTGAAGATATCAGAAGTACTAGTGAATCAAAGGACTGGGAAGCAGTAGAAGCTGGAAATGTGGAACAGTATCCTATTCCAGAAGGGGATCATGTCCCACCATCCTCAGCCATTCCTGAAGTGAAAGGATGGTTTGGATTTGGAAAGGACCAAGCTGGAGAAAAGACTTTTGAATCAGTTACTGAACCTCTAGAAGAAAGCTCATTTCGAAGTAGAAAAATACCAGTGGAAGATGAGAATGACCCAGAGGGATTAAACAATGGTGAGCCCCAAACAGAACATAAGCAAGAACTTGAATCAGAATTTGATTCAGTGCCAAAGAAAGAGTCTGAACTAGTGTCTGAGTCAGAGCACATCCTCGATCCTCAAGACACTGGTTGGTTTGGTGGTGGATTTACAAGTTATTTTGGTTTTGGGGGTGAGGATACAGGGCTTGAATTATTGTCCAAAGAAAGCAACCCACCATTACAAGATGTTCCTAGTTCCATATCCTCTGAGGAAGAACCCACCGTTCCATGTACAGAAATATTAACAGAAAAAGAAGACACAATCACTAATGATAGCTCAATTCTCAAGCCAAGTTGGTTTGATTTTGGTTTTGCTATGCTAGGATTTGCATATGCTAATGAAGATAAAATTATATCAGATGATGGAAAAAATGAAGAAGAAGGTGGGGGAGATAAACATGGACATCCTCCAACAAGTGAATTTGACACTGATAAGGAACAAGAAATAAAAATAACAAAAATTATGGAAACTGAAAATCAAATAGGCAAGAAAATGGTCTTAGAGAAAACAGATGATTCTGATACTTTACCGTATTTTAAAAAGTTCTTGTATACTTTTGACAACCCCTGGAACTTCCAGAACATTCTAAAGGAGACAGAATTGCCATCTCCCAAAGAGACACTGGATGAAAATAATGGAGGTGAAAATGATAAAAGAGAAGAATTTTCAGTTGAGTATTACCCCACAGATAATACGGAAGATATGATGTTGAAAAACGGATACAGTCAGCCAGGTTAGTATAAAAATATCTATAATATGATTTCTTTTTAAAATATAATCTATTTTTAAAATTTTTTATACAGCAGGTTCTTATTAGTTATCTATTTTATACATATTAGTGTATATACGTCAATCCCAATCTCCCAATTCATCACACCACCACCCCTCCACCCCACCACTTTCCCTGCTTGGTGTCCATACGTTAAACATAATCTATTTTTAAAAGTGCAAATCACATGAAACATCCAGGAATCCATAGTTCTCAAAATACTCAATAATCAACAACAACTTTATCAATCACCCTTTTATCAATTTCTGGTTTACTCTGGGATTTAGTAGATCTTAATATCATAAAATAAAATCCCAAGGGACAAAGAATGATTGGCTATATATGGATGTTTCAAGGAGATCTCAAGGTATCTTACAATAAGTTTTAATCAAACTATTATACGTAAACAGGTTAAAAATATAAATAGTGCTAAGGTTTTGTTTTGTTTTGTTTTGTTTTAACAAAAGCAATTGCTGTTCCCTCTGTCCGTTTCTACTTCTACCTCTGTCCCAGGGACAATAATTTCCTTTATTTTTTAAAGAAAATTTCCTTTAGTGTTTATCTCTATTTTCTAAATAAAATATTTATATTCTTCTTTGAGTAACCTATTTTAGATGATGTTCATTGACTTCCTGTTCTGTTAGGTGAGAATTTTTTCTTATTTGCACTCAGTTCATTTACACCTTCCCAATATAGCTATATCTGAATGGTGTTCTTAGAAACCTAAGCTAAGGTAATTTAAAATTGTCTTGATTCTTGAAAGATATTTTATTCTAGATCTATAGCTCCTCCCCCCAAGAAGAGCTATGATAACAAGGGTTTTCTTTAACTGTACAAGATAATAAGGAAACTCAAGCAAAAACAATGTAAAAAGTTTTCAGCTTTCTTCCTCAAGTCTCTCAATTCTGGGAGATCAACAGAGGGCAACAGAAGAGAGCAGAGTATCAGAGGATACTTCTAGATCTAGATGTCCAGGTATCTAGCAACTCCTATGATTAAAAACAAGTGGATAATATTTTAAGTAAAGAATTATATAACATGACTTTCCCACATCTCCATTCTGATGTCTCTATGATGGACAGATTAGAAACTCAACAAATATTGGCCAATAATACAGAAACAATCAAATCCTAGAATGACAGAAAAACTTTCACAAGAAGAGATCAACAATGTTGCAAACTCAGAAGGAAACACATTTCACTGGTATTGGTTGATTATCTTGAATTTCCAGAAGAACTATATGTTATTTCTCTTAATATTCTAGAAAATATGAGTTCTTTACTTGATCAACATCCTCAACCAGAATATAGACTTTAGATTCTAACCCTTTTCTAAATAAGAAACGTGATGTGATGATTTTCGTGACTGCAAACATTAGAGACCTAGATTTTCAAAGGCTAGAGGAAATTATTTTGTTCTAAGCTTGTTAGATCCTAAGGGAATATTTGTGAAAAAGCAGATGAATAATTGGAAAGAAGAGAGACTAAAAGAAAACAATATCAGACCCAGAAATACAGTATTCAAAATATAGATATATAAAAATAGTTTAGAGCTTATTTATAGAAACTTCAGGGCATTCTGAATATCATTTTAGTAGAATTTATTTATCATTTCATATAGTGATGCTGGGAGAATTTCTAAATATGAATAACTTGGTAGATAGTCAAATGAGAACAGGGCATTTATGCAATTATAACTAGTTTTGAGGGACTTTTATAAAAATGTTAAGAAATTCCTTTAAGTTTCAGAAAAAAGATGTCTTACTATATAAGTACTTCAAAACATTTCACTATTAATTAAATGAAAAACAAGCTGGGGTCATGCAAAGTTTGTTTTAAAAAAAGTATACTAGGGACTTCCCTGGTGGTGCAGTGTTTGTTTAAGAATCCGTCTTCCAGTGCTGGGGGACTCGGATTTGATCCCTGGTTGGGGAACTAAGATCTCACATGCTGCAGGACAACTAAGCCCGCGCGCTCTAGAGCCTCCGAGCCCCAACGAAGAGCCCGCACGGGGCAACGGAAGATCCCGCACGACGCAACAAAGATCCCGAGTGCTACAACTAAGACCCGACACAGCCAAATAAATAAATAAATAAATAAATAAATACTAAAAAAAAAAAAAAAAAGGATACTGAAAGAGGGATTCAGATAAAACCACAGACTCTATATTCTCAATATTGGAGAAATAGCTAAAATAGCCAATATTTTCAGATAATTTCAACAACTCTTTTAGGCAATAACAAATGAAAACTTGACTTATTTAGAAAGAGTGCATAAGGAAAATGAATCACTGATCTTGAATAAGTATTTGTGAAAAGCTGAGGCTTGAGATAACCACATTTACAAAAAGCTAATATCCTGACATAAGAATTTACAAAACAGATAAATTAGGGAACAATTATTTATATTACAATATTAATAACTATTTTACAAAAGGACTCCAAACTGAGCTTATTTAAATAATGAATTTCCCAAGTACAGTTAAATATGAAAACTATTCATTATTTTATTTGAATTAAAATTCTGTTTATTAATTTATTAATAATTGTAAGAAAGTCATATCTGTATCTAATGTACTTTTTTAAATTGAAGTATTGTTGATTTACAATGTTTCAGGTGTACAGCAAAGTGATTCAGTTATACATATATAACTGAATATATATATGTATAAGAATATATGTATATTCTTTTTCAGATTCTTTTCTATATTAGGTTATTATAAGGTATTGAATATAGTTCCCTGTGCTATACATTAGGACCTTGTTGTTTATCCATTTTATATACAGTAGTGTATAACTGTTAATCCCAAATTCCTAATTTATCTCTCCCCCGCTTTCCCCTTTGGTAACCATAAATTTGTTTTCTATGTCTGTGAGTCTACTTCTGTTTTGTAAATAAGTTCATCTGTATCATTTTTGAGACTCCACATATAAGTGATATCATATGATATTTGTCTTTCTCTGACTTCATTTAATATGATAATCTCTAGGTCCATCAATGTTGCTGCAAATGGCATTATTTCATTCTTTTTTATGTCTGAGTAATAGTCCATTGTATATACATACCATCTTCTTTATCTCGTCATCTGTCGATGGACATTTAGGTTGCTTCTATGTCTTGGCTATTTGTAAATATTGCTGCTATGAACATTGGGGTGCCTGTATCTTTTCAAATTATAGTTTTCTCCCAATATATGCCCAGGAATGGGATTGTTGGATCATATGGTAGTTCTATTTTTAGTTTTTTTCAGAAACCTCCATACTGTTCTCCATAGTGGCTGCATCAGTTTACATTTCTACCCACAGTATAAGAGGGTTCCCTTTTCTCCACACCCTCTCCAGCATTTATTGTTTGTAGAGTTTTTGATGATAACCATTCTGACTGATGTGAGGTGATAACTCATTGTACTTCTGATTTGAATTTCTCTAATAATTAGCAACATTGAACATCTTTTCATGTGCTTCTTGGCCATCCATATGTCTTCTTTGGAGAAATGCCTATTTAGGTCTTCCACTCAGTTTTTTGATTGGGTTGTTTGCTTTTTTGATATTGAGCTGTATGGGCTGTTTGTATATTTTGGAAATCAATCCCTTGTCAGTTGTATCATCCACAAATATTTTCTCCCATTCCGTAGGTTGTCTTTTTGTTTTGCTTATGGTTTCCTTTGCTGTGCAAAGCATTTTAGTTTAATTAGGTCCCATTTGTTTATTTTTGGTTTTGTTTCCATTTTCATCTCTAGGAAACAGATCCCCCAAAATACTGTTGTGATTTATGTCAAAGAGTGTTCTGCCTATGTTTTCCTCTAGGAGTTTTATAGTATCCAGTCTTACATTTAGGTCTTTAATCCATTTTGAGTTTATTTTTGTATACAGTAGTAGAGGATGTTCTAATTTCATTCTTTTACATGTAGCTGTCCAGTTTTCCCAGCACCATTTATTGAAGATACCGTCTTTTCTCCATTGTATATTCTTACCTCCTTTGTTCTAGATTAATTGACCATAAGTGCATGGGTCTATTTCTAGGCTCTCTATCCTGTTCCACTGATCCATGTGTCTTTGTTCCAGTACCATACTATTTTGATGACAGTAGCTTTGTAGTATAGTCTGAAGTCAGGGAACTTGATTCCTCCAGCTCTTCTTTTTCAAGATTGTTTTGGTTTCTAATGTAAATCTTAAAGCTTAGATTTAAGTAATGTGAAAATAATACCTCAAAAGTTTAATCAAATATGAAATTATTATAGGAAATTTTCATTTTCTTCACATATATTTATTTCAAATACAGTGTAAAACAATATTTAAAATAAACCAATTTAGGCACATATAAATTTGGTGTAATTAATTGTCAAATAAGCCTTTTTTCCCCTAATGCCATTAAACATCATTGTAGATCTCTATTTGAGTCCTGTATTTACAACAGTCCTATTGTATTCAGACTCCTGAGTTGATTGTTCATTTTTAAGTTTAATATCCACAGGTGGCATTAGTAAATTACAGATATGTGTTTGCTTACTTGGGACTTTCATCTTTTAAACAATGCTAAGTAAGTGACAGCATCAAAGCCATGTGTTAAATTCATAACTCAAAGAGCAAAGTTAGACATTGAATAATTCAGTTAGGACTATTCTTTAATATTGTTTTTCAGGGCTGCACTGATACTTTTCTATCCTTGTCTTAAAAAGTAACTGAGGAATAAATCCCACAATTTACTTGAATACTATAGCTCAGGCTAGGACTAGTTAGAACTTTTTTTTTTAATCCTGTTTGATTAGTTCATTGAATCAGGTGATCAGTTTAAACTATGTTTGAAAATTGAATTGTCTTAAATTGATGGCTATTTGACATGGTATGCACATGTATGCGTATGATGACATGGTATGCATATGATACAACATTACAAATGTGTAAAATTATGACATATATGTTTCAAATTAATTTTTTTTCTTAATTTTGGGGAAGGGTGATCCTTTTTATTTTTTATTATTATTTTTTATAAATTTATTTATAAATTTTTAAAAATAAATTTATTTATTTTTGGCTGCATTGGGTCTTTGTTGCTGCACGTGGGCTTTCTCTAGTTGCGGCAAGCAGAGTCTACTCTTCATTGCAGTGTGCGGGCTTCTCTTGTGTGGAGCACGAGCTCTAGGCCTGCGGGCTCAGTAGTTGTGGCTTGCGGGCTTTAGAGCGCAGGCTTAGTAGTTGTGGTGCACAGTCTTAGTTGTTCCGCGGCATGTGTGATCTTCCTGGACCAGGGCTCAAACCCGTGTCCCCTGCATTGGCAGGCGGATTCTTAACCACTGTGTCACCAGGGAAGCCTGGTAATCCTTTTTAAATGAAAGTTCCTGAGATGTACATATATATCTTCATATATACAGGGTCATGAGTCAAAGGATGCAGATGCCCTTCAGAAGGTAGAAAAGGCAATGAAATGGGTTCTCCTCTAGAGCCTCCAGAAGGAACACACAGCCCTGCCAAAACCTTGGTTGTAGGATTTCTGATTTCCAGAACTCGAAGAGAATGTATTTGTATCCTTTAAGCCACTAAGTGTGTGGTAATTTATTACATCAGAAGAAGCGAATAATAGAGGCTACAAATTTATGTTTTAATGAATTCTTTCCATAATGAAGTATCACAGTGCCCACAAGATTCAAAGAATGACCTGCCTAGAAAAAAAATAGGAAGCCCACAACAAAGCAAGCATGTAAAAAAAAATCCAAAACATTTCTCCTTATTTATTTGCAGATATGGTCTCTAAAATAGAGTTATCTATGAGAGTTCACGAAGAAGTACATTTCAAAACTCTATCTTCTGAAAATAATGATGAAAAATCAAAAACATCACTAGACACTGAAAAGCCTGCTCAAGTGGAAATAGACACATTTGTGGAAAATACCCTGTCAAACAGTCAGATCTTTTCAACTGATTACTCTTTGTCTTCTCAAAATTATGTTGCTCAAAAAGGTAAGAAACAAGCTATTTGTTCTCCAATGCAGCAAGTGAGGAAAAAATTAGATTCAAAATTACATCGTATCAAGTGTTAACATATTTTTATTTATAAATTGACAGAAGATGCTTCTGAGTGTCAGATTCTGAAATATTTATTTCAAATTGATGTTTATGATTTCCTGAATTCTGCGTATTCACCAATTGTAGTTCTTACAGAAAGGGTAAGTTGACGTTTTAGATGTTTTTCAATAATTTTACCTATTTTACTAAGTATAGGAACAGCTGAAAATTATGTTTGAGTGAATCCTCCCTATGTAAGTGTTACATAATATTTCTCTTTACATAATATCTTACATGTAAGCTTTCTCCTTACATGAATGTTTTGTTGCATAGATGTTGTTAAGGATTTTTTCTGAAACTTTCCTTAAGCTTTGTTGATCTTGAGCATTTGGGTTTTTTCCTTCCCCTTTTTTTTTCAAATCAGGGGAAATTACACTAAGAGTTAACTCAGAAATAATATGAACTGAAAATTAATCTTAAGCAAATCATTAGTATTTGAATGACAGCTGTGACCTCAAAATGGTGTAATGTGAGAATCTTGCAAAAGCAACTAGTACCTCAAAATTTAACCAAGTCATAACTAAAATTCTAAAATCTGTCCACTTTTTCATTTATTGTAAATCCTATTAAATTCTATCTCATTTATTGTAAATGAAATATTGCAAAAGGACCTAGCCGTAGTACTTGGCACGTGAGACCTTTTACAAATGTTTGTTCCTTTTCTCATCTACTGCTACCAAATAAATAATTGAGGAGGCACTTTTGTCTTCTCATTTACATTTTAAGATGAAATTTATCAGTGGTTGCCTTCAAGGAGTTCACTCTAGTTGGAGGACACCAGTAAAAAAAAATGCAATAATTATAATATGGTGCTGTAATAGCCACAGGATGCTACTGATATACAGGAGGAGCTGCCTAGTAGACTGATTGGAAGTGGTAGGTAGAGAGGGTGGGGAGGAGGAGCCTGGGAAAATGTCCCAGAAGAGATCTTACTTGACCTGATATTGAAGAAAGAGTAGGAGTTAGCCAGGCAAGAAAGGATAAACATTCTAGGTTGAGGAGAGAGCATTTTTAAAAGTACAGAAGTGGGAGAGAGCTTGGCATTTTTGGAGATCTACAAGCAATTCAGTCTGATTGAATACAGAGTGAAACTGAAGTTGTATACTGGGATTATATAAAAAATAGCTTTGCATGTTATGATAGGAAGTTGAACTCTATCTTTTAAATGATGGGGCACTATTGAGGAATTTTAAGTAGGGAGTGAACTGAAAAAGTTTCATTTTTAAAGTCTATCTGTCAACGTTGTCAAATAAGAATTGAACCGGATAAAGACCAGAGGCAGGGAGGCCAATCAAGAAGTTATCACTTTAGCTCAGGAAATAAATGGTGAAGGTCTAAAACAGGGTTTATAAACTCAAATGAAATGAGTGCAGCACAGGGAAAGGTGAGAACTGTAGCCAGCTGGAGAGTGTATGCTTTCTCCGAAAGATGTAGCTGCTACTTACCTTCAGCCTGGTTTTTGCCAGATCTTCTGATATTTCAAGAAAAGTTGGAAATCTGGGTTCTTTTGTGTGAAATCTCCCAATTTTTAATGCTGGCAAATATTTAGATTAGAAAAAATATCATGCAGTTCAGACAAAACATTCTGTAGGTTGGGTCTGGCCCACTAGCCACATTTTTTAACCTTTGGCCTAATATCTCATAGTGGTTGTTAAAATGATTGGAAGGACAAACTAGGTAGATTTTTGTAGATAGACTTCATTGGATTTAATGATTGATCGAATGTAGCAAGGAGAAGAAAATGGAAAAGTGAGGATAATTTACCAGATTTTTAGTTAGGGTGACCAGGTGCCACTGACTGTAAGAGTATTTGTGAAAACTAGGCTTAATGACACATATTGTTTTACTTTCAGAGGCTTCCTCCTTACTTTATTTCTTTGCTGGTTTCCAGAGAGTTGACATTACTTGGTAAATAAGTTCAGATAAGTGATTAATTTACTCTGTATGATTTGGTGTTGAAGATGTTGATTAAAAACATTACTTAGAAATCTGCTCTAGCATAGGAGAAAAGGAAAACTAATAATAATGATGTAATTTATAAAAATAGTCATACTAAAACTTTCAACTACCCATTTAATTAATTCTACTTATTAGTATGTCCAACTGACATAGCCCTCACTTGTCATCCCCCTCTCCCAAAAATTATACCAGTGAAGTTACTAAATTAAAAAATAATTTATCAGTACACCATATTCACCTTTCATATAAAGTGCTTACTTAATACAGGCTATGCTAAGTAAGCTTACTTTTGTGGACTCATTAAATATAATCAAATACATTTTACTTGAACCATTTTGGATGAAATTCTTCAGACATGAAAATATTGAACTTAAATTTGTTAATTATCTTCTGACCTTGGAGAGTCACTTGTTCTCTGGGGAAGTCTCAGGTTTAAAACTGTAATATCAGTAGCAGAGACTAGATGACAGACTGGTCATTGGCTGGCTTGAGCATTGTTTAAAAATTATGAACCAGTTGACTACATTTAAAAGGTTAGTTCATATAAAAATCTGGATTTCTGCGTTCTCTTGAAAAAGTAGAAGACTGTAATTCATAGTCTTCCGTTCTTCTGTGGCAACAAGAAGCTCAAGCTGAATAGCGCTTGCATTGAATAGACATGCGGTTTTCATTTCCCTATACTTATTTCAACTGTTTGGCCTCTATACGGCTTTAAGTTCATAATGTTTGGGCTAAATGCTCTGAAGAGTTTCTGCCAGGTCAGGAGTTCTAAGTCTTAGTGGGTCTATTAAGCATCCATAATAGCTGCAGTAAATGGAAAATTTGAGCAATTTTCCAGTTAAATTTAGGCAAAAGTGTTTCCTTTTCTTCTTGCCTAAATGCTTCAGGTAATTGTTTCTATTCACTGACAATTTCAGTTAGATTTTGTATACAAAATACTTTTTTTGAATTGTTTAAGTAATAGGAATCAACACCACTTTTTAATCTACTTTATTTTATAATTGAGGAGGCTCTTTATATTCTTTTTTTTTTTATTTTTTTTATTTTTTTTTAATTTTATTTATTTATTTATTTATTTATTTTTGGCTGCGCTGGATCCCCGTCTCTGTGCGAGGGCTCTCTCCAGTTGCGGCGAGCGGGGGCCACTCTCCATCGCGGTGCGCGGGCCTCTCACCGTCGCGGCCTCTCTTGTTGCGGAGCACAGGCTCCAGACGCGCAGGCTCAGCAATTGTGGCCCACGGGCCCAGTCGCTCCGCGGCATATGGGATCCTCCCAGACCAGGGCTCGAACCCGCGTCCCCTGCATTGGCAGGCAGACTCTCAACCACTGCGCCACCAGGGAAGCCCGGCTCTTTATATTCTTAACTAGAAAAAAATATATATAAATATATTCATTTATATGCGGAATACACAATGGAAATTACCCAGCTCTTGTTCAACAGGTAGCTCCTGATTTAGTATGTTCTGAGAACAACTCTTACATCACTAGTGCAGAGAATGAAGACATGGCTCAGCATGTTTGACTTTCTTTTGAAGGACTAGATCGTACAGCCTGTGACACTGACTGTTTAATTAAATGGGAGTAACTAGTGTTTACAGTTCAGCAACAGGGTCCTTCATAAGGGAAATCAGTTTCTAGGTTGTGGACAAGGTGTACTGGTTAGCATGTTTCCAATGTTCTTGTATGCTTTCTAGCAGCTGTCACAAACACTAACAGAATTTGTTCTCCATTTCCTTTAAAGTAAGCTTATATAAGATGGCAAAATCCCATATCTACTTAAGGAGGACAAACTTTTATATCTTTCACATGGTAAAAACCATGTACTCTGTATGAATATAATATAGAATAAAACATTCAATTTTATTTTTATCAGTTACCTAATTTAGTATTTCTCTTTTCAATTGTAGATTTTAAGAGGGTAGTACTATGCATGACATTTAAGGAAGAATTAATCAGGAGTTATGTCCATGAAATTAGATTATGGGTTGGTAGTCGCAACTCCACCTATAGCACCCCTTTACCACACAAGTGTCAAAGCAGGATCACAGTGTGGAAACACAAGAGTGCAGGATGTATTAGAATCTGAAATCTTTCTCAAGGATATGAGGAGTTTAGTAGAACTTTATTTACGTATTAGAATATATTAACATGAACCTTTTAAAAAATGGAATTTAAAGATCTAGAGGAAGAGGTAAGTTTCTATATGACTACTAAGTGTGCAGAAAAGAAATTAGGTTTGAACCTGGCATTGAGTTTAAGTTTTACTGTTTTTGCCATGGGGAAACTTGTAGATTTTTCTTTTAAATTTCATTTATCCTTTTGTCCCTGCTCTATGTTTTTAATATTTGGAATGGTAATTATTGAAAAACTAGAAAAGGACACAGACTGTCTCAGGGAGGGCAAAGGGATTTTTAAAAAAATGTTTTACGTTGTAAATAAATCCTGAAAGCTAATGATTCTGGAGTTCCCTGAAAATGTTCAGACTTACTGAAGAATTTTCATTCAGTAATACAGTGTTTTAATTGAGGCATATGTTGTTCTAAGATCCTTTGAAATTCTAAATTTTGGTTATGCTTCTGTTTAGATTTTTAAAATTAATTTATTAATTAGTTTATTTATTTTTGGCTGCATTGGGTCTTCGTAGCTGCACGCGGGCTTTCTCTAGTTACAGCGAGCGGGGGCCACTCTTCGTTGCAGTGCGCGGGATTCTCATTGCAGTGGCTTCTCTTGTCGCGGAGCATGGGCTCTAGAGCACAGGCTCAGTAGTTGTGGCTCGTGGGATCCAGAGCACAAGCTCAGTAGTTGTGGCGCATGGGCTTGGTTGCTCTATGCGGCATGTGGGATCCTCCCGGACCAGGGCTCGAACCCGTGTCCCCTACACTGGAAAGCGGATTCTTAACCACTGCGCCACCAGGGAAGCCCCTTCTGTTTTGATTTCAGTAAACTATTCACATAGTTTAGTTTCAGCACACACTGCCCAACACTATGAAGGTTGTGTAATACCTTAAAACTGGAGAATCATTAAGCAATTGCTGTTACTCTTTGCTACTTGTGAAAGTTCCTGAAACTCCTTAGGCTGATGTGGCAAATGAGAGAGAGCACTTTGAGTTCCAAAAAACTAGCCTGCATTTTGGTCCTGAAAATCACTTGCCGTGAACTTGGGCCATTTCTGGATTCTTTTTGGCACAATAGTTCTGTTGCTGCTAGAGCTTAACATTAGGGAAGTTTCCTAAGGAACTAAGATTCTGTTCAATTATTGAGTTCTCTCGGGTGATTTGTTTAGGAAGAAGTATCTGTGGCTTTTTGAGTTGGTTCATTAAGGACTTCAATTAGAAGACTCAGAGATGGGTGATCCTTTACACCTGTGTTAACTAAAACCCATCCCCAAGAACAGATCCAGCCCTGGGTATTTTATTCAACAGACCTAAATATAGGGTCCTAAATTTAGAGGGCAAGATGCTACTTTTAGCTTCCCTTCCTCAGAGGAGAACAGCACGCGCCCAGCTAAAGTCCATACGGGTTTGATTTAGCATTTGGGTACCTAGGAGTTCATGGAGTTTAAAGAGGTTTGCCCAGCAAGTGCCCAGGTAACTCAGGTAAAAGTGAGTAAAGCCCTCGAACCCTCCGCTGGGCGGAGGAGGCCCGATCGATGTCCTCTTGCGTGGGAGAGGTTAAACTTTGCCCAGACCACAGCTGACCCGAGACGCCTTCCTGTCCAAAGTCCGGACACGGCTGGCAGCAGGCGCGGGCCCTGCAAGCCATTTTCTGACAGGAATGAAGACGGCGGCCGGTTTCCCTGGGTCGGCGGGCTCCCCCAGGGTACGACGCCGTCAGGGCTTCCGTGGGGTGCGGACAGCAGGCTCTAGCGGGGCTGCGAGAGGAAAGCGATGGGGGCTGGGGCTGGGCCAGGCGCCGGCACCCGGGCCGAGGGGGCGCGTCGCGCTCACCCCGCCGGGCTACGCCGAGGGGCCTCAGGGAGAAGCCTCGCCGCCGGCACCCGAGGTGGGGGCTCCTGAGACCTAGTCCTGACGTTCGGGGCGGTGCGGCCCACACCACAGAGCAGACCCCGAGGTCGAATCCCATTCTATCAGCCCCAAGCCTCTCGATTTCCAAGGCTGTGTAGCTCCGCCAGGTAGAGCCCCGGCCCCTTTAAGAGAGAACGACCGGGACACGTCTACGAACCTCGCGCGAAGTAGGAGGGGAAATTAACGGAGTCCCCGCCACCCCGCCTCCGTGCGGCGGTCTGGCCGAAACCAAACCGAGGGGTAGGGCGGCGAGGAGAGTGCAGGTCGCAGGCTCGTGCGGGCGGGCTTGGGCCTTCGGATCTTCAGGACGCAAAGCGTAACCTAGGGGCCGAAGCTCCCCGGCTGGGCAGCGTGGACACTTGAGACCCGTAGGCGCCGTTCATCTCTGGGACCTCCCCGCAGCCGGCTCCGCAGTGGTCTGCTCCGGTTGCCGGGTGCGGGTTTGGGTTCCGGACCGGACGCTGCGTGTCCGGTCCCGCTGGTGGTGGCTCGGCCAGGCCCTGGATACGGCGCCGACTGCCAGGGCAGCCTTGACGCCATGGAGGGGCCCGGGACTGTCTCTCAGCCGCACTTGGGGCTGGTCCTGGGAAAGCTTCGCCGGGTGAGTCCAGGCGCGATCCGGGTCACTTGGCTCAGGGGTCGCGGGAGCCGCCCGGGGAAGGTAGCAGCCGATTTTGGCTTTGGGGTCTGAGCGGCGGTGGTCGGAGGTCCTGAAGCCAGTTCTCACCTGTCGCCGGGCTACGGCCTGTGTCCGAGACAGTAGCCAGGTTTCTAGGATGCCTGGGCGGTTTTTTTGTGTGGTGTAAGGGGACCTGGAGATCAGGAATGTGAAGAGAGCATTAGCTTAGCAGGACTTTACAAGGGTGTGTTTCCCCGATTCCTAAACTGAATTAGCCTTTCGGTCCTGTTATTTATTTTGAACAGAGGTCAATAACACGTGGTTTCCCCGACAGTGAGAAACTTGAGGACAGATCCTCTGAAATGAGTTCCTTTTAGTACTGAAACTTCGCGTTGCTTGAAAAGACACCTAAGCCATTTTCTTGAGTGTTTATGAAAGCCTTTCCAGGCTGAGCGAATAGCTTCAGTAGAGCAGGAATGAAAACAACATGGTATGTACAGCAGACTGGGAGCAGTATTACTAGAGTGTAAAGTGGGCTCAGGGAGTGATGTGCAATGATGCTTGTTGGAGGCATAAGTTTATTCCAAGTGATGTAGGTGCTGAAGAGCCCTTGAAGTATTGCAGTGGTTAGACTTTTGGTTTAAATAGATCTTCCTGTTAGTAGTATGTAGGTTAGGTGTAAGGACAACAAAACTAGAAGCAGGGTGTAAGGGAGAGGTGACAGAGTCGTCAAGTAGGGGTAGAGAAGAGGGTACTGAATGGGAAATATTTAGTAGCTGAGAACTATAGTGGGTAGGAATTTAATGATTGTATGCAAAGGATCAGAGAGAGAAAAGGAATCTAGAATGACTCCCAGTTTCTGGTTATGGCAACTTATTCAAAGAGATAGGATATATAGAAAGATAAGGATTTGTGGGATGAGAGAGAATTTCAGATTGCACATATTTCCCTTTTTTCACGAAAAACAACTCTGTGAACAATATCTTCATCTGGATGACTTTTTTGGCTAAATGCACTATGCTCACAACACTGGCCTGGGGCCTAGGATAGCACAACACTGCTCTGCTTTTTAATTTTTTTTTTTAAGTTAAAAAATAATTTTTTATTGAGGTATAATCATATAACATAAAATTTACCCTTTTATAGTATTGAATTCAGTGATTTTTTTTTTAATGTTCATTGTGTTGTGCAGCTATCACCACAACTTTGGAATATTTTTATCACCCTAAAAAGAAACCCTGTCCTTATTAGTAGTCATTCCCAATTCTCACCTCACTCCATCCCTTGGCCACCACTAATCTACTTTCTCTATGAATTTGTCTATTCTGGACATTTCATGTAAATGGATCATACGATATGTGGCCTTTTGTGTCTGGCTTCATCTACTTAGCACACTTTCAAGAGTCTTTCGTGTTGTACCATGTAACAGTACTTCATTCCTTTTTATGGCTGAAAAGTATTTCATTGTCTAGATATACTATATTTTGAATATTCATTCATAGTTTAATGGATATTTGGGTTGTTTGTACTTTTTGACTACTATGACTAATGCTGCTATGGGCATTCATGTACAAATTTTTTTAATGAATATTTTCAGTTCTCTTGGGTATATACCTAGGAGTGGAATTACTGGATCATATTTACTGAATGTTTAACTTTTGGAAGAACTGCCAAATTGTTTTCCACAGATGCTGTACCATTTTACATCCCCACCGGCAGTTTATGAGGGTCGAATTTCCCACATCCTCTCCGATACTTTTTTTTTCTAAATAGTCACTCTAATGATGAGTGTAAAGTGGTATATCTCATTGTGGTTTTGATTTGCAGTCCCCTAATGACTAATGATGTTGAACAACCTCACAGGTGCTTATTGGCCATTTGTGTTATCTTCTTTGGAGAAATATCTATTCAGTTCTTTTACCATTTAAAAAATTGGATTATTTGTCTTTTTATTGTTGAAGTCATAAGAGTTCTTTATATATTAATGAAATTAGACCCTTATCAGGTATATGATTTGCAAATATTTTCTCCTATTCTGTGGATTGTCTTTTTACTTTCTTGATGGTGACCTTTGAAACACCAAGGTTTTTAATTTTGATGAAATCTAGTTTATCTTTTTTTTTCCTTTGGTTGCGTATGCTTTTGGTGTTATATCTATGAAACCAATGTTTAAAATAAGGCCACAAAGATTTACATCTGTGCTTTCTTCTAAGAGTTTTTTCTTACATTAAGGTCTGTGATCCATTTAAAATTAATTTTTATATATGGTATAAAGTATGGGTTCAGATTCTTGTGTTAGCGGGTAGATATTCACTTGTCCCAATACCATTTGTTGAAAAGACTCCTCTTTCCTCATTAATTTTGTATTGGTACTGCTGTTAAAAATCAATTGACCATAATTTTTTTATGGATATAGTTCATTTACAATATTATATTAGTTTCAGGTGTACAACATAGTGATTCAGAACTTCTATAGATTATCCTCCATTTAAAGTTATTATAAAATATTGGCAATATTCCCTGTGCTATACAATATATCCTTGTAGCTTATTTACTTTATACATAGTAGTTTGTACATCTTAACCCCCTCCCTTTTTCCTGCCCCTCCCCCCTCCCCTCTCCCCACTGGTGACCACTAGTTTGTTCATTATATCTGTGAGTCAGTTTCTGTTTTGTTGTATTCACTTGTTTTATTTTTTTAGATTCCACACACAGTGATAACATACAGTATCTGTATTTCTCTGTCTCAGTCATTTTACTAAGCATAATACCCTCCAGGTTCCCATGTTGTTGCAAATGGCAAAATTTTATTGTTTTTTATGACTGAGTAATATTCCATTGTATCTATATCTGTATCTATCACATCTTCTTTATCCATTCATCTGTTGATGGACACTTAGGTTGCTTCCATATATTGGCAATTGTAAATAATGCTGCAATGAACATTGTGGTGCGTGTATCTTTTCAAATTAATCTTTGTATTCTTCGGATGTATGCCCAGGAGTGGAATTGCTGTATCATATGGTAGCTCTATTTTTAGTTTTTTGAGAAACCTCCATAATGTTTTCCACAGTGGCTGCACCAGTTTACATTCCCACCAACAGTGTCCGAGGGTTCCCTTTTCTCCACATCCTTGCCAGCATTTGTGGTTTGTGGTCTTTTTGATGATAACCTTTCTGACAGGTATGAGGTGATATCTCATTGTTGTTTTGATTTGCATTTCTCTGATGATTAGCGATGTTGAGCGTCTTTTTATGTGCCTGTTGGCCATCTGTTTGTCTTCTTTGGAAAAATGTCTTTTCAGGTCTTTCACTCATTTTTAAATTGGGTTGTGTGTGTTTTTGACATAGAATTGTATGAATTCTTTATATATTTTGGATATTAACCCTTTATTGGTCAGGTCATTTGCAAATATTTTCTCCCATTCAGTAGGTTGTCTTTTCATTTTGTAGATGGTTTCATTTGCTGTGCAAAGGCTTTTAAGTTTAATTAGGCCTTGTTTGTTTATTTTTACTTTTGTTTCGTTTGCCTTAGGTGACAGATCCAAAAAAATATTGCTATAATTTTTGTCAAAAAGTGTTCTGCCTATGTTTTCTTCCAGGAGTTTTTTTTTTTTTTTAATTTATTTATTTTATTTATTTATTTTTGACTGTGTTGGGTCTTCATTGCTGCATGTAGGCTTTCTCTAGTTGCAGCGAGTGAGGGCTACTCTTCATTGTGGTGCGTGGGCTTATCATTGCGGTGGCTTCTCTTGTTGCGGAGCACGGGCTCTAGGCGCGTGGGCTTCAGTAGTTGTGGCACACGGGCTCAGTAGTTGTGGCTCGTGGGCTCTAGAGCAGGCTCAGTAGTTGTGGCGCACGGGCATAGTTGCTCCACGGCATGTGGGATCTTCCTGGACCAGGGCTCAAACCCATGTCTCCTGCATTGGCAGGCGGATTCTTAACCACTGAGCCACCAGGGAAGCCCCCTTCCAGGAGTTTTTATGGTTTCTGATCTTACATTTAGGTCTTTAATCCACTTTGAGTTTATTTTTGTATATGGTGTGAGAAAATATTCTAATTTCATTCTTTTACATGTAGCTGTCCAGTTTTCCCAGCACCACGTATTGAAGAGACTGTCTTTTCCCAGTTGTATATTCTTGCCTCCTTTGTCATAGATTAATTGACCATAAGTGTGTGGATTTATTTCTGAGCTCTCTATTCTGTTCCATTCATCTATGTGTCTGTTTTTGTGCCAGTACCATACTGGCTTGATTATTATAGCTTTGTAGTATAGTCTGAGGTCAGGGAGCGTGATTCTTCTGGCTCTGTTCATCTTTCTCAAGATTGTTTTGGCTATACGGGTTTTTTTGTGTTTCCATACAAATTTTAAAATTATTTGTTCTAGTTCTGTGAAAAATGCCTTTGGTAATTTGATAGAGATTGCATTGAATCTGTAGATTGCCTTGGGCAGTATAGCTATTTTAACAATATTAATTCTTCCAGTCCATGAACATGGTATAACTTTCCATCATAATTGACGTTAAGTTTAAGAGTTTATTTCTGGATACTCATTTCTACTCCATTGGTCTCTATGTCTTTCCTTAGGCTATTACCAAGCTGTCTTTATTATTGTAACTTTGTAGTAAGTTTTGAAATAGGGAAGTATGAATACTCCAACATTGTTCTTCATTTTCAATATTGTTTTGACTAATATGTGTGTAGATAGATAGACAACCATATGTATGTATGTTTGTATGTATCTATGACTATATATCTCTATAAAAGGAAATGCTATCCCTTGCATTTCCATATGAATTTTAGGATCTGCTTGTCTGTTTTTATGAAAGAGGCATTTGGAATTTTGATAGGGATTGCATTGACTCTGTACATAAATTTGGAGAGTATTGCCATCTTGACAATATTAAGTCTTCCAATCTATGAACATGGGATGTGTTTCTATTTATTTAGATCTTATTTACTTTCTTTCAACAGTGTTTTGTAGTTTTCAGAGTATAAGATTTCCACTTAACTTTGTTAAATTTATTCCTAAGTATTTTTTTTTCTGTTGTAAATGGAAATGTTTTCTTAATTTCATTTTCAGGTGGCTCATTGCTGTTGTATAGAAATATGACTGATTTTTCTCTTTTGATTTTGTATCCTACAGCTTTCCTGAACTTGTTTGTTAGCTCTAATAGTTTGTGTGTGTGTTTGTGTGTGTGTGTGTGTGTGTGTGTGTGTGTGTGTGTGTGTGTATGTATGGTTTAGGATTTTTTTTTTATGTAAGATTATGTCATCTTCAAATGGAGATAGTTTTACTTTTCTTTTTCCCCCAGTCTGGGTGCCTTTTATTTCTTTTTCTTGCCTAATTGCCTGGTTAGAATCTCTAGTACAATGTTGAATCAATGTGGAGAGAGTGAACATCCCTGTCTTGTTACTGGTCTTAAGGTGAAAGCTTTCAGCCTTGCCCTGTTAAGTATGTGAGCTGTTTTTTCATAGATGCCCCTTATAAGGTTGAGGAAGTTCCCTTCAGTCCTAGTTTGTTGAGTGCTTTGATCCTGAAAGGGTGTTGGATTTTGTTGAATCTCTTTTCTTTGTCTGTTGAGTGATCATGGGTTTTTTCCTTCTTTATTCTTTTAATATTGTGTTTAACATTGGTTTAGTTTTGTGTGTTGAACCAACCTTGTATTCTTGTAATAAATTCCACTGTTATGATATATAATTGTTTTTACATGCTGCTGGATTTGCTTTCTAGTATTTTGTTGAGGATTTTGCATCTATATTTATAACAAATATTGATGTGTGGTTTTCTTTTCTTGTGATGTATTTGTCTGACTATCATATCAGGGTAATACTGGCCTCATAGAATGAATGAGTTAGGAAGAGTTCCTCCTCTTTTGTTTTCTGGAAGAGTTTGAGAATGATTGGTGTTAATTCTTCAGTAAACTTTTGGTATAATTCACTACTGAATCCAACTGGCCCTGGGTCTTTCTTTGTTGGTATCCACAGGGGATTGGTTCCAGGACCCCCATGAATACCAAAATTGGAGGATGCTCAAGTCCCTTTCATAAAATGGCATAGTATTTGTAAATAACCTATGCACATCCTTCCTCCTGTATATTTTAAATCATCTCTAGATTCCTTATAATACAGAATAAAATGTAAATGCTATGTAAGTAGTTGCCAGTGTGTGGCGAATTTAAGTTTTGCTTTTTGGAACTTTCTGGAAATTAAAAAAATTTTTTTTTTTAATCTACAGTTAGTTGAATCTGTGGCTGCAGAACCCATGGATACGAAGGGCCAACTGTACTAACTCAGTCTATTTATTTGTTTTAGGTCTAATCAGATTTTCTATTTCTTCTTGAGTTAGTTTTAGTAGTTTATGTGTTTTTAGTAATTTGTCAGTTTCACCTAGGTTATGTAATTTGTTGACATACTATTGTTCTCAAGATCTTTTTCGTTTCTGTAAGATTGCTAATAATACTTTAATTACTGGTTTTAGTAATTTGAGTGTTCTCTTTTTCTTGGTTAATCTAGCTACAGATTTGTCAATTTTGTTGCTTGATTTTGTTGATTTTTTTCTCCCCAAAACCAATGTTTGTTTGTTTTTATCTTTATTGGAGTATTATTGCTTTACAGTGTTGTGTTAGTTTCTGCTGTACAACAGAGTGAATCAGCTGTATGTATACATATATCCCCATATCCCCTCCCTCTTGAGCCTCCCTCCCATCCTCCCTATCCCACCTCTCTAGGTTGTCACACAGCATTGAGCTCATCTCCCTGTGCTATGCAGCAGCTTCCCACTAGCCATCCATTTTACATTTGGTAGTGTATATATGTCAGTGCTACTCTCTAACTTCATCCCAGCTTCCCCTTTTGGTTTTGTTTTTTTCTGTATTTTTCTGTGTTACTTTTTTGTTTGATTCTGCTGTAGTCTTTATTATTTTCTTCCTTCTGCTTGTTTTGGGTTTATTTTGCTCTTTTTCTAGTTCCTTAAGGTTTAGGGTTAGGTTGGGCTATTGATTTAAGATCTCATTTTTTAAAAATGTAGGCTTTTATAGCAATAAATTTCTCTCTGAGCACTGTTTTAACTGCATTCCATAAATTTGGAATGTTGTGTTTTCTTTCATCTCAAAGTATTTTCTGATTTCTCTTGTGATTTCTTTTTTGACCCGTTGGTTATTTAGGAGTATTTCACCTATTTATGAATTTTCCAAATTTGCTTCTGTTATTAATTTCTAATTTTATTCCATTATGATCAGAAATCATACTTTGTATGATTTCAAGCTTTTAAAATATTGAGACTTGGTTAAGGCCTGGCATATGGTCTAGCCTGGAGAATGTTTCATGTGCATTTGAGAAGAAAGTGTATTCTGCTGTTGTTGAGTGGAGTGCTCTGTAGATACATGTTGGTATATAGTGTTGTTCAAGTTTTCTATTTCCTTGCTAATCTTCTGACTGTTTGTTAGTCATGATCGAAAGTAGAGTCTTAAGGACTCTAATTACTATTGAACTGTCTATTTTTCCTTTCATTTATACTAGTTTTTATTTCATATATTTTGGAGCTCTATTGTGAGGTGGATATATGTTTATAATTGTTACATCTTGATGGATAGACCCTTTTATCATTATATAATGTCCTTCTTTGTTACTAATAACAATTTTTCTCTTAAAGTCTATTTTGTCTGATAATAATATGGCCACTCTAGCTCTTCTTTGGTTATTGTTTGTGTGGGATATCTTCTTCCATTTTTTTTTCTTTGAAGTTTTGAATTTTATTTTATCTATTTTTTTATACAGCAGGTTCTTATTAGTTATCCATTTTATACATATTAGTGTATATATATCAACCCCAATCTCCCAATTCATCACACCCCCCCCCACCTTTCCCCCCTTGGTGTCCATATGTTTGTTCTCTACATCTGTGTCTCAATTTCTGCTCTGCAAACCGGTTCATCTGTACCATTTTTTTAGGTTCCACATATATGCATTAATATATGATATTTGTTTTTCTCTTTCTGACTTACTTCACTCTGTATGACAGCCTCTAGATTCATCCCCGTCTCTACAAATGACCCAATTTCATTCCTTTTTATGGCTGAGATTATTCCATTGTATATATGTACCACATCTTCTTTATCCATTCATCTGTCGATGGGCATTTAGGTTGCTTCCGTGACCTGGTTATTGTAAATACTGCTGCAATGATCATTGGGGTGCATGTGTCTTTTTGAATTATGGTTTTCTCTGGGTATATGCCCAGTAGTGGGATTGCTGGGTCATATGGTAATTCTATTTTTCGTTTTTTAAGGAACCTCCATACTGTTCTCCATAGAGGCTGTATCAATTTACATTCCCACCAACAGTGCAAGAGGGTTCCCTTTTCTCCACACCGTCTCCAGCATTTGTTGTTTGTAGATTTTCTGATGATGCCCATTCTAACTGGTGTGAGGTGATACCTCATTGTAGTTTTGATTTGCATTTCTCTAATAATTAGTGATGTTGAACAGCTTTTCATGTGCTTCTTGGCCATCTGTATGTCTTCTTTGGAGAAATGTCTATTTAGGTCTTCTGCCCATTTTTGGATTGGGTTGTTTGTTTTTTTAATGTTGAGCTGCATGAGCTGTTTATATATTTTGGAGATTAATCCTTTGTCTGTTGATTCGTTTGCAAATATTTTCTCTCATTCTGAGGGTTGTCTTTTCGTCTTGTTTGTAGTTTCCTTTGCTTTGCAAAAGCTTTTAAGTTTCATTAGGTCCTATTTGTTTATCTTTGTTTTTATTTCCATTACTCTAGGAGGTGGATCAAAAAAGATCTTGCTGTGATTTATGTCAAAGAGTTTTCTTCCTATGTTTTCCTCTAAGAGTTTTATAGTGTCTGGTTTTACATTTAGGTCTCTTATTCATTTTGAGTTTATTTTTGTGTGTGGTGTTAGGTAGTGTTCTATTTTCATTCTTTTACATGTAGCTGTCTACTTATTGAAGAGACTGTCTTTTCTCCATTATATATCCTTGCCTCCTTTGTCATAGATTAGTTGACCATAGGTGTGTGGGTTTATCTCTGGGCTTCCTATCCTGTTCCATTGCTCTATATTTCTGTTTTTGTGCCAGTACCATATTGTCTTGATTACTGTAGCTTTGTAGTATAGTCTGAAGTCAGGGAGTCTGATTCTTCCAGCTCGTTTTTTTTTCCCTCACGACTGCTTTGGTTATTCGGGGTCTTTTGTGTCTCCATACAAATTCTAAGATTTTTTGTTCTAGTTCTGTAAAAAATGCCATTGGTAATTTGATAGCAATTGCATTGAATCTGTAGATTGCTTTGGGTAGTATAGTCATTTTCACAATATTGATTCTTCCAGTCCAAGAACATGGTATATCTCCATCTGTTTGTATCATCTTTAATTTCTTTCATCAGTGTCTTATAGTTTTCTTCATACAGGTCTTTTGTCTCCCTAGGTTGGTTTATTCCTAGGTATTTTATTCTTTTTGTTGCAGTGGTAAATGTTAGTGTTTCCTTAAGTTCTCTTTCAGATTTTTCATCATTAGTGTATAGGAATGCAAGAGATTTCTGTGCATGAATTTTGTATCCTGCAACTTTACCAAATTCATTGATTAGTTCTAGTAGTTTTCTGGTGGCATCTTTAGGATTCTCTATGTATAGTATCATGTCATCAGCAAACAGTGACGGCTTTACTTCTTCTTTTCCAATTTGTATTCCTTTTATTTCTTTTTCTTCTCTGATTGCCGTGGCTAGGACTTCCAAAACTATGTTGAATAATAGTGGTGAGAGTGGACATCCTTGTCTTGTTCCTGATCTTAGAGGAAGTGCTTTCAGTTTTTCACCATTGAGGATGATATTTGCTGTGGGTTTGTCATATATGGCCTTTATTATGTTGAGGTAAGTTCCCTCTATGCCCACTTTCTGGAGAGATTTTATCATACATGGATGTTGAATTTTGTCAAAAACTTTTTCTGCATCTATTGAGATGATCATGTGGATTTTCTTCTTCAATTTGTTAATATGGTGTATCACATTGATTGATTTGCGTATATTGAAGAATCCTTGCATCCCTGGGATAAATCCCACTTGATCATGGTGTATGATCCTTTTAATGTGTTGTTGGCTTCTGTTTACTAGTATTTTGTTGAGGATGTTTTTTTTTTTATAAGAAATCTACATGCAGTAACTCACATTCACTTCACAATAACTCTATGAAATGCATACAATGACTCCTCCCATTTTATTTATTTATTTATTTATTTATTTATTTATTTATTTATTTATTTATTTATGGCTGTGTTGGGTCTTCGTTTCTGTGCGAGGGCTTTCTCTAGTTGTGGCAAGTGGGGGCCACTCTTCATCGCGGTGCGTGGGCCTCTCACTATCGCAGCCTCTCTTGTTGCGGAGCACAGGCTCCAGACGCGCAGGCTCAGTAATTGTGGCTCACGGGCCCAGTTGCTCCGTGGCATGTGGGATCTTCCCAGACCAGGGCTTGAACCCGTGTCCCCTGCATTGGCAGGCAGATTCTCAACCACTGCGCTACCAGGGAAGCCCTGTTGAGGATTTTTGCATCTATATTCATCAGTGATATTGGTCTCTAATTTTTTTTCTGTAGTATCTTTGTCTGGTTTTGGTATCAGGGTGATGGTGGCCTCATAGAATGAGTTTGGGAGTGTTCCTTCATCTGCAATTTTTTGGAAGAGTTTGAGAAGGATGAGTGTTAGCTCTTCTCTAAATGTTTGATAGAATTCACCTGTGAAGCCATCTGGTCCTGGACTTTTGTTTTTTGGAAGATTTTTAATCACAGTTTCAATTTCATTACTTGTGATTGGTCTGTTCATATTTTCCATTTCTTCCTGTTTCAGTCTTGGAAGGTTATACCTTTCTAAGAATTTGTCCATTTCTTCCAGGTTGTCGATTTTAATGGCATAGAGTTGCCTGTAGTAGTCTCTTAGGATGCTTTGTATTTCTGCGGTGTCTGTTGTAACTTCTCCTTTTTCATTTCTAATTTTATTGATTTGAGTCCTCTCCCTCTTTTTCTTGATGAGTCTGGCTAATGGCTTATCAATTTTGTTTATCTTCTCAAAGAACCAGCTTTTAGTTTTATTGATCTTTGCTATTGTTTTCTTTGTTTCTATTTCATTTATTTCTGCTATGATCTTTATGATTTCTTTCCTTCTGCTAACTTCGGGGTTTTTTTGTTCTTCTTTCTCTAATTGCTTTAGGTGTAAGGTTAGGTTGTTAATTTGAGATGTTTCTTGTTTCTTAAGGTAGGATTGTATTGCTATAAACTTCCCTCTTAGAACTGCTTTTGCTGCATCCCATAGGTTTTGTATCATGTTTTCATTGTCATTTGTCTCTAGTATTTTTTGATTTCCTCTTTGATTTCTTCAGCGATCCCTTGGTTATTTAGTAACGTATTGTTTAGCCTCCATGTGTTTGTGTTTTTTACGTTTTTTTCCCCTGTAATTGACTTCTAATCTCATAACGTTGTGGTTGGAAAAGATGCTTGGTATGATTTCAGTTTTCTTAAATTTACTGAGGCTTGATTTTGTGACCCAAGATGTGATCTATCCTGGAGAATGTTCCGTGCGCAGTTGAGAAGAAAGTGTAATCTGCTGTTTTTGGATGGAATGTCCTATAAATATCAATTAAATCTATCTGGTCTATTGTGTCATTTAAAGCTTGTGTTTCCTTCTTAATTTTCTGTTTGGATGATCTGTCCATTTGTGTAAGTGAGGTGTTAAAGTCCCCCACTATTATTGTGTTACTGTCGATTTCCTCTTTTATAGCTGCTAGCAGTTGCCTTATGTATTGAGGTGCTCCTATGTTGGATGCATATATATGTATAATTGTTATATCTTCTTCTTGGTTTGATCCCTTGATCATTATGTAATGTCCTTCTTTGTCTCTTGTAACATTCTTTATTTTAAAGTCTATTTTATGTGATATGAGTATTGCTATTCCAGCTTTCTTTTGATTTCCATTTGCATGAAATATCTTTTTCCATCCGCTCATTTTCAGTCTGTATATGTCCCTAGGTCTGAAGTGGGTCTCTTGTAGACAGCAAATATATGGGTCTTGTTTTTGTATCCATTCAGCAAGCCTGTGTGTTTTGGTTGGAGCATTTAATCCATTCACTAAATAATTACTAAATAATTTAAGGTAATTATCAATATGTATGTTCCTATTACCATTTTCTTAATTGTTTTGGGTTTGTTTTTGTAGGTCCTTTTCTTCTCATGTGTCTCCCACTTAGGGATGTTTCTTTAGCATTTGTTGTAGAACAGATTTGGTGGTGCTGAATTCTCTTAGCTTTTGCTTGTCTGTAAAGCTTTTGATTTCTCCATTGAATCTGAATGAGATCATTGCTGGGTAGAGTAATCTTGGTTGTAGGTTCTTCCCTTTCCTCACTTTAAATATGTCATGCCACTCCCTTCTGGCTTGTGGAGTTTCTGCTGAGAAATCAGCTGTTTACATGTTTACATGTTTAATATGAGAGATGCTTTTAGAATTGTCTCTTAAAGTGTTGTAGTGTTGTAAAGAAATCATTCCGATTATTAGATTTTTGAAGTGATGTGCATTTTATGTTTTGACATAGTTAGCTGAAGGTAAGATGGTTGGAGAATATGTAAACTGTAAAGAAAGCATCTTTTCTTCCCAGTATTGTGGTCAAATGCCTCTTTTTCTCAGAGGCAGAAATAGATTTTTTTTTTTTTTTTTAAATCACTGGTTGTTTCTAGCGATGTCACAATTCTGTGAGCTGGTAACAAGGGTAATGTAGGGAGAGGCAGAGGCAGAGATCAGGGTAAAGAGGTATTTTTTTTTTTTTAGAAAAGGTATAATCAGGTTTATTTAATACAGGTTAATGAACTGTGGATAGCGTATATGGGTCAGTTACAAAAAAGATTTTGGAGAAGAGAATAGATATTAAAAGGTGTTTTCTAGATAGAAGGGGCCTAAAAAGGGAAGATTTGCCATAGAGGTTTTGGGTTGAACCCTGGAAAGAATCAGACTTGAGGTTGTTCTTAAAAAAGGGTATTTCCCCCCCCGCCCCCGCTTTTCACCTTTTTATGTGATTGAATAATATGTGGGGCCTGGCAACAAAGAAAAAATAACCTCTTTGGAGGACAGTGAATAATGAACTGACCCAGAGAAAGATGAAATACAGAAGCAACTGCAAAAGCCTTAAGCTGTTTTGTGCTGAAGACTTGTTAGGGAGAGAAATAATGTGGAAAGGCTGTGGTTATAGGATCATGGTCTTTGGAGGAGGGCTAATAGAAACAGCTACCTTTACTGAGTACCTGTCCTCCATATTCATACAGCATTATTCCCATTACAGATAAGAGAAGGGAGCCACAGAGGTAGGGTAAAAGGATTCAAATTCTAAACCCAAGGTTTCATCAGTGGTTTTCAAACTTTAATAAAGCAGCAGATCCATTTTTTTTCCCCCATAGGGAAATCTTATATGGAGCCCAGTATACTATATGGAAAAAGCCTAAACTGGTTGAATCAGGGTAAGAGCACCTGATTCAGCTTCTTTCTTTGGCCTTCTTTCCTCTTACTCTCATTTTCAGAAGCTCTGAGGCATCTCCGTAGAACTCTGGTTGGAAAATCATTACATTTCACCATACTGCTTTCCTTCATCCCTTGGTGATAGTGGTTGAAAATTGCCAGAAAAATACCCTCTGATACCTGCTGTTTGGTGATAGTCTGGTACCCATTTCATGAAAAGGGTGTTAATAGTATTTACATGTAAACTTGTACTTATGTTTGTGTCTTAATCTGTTGGAGCTGCTATAACAAAATACCATAGACTGGGTGGCTTAAACAACAAACATTTTTCTCACAGTTCTGGAGGCTGGGAACACCAAGATAAAGATGCCACGGATCTGGTGTGTGGTGAGGGCACACTTCTGGTTCATAGTCTTCTCATTATAACCTCACGTGGTAGAAGTGTCAAGGGAGCTTGGAGCCTCTTTTCTAATGTCACTAATCCCATTTCTGAGGGCTCCACTCTTATGACCTAATCACCTCCAAAAGGCCCTACTTCCCGATACCATCACATTGGGGATTAGTTTTCAACATAAGAATTTTGGGGTTGCAGGGGGACACAGAAAAATTCAGTGTATAGCAGTTTGTAATCAACACTTTTTATCAAAAGTGTATTTTTAAGAGGTTAATTTTCTTTGTCTTGAAGGTTGTGGCAGCATTGCCTGAAGATTTGAGACCAGGTTCTAACTTCTATGGTTTTCCATGGGAATTAGTGATATGTGCAACTATTGTTGGATTTTTTGCTATTCTCTTGTTTTTGTGGAGAAGTTTTCGATCGGTAAGTAACCAGTGCCCTATATACTAAGAGAATGTTCGTTCTGTCTTCATGTTGAACAAGTAATATGAGAAACATATCTTTTGTTTTAAGGAAACAGGTTATTGTTATGTGGGCTACTCATGTTAATGTGTGGTTATTGGAAACTGAATGTGGATTTAGAGGAATTTTTTAAAGTGTAAAAGTTAAAATAATTCTCTGTAGGAGTATTCCACACTAATACTAAAACCCTACCTCTATTTCTTTTTTTTTTTTTATTTTTATTGGAGTATAGTTGATTTACAATGTTGTGTAAGTTTGAGGTGTACAGCAAAGCCTACCTTTATTTCTTACTTGCTTATTATTTGGGGTCTGTGTTTATTTTTAGCAGTATACTAAACATCTGTGAATATACCACCCAACCTGGAATCAAAGACATTGACTGTCACCTATATTTAGGTGATCCTCCCTCATTTCATCCCCCTGCCTCCCTGTACTAGAGGTAATCCTGTTCTGGATCCTGTGTTAATTATTCCCATGCCTTAAAAAAATTTTTTTTTTGGTCATATGTACACAAATCCTTCAGAAGTGTAGTAATTTTGCTTAGTCTCATGCCATATGTCATGTTTTGGAACTTTTTTATTCCATCCTATATTGCTAAGATTCATCCGTATTTTTGACCCATTTTGATTGTTTTAAGAATATACTACAATTAATTTATATATTTTATGGTCTTGGGCCTTTGAGTTGTTTCCAGGTTTTTTTCTATTATAAATAATGCTGCTGGGTAGTTTCTTATACTTGTCTCCTGTTGTATATTTGTAAGTTTCTCTTGGGAATATACCAGGTGTGAGATTACTGGGTTGTATAGTATATTGGAAGTTCTGCTTTTAAAACGTAATACCAAATTCTTTTCCAAATTGTCTGTACCAATTTATACTCCCAACAGTAGTATATAAGAGGTCCTAGAGATTCATTTGATCTGTGTCATCTCCAACACTTGTTATTGTTGAAATTCTTTATTTTTGCCACTTGAATGGTATCTTAACCATGGTTCTGATTTGTATTCCTTGATCACTAGTGAGATTGAAAACTCAGTAAATTTATTGGCCATATGTATTTTTTCTTCAGGGAAATATTTATGTCTTATACCCATTTTTCTTTTCAGTAGTTTGTTGTTTTCTTTTTTATTTGTAGGAGTTCTTTATATATTCTTGATGATATCCTTGTTGATTATCTATATTGCATATGTCCCAGTATGAAACATCTTTTCATTTTTCTTAAGGTGTTTTCTGATGAGTAGAAATTCTTAATTAAAAGTTTTCTTTTAGCACAGAATTGCTTGATCCATCTTGAGTTGATTTTTTGTTTAGTGTGGGGTAAGGAGTTGGTGTAACTCCCCACTCCCCTTCCCCCGCAATATAACCTTTTTCCCAGCTTTGTTTATTGGATAGTCTCCCTTCTTCCCATTCATCTGCCATGCTACATATGAGAGTTCCACATACGTGTAGACTTTTTTTGTGCTCTTTATTCTCCTGATTATTATTGAAAGCAGATACTTGTGTATCATTCTGTATCCATCCATTATTAGGTCAAGCTTGCTAACTGACTAATTTGTGGTGTTCATGTATTGCATATTCTTGCTCTTTTTTTGTTGTTTCCTTCATCTTTCAAGAGTGAAGAGAAGTTGGCTGAATTCCACTGTCATGATGGATTTATCAGTTAGTTTCTGTAGTTTTGTCAATTCTTGCTTTACATATTTTGATGATATTTTGTTAGGTGGATACATGTTTAGAATTGCTATATCTCTTCTTGGTGGATTGAATCTTTTATCAGTATCTAGTGACCCTCTATAACTCTTGCGATGCTTTTGTCTTAAAGTCTCTTTTCTGATGTTAGTATAGCCAGACCAATTTTCTTTTTGGTAATATTTCATGTGTCTTTTTTCATCCTTATATTTTCCAGTCTTTCTGTGGTCTTTTACTTAATGTATGTCCTGTATGAATTTCTTTTTTTATTTTGTTGGAGTATAGTTGATTTACAATGTATTAGTTTCAGGTGTACAGCAAAGTAATTCAGTTCTGTATGAATTTCTTTTATATAATCTGGAAATCTCTGTTTTTTCACTGAGTTTAGTATATCTACATATATTCTGATTATTGATTACTGATGTGTTTGGACCAGTTTCTTCTAGCATACTTTATTAATTTGTTCCACTTTTAATGTTTCTTTTCTACATTTGTAAGTAAATCTTCCTTCTGAGAAAACAGAAACCTTATTTAGCATACTCTCTCACATCCCTTGGTCTCTTTCACTTTCCAACCCCCTTTCATATTGGTATAATCTAGAATTTTAGTTCTAAAAATATTTCCTTTTCCATTTCTTTGTTTTTTACTTTCTCCTCCACCCCTTCTCCAGTCCTCAAGACAACAACAAATATTACCAAGATATTTAATCACCCGTAATTGACATACCTCTTTCAGGGACTCCTGAATTTAATTCTTCCCATATTTGAATACTTCTTTCTAGATTGTTTTCAGTGTTGGTCTTTGTGTGGCAAACCTTTTGTACGCTTGAGGATGTTTGAATTAAGTCTTCACGCTGAAATGGTAATTTGTTTGATATAAGCATTCTGCATCCAAAGTTCTATCCTTTTACTTCCTTGTCTTTTTACATCTAATGTTACTTGTTGAAAGGTCTAGTGTCAATGTGATTCTTATTCATTTGTAAGTGATCTGTTCTCTGTGGAGGCTTTTAATTTGATACCCTTATTTCAATGTAATATGTTCAGGTTTGATTTTTTTTTATTTCTTTAAATTCTCTTGAATATTTAAATATGAAATCTTTTATCTTTTTTAATTCTGGGAAGTTCCTTCTGCATTTTACTTTTTTTTTTTTCCTCTTTGGGACTGTTATTTTTTTTAAGATGTTGGCTTTTCTACTTCTCACTTCCCTCTTAACTCTTTTTTCCTTTTTTTTTTTAATGGTTTACCATTACCTTTTGAGATAGTTTCTGAATCTGATGTTTCAGTTCACTAATTGTTCCTCATCTATACCTACTATATTGTACCTTGACTTCTTTAAAAACTTTATTTATTTTATTTTTATTTTATTTTTGGCTGCCTTGGGTCTTCATTGCTGCATGCGGGCTTTCTCTAGTTGTGGTGAGCAGGGGCGACTCTTCGCTTTGGTACGCAGGCTTCTCATTGCAGTGACCTTTCCTGCCGTGGAGCACAGGCTCTAGGCACGCAGGCCTCAGCAGTTGTGGCTCGTGGGCTCAGTAGTTGTGGTTCATGGGCTCCAGAGCGCAGGCTCAGCAGCCATGGCACACGGGCCTAGTTGTTCCGCGGCATGTGGGATCTTCCCAGACCCGGGCTTGAACCCGTGTCCTCTGCATTGGCAGACAGATTCCTAACCACTGCACCACCAGGGAAGCCCTGTACCTTGACTTTTTAATCTTGTTTTATTTAATTTTATTCCTATATGTCTTCTGTAGATCATTTAAGTCCCCACTGTTTTCTCTACTTAGATTACCTTAGTCCTAAACGTGATCCCCTTATAAATGGAATTTTTCCTTCATTGTTTGAGAGAGAGGTTAAAGAAGAAAAATTTTTTTACTTTATAGTCAGCAGATCCATGGCCGCACGGTAACGTTTTTCAAACTGTGTTATTTTGGATATTTACTAGGGGAGATGATATAGGGGCTTCCTTAAGTAGTTTGTTTTAGGGTCAAATATGTTTGAGGAGCAGTGGGCTAAATGAAATGAAACAGATATCTTTAAGGTAGACTTATTTCAGAGCCTTAAATATGCTGATACACAGTGTGACTCTTCAGTAGGAGGACTTTCATATGTATTTTTCTCATTGGAAATAGAACACTTTTTGGCGAACTTACATTTATACTAAGGCAATAACAAACATTTTGTTTTTAAGTTGGCAGTAGAAGTTAAATAAATTATATGTGCTTGAATGTGTGTGTGTTTTAATGTAATTTTTGTTAAAAATTTGTTTCAGGTTAGAAGCCGGCTTTATGTGGGTAAGCTCTTTTTTCTATTTTAGATCTCATCATTGTTGTTTACAATTAAATCAACTTAAAAACATGATAGTATTAACTCTGTTTTTAGGAAGAGAGAAAAAGCTTGCTGCAGAACTTTCTACACTGATTGAAGAAAAATGTAAACTACTTGAAAAATTTAGTGTTGTTCAAAAGGAGGTAAGATGTTTTTGAAAATGTTGACATTCATGTTATAATCAGAAGACTTGATACTTTTCAATGCAGCTACTTCTGTGTAAGTTGAAGATCACTCATGCTTTGTTTGTAAAGTGTGAGACTTCAGTGGCTTTCATATTACCAGTCTAAATTTTAACCACTGTGGTAGGTGCATAGTGATGTCTCATTGTGGTTTCAGTTTTCATTTCCCTGACTAATGAGGTTAATCACCTTTTCATGATTATTGGCCATTTAGATATCCTTTTTGTCATGTTGCTTAGTTTTTTTTTTCTCACATTTTAAAAAGTATGCTTATCTCTCTTTTTGCTTTTGATATGTAGTATTTTTTCCTATATTTTGGATACAAGTCCTTTGTCAGATATATGTATTGCAAATATCTTCTTCCACTCTGTGGTTTGCCTTTTTATTTCAAATGGTGTCTTGGTAAGCATAAGTTCTTAATTGTAACGTAGTCTAATTTTTCAGTCTTTTCTTTATGATGACTGTTATTTGTTTCCTACTTAAATTTTTTTTGTGTACTCAAGAGTATGAAGATATTCTTCTGTGTTATCTTTTAGAAACTTAATTTTTTTACTCATTTACTCTTTGTATTAGTTTGCTAGGACTGCCGTAACACAATACCACAGACTGGGTGACTTACATAGAAATTAATTTTTTTCACAGTTTTGGAGGCTAGAGGTCCAGGATCAAGGTGTTGGCAGGTTTGGTTTCTTCTGAGGCTTATCATTTTGACATAACTGGTCATCTTCTTGCCCTGTCCTCACATTGTCTTTTCTCTGTTCAGGTGCATGTTTCTGATGTCTCTCAGTGTGTCCAAATTTCCTCTTCTTGTAACGGCACCAGTAAGATGGATTAGGGCCTATCTTAATCCAAGGGGCTCATTTTAACTTAACAACCTTTTTTTAAAAAAATTTTTATTTATTTTTGGCTGTGTTGGGTCTTTGTTGCGGGTTTTCTCTAGTTGCGGCAAGCAGGCGCTGCTCTTCGTTGCAGTGCGCTGGCTTCTCATTGTGGTGGCTTCTTTTGTTGCGGAGCACGGGCTCTAGGTGCGTGGGCTTCAGTAGTTGCAGCATGTGGGCTCAGTAGTTGTGGCTCATGGGCTCTAGAGCACAGGCTCAGTGGTTGTGGCACACGGGCTTAGTTGCTCTGTGGCATGTGGGAATCTTCCCGGACCAGGGCTTGAACCCGTGTCCAGACGGATTCTTAACCACTGCGCCTCTGGGGAAGTCCTAACTTAATGACCTTTAAAGGGCTTGTCTCCAAATATAGTCACATTTTGAGGTATTGGGGCTTCAACATATACATTCTGAGGGGAAACAGTTCAGCCCTAAATTAATCAGTCTTTAATCCATCTGGAATTGAATCTGTGATGGTGTGATTGGTGGGTAGTATTCAATATTTTTCATGTGGGTATTGAATTTACCAGTACCATTTATTAAAAGACCATCTTTTCCTTTTGTTCTGTAGTGTCGTAGTCTTAAGTCATGTGACTGTATATATCTGAGTCTGTTTCTATAATATTTCTATTCTGTTGGTCTGTTTTTTAAAAAAATATATCCTTGCACCAATACCATGCTTTTTATTTTTTTTAATTTTTAAATTTTTTTTAAACATCTTTATTGGAATATCATGCTTTTTAAAGTCTACCTAGCACATCTTGATATCTGACGGTATAAACCTCCAGGTTTGTTTTTCAAGATTGTCTTGGCCATCTTGGCACTTTGTCTTTTTGTATAAATTTTAAATCACTTCATCAGTTTACACATGCACACATACACATAGCCTCTTAGGAATTTGGGATTGCATTGAATATATAGATTAATTTGGAGAGAATTTACCTTTTTACAGTGTTGAGTGTTTATCCGTGGGCTGTGGTATATCCCTCTATTTATGTCTTTAAAATTCTCTCAGTATTGTTCATACATTTTTGTGTTGAGGTCTTGTACATCTTTTCTTAGATTTATTCCCCAGTATCTGATGATTTTTGAAACTATTATAAATAGTATAGTTTTTTTAACAGGTTTTTTGGGGTATGATTCACATACTATACTGTTTTTTTAAAGTGTACAAATGAATGGCTTTTAGTATATTCACAGAGTTGTATGTCCACCACAAAATATTTTCAAACATATTTTTTACACCCCAAAGAAACCCTGTACCTCTTAGCTGTCACCCTTCACCCAATCTCCCCTACTCGTAAGCCCTAGACAGCTTATCTACTTTCTGTTTCTATAAACTTGCCTACTCTAGATTCCATTTTACATAAATGGAATGATACAACATGTGCTTCCTTGTGACTAGCTTTTTAAACCCAGCATAATGTTTTCAGATTCACCCATGTTGTACTATGTATCAATACTTAATATCTTTTTTTGCCAAATAATATTCCCTACCACAATTGATATATCCATTTTTCAGGTGGTGGACATTTGGGTTATTGTACTTTCTGGCTGTTATAAATGATGCTGTTGTGGACATTCTTGTACAAGTTTTTGTGTGGCTATATGTTTTAAATTCTTTGAGGTATATACCTAGGAGTAGAATTGCTGGATCTATATTTAACTTTTTTTTTTTTAGAAAGGTAATTTTAAATTTTATTTATTTATTTATTTATTTATTTTTGGCTGTGTTGGATCTTCGTTTCTGTGCGAGGGCTTTCTCCAGTTGCGGCGAGCGGGGGCCACTCTTCATCGCGGTGCGCGGGCCTCTCACCATCGCGGCCCCTCTTGTTGCGGAACACGGGCTCCAGACGCGCAGGCTCAGTAGTTGTGGCTCATGGGCCCAGTTGCTCCGCGGCATGTGGGATCTTCCCAGACCAGGGCTCGAACCCGTGTCCCCTGCATTGGCAGGCGGATTCTCAACCACTGCACCACCAGGGAAGCCCCCTTTGCCTACTTTTAAATTGGGTTATTTGTCTTTGTTATTGAGTTCTAACTTTATATATTATAGATGTGAGCCCCTTATCGGATATGTAATTTGCAAATATTTTCTCTTATTCTGTGGCATGTTCTCCTCACTTTCTTCGTGGTATCTTTGAAGCATAGAACTTTTTAATTTTGGTGATGCTCAGTTTATCTATTTTTTCTTTTGTTGGTTCTGCTTTTGGTGTCATTTCTAAGAAACTATTGCTTAAAACAAGATCACAAAGATTTACATCTGTGTTTCCTTCTAAAAGTTTTATGCGATTAGCTCTTATGTTTAGATCTTTGATGTATTTTGAATTAATTTTTGTATATTGTGTTAGGTAGGGGTCCAACTTTATTTTTGGCATGTGGATATCCAGTTGTCTTAGCACTGTTTGTTGAAATGACTAATCTTTACCCATTGAATTGTTGTGGCATCCTTGTTGAAAATCAATTGACCATAATTGTGAGGGTGCATTTCTGGGCTCTCAGTTGTATTTCATTGATTTATATGTCTATCCTTAATGCCAGTTTCACACTGTCTTGATTCGTGTAGCTTTACAGTAAGGTTTGAAATTGGGAAGTTTAAGTCCTCCAACTTTTCAAGATCATTCTGAGCCTTTTGCATTTTCTATGACTTTTAGGATCAGCTTGCAATTTCTGCAGATAAATTAGCTGGGATTTTGATAGGGCTTATGTTGAATCAGTAGATCAATTTGGGGTTATTGCCATCTTAACAATATTAAGTATTCTGATCCATGAATGCGGGATGCCTTTCCATTTATTTAGGTCTTCTTTATTTCTGTAATATTTTGTAGTTTGCAGAGTATTAGGTTTACACTTCTTTTGCTAAATTTATTTCTAAGTATTTTATTCTTTTTGATGTTATTGCAAATGGAATTTAAAAAAAATTTATCTTTTATTTGCTCATTGCTGGTATAGTGTTTATTCTCTTGTTATTTTCTAAACACTTATGGGACCTTTAGAGAGGTCTGCTCTTTTATTTCTGACATTAGGTTGATTGTCCTTCTTTCTCTCTTTGTCACCTTATCCTTGACAGTGGTTTATCAACTTTTTTAGTGTTTCCAAAGAACAACCTTTTGGCTCAGTTGATTCTTTTTACTTTATTTGCTTTCTAATTCATTACTATCTTTATTACTTCATTTTAAACTTTTCTTCGGTTTACTTGCTTTTCTTTTTTTATCACTTCTTGGGATGGATACTAATAAAATCATTGAGTTTTTAGCCTTCTTTTATAATTTCTGCATTAAAGTTATAATTTACTTGGCAAGTTTGGCTTTTATTAAAGCATCTTGTTAGTTTTGTTATGTCATGGTTTCCTGATCATTCAGTGTAAAATATTTTAAAAATTTTATTGTGGTATTTTCTTTGAAACATTGGTTATTTTTTAGGTTATTTATTAATTTCCTAACATAAGGGATTTCCCAATAGTTTATTTGTTATTAAGTTTCAGCCTAATTCTACCTAATTATGTTTAATTCAGAGAATATCCTTTGTATGATTTCGCTCCTTTATTTGTTGATACTTAATCTCTGGCTTTGCATAAGATTGATTTTGGGAAATGTTTCATATACAATATAAATACATACATATTATTATCCTTGTGTCAACACCATACCATTTTATGTACTAGTTTATTGGTATATAAATATAAAAATTGTCACTTGTTAATTTTTTATTCATATCGTCTATTGGTTTTTGAAAGAAATATGTTAAAATTTCCCATTAAGATTGTAGATTAATTTTTCTCTTTTTTAGCTTTGTTATTTTTATGTATATTGAGGCTATGTTAGATGCATATAGATTTAAAATTATTTATTTTCTTTGTTAGATTGACCATTTTATCATTATGAATACCCCTATTTTATTTGTAGTAATTCTTTTTTTTTTAAATTTTTATTGGAGTATATTTGATTTATTACAATGTAGTATTAGTTTCAGGTGTACACTAAAGTGAATCAGTTATACATATACATATATCCCCTCTTTTTTAGATTCTTTTCCCATATAGGCCATTACAGAGTATTGAGTAGAGTTCCCTGGGCTATACAGCAGGTTCTTACTAGTTATCTATTTTATATATAGTAGTGTGTATATGTCAACCCCGGTCTCCAATTTATCCCTCCTTCTCCTTATCCCCTGGTAACCATAAGTTTGTTTTCTACATCTGTGACTCTACTTCTGTTTTTTAAATAAGTTCATTTGTACCCCTTTTTTACGATTCCACATATAAGCAATATCATATGCTATTTGTCTTTCTGTGTCTGACTTACTTCACTCAGTATGACAATCTCTAGGTCCATCCATGTTGCTGCAAATGGCATTATTTCATTCTTTTTAATGGCTGAGTAATATTCCATTGTATATATGTACCACATCTTCTTTATCCATTCCTCTGTTGATGGACATTTAGGTTACTTCCATGTCCTGGCTATTGTATTGTAAATAGTGCTGCAGTGAACATTAGGGTGCATGTATCTTTTCGAATTATGGTTTTCTCCGGGTACATGCCTAGGAGTAAGATTGCTGGGTCATTTTGTAGTTCTATTTTTAGTTTTTTAAAGAACCTCCAGACTGTTCTCCATAGTGGCTATACCAATTTATATTCCCACCAACAGTGCAGGAGGGTTCCCTTTTCTCCACACCCTCTCCAGCATTTATTGTTTGTAGATTTTTTGATGGTGGCCATTCTGACCGGTGTGAGGTGATACCTCATTGTAGTTTTGATTTGCATTTCTCTGATAATTAGTGATGTTGAGAATCTTTTCATGTGCTTTTTGGCCATCTGTATGTTTTTTTGGAGAAATGTCTATTTAGCTCTTCTGCCCATTTTTTGATTGGGTTATTTGGTTTTTTTTGATAATTGAACTACATGAGCTGTTTGTGTATTTTGGAGATTAATCCCTTGTTGGTTGCTTCGTTTGCAGATATTTTCTCCCATTCTGAAGGTTGTCTTTTTGTTTTGTATTTGTAGTAATTGACTTTGTCTGATATACAGTGTAACAATCCCAATTTTCACTTGGTGAACATTTGCGTGGTAGACCTTTTCCCATTATTTTACTTTCAACCTTATTATATACTTTTGTTTAAGCTGTCTCTTTTCGAAACAGCATACAGATGGGTTTTGCTTTTTTTAATCAATCTAAAAAAATCTTTTCAATTAATTAGATTATTTAGTTCATTTGCATTTAATGTAATTTCTAATTTATTAGGGGTCAAATCTACCATCTTAACTGTTTATTTTCTATTTGACCCACCTGTCCCATGTGGCTTTTTCTCTTCTCTTGTTTTCTTCTGCATTGAAATAGTCATTTATTAATTCAGTATTTTCTACATCAATGCATTTGTTAGTTATAGATTTTATTTTTTTAATAGTTACCTTAGAGATTACAACATGTATCCTTAATTTATTAAATTCTAATATAAATTTGTGCTGTTGCTACTTACTGGATAATGCAAAGATCTTAGAATGCTTTAATTCCACTTGCCCCCTTTTATCTAAGTGCTGTTGCACTATATATATATATATATATATATATATATATATATATATATATGTATTTTTTTTCTTATTTTTAATTTATTTTATTTATTTTTATTTTTGGCTGCGTTGGGTCTTTGTTGCTGCACGCGGGCTTTCTCTGGTTTTGGCAAGTGGGGGCTACTCTTTGTTGCGGTGCATGGGCTTCTCATTGTGGTGGCTTCTCTTATTGTGGAGCATGGGCTGTAGGCGCACGGGCTTCAGTAGTTGTGGCTTGCGGGCTGTAGAGCGCAGGCTCAGTAGTTGTGGCTCACGGGCTTAGTGGCTCCGTGGCATGTGGAATCTTCCCGGATCAGGGCTCAAACCCATGTCCCCTGCATTGGCAAGCAGATTCTTAACCACTGCGCCACCAGGGAAGCCCTGTTGCACTATATTTTGACTTTATATTTATATAAACCTCCAAATCATTTTATTATTCTTTGAAACAGTCAAGATTCGTTTTGATTTAGCCACACATTTATTTCCATTGTTCTTTATTCTTTCTTTCCTTTCCACCTTCTATCTGGGATGATTTTCCTTCCTCCTGAAGGATAGAGAAACTTCCTGGTCTTTTCTTTTCTGGAATATACTGTTGATAAATTCTCTTAGTTTTTGTTTGTCTGATAATGTCTTTATTTCTCCATTGTGTATAATGTTCTTTATAGAAGTCTGAGTTGGCAGTTATTTTCCTTAAGCACTTTGGACATCTCATTTTACTGATTTTTTTTCTTAGCATGTTGTTTGTGGGTCAAAGTCAGCTATAAGTTTTATTGTAATTTGGTGATCTTGTTTTGTATTTTTTCTCTTTCAATTTTAAAAATTGAGGTATAATTTTCATATAATAAAATGGACATTCCTAAATATGCAGTTCTGTGAATTTTGACAGGTATATTCACCCATGAAGCTACCACTCCCATCAATACATAAAACATTTCTATCACCCTTATGTTTCCCTTGTGCTCATTTTCATTCAGTCCCCTACCCCTGCCAGCAACCACTGTTTTTATTTCTATCACCATAAATTAGTTTTTGTCTGTTTCAGAGTTTGTATAAATGAAATCGTACTCTTTTGTGTCTGCCTTTTTTCAGTTAGCATTGTATTTTTGAGATTCACTATGTTGTTGCATATATTAGTAGTTTTTTTTTTAACTTGCAAGTAAATTTGCATTACATCAACATCACAATTTTTTTTATCCATTTACCACTTAATATGGTTATTTCTAGCTTTTGGCTATTATGAATAAAGTTGCTATGATCATTCTATCTTTTTGTGTGTGTGTGGGGGGGTATATGTTTTCATTTCTCTTTTGTAAATATCTAGTATTAGAATTGGTAGGTCATAGGGCAGGTATTGTATAACTTTATAAGAAACTGTCTGGCTACTTTTATGATTTTATCTTTGATTTTCAGCAGTGCTACTAGTTGTCTAGATGTGGTTTCTTCTATTTATCATCCCTGGGCTTCATGATGTTCTAGAATCTGTGGCTTAATGTCTTTCATTAGTTTTGTAGCACTCTTGATCATAACCTTTTCAAATATTGTTTTTGCTTTTTTTTTCTTCTCTTCCTGTAATTTTAAATACTTGTATTTTAGCTTTTTACTATATCCCATGTATCTCTTATGTTCTATTCTGGGTTTCTTATCTCTTTGTTCACACTTCAGTCTAGATGTTTTCTTCTAATCTAGCTTCCATTTTACTAATTGTCTTCATCTGTGTCTAATCATCTTTTAAACCATCTTAATTTCATTTATTTCCTTTTTCAGTTCTAAAGTTTGTGTGGCTCTTTTTGTAGTTCTTTTTTTCTGGTTTAATTATTTTGGTTCCTCTTACATATCAAGCTTACTTATTTTAATGTCTGAAGGAGAACTGTATTACCTGAATCCTCCAAGAGTCTGCTCTCTTGCTCATTTTTTTCTCTTGGTTCTCAGTCATATCTTGTTTTCTTGAATGCCAGATTATTCCATGTTGAGTATCAGTAATAGTATAACAAAAATTATAGTGGTAAATTTGAAACTGTGGGCAATGTTATCTTTCTGCAGTGAGGATTTACTGTTGCTACTCATGGAATTAGTGGGTCATAGGGCAGATGTAGTTTCGAATAAAATTTATGGCCCTTTTACTTAGAGTGTTGCTTTCTTTCAGTTTGAAGGCTTAGAGTCATCTTTAAAGGATGCCAGCTTTGAGAAGGAGTCAACAGAAGCACAAAGTTTGGAGGTAAAAACAAATATTATAATTATAAAAGTTAGGGGAAAGGTTCTTAGTAAATAACATAAATTTCGAAAGTCACGTATCTTCTCAGAACTCACATTTCAAAGGAAATGTGAAAGAGCATCTCTAGATGTTAAAACTTAAGAAGTTAAATATAGGAAATAGAATATTAGTAAGTAGCATAAGGTATTTTAAAAATTTGAGCTCTTGTTGATAACTTGTTTTGAGTGAAGCATATTCAGTTCAATGTAATCTAGAGCTATATAGAACCTCTTTATTCTTCATTCCTGGGAAGTGTATTAAGGTAACCATTTCTTTTTTGACTCAGTTTGCTCTAGGAAGGAAAAATAGGATTTATTTTCATAAATTTAGGAATAGTTGGCAATGAAAAATTATGTAAGTTCAGGCAGTACTTGCCTTTACCTCATACCAATGTATTAGGAGCTGACTAGAATTAGACCAAAGATTTATGTTATACACAGTGGTGTGCTGGTAAATGTTTTAACAACTGGCTCTTTAAAAAGCAGGAGCCTTTATTTGTAGCATTTGCTGGGTTCTGTTGTGTAAATACTCCCACCTTGACCAATTTCAAGGTACCAACATGATGCCACTGAATGTGGAGTTTGGAGGAGATATAGAGTCAGCTCTCCTGAGTGAGGTATGATTTAGGTAATAGTAAGGAAGGAAACTGTGATAATTTGTCATTTAGCTAAGCTATGACAGATTAGGGTAAGTAATAGCAATTTCTTTAGAGACGGAAATGTTGTAAAAAGCATACTAATATTAAAGTAGAAAACAATGGACTTTGTACCTTTGTTGTACGAGTTCAGTCAGTTCAGCTTGGTGGTTCTCAATCACTGATGTCTGTAATCATCAGAAAGCATATGTATCATGAATCAGAATTTCCTAGTAGAGTCCAAAGGAAATTATAAATTGAATTCCAAATGACATTAATTTCTTAACCTTTTCTTTCTTCATCTGTTACCTATTAATATTCTTAAGAACTTGTTGAAATTGTTGTATTTTATTTGTTGACCCTCTGTTTTAACTGCTGTAATGGTAGTAATTTATTAGATTGATTAAAAGGGAATTTTATAAGGAATTTAGCATGCTGACAAAAGAGCAAAAACTGGAGAGCAAAAATATTTACTCAAGCTTTGTGATGTTGTGGATAAAATAAAACACACCAATTTATTCTCAGGCATTGAATTTATGTAATCTGGCCGTAAAATTAGCTAAATTTTTACTTTATAATGAATATTTTGGAAGTTTTCCTCTAATTTTAGTAATTTTTTTAAACATATAGTGTTTATATTCAAGATTGGTAAACATAGTTGAATATAAACTATAATGTGATACAATTACAAAAATTGATGTTTGAATCTATAGATAAAATCAAAACAGAGTAATTTTGATTCTACTCAGAGAATTCATATAATCAGATAGTCAGATTTGGGGAAATATATATATGCATATATATATATTTATGTAAATGAGTTTTTAAACCAGTATGATATAGTATGTACTTGTGCTACTTTTATTTTGGCCTGCATTAAATTCTTTGATTCTTTTGGTTTTTTTTAACAAGTTTGTTGAAGGATCACAAATATCAGAGGTATGTTTATTACAGTATTTAAAATCCAATTGGAATAATCCAACAACTAATCATTTTAAATTAAAAAGGTCACAGAAAATATGTCTTAATTCAGTGTAGAATATTATCTTGATTGTTTTTTAAATTTATTTTTTATTTTATATATTTATATTAAATTTGGTTTTTTTCTTATTGTTTCTTTTACAATGCTTTAGAGCAGAAGTTGGCAAACTACACTCTGAGCTCTCCATCTTTTATTGTAAATAAAATTTTATTGAAACACAGCCATGCTCATTCATTTACATATAGTCTTTGCTTTCTCACTACATATGCATATCACTTGAATAGCTGGGACAGAAACTGTGTGGCCTTCAAGCCTAAAATATTTACTTTCTGTCTCTTTATAGAAAAAATTTGCTGATACCTGCTAGTATGGCTGTTATTTCAGTGTTATAAAAATGAACAAATATATAAACTAGACTTATTTAACTTACAGTGTATGTATTTGATTACACTCACCTGATTTATCTTGACCAAAAATTCCCATGTCAGTCTTATAAAGTTGGCTTCCTCTTTTAGGCAGTCTGTGAAAAGCTGACTAGGTCCACATCTGAACTTGAGGATGAAATACTCATTCTAGAAAAGGAGTTAAAAGAAGAGAAATCTAAACATTCGGAACAAGACGAATTGGTAAGACTTTTGTGTTTAAGGAGACTGTAGGAAAAAGAAAGTTATTGAGTTTAAAAAAAATGATATGATATTGGTTAAAGTATTACATGCACTGTAAAAAAAAAAAAAAGAAATCCAAAGAATACAGAAGGCTGTGAAGTGGAGAATAAAAATTTCCAGATCCACTAGCTCTTTTCATTTGTTAGAGGTTACCATTATTATGTTACATTTCTTTCATATTCTTATAGAAATTTTCTATTTGCACTATGGAAGTAGCTCACACAAATAATTTAAGTTGAACAATCAAATACATAGTGGATTTTAAAAAATTACTCAAAACGTATATTAAGAACTTTAACTTTCCTTTATTTGTCTTTCTATTTTAAAATCTGTCTTAAGGATGATCTTGATGTGTGTGAGATTATTTAGTAAGATATGATGCTAGTGGACTTCTTTTGAGCCTATATAACTTAAGTGTTACGAAATATTAAAGATGAGTTGAAATACTGTTGTTATGTAACTTTTGTATGAAATCCCTTTAAGCATATGGCTGAGAATGTTTCTTAATTTGAACCCTCATTTTTGGAGCAAAAGTGTTAGGTTGATAATATACTTAATATATATGGCATCTTGGAAACTGGAGGAGTTTAGTATATACTTGTTTATTGATTTATACTGCCTTTTTAGATGGTGGATATTTCAAAAAAGATACAGTCCCTAGAAGATGAATCAAAGTCCCTCAAATCACAAGTATCTGAAGTAAGTTGAATTACTTTAATAGCTCTGTTGCTTTTGAAAGTCACTTACATTTTACTATTACTTTTATAATTAAAGAATAAGGCATAATAATAGAATTCAGATGTATTTTAAAAATACAGGGTATTTGAGGAAAGTTCATTTTTTTCATTGGACAGAATTTATTGAGCCATTGCTATATACTGGTCACTGTTGAAGGTGATTGGCACTTAATATTAGTAGACAAAATAGAAAGGCTCTTGTGGATTTTAAATTCTGGTAAGAGAGACAGACAGTAGAAAGTTAACAGAATTTGCCGCATAGTACATAGAAGGTTACAAGAGGTTAAATCATTTGTCCAGGGTCATGTGGCAAGTTAGTGGCAGAGCAACTAGACCTTGAGTGACTAGACCTTGAGTCTAGGCCAGCCTTTTTTTCTGCTACAGCATGCTGCCTCTCCTATTAATATTGGCACGTTTTTGACTTTAATTCCGTGTTTCAGGGAGTGTGTGTAAAAAAGAGCTAGTGTATTAAACTAATTCTTGTAATCTCAATATGTTATATTTTACTTAGGCCAAAACAACCTTCAAAATATTTCAGATGAATGAAGAAAGACTTAAGGTAGCTATAAAAGAGGCATTGAGTGAAAATTCTCAACTTCAGGAAAGCCAGAAACAGGTTTGTACTGTAAAGGGGGGACTCCAGCTTGTGAGTATGTAATTATAAACGTTCTGGGCATAGTCATGACTGACCCATGCTAGGGGCAAAAGTAGGCTCTTTCTGGAGACCACAAGAGCAGGACAATCTCCTGTGTATCCTATGGTGTCTCTTTTATATAGGATACAGAGGTCTGTATTCCTGGAACCCTCTTCCCCCAGGAGTGAAAGTAAGCCCAGGCACTCAGCATTTTAATAATAATAATAACAAATAGCATTTAGCACAAATATTCAAAGCCAGACTGAAGGAGGGCAGAGAATACCATGAGAGTTATTGCAACTGTGTGTCTGGGCCCTGAAGACAGAAGCAGTTGTTGTGGCAGATCTAATGAGGATTTAACTTTTACCTTCTTTCTCCGCACATATGTAGACACTGCCACATACCCAAATATATTTCCTCTCCAACTGTTCTCCCGATACAGTTATAATTTTTCAGTGGGAAAATTTTTTAATGATTACATTATTTATGATTTTCTAAATATTACAGCTGAAACACATGGTGTGTTCTGATTACATATTCCGTTTCACTCAACATTTTATTTGCCCTAGAGTTAATAATTGTCTTGTTTCTTTTATACCTATCTGTAATTCATCTGTAGTTCAATCATATATATCTCTTTTAGAGATTATGTAAATATTTATGTGTTCAAATGCTTTGGTTAATCTCTTAATTTCATTTTTTCCTTGAAGCAGTCCTTCCTGGGGTCTTCCATCCTCCTGGTCCAGTAGGAACTTGTTCTCTAGGTCTGTTATACTTCTGCTGTTCTGAGATTTCACTTCACCCCCATCCTTTCCCTTGTCTTTCTTCTGTGTTGGATCTTTTATTTCCTGTGTCCTACCTGTGCTTTTATGTGGTAAATTCCCTTGATTAGCTTCCTGAGAAAAGGTATAGGAGGTAACTTTTAAAAAACTTTCATGACTTAGAATGTCTTCTTCTTTCATACTGTTAACATTTTGGTTGGGTATCTTCTGGGTTGAAATTTTTTTTCTTGATATTTTGACATAATTGCTCTGTTGTCTTCATTTTCCAGTATTACTTTTGAGAAGTCAAATGCTATTTGGATTACTGAACCTTTTTTGTGACCTACTCTTTTCCCTGGTGGAAAATTTTAATATCTTTCATTGTTTCCAGTTCTCCAAAATTTCATGATGCTGTGCCTTAGTGTGGGTCTTTTTCTATACATTTGTTGGATACTCTCAGTCTGGAAACTTGCTCTTGATTCAGTTCTGGGAAATTTACTTAAATTATTTCATACTTTTTGGGGTGTATTTTGTATGATATATGAAATTATTGAAAATGTCTTTTTTGGTTTCTTTGTGTCTGTGGAACTTTCATTCACTTATTCTCTGATATTTTTCACTTGTAAGAGTTCTTTGTTTTGCTTATGCCTTTTTCTGGTTTCATGGATGCAGTGTCTTACTTTGCTGAGGATATTACTTGGTTTTTTTTCTCTTTTTTGACATGTTTTTCCCTGAGTTGCCTTGTTTCCTTTGAGCTCCTTTATTTTCTGTTTTAGTCTATGTCTTTTATCTAAGAGTTTCTTTTTTCAGGTATTTGATGGTTCTTGGGTGTCTGCTCATTTAATAGTGAAGCTCTCCAAATCTAATTGGAAGCCCTGTGTGTGTTTTTCATGGACCCCTCCATAGGGTAATCTGGCTAGGGTATTTCATTGGAGGATCCCCGATTGTTGGTATTCAAAGACCATTTTCCACAGGGATGACTCCTCCATAGTTCCCATTTGGGAGGTATAAGCCTGTTTGCCAACAGTGAGGTAAGCAGCTTAGTGAGGTAAGGAGGGCTGGTATCTCACTATTCATTTCATTAAGTCAACTTTCGCTTAATGCTTTTATGTTTTCAGCTTGTTACTCACACCTTTACCTGGGTCAGGTGTCCCAGAGTTTCAGATTCTAGCTCTCCAGAGAATAACCTTCCAGGTTCTTGCCAGATGTGTGTGTATGTGTGTGAGTGTGCCTGTGCACGTGCATGTGTGCATGCATGTGAAAGACACTGGTGTGTGGGGGGGGAGAGGGATGGATTGAGAATTAGAGTGTGTGTATATGTGTGCGGGGAGAACATAGGGGATTTTCTAACTGCTTTTCATACAGACTTTTGGGCAGTCCTCCTCTTTTCATTCCACATGTACCGTAGTACTTGTGCCTCCAAATCACAAGCCATTCTGGGTTGTATCAAGTCAACCTGCTTTTAGGGTCTCCCATCTTCTGCCTTAGATTTCAATTCTGTCTGGTCTTTTACCGTGCTTCCATCTCTTTCCACTTTCCACTTCTAGAATTATCTTTTTCCTCATCACGTTTTCTCTTTTTCCTTGTGGGTTTATGCTTTTTTCCCTTAAACCTCTTTACTGTCATCTTAGTAGATTTCAGGAGAAAGTGGTGGTACACCCTGTGTTAATTTTGCTATGTTATCAATATAATCAAAAGTGACCTTTTGAAAAAAAAAAAAAAAAAGTGACCTTTTGTACCTTGAAAAAAAAATTTCACCTAGATTGTCTTACTCTTTATAGCTGCTTTCATCTAATTCCTTTTTAATCACCAGAGTTCTTGAAATGAACTATTCTGTATTCACTGATTCCATGTTCTAACACATTCCTTCTTTAACCTTATAAGACTGCATGCTGTGTATACAGTCTCTTTAGTAAATCACTAGAGACCAGCCAATCACCAAATCCAAGTTTCATTCTTCAATTCTTAGTTATTTTTAATCTGTCAGCGTTGTCTTATTCTATTATACATGCATGGAGAAGAATTGGTTTTTCTTGTGCTAGGGAATATGCTGATGAAGCCTTAGTTTTTCACAGAAACCCAGTAATTACTATTTGGTAGAATAGAGGTTTTTTTTTTTTAACATTTTAATGTTGCTATCCATTTATTTATTTATTTATTTATTTATTTATTTATTTATTTTAGAGATAACATACATATTTTATTTTATTTATTTATTTATTTATTTATTTATTTTTGGCTCTGTTGGGTCTTCGTTTCTGTGCGAGGGCTTTCTCTAGTTGTGGCAAGCGGGGGCCACTCTTCATCGCGGTGCGTGGACCTCTCACTATCGCGGCCTCTAGTGTTGTGGAGCACAGGCTCCAGACGTGCAGGCTCAGTAATTGTGGCTCACTGGCTCAGTTGCTCTGCGGCATGTGGGATCTTCCCAGACCTGGGCTCGAAGCTGTGTCCCCTGCATTGGCAGGCAGATTCTCAACCACTGCACCACCAGGGAAGCCCCAAAATAGAGTTTTAAAGACTAAATAAAATTGGCCTTTTTTTTTTTTTCATATATATATATATGGGCCGATTCTTTTGTAAATTGCTTACTGATTGTATTTTTTTTGGGGGGGGCGCCTATTTTTCTTAATGACTTCTAAGAGCTCTTTGCATGTTAAGGTTATTAACCCTTTGGTATATATAAGAATTTCGTTCTTGTTACTTGCTTGTTTTTAAATTTTATTTTTGTTATTTTTTGATTTGCAAAGCTTTTAAGCACTATGTTGTTAAGTTTATCTTTTATAACAATCTTTATCTTTTATTCATGTTGAGAAAGTCTTTCCTGTAAAAGTATATACAGTAAAAGATTATTTGTGCAGAATTTGATCTGTTCTAGATTAATGGTATTTCTGAAGATTAGTTAACCACAGAATGGCACATGATTAAAAAAAGTAAATTTTAATACAAGTAAGGTATGGCATGTTATATGGGATATAAGGAATGGTAAGGAATGGCCAAATCTAACAAATATGTTTGTCTCAGAAAGCTTTTTATTTGATATAAGTTTATTATGTAAATCAGTTGAAGAATGTTTAAGTGTCTGTTATTTTGCTTTACCCCTGTTTTGAAAGTTCTTTGAAAACAGGAGCCCTTCCTTCCTTCCCTCTTTCCTTCCTTCCCTTCTTTCCTCATTCCACTCCTCCTTTCCTTCCTCTCTCCTTCCCCCCCTCCCTTTCTCTCTCCCTTCTCAGTAACACGTTGTGTTGTATGTTTATCAGTGGTACACCTAGGTATATAAATAAGTGCATCTACACCTACGTATGATAAGATAATATGAGGTACTTTTCCTTTTTGTGCGGTTCTATTAATGATACACCTTAGATATATAAATAAGTGTACCTACACATAAGTATGATGAGATAATATGAGTTGCTTTTCTTTTTATTTGGGGTTTGAATTTTAGCTTTTACAAGAAGCTGAAGAATGGAGAGAACAAATGAATGAACTTAATAAACAGAAAATAACATTCGAAGACTCCAAAGTACATGTGGAACAAGTTCTATGTGATAAAGAAAATCAGATTAAGGTAAATGACCCTGCTGGTTTAGTGACTGAGTTAAGCTAGAATTTTATACTAATTTCTGAAATTAGAAAATTTTTGTTTTTAGCAGCTTTTATTTTGATAATTTATTTGGCCAAATTTGAGGAAGTGTACTTTTGGGCATACATTCCAATTTGTACCAGGGTTGTTATCCTTGCTGCCTAATGTTCCTTGAAGACTTGTAGATTTGTAGTATATATACATCTATAGTCCCTGTGTCCTTTTTTCTTCTCTCCTCTGTATTTTAGCTTAGGTATTTAATGAAGAAAGACAAAGGATATTGGATTTTACCTTTTATCTTAAGATTGCCATCTTTTTTTGTTGATAAGAAGAGGTTGGAAAGAATTTTATAAACTGGACAAATGAAGTTATGTGTATTGGCTGAATGTCTTTAATACTAGATTAACAGATATATGTACTTTTACAGAGAGGAATACTTTAAGTAAATCTAATTGAAATTTGACTCCAATAGGAATAAAATAGTTGATATTACTATTCGGATTTGTTGATTTTTTTTTCCTACGCCCCGTCTCTCCCTCCTACCACTTTTTCCTGCCTACCCTTTTATTTTATTTATTTATTTATTTATTAACATCTTTATTGGAGTACAGTTGCTTTACAATGGTGTGTTAGTTTCTGCTTTATAAGTGAATCAGCTATACATATACATATATCCCCATATCTCCTTCCTCTTGCATCTCCCTCCCATCCTCCCTATCCCACCCCTCTAGGTGGTCACAAAGCACCAAGCTGATCTCCCTGTGCCTACCCTTTTAAATCTTATACTTTCAAGCTGCAAACAGATACTCAAGTGTAAATACTAAGTAATAAGCTGTATAATTAACATTCTGTAATCTGCCCAGTGAAGTGGATGTTTTCATCTTGAAAGCTATACATTTATGCTATTTACGTTGCTACTAAGGATGTTTTTAATATTCCATCTTTAGGATTTGTATTCATAATTTGGCATATTGTTTTATTTTTTTTCCCCTAAACTTACTCTGCTAAAGAACTTGGGACTCTTCCTAACAGAACAAGAATGAGATGCTAATCTCAAGCTCTACTCAAAGTTGTAGGCCATGATATTTGTGCCTGGAACTCAAGAGGGAGGAGATCGAAGGGTGGAAATTGTAGAGCAGGATGGGTTTTTTTAGGTGGGTCCTTCCACAGAAATACATGGGACAGTCTATTTTATTCTCTATGGTGTAAGAAAATCTTCCTTTATTTAAGAAAATTCAAAAAAGTACTGTTGGAAAACCTCTAATGTTCCAATTCAGATTCTCTTTTATAATTTCCTTTTCATTATGTCAGTTGAGCTCCTCAGCTAGTTGTTTACTTGAATAAATTGAATCTGCGAAATCTGATTTTTTTTCATATATCACGTGCCTCACTTGAGAATTTGTTTGACTTCACACAAAATTGACTCTCATATTAATGACCACTCTTACTATGGCAAGTGAGAAACATCACGTAAGAGATGTTTTGTTACTTTATAGTCATGTGATACTTTTAGCAAAAATGGGGCATTATCAAGTATTGTATTTGATTTAGGAATAACCAGTTTTGATTTTTAACTTGCAGAGTTCAATAGTAAATAAATGTTAGTTTTTGAGAGTGTTTACATATTTTATGCCAGGTGGAGAATAAGAGCTCCTGTACCGTCATCTATGTGGATTGATTTTTAGACTACAACTATGCATTCAGAAGTTGTAAAGCTGTTAGCATAAGGTATTACCCTCTCTCTTTTTTTCCCCCTTTGCTAAATGTCAAGTCTCTGACTGAGCGCTTACAAAAGATGAAAGACTGGGCTGCTGTGCTTGGAGAAGACATAACAGATGATGATAACTTGGAATTGGAAATGAAGAGTGATTCAGGGAATGGTGCGCACTTAGGTATTAAGTTATGACTTACCCTCTTTTACCGAAAACGATGACTGGCTCTTGTATTTCCTTTTAGTTCCCCATGTGCACCATGTTCTTTATATACTTGTGTAATATTCTGTCTGTCTCTCACTGTCCCTTATGGTTGTTTTGGCTGGGATAGCACCTTTTCAGAAAATCTTTTTTCAGCCCCTCAGACAGACCTTCAGTCTTCCTCCTCTCTGTTCTTTTTATATGTTGTACATTACAGCACTTTTCACATTGCATCATAATCATTTCCATGCCTGTTTTTCCCTGTACTGTAAGCTGATCAAATGGATGGGTGAGTAGTTTGAAAAACGAGTGTTATATAAATGAATGCCTCAGGGTACCTTTTTTTTAGATGGTTCAGATGTTTACAGTACTTGAATCTTGGCCATCCCAAATTCTTATTGCCATTGCTGGTTGCAGTCTGGAAACTCAGCAAAAGTTAGGTTCACTATAGCCACTTAGTGTATTTTCAAACCAATTCCTTTAACTTAAAAAAAGAACATCTTGTTTTGACATAATTATAGACTCACAGAAAGTTGTAAAAGCAGTACAGGGAAGTCTCATGTATCTTCATCCAGTTTCCCCCAATGATAGTTCTTCTGACTTTTGTGCCCTTTCTCTTTTCTCTCCCTCCATCCCCCGTATAATTAACGAATATTAAGGAGAAGGTGTGATTTTTTTAAAAGATTTTCTTTGATGATAGCATTAATGTGTTGGAAGAAAAGTACATTTCAAAGCAAATACGTATAGTTCTGTTTATACTTTTTCACTTCTGCTTTACCTTGTAAGAAATAATTCTTTTTCTAATGAGAAAACTCATGCTTTTTTAATGTTATTTTAATTTGGAGTATAATTCCACTCATATTTTGTATGCTGAAGGATTCTAAGAATAATTGAGACTGTGGGCTGGATTTAGGTGAATACCAAATCCCTGTTATAACTCTGTTCTTGGAGTTAGTGGTGAAGAACCCTGTTAGATGATACTGTGGTACTTCCAGTGCTTTTTTAGTTTAGCTTCCTGGGAGCAGGTTCGAGGCTGTTTTGCCGTATATTAAATTCTTTATTGTAGCAAGAAGAGGGATTATAAGGCTCTAGTTGAGTGAACTAATAAAATCATTTGAATGTCTGTTGTGGCATTGCACTGTTTTCTCAATTTATTATTTTGTTTTTGTTTTTCACTATAGATAATCAACCAAAAGGAGCTTTGACGAAACTGATTCATGCTGCTAAGGTTTGCATTACTACAAAAATATAAAGAATATAGAGAAAGAAATAAACATCCATATGTCCTAGTAACTGTTTTAAAAGTCCATTTTATAGTTACCATGAAGTGATAGAATTTTTAGAAGTGATCAGAATTTTCTTCAATTGCTTTTTTCTTTTTTATAGTAACTGTTGTTATTATAAAATTAATATTGTTAATTTTTAGAATTTATCATAAAATTTTTCAAGGTGTACACTCATTTCTTTGGATAAGGAATATATTAAGAATGTTTACTATATATTCTCCCATACTTCCCTCTTTGTGCATTCTTCATCCTCTGGTCTCAGTATTTTCTGATCCCCTATTGCCTAATATCTTATTTTGAGAAGTAGGTATTAGATTCATTTTCTTGTGGTTTATTCCTAACCTTTTTCATCCTAGTAGTGGTATCCTGATCTTTATTGATCTATGTGAAGTCTTGGTAATGTAGTTTGAAGGTTGCTTTAATCAAAACTTATGTGCTGGGACTTCCCTGGCGGTCCAGTCATTAAGACGCCAAAGCTTCCACTGCAGGGGGAAAAAAACCCCCAAAAAGACAAAAAACGAAAAAAAAATCTTACATGCTGAAAGCAAATAGCCACTATTCAAGCATCTGTCACTGATCTTCTCTGTTCCTGTTTGGGGATTTACAACTATTGATGACTTTGCTAACTTTCCAGGATGGAAGCTACATTGTTGGTTTGTGTAGTCTAGGCAATAATTTCATCAGAGTGTAAAAGAGCTTCAAGGGATTGGGATGGTGTATTGAAATTTTTTTGTTTTTTTCGTATAATTGATTAATGTTGCTTTTCTTCCTTCTCCTTCTCCCATTCTTTGAAGTTAAGAGCTTCTTTAAAAACCCTAGAAGGAGAAAGAAACCAAATTTACACTCAATTATCGGAAGTTGATAAAACAAAAGAAGAGCTTACAGGTAGGTAATCTACATACTTATAAAGTTTTTCTAAATAAATACATCTTATAGAGAATGGTACATTAATTGAATCAATTATGGGGAGATACAATTTGATTTTTTTTTTACTTCTACTTTTGTCGGTTATCTGTGAAAAGTTAGTCATGAGGTTTTATTGTTGGTAAAGCCATATCATTTTCTCCATATTTATATAAAATTAATGGCATTATTTAAATAAACATGTAAAACTGTACTTACCTTTGAATTTCAGTGTCATATGTGTGGTATGGTTTTAGTTGTTAAAAAGTAGCAAATTAAAAATGTTAATAGAGGGCTGGAATAGGGAGGGTGGGAGGGAGATGCAAGAGGGAGGGGATATGGTGATATATGTGTACGTATAGCTGATTCACTTTGTTATACGGTAGAAACTAACAACATTGTAAAGCAATTATACTCCAATAAAGATGTTAAAAAAAATCTTTGTTAACTGCAAAATTGATTTTTAGTAGTGGTACTACTGTATTTTACAGATCTTTTTACAGAATAGTTTTTTCCTTTAATGTACATGTATACTATATTAGCACATACAGGAATGATGTTAGACCTGTAGAACTGAAGTTTTTTTTTATTGAAAAGATTTTAATTTATTTTAGCTGATAGTGTTTTTTTCCTAAAGTAAGCAAATGCAGTTAGTTATGTTTGAAATTTTTTAAAGTTGATATAAGTAACATTCCATTTTGTAAAAAAAAAAAAAAAATTCACTGTAACTGTTAGCATAAAAAAATAATGGAAGGACATTCTCAAATGTCAACCATGATTCTCTTTGAATATGGGACAGATTTCTATTTTCTTTGTACTTATCTGTATTTTCAAAAATTTCTAAAATAAGTGAACTGTATTTATAATAAGACACTTTTTGAAAAGGTTGAACCACCAGAGATACAGATTATTTAAAAAATTATCATTGCCCTATTCACACGATACTGGTAGTTGGATTATTTTTGGATTTTGAAAAATATTAATATTAACTTAAAAATAAAGTTTTGCTATATGTAAAGCATAGTGCTAAAAGCCATGGGAGATTTACAGGAGGAAAAGATATGGAGCCTGCTTTCAAGGAAGCCATATTTTAGTACATTAACAGGCTCTCAGTGAGGAACTGTAGTAAGTGCTAGAATAGCAAGGAATTTGCTCACCAGTTACCGCATCACTTAATAAAATTTCTTGGCAAATTATTATTTTCTAAAAGTAGTATTTGGAGACTTTGTATGCTTCTTCCAAATCTTTCTTTTTTTTGATGGGTCATGAAAGATAAATCTCTATAATTGATCTTCTATTCATAACAGGAAAGTTCTCTTCTAAACTGTTTCTCCTCTCATCTTGCCTTTTTGGGTAATCATTTACAGTCCTCTTTTAAGATGCAGAGGATTTGAAACAAAATAGTTAAGGTAGAAGTACAAAAATATAATGAAGATTTAACTGTTGGTTTAATTTTTTTTTAAAAAAATAGGGATGATCCAATTTTAATAGAGATAATATCCAACATTAATGTCAGTTAAATGACTTAACAATGACTTGTTAAGAATTGTTAAGACTTAACAGTGGCAGTGGCTTAAAGCGTAGGTCAACAGACTTTTTAACTGATATAGATTTCAAAATTTCTGTGGAAAGACAGATGTGGACATTTCCTGCACATTTAATCATTAATGTTAAGGTATTTACTTAAACTAACATTTTGGTGTGTATCTTTAATTAATAGATGTTTTAGAATAATTATATACTATTACATGTAATTAATAAAATTTTAATGCTTGTTAGTATGATTTTGAAACTGCCCTCTTTAGTCAGAGTGTTTTGCCTTGTTTTAAGATATATGGTATAGTGGTGATTCATACACATTTTTGGGGAGATATCACCTCAGTCTTAGAGGAGATGAATTACGTTATGTTGGAAGAGCAATAAGGTTTTAAAAACAGTGGTTGCACTAATTATAAAATACTCATAATTAATTAGAATTGTTAATTTTAGTTCCATAGATAATTCTTTTAGGTTGAAACAAAGCTAAAGTTGGTATTTTTCTTTCCAGTCTTGATATGGTTTAAGCTAGCAAGACTTTGGAGCATTTGTTATCAGAAGATCCAAATTTCTGGCTTGATTTATAACACATATCAAAATTTTGGCTTAAAAAGAGGCTGGGTTGAAGTTAAGTATTAATGGATAAAGTTTTTACTAGATAAAAAACATGCATTATTCATCATGTGGAAGTAGTTTCATGGAAAATATTGAACTAAAATATTTGCCTTCAAAACCCTCATCACCAAAACTTTGAGAATTTTAGTGGCTTTTGTCTCCTAGACTGAAAATTAGATGCTAGAATTAGAATATTGAAGGTTTCAGGAAATTTTTTTTAAAGGAAATCTTTAAATAATTAAAAAATTTATAATAATTTATATAGCTCTTTAAAATGTTAAAAGGTGTTTAGGTGAACAAAATACCTTATAGATTTTCTGTTGCAAAGAATTTAGTTTATTAATTACTTTTGGTAATTTTTATTTTTATGAAATGTTACTGTGCAACTCAGAATATTTGCTCCTTTAATTGTGATTTAAAAACTTTTTCTGTAGAGTGTATTAAAAATCTCCAGACTGAACAAGCATCTTTACAGTCAGAAAATACACAGTTTGAAAGTGACACTCAAAAACTTCAGCAGAAACTTAAAGTAATCACTGAACTGTATCAAGAAAATGAAATGACACTTCACAGGTAATAAAAATTATGTTGGTAACTCCACTGAGTGGGAAGTAAAGTAGCTTAAAAATGTTGCATATGCAGCTTATGTGATTATTCACAGTTCTCAATTTATGACTGGGTTGCTTTTCATCAGTTTATTTTTAAGAAAGTTATTTGATTTTCACACATTTTTCTTCAAGGAAGAAAATATAAATGATAGTAGACTTTTCCAGGCTGCTTCACAAAATCCTCTTTAACTTCTAATAAATAGTCAGCAAATTATTGCTAATTAAACTTACCAATATTGCAAGCTAGGTCTGGGAATCTGGGTGGACATCTTACTAATTGAACTATCCATTAATTCCATCTCGGATATATATAAAGCTGATTCCTCTCCCCTGTGTAAATTGCTGCAGCCCAAGTGTTCCTTGTCTCAGTAAAAGGCAATGTCATTTGCTGAATTGTTCAGGGCAGCTGCTTAAGCCATCCTTGCCTTCTCTCTTTCATTCAGTCAATTGTCAGATTCTGTGAGCTTTCCTATGTCTTGAATCTGACCACTTTCCACCACCTCCCACACTACTATTCTGATCCCAGCCATCATCTGTTAGTACCTGGTTTATTGCAGTAGCCTCATGAGTGGTCTCCATCTTTCCACTCTTAACTTCCTGCATGTGTTTTCAGTAGCATAGCCCTCTAAAACATAAATTATGGGTATTGTCACTCTCTTGCTTGGAAATTCCAAGTGCCTGCACATCACACTCAGAATTTAATCCACAACTTTTATCATGGCCTCCAAGACCCTCTAAGATCTGGCCTGTGGCTACCTCTTTAATTTTAGCTTATTCATTTTCTTTTTCCCTCACTATCTTCCAGCCATGCTGGCCTTTTTGATGATCTTTAGCATGCCAAGCACATCTGTAGCTCAGGGCCTTTTGCACTTGTTCCTTCTGCCTGGAGTGGTTATTCCCCTGTGCAAGGTTCAATCCTTCATTTCATTTGAGTCTAGGTTCAGATGTTACCTCAAAGAATCTTTCCCTGGCTACTGTAACTAAAATAATATCTGTCTCTTCCTATCCCCTTATCTTGTATCTTGCTTTATTTTTCTTCATTGTCCTCTGATGATTGATTTTTTTTTTTTTTTACATCTTCCCCACATTAAATGTAAACTCCATGAGATAATTACTTCATTCTCTTCTCTTCTGTATTCCCAGTGCCTGAAACTATGCACATGGTAGTTATTCAATAAGTATTTGTTGAATATATGAATAAATATGTTTAGTGCTTTTATATATTGTAGTGAAAGATTGTGTGTGTGTGTGTGTATGCTGATGCTTGAATGCATAGATGCACAGAAGACCCTTGAGATACCTATCTGGAGACACCAGATTTTCAAATACCACTATATCACATGATTTTCATCATTAAAGGAAATAAAATATCTGGAGACACCAGATTTCCAAATAACACTATATCACATGTTTTTTTTGTCATTAAAGGAAATAAAATGTAACAGACTTTCAAGCCTCTTTATAACTTAATGGAAGTTTTTACAGTTGATCCTCATTGTTCGTAGATTCTGTATTTGTAAATTCACCTACTTGTGAAAATTTATTTGTAACCCAAAATCAATGTTTGTGGGCCTTCCCTGGTGGCACAGCGGTTAAGAATCCTCCTGCCAGTGCAGGGGACACGGGTTCAAGCCCTGGGCCGGGAAGATCCCACATGCCGCGGAGCAGCTATGCCCGTGCGTCACAACTACTGAGCCTGCACTCTAGAGCCCGCGAGCCACAACTGCTGAGCCCATGTGCTGCAACTACTGAAGCCTGCGCGCCTAGAGCCCGTGCTCTGCAACAAGAGAAGCCACCGCAATGAGAAGCCTGTGCACTGCAGCAAAAGAGTAGCCCCCGCTCGCTGCACCTAGAGAAAGCCCACGCGCAGCAATGAAGACCCAGCACAGCCAAAAATAAATAAATGTATATAAAAAAATCTTAAAAAAAAAATCAGTACTTGCAAAGCTTTAGTGGTCATTTGCAGACTTGCACAGAATGGCAGAAAATTTGAATTGCCCAGTGTGCATGTTCCCAGTTGAGGTCGAACAAGAACTCTGCCTTCTTGTTTCAGCTCTCATTCTGTAAACAAGTGTTCTTTATTTAGGGCCACATCTTAATTTTTTTTTTTTTTTTTTTTTGGTGATTTAGCTGTTTAAAATGGCCCCCAAGTGTAGTACTGAAGTGCTGTCTAGCGTTGCTAAGTGCAGGAAGGCAGCGGTGCGCCTTCTAGAGAAAATACACGTGCAGATAAGCTTTGTTCAGGCATGAGTTATAATGCTGTGGGCCATGAGTTCCTTGTTATGAATAAGCAATATATATTAAATAAGGTGTCTTTAACCAGAAACACATACAACAGGGTTATGTATTAATGATAAAAATGCTGTGATCAGAGCTCATAGGAATCTACCCCTGTATTTCCCCTAGGAGCAGTATTTGCTAATTTAGAATTTGTGGTGACTTTGTAGACCGTAACTAGCGGGAATAATGAGATTCTATTGTATGTGTTCGGAAACTGGTAGAGAATATTAAAACTTCACTGACATCAGGATGCTAGGTGATTTGTTAGGCTCTTTGACTACCAAGCTGTGTACTTCAATCATGCTTTGGATTCAATTCAGAATTTAAAACCTTTGTATTCATCATGGACTTCTGGGCCACTTGGGAGTGCTCCAGGCATAAAAGGGACATAAACTTGACTAAATGGAAGAGCTACCATGAGGGTAGCCTCATGCTTTCTGTCAGTAAACCTAGGAATGAGTCCTTCTTTTTAGGTTAGGATGAAAGATACTGTGAGTAAACTTTGGACATAACAGTTAGGGACTATTTGAGGTGAAAGGAATACTTTTGGGTGTATCTTTTGAGCAAAAAAATATATGTTTGATTATAGAAATTTATTGAGTAATGTTTAAACTTTCAAAGAAAAAAGGTGTTCTCTGTAGATACTCAAAGCAAGAATGGGAAGCTGAGCAGAAATCCTAGCTGTATGTGTGTTGTTCACATTGCGATTTCATTCATTAGTTGGAAATGTTTTCAGTTCTAATTTCCATCGTTAATGAGCCCATCCAAATTCAAGAGGAGGGTTCATAGACTTTACCTCTCAACTGGAGGGGTGTCAAAGAATTTCTGGCCATTTTTAATCATGCAGTCTATACAGTAAGAACACACCTCTCTTCCACCTCCAAGCCCACTACACTTTCATGCTTTTCCTAAGGAGATGACTTTTATTTTCTTATAACACCTGTGAAACGATTGACTTGGGGAGTGCTTCCTAAGCAATAGGTAATGTAGTGTGTGGAATATAAAACACTTATTGTTGACATGTAGAATTTCTTCAGTGGTTTGTCATGTTCTTCCCCAAAGCTCATGAAAAAGGTGAGGCATCCACAGGTAGGACTCCAAATGTGTTTTCCTGTGGCCTTCAACAAGTATATCTTGAGGGACCAGTGTTATTAATGATACCGTGTGAAACAACATGGGTAATGTAGTATAATGGAGTCACTAACTGCTGACTGTATGCCTTGGTCTAGTTATTTAGTTTCTCTGGGCTTCATTTTTCTTTTTGTAAACAGTACCCTTCTTGTAGAGCTATTGTGATAATTAAATAATATATATAGAGGTGAAAGAAGAATTTCTGGCACATACTCAAGGGCACATTAAATTAGTTATTATTGTTAAGTAGAAGTAGTAAGTTGGACTACTATTACTAAATTTTATTTACTTTGGGTTCATTTGTGTGTGTGTGTGTGTGTGTGTGTGCATGTGCGTTGTGTCCTGGCCTGGAAACCCAATCACTATTTTAACAACTAACAACCAATTTAAAAATTATTGAAACATAGTTCATTAGTTGGTGACTTCTTGTCTAATAAATGTAATACTTCTTTATACTAGAAAGCTTGGTAACTAATATAGAGTCATAATATTTTTTATTAATATTTACCTTTGATAATCTTATTTCTGTGATAAATTCTTATGGAAAACTCTTGAAACTTCTATATTACTAGTACTGTATTAGACAAGGTGCTTTACAATTTGAGTTTATAATATTAAATTCCACACTCAGGTACATTTTTTTTTTCTTGCATGTGATGTTTTTACTGGTATTTGCAGATTGCTTTATGGGAAGCAGTAATTGATTATTGATTATTTTATGACATATAGTAAAAGAAATAAAACACTTTTTGTTTTAAGGAAGTTAACAGCAGAGGAAAACTACCGGTTAGAGAAAGAGGAGAAACTTTCCAAAGCAGATGAAAAGATCAGCCATGCAGCTGAAGAGCTGGAGACCTATAGGTATTGAATATATTTTACCCCTTTCTTTTGAGGTGGGAAGGGTATCCAAAAGCCCAATACCAGAAAAAATAATAAAGCAACCAAAAAAAACCCCACATATTTTTGTTTCATTATTTTTCAGTTAGATGTCTTGCTATTATGCGATTATACAGAAAATATAAAAAGGAAAAGTTTTTCTTTCAGTGTGTGCGATTTTAAATCTCTCACATTAGTTGGATTTGAATATGAACGATCCTATTTTATGTTAATGTTAAGAACTTTATGAATGTGATTAATTTTAAGGTCTTTCCTCTTTGGTTCACATGGGGAAGAATGTATATAATGTTAATCAATTTGAGAAATATGCCACCAAAAGGAGAGTAAGCCTTAATTAAAGTTATGAAGAAGTGTTTATAAGACCATAAGTCTAGTTTTTACCTTAGCTCAATCCTCACTGAGCTAAGGTAAAATAATATAATAAAAACCCAGAGAAAATAAGTGGCAAGATTCAGCAGTATTCCAAATAGTTGTGATACTTCATTTTACATTGGGAAGAGTAAGCTTGAATTTTATCCAAAAGAAGGAATTGTCTTTTTAGTCTTATAAAGGTAATAAATAACAATTTATTTCTTACAGATCATTAATTTCCTGGAGTTCTATTAAGATTATATGAAGTCTGAATAAATCTCCCAATACTATGCTTCTTAAAAATAAAAATGAGCCAGTATACCATCTAAATCTTTTCATGATCTTGATTTAGGTAAACCCAAGTAGTAGTACTCCTAAAGCTTAATTAATATTGAAATTATATCAGGAAAAAATATACTTTAGAACCTCGTAAAGATGATTAACATGTGGAGTTCTAGAGTTACATGAAACAAAGCATTCTAGGTGTTTTAATTAATATTTTCAGTAGGGATAGTGTGTTCTATCATTTCTTAGTATATGTTAATAGTAGAATGATTATTTGTTCTTTATAGAAAGCGAGCCAAAGATCTAGAAGAAGAATTGGAGAGAACCATTCATTCTTATCAAGGACAGGTATGTGCGTGTGTGTGTGTGTGTGTGTGTGTGTGACTTAAAACAGTTGTGATTTGTTTGAATTGGTATCTGTTTTGATGCAGGAGTATAGTTACTCTCTTGAGGTTTTGCACATGGCTGTGGAACATTTCTAGGGAGGCAGAGATTCTGAAACAAGAGATATTGTTTAAAGTTGCCATTTGAACTGCTGCTGATTTGGGAATTTGGATTGCATAAATAAATAAACATATATCAGCATTGGGGGCTTATATTTAGTCTGGCTAGTTGTCTCTTAATTGGCACCTCCTATTGTAATTGATAATTGTGTAAAATAGAAATGTTACTAGACAAAAATTTTAGTTGTCTTTACATTCAGTTTTTGTTTAAAAGTATAATAGAGTAGATCATATGTATATGAAAATTTGCTTTAAAATGTTACTTGCTGACTTTTAGAGATGCTTGAGTTATTTTTGAGTTTATGAGTTGCGTACTAAATCATAGTGGTAAGTGTGAATGTTTTTTACTGAAAAAAATAGTTATCAGTACTATTTTAATGACTTTCTTTTTCAGATTATTTCTCATGAGAAAAAAGCACATGATAATTGGGTAAGTATTAAATTTTCTTAGGCTTTTTCATCAAATTGTTCTTTTTCCTAATTTAAATGAGCAGTGTAAAAAGTACACTTTTAAAACTGAGAAAAAAGGTGGTGTTTAAAGAAATCAGTTTCTTTTAATTTCACCAGTAGTGAAATTGTGTTCCTTATGAACATACTTTGTTATGATAAAGTTATTCACAAAATCTGACCTTTCCTTCTCTGCTTTCAGCACATTGCTTCTTTGCAAGGAGCTTATACTCTTTGGGGGAGGTGAGGTAGTGTTCATGGATTTGTTTCAGGCGCTGTATTGTCAACTAATTACTTGTGGACAAATTACTTAAAATTCTCTGGGCCTGTTTACTCATCTGTAAAACAATGGGACTGTACTAAGTAATAATCTAGAGCCCCTCCTAATTCTAAAAGTTATACAATTCAGGTATCTGATTCTCATTGTTGAATTACTTGTTACACATTAAGAAAAAGACCATCATGAGAAATGACATGTCAGTGCTCGGGAGGAACTGTATGAGGAAGTGATAAGCATGTAGATTTTGACTAATGATCAGGATGATCCCTCTAAAATGAAGAACTATTGTTAATAGCTGGCCTGTGGAAGACTTGTCCCTTGCAGTGTTCAAGGGGAAGCAGTTTGCACAGTGGGTGAATATGGGGTCTGGAGTCAACCTGTCTTGGTTGATATTCTGACTCTATCACCTACCACCAGTTTCCTTACCTAAAGACAGAGATATCATTAGTACCTATTTCATAGAGTTATTGTGATGGTTAAATAAGATAATTCTGTTAGCCAGGTACCTGACATATAGTAAGCACTCAGTAGATATTAACTGTTAAATTATCACTGTTGTTATACTGAAGCTTGGAAGGTATTTTTTTTTTAGGCATGGATGTTTCTTGGAATGGAGATTTCAGCTTAGAGTGAGAGATTATATGTGTTGAATGTTAAGGTCCTTCCCAATTTTGAGATTTTTGTATGCTTCTGTATTGAGTGGTCAAGTGAAGATTTGTTTTTGAATTAATAAGCTGGGCTTGGAAATGAATTTAGTCTTCTTCACCATTCCTCACCACTTTCTAAATACTCAGATGCAAATTATTTTTTAAAGATGGAGAGGAACTGATGTTTATTAATATCTCTTATGTTCTAGGCACTGCACTTAAAGGCATGTTACATATATTACTCATTCAGTCCACACTGTAACTCTGTAAAATAGGTATTATTATTCAGGTCTTACTGGTGAGGAAACAGCCCAAGGTCACATGATTAGAGAGGGAAGATTGGAAATTGAAACATTGACCTTTCAGATTCATAAGTCTTGTACTTTTTCTTTTCAATACATTGAATCTCTTGTTTAGTAAATAATGACATTGACTTTAAATTAAAACATGTAGAAAATATGCCCTTCATGTCTCAAATTGAAAAGATATTTTTCAGATTTTATAAAAATAATATATACTTATTGAACAAAAGTTCATACCATGTAGAAAAGTACAAAGAAGTAATCAGCAGTATTACTTTAATTTATTCCATACTTTTCTTGATACATTTAGACATAAAGCACATATATATGTTTAAAAAAACAAAATCATATATTAATGTTTTATAACCTGCTTTCTTAATGTATCATAGATATTTTTTATGAATGTTTTATAATTTATATAAACCTTTCCCATTTTATAAACTTTTAGTTTGTTTCCACTATTTTACTGTTATAAATAATTTCATAATTTCAGATGTTACTTTCTCTGTTGAGCATTTCTTTGCTCCATCCTGTTAGATTTAATCTTTTCTTCCTTCAAACTGTCATAGTACTTTGCTTTTCTGTGTCCCGTGGCAGGTACTATGGTCATTTATATTTGTCCTTACCACAGATTTAAGCTTATAGGGACTGTTTCATTTTCCGTAACACCTGTTCCTAATAGAATCTTTTTTGCATATTGTAAATGTTTAATATCTGAATATGAATGTTCTGGAATACAGTGCAGTTATTCACTGTAATTACAGTTTTTGCTAACCTTTGGGTATAAACTTTTCAAGTATGAATAATTGCCATCAGTTTATTTTTATATTTCTCTGTTGTAGGTATATCTTTAATATATACGATACTATAATCAGAGTAGAAATTACTTTTGACTTAACTATGCATTTTTTTTGTGCCATATGCTTAATAGTAAATATGTTACACTATAGACAACATTTAGAAATGATTTTAGTTCTGCATTATTAAAAGTTAAATGAATTGGTATTTTGTTAACTAAAACTGTTATGGTGTAGTATTCTTTTTTGTTAGTACAAAATTGATTATATAATTATATATCAGAAAAAGATTTACACATGGAATCTTTTTGATATTGAGTGCTAAAATGTGGTTAAGCTATATTTTTGGTGAATATTTGCCCAGTTAAAGTCAATTCTCAGGTGCAGTTCACCATTTTAAGTGAACACATTTGATAATATAGTTCTTTTTACTTGTAAAAAGTTATAGTTATAGACTGAGTTAATTTACCTACCTTTTTGTGATTCTTACATTTGCTCTAGTGGATTGCATTAATCTGGCAGGTCTGATGTTCCACACCCTGCTGTTTGTAATCTGGAGAGTCCACAGAATAACTGGGAAACATGCAGTATTCTATACAAGCTTAATTTTGCCCACAACTATTTGGGTACATTGCATGTTCTTGGTATAAGTGTAAGCTTTTTTTTCTGTAACATATATACTCTGATTTTTATTAAATGAAAGTGTCTCTAAGCAAATGTAAAAGACTAAAGGAATGTATCTGTACAGTGCTGTGTACTTAATAAACACGCAGCATGATTTGATTATATTCAGCTATTTAAAAAAATGGCCTTTACCAGCTGTGAAACTGTTTTAGACCTTTATAGGTTCACAGAATTATAGTGATTTCTTTCCAGAGATGGTTACTTTGTTCCATAGCCAATGTGGCCATGCATAATGATCCTGAGTCTCAATTCCTAAGCGTGGGTCCTCTTACATTGCTCTTGTCATTTTATTTGCATAGTTACAGCACCAAATAATGCTAATCCTTGACTTCACATCTAGCTAAAAGCATTTCTTGCAAGTACATGATTAAACTGCAGCCTTAGGCTCATGTCTTCTGGTTATATGAAACTCATTCCCTTTTTAAATAATTTTCTGAATTAGAATTTTTTTACATTGAGTTTACTGAAATGGATACTTAGTTACTTAAGTGACTGTGATATTTGTACACCATTATTGAGATATTTGTATATGCTTATCTTTCATTTTAAGTTTTCATAAATGTTTTTAAAGATATATTATTTTCCTTAAGTTGGCAGCTCGAACTGTTGAAAGAAACCTCAATGATTTAAGGAAAGAAAATGCTCACAACAGACAAAAGTAAGTATCTTAGTGGGAATACTTTAAAAACTTTAGTTATGACTTTTATTCTTAGTTGTCATTTTAGTAATTAGTTAATACTTTTATAAGGATGAACAAGAAAGCTTTCAGTGAACCCAACATATCTAGTGGTAAAGTATCTATTAGTTTTACTAGGAGTTACTAGATTTTTGTTTGAAACACTTGTCTTGGAGAGGTTACTCTAACAGAAGGTAACTTTTCACAGATTCTTTTGTAAAAAGTAACTTAAAAAAAAAATTTTTTTTTTTAAACCAGTGTAGGTAGAGGGAGATTACCAGAGATGGAGATAGAAAGGATGAATCTCTCTGATGTAGTACTTCTCAGAGTATTAGCATCTTTTAATGAATAAGTGGATAGAACGTTTATTATTTCTCTTTTTCCCTGGTTTTATTGCATTGGGTGGCATTGCTTTACAATAACAAAATGAATAGGAGGATAAAAGGGTACAGTGTACAGTCGAAGGGAAGAGTAAACGCTTTTCTATGAAGATTGTAAAAGTCTTCCCACAGTGTTATAATTTCTTGACAGAATGTACTATTAACATTATCCAGTATTAGTTTTAGTCTTCTTGCTTGTCTTTTCTACTCACAAGTGAAAACTGAATGATTAAATGTTTTATTTCAGATCTGATGGTCAAGAACTAGAAATAAGATTCTTTTAAAATGTCATATTTTTCAGATAAAAAATTTAGGAGTAAAATAGTAGGATGAGTTAATCAGATTCCAATTGTATGTTATGATTGGAATCATATGGATAACATTATAATGGAAAGCATATGGGACTCAAAGCTGGTAGGCCTGTGTTTTAATCCTGGTACTTTCATTTTGCATAAATCATTTAAACTGCTAGCTTCACTTTCCTTAGTTGTAAAATAATAGACTTGAAATGGTTGACCTTGGAGGACCCTTCAAGATCTTTCTAAAATTTGGATTCTGTGATATAGTACTCTTTGTACTCTGTTTTTGAAGAAAAAAACAGAACAATTCCAAGCCTCAACAAAACATCACTATTACTAGGCAAAAAGGAACCTGTTACCCCAAAATAAATAGTGGGGGATATGGAAAGGTATTTTGGTTAGAATAATTTTAAAGGATCTGTTTCTCTTGTGTAGATATTGAGATAGTGAAGAGTAGCTTGTACTTAATAGTGGCAATTTCTTGAAATGTGGGTGCTTCTCTTGGATGAGTAACTTAGAGATGTTTGTTCTTTATTTGCAGATTAACTGAAACAGAGTTTAAATTTGAACTTTTAGAAAAAGATCCTTACGCACTTGATGTTCCAAATACAGCATTTGGCAGAGGTAGTTGTTTTTTTTTTTTTTAACCCCTCATTTAAAATACATATATTTTTATATATATTGCATATATAGTTTATATTAGTGTGAATTAACACTGCTAATAAATATTTTAGATTTTGGAGCTAGGGTTCTAATCTGAGTTCTCTCACGGTCTCCCAATTTTCTGAGTTTTGTTCTCTAGCAATAATGTAAATAATGGCTGCCTCCTTTGCTCAGTGGCATTTGGTAAGATAATGTATGTTTAGTACCTTGAGCTCCTTGAGAAGCAAAGTGCTTGGTACATAGTAAGGTACTCATTAATTATTTTTTTGGAGAATGAATAAGGATTGCTTAAATGGAATAGCATTGTGACTGTTTATATATTAACTATTCTTTGGAATTTGCTTGAATTATAAAAATAAGAATTAAAACAGCTGGTTTTAAATTATTTAAAAGTATTCATTAAAAAGTTGAGAAAACCTTAATAATCTGAGTTTTGATTGCTTTAATTATCCCTAAAAGAAACAGTTCTTTGGAAGATGTATTTAATATTTCTGTCCATTCATTAATGAGTTAGCGTCTGTATGATCTCATACTATTCCAAATAGTTTAAATTTTTCCAAATAATTTTGGTTGAATTGGAATTAAGCTTCTAGGGCAGTGAAAACAAACTTATTTTTATATAGGTAGATTCCCCTTTTAATAACTGTTGAAAAGTTATAAAAATCACTTTTGAGAATCCAGTTTCATTAAAATAAAAGTATTTCTACATTAAAAAATAGAAGATTGTTATGGATTTCAAATAGGAACAAAATCTGGAGTGGAAGGAATTATACAGAAGGAATTTTTATCTGAATCTAATGCAAAAAAGTCTCAGGGTAAATAATGCTTTGATCTTTTGTTGTAACTATATTTGAATATTATATAAGCTACATAATAAAATTTAACATGTTTTGAAAAGTGTTATTTTGGTGGCATTTAAGTTTGTTTGTTTTTTGATGTTGATTTTTGATCTTTGGAAGTATAACCATTATTTGGGAATGGTGAAGTTTGTAAAATGATAAAGCTCTTGGTTATATGGTTTATAGATAAAGTGATTTATTTAATGAATTATTTTATGTAAACTGAATTTTTACTGGTGATGAATCAAAAGTAATTTCTGATGTTTCAGAGTATTTTGTGGGTTTTTATTCCTACTTTTCAAAATGTGAGCTTTTCTCAAGTAATTCATGGCCCAACACAGCCTATCTGGCCCTGATTTAAACAGAGCCCTTCCATGTTACAACCTTCACCAGCTTAAATATCTGGAAACATACTGCCATTAAAAACAAAACAAAACCAAACAAACTTCATGCCCCTCAAGTCCTCTTATTACTCTAAAATATGATGTCCTTTGCTTAATATTGTATGGTTATTCAAGTGTATTAGTTACCAAGAAGATGATGTTTTGATTGACTGAAGTGTCCATTTGGTAGATAGACTTTAAAAACAGAGGGTTCAATATTTAATTCTATCCCATATCAGCCAAACCCAAGGCATGGTTAGTATTTAAGACAGGGATTAAACTTAAATTGGCAGTAGAATGACCCGAAGGTAATTGTTGAAATGGGATTCTAATCTGTAGTGTAGGTAATTGAAACTATGAATTTAAATATGCTGTTTTAATTATTCCAGAGCGTTCCCCATATGGTCCCTCACCATTGGGTCGACCTTCACCTGAAATGAGAGCTTTTCTCTCCCCTCCAACTTTGTTGGAGGGTCCACTCAGACTCTCACCTTTGCTTCCAGGGGGAGGAGGAAGAGGTATATTGTTTAAACATCTTTATTACTCTAGATTTCTTCCTTACTTTATATTTTCATCTCAACTTATCTTTAAAATGATCTTTAAAATAAACCTTTGCAAAATACAGGCATTCCTTGCACTTATTCTGGGTTACTTTTGTTTGGAAAGGAGCTCTATGACATCTAATTTGAATATATTTTTCCCTTAGAAACACTGTTATAATGGATTACATTTTGTTCAAGGACTTGATATATATCTTTTAAAATCATATTTTAACTTCTTAAAAACTGTATTATACTATATATCACTTTATAAAGAATATATAAAATATAATCACAATATAACCTAGCATAAAATTGTATTTTAATGAAACATTATTGGAATATAGAATTTTAAAAATCTTTTTTACCTTATTATCATGATCTTTTTCATGGTAGAAAATCAGCAAGTGAAAGAGCCTTTTTTTTTTCTTCTAAAAACAAGGAATTCAAAAGTGCTGTCTTGAAGGCAGAGTTTTGATGGGAACCTAAAAGAGACCTAAATCATTTGTTAATACTTTGAGAAACTGACCCCAAATTGTCTGCTTTGTTACCCTCTTATGTGTTTTTGAGAATTTCCAGAGCCACTTCAAGCCCAAGCATTAGCTATTGATCTTTCTGCATTTACCTCATCAGCACTTACCCTGATGTTACCTGTACATCTGGAGTTTTACTCCTTTGATCTCTCAACTATATTTTGTTTACTTTGTCAAGTTACTTAAAAATTTTCCCTTGACTTGTAGCAAAATTCAAACCTATGTATTCCAAAATGAAGAGTCTTAGGTTTTTAGCCCCAAATCTGTGTTTATATCATGTCATATTACACACCAACATAAATGTAATTGAAACCAGTCACATGAAATAGCACTGCCCTTACTATTTTTGATGCTTTCTGATATCTTCTATTCATTTCTATTCCATTTCATTAAAAAAGCATGCTAGTTAAGATTAAGTTAATTTCATGTACCACAATGGGTTGTAGCCAGCAGTCTGAAAAACAGTGCCCTAGAGATAAGGGTATATAATTGGCAAAACTGCAAATGTGAATCACTGGAAGTTGAATGACATAAGTCAAGGATTGCTTGTAGTCAATTGAATATTTGGAATAACAGTAAAAATTACCTTTGATTTCTCCTCTCCTATTTAAATTACTTTCCTTTCTTTTTAAATTACTTTCAAGATACAGTGTGGTTAGCATTTGCAAGTGTGTTTTACTATTCATTAGAAAAGCTACAGAAGTTTTAGGTAAGTTATCAGCAGGTCTTAAAAAGAGTTGTCTTGAATTAAAAGTTTCTGTGACCCACCAAAGAAGAATGACATTTCTTTTCCTTCCTCTTGTTATCATTTTTTTTTTGAAAGTTTGGATGAGATATATGTTTGAATAAGGTTGAGTATAGGAAAATAATTTCTTTTTAGAGTAAGTTGTATACAACTTTTGGACTGAATGAAAAATCTTAACCTTTAGCGTTTTCATGTTTGCAGTTTTTCACCTGGTAGTCACTTGGCCTGTACTTTGTTCTCTGGAAGTAAACAATCAGGAGAAAGCCTTTGAATGTCTCCTTTAAAGATCTGTCCTTCACTCTAGACAAACTCAGCTTAATGGACTCTCACACATTTCTCATTGATTTAATTTTCTGCTTTCCCAGCCTTTTTCTTCTAATGAACTGATTAGAAGGATGAACATGCTAGAAGGAATAAAGAAAAGTTGACCTTCTGATATAAAAGTCAGTTGGCCTCCTGACTCTACAAAAGAGAGTAGATAGGACAATTTTAAAGATTACTACATATTAAAAAAAAAATGGTTATACTTACTTGTACAAGTTACCATGAAAAGGTCATATTAGTTTTAGTCTCTTCTTTTAAAGGAGGTACTGAAATGTGGGAGCATTTTAGAAAGATTTCTATTAAAACAATTTTTTTAAAAAGCTGTTTTTTGAACTCATTCCCCCCTCAATGACAGATGAAGTATTTATTTTGTTATTTAATGTTAAAAATTTTTTTATATTTGTCGTTTTCATTTTAATTGAATATGGGGTATTAATTGAGGTACCATTCTTTCTGTGGTCATAGAAAAGGAACTTTAAAATGATTCCTCTTCTTTATAAATGTTAGCATGTCAGTTTTTCTTATCCGAATGAGTGTTACCTTGTTCAAAGTGTTTATTTCGACAGTGCTGTTGTTTTTGAAACTCTTGTTTTAGACTCGCCTTCAGAGTTGTGAGCTGTCTTTGAAGGTGAATTTGATATTTAGAAATTGCTACAAGCCATTTAAAGCCAAATTTATTTGGCAGATATAAAGTTTGTAATCAGACTGGTTAAAATCATTTTGGGGCAGAAGTAGAGAGTCATGTTACAACATTAAGATCCAATTTTTTGAGTGGCTCTTAAGTTAATCTGAGTACATTTCTAAAAGAGTTGTTCTAAAAAATACTTCGAGTCGTTTCAGAAATATTGAAATAGGTATATTAGCCTCTAAGATGACTGTTTTAAAGGCATCATGCTCTTTTTGACTATTGGCATATTAGTTTAAGGGACAAAAACCTGATTTTATAATTATTACATCTGGTATAGAAATCTCTTACTTCGCAATTTACTTTCTACTCTTACTTTTCAGACTTAGTGGTTATAATTTTCAGTTTAACCACTGATTTTATGTGTAAATAATGATGGTGATAACATTTAAAAATGAATTTTATAGGCAAGTGTTTGTTTATGTACATGACAAAATTATTTTTGCCTTTTTGTCTTAGAAATGGCTTTGGTAGGATAGAGTTACAGTCTAATGTGTCTTAGGGAAACTTTGTTGGAATCTGATTGTTTTTCCTTTTTAAAAAGGTCTGGATTTTATTTGATGATGGATCTTATAATACTTTTTTAGATAAAACATAGTTGTATTTTTCTTCTTTAATTAGGCTCAAGAGGCCCAGGGAATCCTCTGGACCATCAGATTACCAATGAAAGAGGAGAATCAAGCTCTGATAGGTTAATTGATCCTCATAGAGCACCTTCTGACACTGGGTCCCTTTCACCTCCCTGGGAACAAGATCGTAGGATGATGATTCCTCCATCAGGTATGGAAAGAGTATAGTTAATATGTTTATTTGAAAGGCAACCAGTATGTGCAACATACAGGAATGGAAGAAAAGAGGAGAACATGTGTGCCCTGTCTTAAGAAAAGCCATGGTATATATTAGAAAACAACAATACACACATTTCCAAACAGAATAATTAGGGATAATTGTTCACATTACAGAAGGCTGTCCTCTCTGCCCCCCCCCCACCGCCGCCCCATGGAATGTCTTTATTGTTTTTGTTGCTCATAGAAGTGATACATGTTTATATTTATGTTAGAAAATCCAAACAATGGAGAAATGTATAATTAGGAAAGTGAAAAAAATCCCCCTCATCATCTTAAGCATGCCCTTCCCAGAATTTAGTTTTATATCTTTTAGGGAGTTCCTTTTTAGTATGCATTCATAAACCTAGGTATACCCATTCCTTCATCACTTCTATGCACTTATACTATTCACCTTCTTGTAATTGTCTTTTTACCTTGAACAGTATATCTCTTAGATTAATTGCCAAAATAAATATATTTACCAGAAGACTCACAGTAGAACATCCTGAAGTGAGGCAATAACTACTGTTCTCCTGATAGAACTAAAATCTCCCCTACTTTCTCAAGGAATGTATTTAAAATTATTCAGCTTGCTAAACTTTTATTTATTCATAGTGTTTCAGGGACAGACACTGTTATGTAAAATGAGCTATGCCTGCTTTGTATAAATTAGTTACAATTTAAAAAATATACTAGTTCAGATTGCTTCCTGAGGAGTTGGAGGTAAGAATATTGTGATAAAAAAACCTTTAATTCGAAGAATTAGCCTTTGCTTTGATAGTGTGTATGTTCTATGAAGCAGTACCTCCTTTGGTTTGATATCACTTTCCTCGGTTTGATATCACTCGAATATCAGCTTCATAAAGACAGAGATTTGTGTCACTTTAGTTCACTGCTGTATCTCCAGCACCTAGAACAATGCTGGACCTGTAGTACTTGCCCAGTAAATATTTGTTGAATGAATGAATACCCAAATAATTCTCAGAAAGCTGAATACTTTTTCTTACTGTTTTTAGATTTAGAAATATGTATGCTGTGACTTAAAAACTTAAGAATCTGTTAGCAGGTGGCATAGAACATCCTTTTTTCAAGGACTTTTTCTTGAGTAACTTTCATTTTAAAGTTTACCTGTGATAAAAATAAAGATTAATAAACTGCAGCCCCTTTCTTAAGGGACTTGATTTCAAGGTTTTGGTGGATATCATATTTCTGTATATCTTTGTAGAGGACATTCCTTTTGAGAATTTACAAGCTGTCAGCACCAAGAGTCCCCGTCACATGCTCTGCCTACCTCCCCAAGTATTATCCAGTGTAGTGATTCTCAAACTTGGCTTATCATCAGAAATAATCTAGGGAACTTCAAAAAAAAAATGCAAATACCTGGGTTTCACCTCATTACACCTTTTTTTTGGTAAATTTTATTGAAGTATAATTTACAATGTTGATTTATATTACACCTTCTGAACATGAACTCTGGAGGTAAGCTCTGTATTTCTAAAAAACTCCCTAGGAGGTTCTGAGGATTAGCTAAATTTAAGAACCACTAATCTATTCAGTGCCCTTACTAAATGGAGAAGGGCATTGAGTCCCTGAAGAGATTAGCTGACAATCTTAGGTTAAAACAGCCAGGTGAGGAGCTGAGACTAGAACTCAAATAGTAGTGACTGTTATTCATAAAATTGGAACATATTTTACATGTCCTTTAAAAACTGCCTGAAACCTGTAATTTTTCAGACATTTCGATATTGTCCCACAGGTCTCTGAGTCTCTTTTCATTTTGTTTCCAATTTTTTTTCGTTTTTTTGGTTGAATAATTTCTTTTGATCTGTCTTCACATTTAGTGACTCTTCCCTCTGTCACTTCCATTCTGCTATTAAGCCCATCCAGTACAATTTTATTTTAGATATTGTATTTTTCAGTTCTAGAATTTCCTTTTTTTCTTTTAAAGTTTTGATTTCTTTGCTGAAATTTCTTACTTTTTAAAAATGATTATAAGTATTTTTAAAACCCCAATATCTGCTTTAAAGTCCTTGTATGGTCGTTCTAACATCAAGGTCATCTTGAGGATGGCCTCTATTGATTGTATTTTCCCTTAAGAATGGGTCACATTTTTCTGTTTCTTTGTAAATTAATTTTGGATTATATTATAGACATGGTGGAGGTTCTGGATTCTACTGTATTTCTCTGAAGAGTGTTGTTTGTTTTGTATTACAAGGCAATTAAGTTGGTGAAACTGTAGACTTATTCTCTCCTGTGGTGGGTAGCAGCTCAAATATCAGTTCAGTTTTTAGCCTTTGCTGAAAACTGCTTAAGTTTGCCTCCCATGTGTGTGGTTCAGGGGTCAGCAATAGACTTGGGCAGAAAACTCACAATTTTAGGTTCCACTTCTCTGGCTCTCATGAGCTCCGTCCTTTGGTTTTTTTTTTTTTTTTAAAAAAACTCACACTGTAGAGTTTTGTTTTTTTTTAAATTTAGTTAATTAATTAATTAATTTTATTTTTGGCTGTGTTGGGTCTTTGTGTCTGTGCGAGGGCTTTCTCTAGTTGCGGCGAGTGGGGCCCACTCTTCATCGCGGTGCACGGGCGTCTCACTATCGCGGCCTCTCTTGTTGTGGAGCACAAGCTCCAGACGCGCAGGCTCAGTAGTTGTGGTGCATGGGCCTAGTTGCTCCGCGGCATGTGGGATCTTCCCGGACCAGGGCTCGAACCCGTGTCCCCTGCATTGGCAGGCAGACTCTCAACCACTGCGCCACCAGGGAAGCCCCGTCCTTTGGTTTTTCAAGCCAGAAAGCTCTATGAGTTTTGACTGCTCTGTGCTATAGTTTGACTGTGGTCTGATTTCAGGCTAAACTATAAAGGAAAACTCACCCCATATGGGTTCCTTCTTTCAAGTTCCCACTCCTTTCCCAAATCTGCCTACTTTGGTTCATGCTCCAGAGTCTTCAGGTATTTATTTCATTATCTTAAAATTTTTTGATTTTTTTCCAGTTTTATTGAGATATATAATTGACACACAGCACTGTGTAAGTTTAAGGTGTACCGCACAATGAGTTGCCTTACACACATCGTGAAATGATTACCTACCATAATAAGTTTAGTAACATCCATCATCTCATATAGATACAAAATAAAAGAAAAAAAGTTTGGGAATTCCCTGACGGTCCAGTGGTTAGGACTCGGTGGTTTCACTCCCGGTGCCTGGGTTTGATCCCTGGTCGGGGAACTAAGATACCACAAACTCCGTGATGCAGCCAAAAAAAAGGAAAAAAAAGTTTTTTTCCCTTGTGATGGGAACTCTTAGTATTTATTGTCTTAACAACTTTCCTATGTATCATATAGCAGTGTTAACTACAGTCATCATGTTGTACATTATATCCCTAGTACTTATTTATTTATAACTGATGGTTTGTACCTTTTGATCCCCTTCATCCAGTTTCCCTTCTCTCTCCCCCCAACTCCAGTAACCACAAATCTAATCTCTTTTTCTATGAGTTTGGTTTTTGTTTTTTCAGATTCCACATATAAGTGTGATTATGCAGGATTTGTATTTCACGTAGCGTAATGCCCTTGAGGTCCATTCATGTTTTCACATATGGCAGGATTTCCTTCTCTTTTATGGCTGAATAATATTCCATTGTTTGTATGTGTATATACATTTTCTTTATCCATTCATCCATCGATGAATTCTTAGGTTGTTTCCATGTCTTGGCTATTGTAAATAATGCTGCAGTGAATATGGGGATGCAGATATCTTTTCAAGTTAGTGTTTTTGGTTTTTTGGGGGATAAATACCCAGAAGTGGAATTCCTGGATCATATGGTAGTTCTATTTTTAATTTTTTGAGGAACTTTGATACTGTTTTCTATAGTAACTACACTTCAGGTAGTATTTTTTGTAAATTGTCTGGACTTATTATATGCAGGAGGGTCAGTCTGTTATGAGCTTACTCTGCCATGCTAGAAATGGAACCTGGTATCCATTATTTTCAAAGTCTAACTGAAAATTCAAAATCGTGAGCTTCTGAATCTGCCATGCTAGAAGTGGAACCTGGTATCCATTATTTTCAAAGTCTAACTGAAAATTCAAAATCGTGAGCTTCTGAATTAACGTCTTCATAGAAGAGATATATATCCATTCGACAGAGAGCATTTCCAAATAATGTAACTGATCCATTTGGTTTAACACAGGGGCACCTGTGCCAGTGCTAATCTTAATGAAATAGGATAGCTCTACAGAAAGAGCAAAGGAATTTTAGAGACTGTCCTATACTTTATGAATGAGTGGGGTTAAATGGCTCCTAAGATTCTACTTGAATTGGAGCAATGCTGATAAATGTATTTAGCTATTAGCCCTGTTTTCACCTAGAGTAAAATTATAAAAATATTCTGTGTTTGCCCTAAGTACATCCCTATTTCATCTAAACAGTCACTGAACAGGTTTCTGGGTTGATTCTTTTATTTTGTATTACACTTAGCTAATTGGTAAATTAGAACACTGAATAAGGAAGGAGGAGACCTAGGTTTTTATTGTAACACTGATGTTAATTTTTTGTATAATCTTGAGTTTTTCATTTTACCTGTCACTGTTTTCTCAGCTCTAAAATGTGGACTTGCATAAAACAAGAGATGGCAATAATCTAAAGTAATCTCCCCCTACCTACATTTTATATTATGTTGAATTATCAGGACTCATGAAGAGTCCTGCTTTCCAGTAATAATTGTGTCTTTAAGATTTTTCTTAAATTTTAAAATATTTTAGTTTAAAACACTTGTGTTAAAAAATAATGACAATGAGAATAACTAAATTTCTGAAGGATGTGGATTCTGTAGTTTCAGATTCTCTGTAATTTAGTCCTATTAAGTGTACTTTGTAAAATTCATATATTCCCTTAACATGTTAGTACCTGGCCGAAATTAAAAAATTTTTTCTTTACTTAAGATGAGTAAGCAGAAATAATTTTAAATGATTCTATAATTCCAAGGAATCATTTGTTTTTGCACTGTTAAATACTTTGGGGTGGGGGGAATGTTCTTCCCTTATATAGTCAAAAAAGATATACTCTAACTTGTCTTTTTCCTGTATATTATATTTCAGATATTTTTATTACTTAAAGGTTTTGTTAACAGTATAGATCTAGTTTCTTCAAGTAATCAACATTTTATTTTCACTATTTTTAGCTGCAAATCAATCTTTTAATAGGCCAATATAGGTTTTAATCATCTTTTCTTCCAAAATTCTGTAGTGTAATGTATATGTTCATTTAACATTCTTTTATGTGTTTATAACTTAGAGTGCATGTTGTAGAACAAGAATGGTTCAGGTGAAAAAGTATTTGGACTGGAAATTAAGAAATTTGGTTTCTAATCTTCACTCTTTTTAATCTTTTTATGTGTTTTGAAACTTGTTTTATCTCTTTGGACCTCAGTCCTTATATACAGTGAGAGAGATGAACTGAGTGATCTGTGTAATCTGTTTATCTGAGTAATAGAAAATTTAGTTAGGTATTAATGGTTAATGTTGAGATTTGTTAGATAATGTTCAATCTAGTTGGTAGACCAAATAACGTATTCTAATATACAATGTTAGTAAAACCAAAGGCTATTTACAGCATTCTTTTCTAAACCTAATTGATGAACACACATTTTTCAGTTCTTAAAAACTTCTTATTGGGAGACTTCCTGTTCTAGGTCAAGCTACAATTTAATCAAATTGGTAAATGTTGACACCAGTAAGCAGTGATAAGTTATGTTAATACCTAGAGCAACCACCAAAAAAATCCTCAAAAATACTATGAATTACATAAATCATCATCAGAATAGACATGCTTTTCAAGCCCCAAGGGAACATTTCCCAAGATTGATCATATCCTGTGCCATGAAACAAACCTTAACAAATTTAAAAGAATTGAAATCATGTAGTGTGTTATCTGACCATGGTGGAATCAAACTAGAAATGAACTATTGATACATGCAATAATTTGAATAGATCTCAAGGGCATTATGTTGACTAAACAAAAAATCTCAGAAGGTCACATATTATATGATTTCATGTATATAACATCCTTGAAATGACAAAATCATAGAACTAGAAAACAGATTAGTGGATGCCATGAGTTACGGATGGAAGAGGGAGGAGAGTAGATGTGACTAAAGGGTAGCATGGAGAGATCTTTTTGGTAATGGAATAGTTCTGTATCTTGAGTGTGGTGGTGGTTTCACAAATCTACACATGGGATAAAATGGCAAGAACTATACACGTTAGTCATAGGACCAATGTTAGTTTCCTGGTTATTATATTGCACTATAGTTGTGAAAGATGTATACATTTGGGGAAACTGGGTAAAGGGTATGCAGGAACTTTCTGTATTATTTTTGCAGCTCTCTGGGAATCTTTATTTTAAAATCAAAAGTTAAAAAAAACCCTTCTTATCTGGATACAATACACATATAGTAAAGTGCAGGTGTTTTTAAGCATATAACCTGATGATTATTTCACAATTTGAGCACACCTATAAACCAGCATTCAGATTAAGGGACAGTTTTCCAATTATTTTTATTCATCTTACGAATTTAGATAGAAATCTTTACAATTATCGCAGAAAAAAAGTTCGTGATGAATAATATAAATAAGTTGTTAATATTCACATATCATAAGTAATCAGAATTAGAATTTTAACAGGAAAATGTTCTGGAAATAACAAGCCCATTATAAATTCTTGATAAATATTGAACTGCAACAAAAATTTAATCAGTGTGACTTGCCTTGCTCAGTGTTTCATTCTGTAAGAAGTGGAACTTTATTCTGTGAGGTTCTCATCCTGTTGAAGTTCAGGAGTAGAAAAGCAAACACATGAAAGTGCTTTTTAAAGCCTCTCTTTGAATCACAGTAGCTAACATTTGATTGGCAAAGTAAGTCACGTGACAGAATTTGGAACCATTGGGCAGGATATATATTCTACCTCTTAAGAACAAGGATACAAGGAAGGGTAAAGAATTGAGGTCATGAATGCAGTCTACCCAGAGGGATTATACTTTTATAATGTGTTTTCACTTATTATATAACTATCTTTTAAAAAATATATTTGGGTAACATAATTTCTTAGATTTTAATATTACCTTTTGGAAGAAAGGAATATATGATTTTTCTGTTTAGTTCTACTTAAGTAATTGCCTTGTTTTCTTTGTACTTGCTCTTATTTACAAAGCTGTGCATAGTAAGCAATCTTGAAGAGTAATAATTTAAGCAAGTTTTTAGAAAGTCTTAAAATATGATCTCTTAACTCCCATATTTAGTAGTTACTAATACATTTTAAGAGGCATGCATATTAAAATATTCTTAGGCTTTTTTTTGAAGAAGCCAACAGCTTGTGGGACTGCATGCTTCCCTGACTACTTTTTTTTTTGGCTGTGTTGGGTCTTCGTTTCTGTGCGAGGGCTTTCTCTAGTAGCGGCAAGTGGGGGCCACTCTTCATTGCGGTGAGCGGGCCTCTCACTATCGCGGCCTCTCTTGTTGCAGAGCACAAGCTCCAGACGCGAGTCTCAGTAGTTGTGGCTCACGGGCCCAGTTGCTCCGCGGCATGTGGGATCTTCCCAGACCAGGGCTCGAACCCGTGTCCCCTGCATGGGCAGGCAGATTCTCAACCACTGCACCACCAGGGAAGCCCTCTTTTATGCTTTTTATAAACTGTAATTAATAACTATGTTTCAACAATACTAGTAACAAATAATTCCAATAAGAAAAGTAATGCTAGAATTTAAACGATAGCTTTTTGACTGTCAGGGTATGAATCTGCAGGATTCTTGGCTTTTAGTCTTTTAACTGATTCTTGAGAATTATATCTACAAATAATTTGTAGTGCAGGTATTAATCAGAGTAATACATTAATGAATCTAACAAGAAAGATAGTAATTGTGTCTAAGTTCATGTAAATATTGTGTTAGAATTTTAAGTTAAAAAAAAAAGTAAGAAAACCACAGACACTGTAATGAAACAAAGTTTCAGTTTTTATCATTTTTTCACTCTTTGGTATTCTTGACCTCTCAGTGCCCCTCTTGATCTTTCAGTGCTCTGACTTCAGTGTCCTTCTGTTCCTCTATCTAGCCTCACAGCCTCCTTTTCTAGGAATAGAGAAGTAATAGAGAAGAATGAGAATCTTAATTCTCAGCAGATCTTGTGCTACTTAATGTAGAGAGATATGCATTAAAGGTGAATTATGTCACTTCCCCTCCTTGTACTTTTTTTAAAATAAATAAATTAATTAATTAATTAATTTTTGGCTGCATTGGGTCTTCATTGTTGTGTGCGGGCTTTCTCTAGTTGCGGCCAGTGGGGCTACTGTTTGTTGTGGTGCGCGGGCTTCTCATTGCAGTGGCTTCTCTTGTTGCGGAGCACAGGCTCTAGCTGCATTAGGCTTCAGTAGTTGTGACACGCGAGCACAGTAGTTGTGGCGTACGGGCTTAGTTGCTCTGCGGCATGTGGTATCTTCCTGGTCCAGGGATTGAACCCGTGTCCCCTGCATTGGCAGGCGGATTCTTAACCTCTGTGCCACCAGGGAAGTTCCTGCATCAAGTTTCTTGATATGCAAGATAATTAAGTTGGGATAGGAGAGGAGGGGATTGTCAGAGATTTGGAGGGAGAAAAAGGTACACAGTAGCCATTTAGGAGAGTGAAGCTGATTAAATGTCAGTGAAATGTGGTGTGGTTACAGGGCAATGTTGAATATCTACTTGAAGCTTATGGTCCTAGATTTGAAAGAGACTAAATACTATTTTTTAATATAGTTTATAATCATAAAAAATTTAATTTATCATTACAGCTACTTTGGGGTACTTCCTTTGTGCCAGATGTTATGTTAAGTGCTTTATATTAATCATTCTAAGAACTTTAAGAGTGTTATTCCCATTTTACAGATTAAGAAACAAAAACATAGATAATATAGCAAAATACTGTATATCACCTCCCAGAATTTACATATTAATATTTGTTTCATATATATATATGTGTAGCTGTGTGTGTGTGTGAGAGAGAGAGGGAGGGAGAGAATGGGTACATAAAACATAAAAATAAATAGCACACTATATCAGTTGAAGTCTATTCTGTTTCCTTTCCGAAGGTCCTTATGTTCCTTCTTTCCCAGAGGCAACCACTCATGAGTTTAATGTGTGTAAACTTACAGTCTATATATGATTTTTTTAAAAGTATTTTTCTATTTTATCAAGTTTTTATCAGCATATATTCTTGAATTCTTTCCATTTTAATATAAAGTTTATTATTTTAATTGCTGTATAAATAAATATATGAATATAACACAATATATTTATCCAGTCTTATCCAGTCTCCTCTGATGAACATTTAGGGTGTTTCCAGTGTTTCACCATTACTAACATTGCTGCAATTAACACTTTTTTTTTTTTACACATGTGTTCTTTAGAGATGAGTCCAGTTAATGAAATTGCTGGGAAGTGAGATATGCGTAGTTTCGGTTTTAATAGATGTTGCCCTTTGTCCTCAAGAGTAGTTATGTGTGAAGAATTTGAGAGTAGCTATTTCTTCAATACCTGATGTAAAACTTTTTTGAATATTTCCAGCCACATGAGTTAAAAGTTTTCTCATTTTTCTTTCTTTATTTTTTGTAGTTCTTTTATTATTAGTAAGCTTGAGCCCCTTTTCATGTTTATTGATCATTTGTATTTCCTCCTGTAAATTGCCTGATCCATTTCCCTCTTGCTTCATAGGAATTCTTAGTATCCTTTGGATACTAATCTTTTATATTTTGCAAATATTTTCTTAGTTTATTATTATGTATGTTATTGTTATACATCAAAAAACAAAAGTTTTCAAATTTTGTTATAGGTAAGTTAATTTATTTTTATGGAATTTTTGTTTTCTTTAAGACTTATCTTTAGATAAGAAAAATATTCTCTGTTTTCTTCTAAAAATTTAAAATTTTGTTTTGATTTTTAAGCCTTTAGTCTGGATTTTATTTTTGTTTTAATGTTTAGTTGGAGAGTTATTTTTTTCCCCATTGGATAGACAGTTGTTTTAATACTGTATATTGGTTTATCAATTTGAAATATCACTTTTATCTTAAATGTCCATATTTGCATAGGTCTGTTTCTTAGACATTTTCTCTATACCATCGGTCTCTTTATTCCAGAGCCATAACCTACCAATATCAATGCTTTTATCAACTACTTCCTGGAAATTTTGCTTTCCATTTCTTTTAAATTCCCTAATCATTAGGTTAAACTATTTCTTCACATTCTATGTGAAGATGCTTATTGTACTTGATTAGCAAACAGTATTGAATTAAAAAAAAATTCAAACCCTTTATCCATCTTTATAATTCTCTTCTCAACCGTGCTGATGTTCTTGTTATGTGATAGACCCCCAAATTATTAAATAGTTACCCAAGGAACTATTGCAATTCAAGATTTGTTTTGGAATGAAAAGAGATGAATAATACTTTTGTTTAAACTAGACATCTTGAATGTTATTCTAATTTTTAGTTTACGAAATTGCTTCACAATGCACTGTACATTCCTTCCCACTCTTTTATTCATTTTTTCCCTGATTCTTTTCCTTCTCCCATTATTTCTTTTCAATCATCTCTTTTCTTAGAAGGGTGGTAGGAAACAAAGGTAAGAAGGCAAAGAAGAAGGGAACCATTCATGTCCTTATTTGTATTTTAGTCTTTGGTCATATGCTTTCTACATAGTTTTATCTTATTACATTGTGTGTGTGTGTGTGTGTGTGTGTGTGTGTGTGTATGTACATGTACATATACATGTATATGTGTATTTGAATTTGACCAGAAAACCATTGTTTACTTGTTCATCCTTCCTTATTTTTCTTTCAGGGCAAGCTTTACCTCCTCTGTGATATCATTTCTGACTCCTCCAATCAGAATTAGATAGGCCATCTCTCATATTATTTGTATGCCCTTTTATTTAAGGCATTAATTTATTTGTTTTTATTTGTTTCTGTCACCATAAGGGCACAGACTGTATCAAAACCAACTTTGTATCACTAATGCCTGGCACATAATAGGAGCTGGTAGATTTAATTATCCCAGAGGAGGGCAATGTGGACATATGATTGATAAAATAGAATACTTGTAGCAAAATTTTGTATTTCTGAGGTTATTGATATTGTGGAGATATATTTTAGAAGCAAAATAATGATATGGTATCTTGAGAGCTGATTGAGAAAGAGTTGGGAAGTTTTCAGGTTTCCCCATCTTATCCTTATTCCCTTGCCCAGCTCTGCCATTTAATTAATCCCATGTTTAAAGCAGAAAGGGAAAACTCAGTTTAGATCTCAGTGGTTGGTATTGGCCTTTTCTTCCACTGGGCTAATTCATTCAGACCATTGAGACAGCTCTGAAAGGGGGAGGAAATGAGCCTTCAAGACTATCCGGATCTTCCTCTTCTAAGTCACATCCCTTGACCCTTGAGAGCTCATTAAATATAATTCTCTTCATTGACTCTAGTTGTTGCCAGGTGGTATCCTTGGCTTTGTGTGAGAAAGATGTGTCAATAAGGTCCCATGTGGCTGAGTCAGATGACAAGTGACATATCCAACATTGTATGGAGTTCACATTATGAACCACAGCCTGAGACAGTCATGGAAGGTAGTTTGAGGCCATTTGTCTGTATCTGTTAGGATGGGGGAGAGTCACACAGTTTATCCCCTTTGTCCTTCGCCATATTTTTGGAGATTGGCAAATGCCTACTTAATCTATCGAAGTCTACCATCACCTATCAGAGATGAGATAGACTACCTATATTTTTTCAAGAATGATGAGTTCCACAAAGACCCATGAGTTATTACCATTTTGTCATCATAAATGACAAAGGAGGCTGGCTGTAGAAGCACCTCAGTCAGAGTCTGTGCCTAAATTTGTGTCTCTCCAGATATCCTTAATCTGAGTATTGTGAACCTTCCATTCCTCTTTTGAGTCAGAGATCTTTCCCTTTAGTTTTGGAGGGATGCTAAATTCCAAAATGTTGAAGTTACTGAAAATTTGATTACTTGATGACCTCAGTGATACTCTTTCTGCTTTGGTGGCCATTTCTTTTATCCTTGTCAGTTCTGCTAAATTTCTTGCTACGTTTACAGCATATTCTGCTTTTTCTTTCTTTGCTAGTAGCTAGCTCCTCAAAGCCTTTTTTGATATATTGATGTATCTGCTTCCTTCCACTGTTACTAAAATTGAAAGTTAATATATGTAACTAAATTCTATTCATATATTCTAATTTACACGTAGTAATGGAAACTATCAAACTCCAGGGTAGCATTATACTTGTGTTTACTACAAAAGCAAAGTTATTGCCTTTAGTAAAGTGTGCAATTTTCCTAAAATTGTCTACTGTTATCTACCAAGAATATATGTCAGTCTTTTATTTTATTTATTTATTTATTTTTGGCTGCGTTGGGTCCTTGTTGCTGCGCGCTGGCTTTCTCTAGTTGCAGCGAGTGGGGGCTACTCTTTGTTGCGGTGCGTGGCCTTCTCATTGCTGTGGCTTCTCTTGTTGCGCAGCATGGGCTCTAGGCGTGCAGGCTTCAGTAGTTGTGGCACGTGGGCTCAGTAGTTGTGGCTCACGGGCTTAGTTGCTCCGCGGCATGTGGGATCTTCCCGGACCAGGGCTCAAACCCGTGTCCCAGGCATTGGCAGGCAGATTCTTAACCATTACACCACCAGGGAAGTCCCTGTGTCAGTCTTTTAGAAAGCAAGAAAAATATCTACATCCATTATATTAAACTTAAGGAAACTCGATTTATTTTTATCTTAATGAAGATATTTTAAAAACGTGTTTTCTAGGCCAACCGTATCCTGATCCAGTTCTTCCTCCACAAAGGCAAGACAGATTTTATTCTAATTCTGGTAGACTTTCTGGACCAGCAGAACTCAGAAGTTTTAATGTGTCGTCTTTGGATAAAACGGGTAAGAAATACTTGTGTGTATGTGTTTTTTAATAATGGTGGCATACTAAAGAACTGGAAGCTGCATAAAGGACTAATATAATTGTGATCTCTGCTTAGCTCTTAAGGCCACAGTCTCTTTCCTGAGAACTTCCTAGTTTTATGTTTCTTGTTATTTTGTACACATCCATGGCGTCTGCACATATGTTGGTGGTTGGTTTGGGCACCACTGTAATGAGTTTACTATATGAACCCAAGATGGTAAATTTTACTGTGTTCTGTGATTAATTTCTAGTTTTTCCAGTCCACTGACATATATCCTGTTTAGTAATTAGGGAAATTAGGCTGGTGTTAATGGATATGTTACAGTCTACCAGAAAAATAATTTGAGTGCATACTCTGTTGATGGGTTAATCAATTACCTTGTTTAAACCTTTCATGCTTAGGTAGATTTAAATTTTACTGAGCAATCAACTGTTTGTCATGGGCTCTTTTTCTTAAACCACTTCATAGCAACCCATTGAAGTTGGGAAATATATATATCCAGTGTATCTATTAGAAGTATATAACATTAAGGAAATAAAAAGATTAAAAGTAAGTAGAAAGTTAAAATTTATGAGTTAAAGGTTTCTTCAGGAAAAGGTATATATTTTAGGGGAGGGGGGTTATCCAGTTGAAACATGTATTATTTTAGAAACTCATTCTTCTCTGAATAATAAAGCAAAAAAGCAGACCTGTGACCTGTTTTTCTGTTATTATAATTAAGTTAATTATTTCTAACTGTTTGGCTTTTGAAATTATTTTCGCCCATTAATTCAAGCTTAATGGAATGAAAGTACATGTATGATTGAACATCTGTTTCTAAACTAATGCTATTTAAAATTTTTCACATGTCCATTTTTTTTTGTGATAGAACAGTATCCAATTTAGCAAATAATTTTAAAGTGCTTCCTGTTTGGAAGGTACCCTGCATGACATGGTAGATAATATAATTACAGTAAAGTATAGTTTTTAGCTGTAAGAAGCTAATAATTAAATAGGAGAGAAGGACAAATATATGTGCTTAACTAATACTGGTCAGAATAGTAAGTCCCATGAGAGAATATGTTATGTTCACAGAAAGGGAGAGCTCCCATATAGTTGAAGGATAAAGGAAAACTCCATGAAGGAGGTGGCATTTGAGCTGCTTTTGAGGGAATTTGAAAAATTAGTTAAGAGGTAAGGGTCTGTGCTAGTAATAGTGAACAGTATAAGCAAAAACAAAAGAGCATGAATTATTGTTGGAGAATGGCTGTAAAACTGAGCTATTAATCCCCTGATACAAGATCTTATGAGGGTTAAATGAGTTAATGTGTGTGGAAGTATTTTGTAAATAGAAAAATTTCTATATATGTAATATATTATTGGTTTATCAGTTTATGGTATTTACATGAAGGAGAGTGGTGAGAGATAGCTTGACACATTAACTTAGCACTAGTGCTCTGTAAATGTTTATTGAATGAAATGAATTATCTCATTTAATCTTCACAATGAACCTATAAAGTAGATGCTATTATCCTGATTTTACAGATGTAGAAACCAAAGCTCTAAAAGGTGCTCACGGTCTCAGGTAGGAGATATTAGAGCCAGGATTTGATCCCATGTCTGTCTGACTCCAGAGGCATTGTCTTGATCCCTATACTGAAATGAGAGGGTAGTGGATCAGCTTAGTGCATCAACCCTGCCATTGATGCACTAAATATCTATAGAACGCTTACTGTATGATAGGCACTGTGTGGTATCTGCTGTATTTCTGTGGTGAATAGGTCAGCATTCCTTATACCTTGAGGTCTAGTAAGGTCTGTAGGCAGTTGCAGTATATAGTGACAAAAGTAATGAGTGCAAAATGTTATGGGAGCATACGGGCCACTAGCCACTAACGCAGATGAGAGGTGGTGGTATTTTGGGGTTATTTTTGGTTGTTTTTTTATAAATTTATTTATTTAATTTATTTTTTGGCTGTGTTGGGTCTTCGCTGCTGCGTGCGGGCTTTTCTCTAGTTGCGGCGAGCGGGGGCTACTTTTTGTTGCAGTGCGCGGGCTTCTCATTGCGGTGGCTTCTCGTTGCAGAGCACGGGCTCTAGGAGTGTGGGCTTCAGTAGTTGTGGCATGCGGGCTCAGTAGTTGTGGCTCACGGGCTCTAGAGCACAGGCTCAGTAGTTGTGGCGCACGGGCTTAGTTGCTCCGCGGCATGTGGGATCTTCCCAGACCAGGGATCGAACCTGTGTGCCCTGCATTGGCAGGCGGATTCTCAACCACTGCGCCACCAGGGAAGCCCTAGGTGGTGGTATTTTGAATGTGGGATTGTCAAGAAAATCTTTTTGGAGGAAGTGACATATAAGCTGAGAATTAAAGGAGAAATTAGCTGGGCCAAAATGATGTTGATAATGTTTTGGGAGGAGAGAATAGCATCTTTAAAGACTTAGAATTAAGAGTGCCTCTTAAATTTTGGCTGCAACATGGAGTGGAAGGTGCACTTCAGGGAATATTGAAACAAGTAGTGAAGAGGTTAGCAGTGCATAAAGTTTTCAAGGACCTGCAAACCTGTTCAGAAATATTGGTCTTATTTGCAGGATAATAGGACCACATTAAAGGGTTTTAAACAGAAATAATCAGATCAGATCTGCATTTTAGAGAAATTGCTCTGGTTACATTATGGGGAATCGATTGGAGGGTGCGGTTAAAGATTGGAAGGAGGGTAACTTTTTAGGGGACTGTGACAAGTCTGCAGGGTTGATGGTGGTGACTTAGCAGAGCAGATAGATGTGAACAGGCACAGAAAAAATAGAACTGGGAGGACTTAAGATTGAAGGCATGTGGCAGTGAGGGAGGAGGAGGAGTCTTGGCTGATGCTCAGGTTCTTGGCTGTGGCACTTGGACCATTCCTAGTTCTGAGACAAGGAACAAGGAGCAGCAGAACATATGACAGGAAAGATTATAAGTTACATTTTGAACTTACAGACTTAGCTGCACCTGTGATACACCTGCATGACTATTCAAGTAGGCATTTCAAGCTCTGAAGTCCTGGGGGAAATATCTAGATCTGAATTATACGTCTGGAAGTCTGTAGTGATATACATCAAATTAAAGCTGTAGGAGTGGATGAGATTTCTCAAGGCAAGAATGAGAAGAGAGTAGGGCTGAGGGTGGAACTCTGAGGAGACCGCCGCTAAGGAGTAGTGGAGCCCACCGAGGAGACGGAGGAGCAGCTAGAAAGGAGAGACAGAGAAGGTACCATCCCAGTAGTTGAAGGCTGAGAGGATTTAAAGAGGGAGGGAGTAGTCAGCAATGGTGAGAAATAAAATTAAATGAGGACTAAAAGTTCTATTTTAATTTAGCAAAAAAAGAGATTTTTCTATCTTGGGGGAAGTAACTTCACTGGAGCAGTGGATGTTGCACATAGATTGCACTACAGTGAGGACAAAATGGGAGGAATTCTGAATAATGTATATAGAACAGTTTTTCACTGTGAAGGGGAGAGCTAGCTGTAAGGGGGTGATTCTCTTTTTCTGTCTTATTTTAAAATAGTAGTTGGGAGAGACCTGCTGATAGGATGGGTCTAGCAGAAAGGGTGGAGGGAGGCAACAGAGAGAGGAAGATTCCTGTGGAAGCTGGAGGAGGGGGACTCTGAGTACAGAATCAGGGTCTTAGATTGTCTAGAAGAATCCTTTCCCATGATAATAGGAAGTAAGATCATAGGAATATAGTGGCTGATACATTTATATGTTTGGCTACAAAAAGTTAAGGGAGTTTCTAAGTGACTGGTGTAGTAGGTTTGAGGAGAATGGAGGTTTCAAATTGAAGGGAAAACTGGCTTAGAAGATGCAGAAGGAAGCCTAGGCAATAGGCAGCTGGAAATGTGGCTGGAGGTCTGTCAGCTTGGAGTGGAGACAGTCTACACGGCTCTGTGGTGTAGTTTACCCCCAGAAGTGCTAAGTGGCTCAGGTATAGGCAGAGTGGAAGCAGAGAGTTGAATTAATTTAGGGCTGAATGTTGTCAAGCACATGTGAAACATGGCCAATAGGATAAGGACACTAGAGACGGGCTGTTAGTGATGGAGTTTGAAGTCTGTTAATTAGGGAAGGAAATGCAGAAAGGAGGAAACTGAGAGTTAGATCAGAGGACTGGAGGCTTCAGTGAAATCCAAGGACAGGTGTAGCGGGAGTAGCTAAATGAGAAGGCTGGGAGAGGATAGGTAGTCGTGGTCGGAGAGAGGCTTGTTTGAATTTATGTTCTTAGAGCCTGAGCAGTTCTTGATGATAAAGTCCAGAAACATTTATTTAGAAACAGTGGCTAATCCAATTGTTAGTCTGTGTTACATGATGGAGGAGTAAGGAAGGAAAGATGAGAGGGAAGAAGGGAGGAAGAAAGGAAAGGAAAGAAGTAAGGCAGGAGAAAAATGAAGGAAGAAAGGAAAGAAGGAAGGCAGGAGAAATATGAAGGAAGAAAGGAAAGAAGGAAGGAAGGAGAAATATGAAGGAAGGAGGGGGGAGAGGGATGCTACCTCCTGGAAGCTTCCGTAATGATGCTGCTTTCAGGGTTGCCTAGGCACAAGATAGGGAAACCACAGTCACACACCTCTGCAGAACTTGTGAGTCTGCCAAAATTTCCAGGGACCTCAAGCTGTTCTTGTGGCCCTAATACAGGGTGCTGGTGTCAAGCTGGTTGTCATTGTCCTCTGTGATCTCCTGATCTAAGAATGGAGCGATAAATCATGTATTTTTCACGGTTTAACTTTTATGTCTAGATGGGCCAGCGTCTTCAGAAATGGAATCCAGTAGAAATGACAGCAAAGACGATCTTGGTGTAAGTATTGAAAGTGGAATTTTAATCCATGTATTCAGGATCTTTCTAATCTCTTGGTTTACTAGAACAGAAATTTAGCTAGCCATCTAGTTTTTGATTAAAAGCTGCTTTTTCCTTTTCCACAAATATACTTCGTACTTAACACTATAGCTATTTCCTTTCTGGATTGTACCCTATGGTGATAAAGTACAAGGTACAGACTTGAGGTTTGATTTAGTTTATATAGTTAAACAAGAACTTGAATTTTCCCCCTTGGATTTTTTATTTGAATGTTTTAAAGTATGTTTTTTGTTTACCGTGCTTACAGTCTTGGTTTTTGGTCACCTTGGAAATATTAACATAAGCATCTTTTCTTTTTCTCAGTATATGCTTGATAAAAGAAATGTATATTTTGGTACTCTTCGACTATTCTTATGTTTTATCTTTAGCCAGATTATTACTTTGTTGGTTAAAGCTGTTTTCTGTTGAGTTAATAAAATATTCATGATAGCTAAAATTCATCTGATGTAGAAAACCGAATCTTTCTCTGGAGCCTTTTAGGATATCATAGACTGCTTTCTGCCTAGGTGCCTAGATGCTTTCTTCTAAGCCTAAGCTTTTCAGGAAGACTATTGCAGATTTTGCTGTTGTTTAATGACTGCCATTTGTCAATTTGCTGTAGAATTTAAACGTGCCTGATTCATCTCATCCCATTGAAAATGAAGCACCTGGCCCTGGCTTGGTTCCTCCACCTCACCCTCCAATCAGAGGCCCATTGTTTCCAATGGGTACAAGGGGTCCTTTCATTAGAAGGGGTCCTCCTTTTCCTCCACCTCCTCCAGGAAGCATGTACGGAGCTTCCCGCGATTATTTTCCACCAAGGGATTTCCCTGGCCCAGCACCTCCTCTATTTCCAGGTATGCTTTTTTTTAAGGTTAATATATGTCTTATAGAGTAGATCAGAAATATTAATTTTACTTTCTGTTCATGTAGTAATACAGTGGAGGAAAATTTTTCTCAGCTTCTGTGTGTGTGCCATTACTTTTCCAGATTGGGAAGATAGCCAGCCATCAGTAATGAGGCCTCATCAGTAATGAGGCTTCAGCTTGATTTATCTTAATAATATGGAATTATTTCTATGATTCAGTATCAAGAAAATCATTGGCTCTTTGCAGCAGTCTTATGTTAAGACTAAAATTGTATCTTATTTGATAGAAATTGGGTACTCTGTCAATTAGTAAAAGTAATTTCAATTTATATTTTTGCATTAAAATGACTGGCTAAAGTATTTTTTTAAATCTTTTTTTCATAAGTAGCTCCCATGCAGTCTTATTTGTTTAAAACCTAAAATGTGTTTATCATGTTTGGACTAATTGTTGAATTTATTGAAATTCCTCATAGCCTCACATACAAAAAACGGAATAATTATTGCTTTTATGTCTATGCATTGCCATTTAGAACTATAGGTTTCAGCAGAATAAATACAGGGTTACCAAACACTAGGAAAAAGCCTATCATTTGCCTAATATAGTCATTCCTTCCCTCATTCCGCCTCTATTTTTAAAGTTTAAGGTGAATTAAAATGAATTTTAATTGGGAAATTTAAAGACAGTTTTTGATATAACTGGAAATATTTTAGGATAATATCAAATTAGACTTGGGAATTACTGATCTGAGTTTTAAGTCTGGTGAAAATTATATTACATGAAAGCTTTTTTTAGAGTAAGTTTTACTAGATTTTGAAATAATTGTTCTTTTCAAAAAGTGTTAAGATGTTAGATTTTCATAGGACAAAAAAGTTGCACCTAAATTAATGATATTCCCTTTAATCGCGTGTAGTTGAAGAGAATATGTGTTGCTCAATGTTGTAAAAATTCATTTGTTAGATCAGGTAATTATTCTGGTGTCAACTTTTGAAAATAAAGATAGGTACTAGCAGTTATAAGCTAATGACTTACTGGGGCTGCAGTACAGGTGCTGAAAGTTAAAATATGTCTTTTACCAATCTCTTTGAACAGTGAGAAATATCTGTCCACCAAGAGTCTTTCCTCATTATCTTCCCCCAAGAGCTGGATTTTTCCCTCCACCCCCACATCCTGAAAGTAGAAGTGAGTTCCCATCAGGGCTGATTCCGCCCTCAAATGAGCCTACTACTGAACATCCAGAACCACAGCAAGAAACTTGACAATATTGTTGGTCTTTCCTCAAAAGTAATTTTGACTTCTCTCTCATTTTCAGTTTAAGTAACTGCTGTTACTTAAGTGATTATATTTTTGCTCAAATTGAAGCTTAATGGAATTACAATTCTCAGGATAGTATTTTGTAAATAAAGATGATTTAAATATGAATCTTATGAGTAAATTATTTCCATCTTATTTTATTCTAGATAGTATAATTATTTTAATTTAACCCATCCACTATCACATAAACAATAATGAGAGTTTTATATATGTAATCTTGCAGTTGGGGATAATTTGAACTCCAAAGGCTGTGTCTTTATTCCAAGAACTGTGTTTACTATGGTTGTAGACAAATGTGAAAGTAACTTTATGCTTAATTAAATAAATATTAATTGATTTAAAGACTTGTTTGGCATTGATAATAATAAAATCAGCTAGTTTTTTTTATAAATATGGCTCCATTAGTTAGTTTCTTTACTTCTGCCGATAGCTTTGAGGCTTAAAACTAATGCTTTATATGGGTCTTTCCCATTCAGTTATCTTAACCAAAAATGTGTCCTCTTTCTTGCAAATAGACATGAATGACCCAAAGCAACAAATTAATACACTTAAAAGTCAAAGTTCACTATATTTTAAAGAAAACCAGGATATTGTCTAATGACAAATTTCAGAATTTGGATCTTCTTAGTTCATTCACTGATTCCGTATGCAGTTTTTTTTTCTTGTTTTTCTCTTCATTTGTAAGATATTTACTGTTTTTAGTGGGGAATGTTGAGATTTACTGTAACGTAACTGTATTGAGGCAGTGTGTCATTTTGAGCTTTGGACTCAGTATCTTTAGAATGTCTCTCTAACTCAGGTTTGTGTTCTATTATTAGTCATCTTGCACATTAGTATGATTATGAAAGGAAAGGCAATTAAGTATAGGTAATAAATATTATACTATTTATGTATAGAATATAGGCTAACTAGGCTTAGAAAAAAGGCGAAAAAGAAAGGATCTGTGTGAAATGCCTGGATAAAATAATAAGAATGAGGATTATAAAAGCATCGTTACATTTGGTGTTAAAAGCCAGATTTCAGGGGGAAATAGACTATTTTTTCAAGTTGGAAAGGGAAAGAAAGAAGAACAACGGAAGAGGAGTGATGTGGAATGCTCCAATCAAGTAAAATTTTTTTGTTTGCCCTGGGATAGAGGAGACTTGTCTTGGCTTAAGACAGAAGAGAAGGAGAGAGGAGAAGGCAAACAAACATTAGTAGAGAGAGAAGCAGAATCGTAGGCAAGGAGAGCATTGGATGAGAGCATGGTGGAAGGCAAGAAGACTTGATATGGGCTGACTGGTCTAAAATACTTTGGGATCCCAGAATAAAGGAACATAATTAGTTTTAAAATATATTTATTAAAGTAATATAAACAAATGGGAATAAATAATGGTATTTTAGGATGAATAGCAAGTTTTCTCCATTTACTCTTTATCCCCATTTATACATCCTAGTCAGTTTCTCTTTTAATTCTTATTTCCCTTTTTAATTCTGATGATTTTAGAATTTTAGAAGATAATCTTATACCTCTAATCTCTGATTTATCAACTTAATTTATTAAATTTATCAGTTAGTATATTGATTCCTTGAGATGAAAAATTGGGACTTAATACACTTGTATTATTCCCATCCCCATTTTCCTTTCCTCTTCATGTTTGATGTTTATCCAAGTTAAAGTTTTCTATTGTTGCCTTTGTAATTTTTAATATATTTAAACCTCTATTAGTATCCCTTCTCTTTATTTCACTTCCCTTCTTCCCCTACCCTGGCCAAAATCCTATTTTCTCTTAGCTATACATTTATATTTTCAAGGTTGCTAATAATTATATTATGCCTACAAGCATAACCTGTCTTCTTTTTTTTTTTTTTAATTTATTTATTTTTGGCTGTGTTGGGTCTTCGTTTCTGTGCGAGGGCCTTCTCCAGCCGCGGCGAGCAGGGGCCACTCTTCATCGCGGTGCGCGAGCCTCTCACCACCGCGGCCCCCCTTGTTGCGGAGCACAGGCTCCAGACACGCAGGCTCAGTAGTTGTGGCTCACGGGCCCAGTTGCTCTGCGGCATGTGGGATCCTCCCAGACCAGGGCTCGAAACCGTGTCCCCTGCATTGGCAGGCAGACTCTCAACCACTGCGCCACCAGGGAAGCCCCTGTCTTCTTTTTTTATTTTTATTTTTTTAAAACTGAAGTATAGTTGATTTACAAGCATAACCTACCTTCTGTACTTGGCCCACAGTTGATCTAAAATTTGAAAATCAGGGACTTCCCTGGTGGTCCAGTGGTAAAGAATCTGCCTTGCAATGCAGGGGACGCCAGTTCAATCCCTGGTCAGGAAACTAGGATCCCACATGCTGTGGGGCAAATAAGCCCATGCGCCGCAACTACTGAGCTCGTGTGCCTCAACTAGAGAGCCCGTGTGCCTCAAACTACAGAGCCCATGCGCCCTGGAGCCTGCACGCCACAACTAGAGAAGAGAAAACCCACATGCCACAACTAGAGAGAAGCCTGCATGCTGCAACGAAAGATCCTGCACGCCTCAGTGAAGGTCCCGCGTGCTGCAACTAAGACCTGACGCAGCCAAAAATAAATTAATTAAATAAATAAATAATAAATAAATCTTTCAAAAAATAAAATAAAATTTGAAAATCATAAGTAGCATTTATAACATTATCATCATTAAATGTTGTTCACCAGCAGACCAAATCATATACAGTTGACCCTTAAACAACATGGGTTTGAACTGTGCAGGTCCACTTATATCCAGATTTTTTTCAATAGTAAATACTATGGTATTACACAATCCACGGCTGGTTGCAATTTGCAGATGCAGAACCTTGAATATGGAGGAACTGCGGATAAGGAGTGCTGACTATAGGTTATACATAGATTTTCAGCTGCATGGAAGGTTGACACCCTTAACTGCCCCCGCCCCTGCCACGGACATTGTTTAAGGGTCAACAAGTATATGGACTGGCTCTGAGCCCAGCTTCAGGTTCTATCAGGCAGACTGACTCCCATCCCCTGATAACATCAGGACAGCATCTGAAGGGATAGTTAAAGGGATAAGCCGACATTCAAGATATTGAACGGAGCATTATTTTGGACTGATATGCAATAGGCTTGGACATTTCAAGAAAGAATGCTTCTTGGTCCTGGCTGGATAACTTTCCCCTCTGTATAATATTTTAAATAGAAAAGTAAAACGTCGTCCTATAAGAAGAGTTAGAAAATGTTCAAAAGCCGAAGAAAAAACAATCATCCAGGGTCATCACCAAAACAAAATCATTTTTTGCATTTATGTTGTAGTTTGTCAGGCCTTTTATCCTTCAAGTATCTTTTGTATTGTAATTATGTCTATAATTTTATATTCTTTAATATAAATTTTTATGTAGTCATGGTAAAGCTCATTTTTAATGGTTGTATAAGTTTCCTTTTTGTGAATACAGTTTGACTATTCTTTCCTTGCTGAGCACTAAAGCTGTTTTCTTTCTTTTTCTCTTTAGAATTTTTAAAGAATTATATATGATAGTATAACATCTAAAAAGTATATACACTCTACCCACCCCCCCGCCCTAGATTTAGGATAATTCTTTAGGAATATATTTCTAAAATATATTCTGGGACCAATATTTGGGGCAGAGGAGAGAGGATAGTTGAGAGGAAGGATCACATTCTTTGGAACCAGGTTGGTTGAAAAAAAAATTGACTTTTTTTTTTTTAACGCCAGACAATTTGTAGATGTGGTTAGATGCTATAAAATTATTTTATGAATATAGTTGGTGATTTTTAGTCTGTTTCTGCAAGTGTGGTTCAGGGTTCATCATGAGTTTACTTAAATAAGCATCTAGCTTGATAACCTTTTCAAATTAAATCTCCTTTTTCTTTCAAAGTAGCAGCAGAATTTGAATTCTGTCAAATTCTTTGACAGAATTTGATACAAGTACTACAAAAGAGATGGTGGGTTTTTTCATGGAACATGAGAGCTCTCTGATAACTGTCTATATATATATTATATATTCATTCATCTCTCTATGGACACTTAGGTTGTTCCATATATATAGGCTATTGTAAATAATACTGCATGAACATGGTGGTACTAAAATCTCTTCAAGATACTGATTTCATTTTCTTTGGGTATATACCATGATGTGGGGATTGCTGGATCATATAGCAATTCTACTTTTAATTTTTTGAGGGACTTCCTCATAATTCTTCCATAGTAGCTGTACCAGTTTATAGTCCCACCAGCAGTGTACACGGTTTCCTTTTCTCCACATCCTCACCAGCATTTGTTATCTTTTGACTTCTTGATAATAGATAGCCTAACAGGTGTGAGGTGGTATCTCATTGTGGTTTTGATTTGCATTTCCTTGATGATTAGTGATACTGAGCATCCTTTTGTGTATCAGTTGGCCATTTGTATGTCTTCTTTGGAAAAATGCTTGTTCAAGTCCTCTGCCCACTTTTCAAATTGGGTTATTTGTTTTTTTGCTATTAAGTTGTATGAGTTCCTTGTGTATTTTTTATATTAACTCCATATCAGATATATGGTTTGCAAATATTTTCTCCCATGTCATAGGTTGCCTTTTTATTTTGTTGATGGTTTCCTTTGCTGTGCAGAAGCTTTTCAGTTTGATGCAATCTCACTTGTTTATTTCTTATTTTGCTTGCCTTTGCTTTTGGTGTCAAATCCAAAAAAGCATTACCAGGACCAATGTCAAGAAGCTTACCACCTGTGTTTTCTTCTAGTTTTATGGCTCTAGGTTTATGTTCGTCTTTAATCCATTTTGAGTTGATTTTTATGTATGGTGTAAAACAAGGGTCCAGTTTTATTTGCTTGCATATGAATATCCAGTTTCCCCAACACCATTTATTGAAGAGATTATCCTTTCCTTGTTGTGTATACTTGGTGCCTTGTCAAAAATTAATTGGCCATATATGCATGGGCTTATTTTTCTGGGTCCTCTATTCTATTCCATCAGACTATGTTTTTGTTTTTTTGCCAATACCATACTGATTTGATTACTATAGCTTTGTAATGCAGTTTGAAATCTGGAAATGTGATGCCTCCAGCTTTGTTCCTCTTTCTCAAGATTGCTTTGACTATTTGGAGTCTTTTGTGGTTCCATAGAAATTTTAGGATTTTTTTTTTCTGCTTCTATGGAAAATGTCATTGGAATTTTGAATAGGAATTGCATTAAATCTGTAGATCTCTTTGGGTAGTATGTACATTTTAACAGTACTAATTCTTTCAACCCATGAACATGGAATATCTTTCCATTTATTTGTGTCTTCCTCAATTTTTTCATCAGTGTCTGATAGTTTTTGGTGCACAGATCTTTCATTTCCTTGGATAAGTTTATTCCTAAGTATTTTATTGTTTTTGATGTTGTTTTAAATGGGATTGCTTTCTTAATGCTTTCTTAATTTCCTTTTCGGATAGGTCACTGTTAATGTTTAGAAGTACAACTGATTTTTGTATATTAATTTTGTGTCCTGTAACTTTACTGAATTTGTTTCTTAGTTCTAACAGGTTTTTGGTTCAGTCTTTAAGGTATACTATACAGGCGTACCTTGCAGATATTGCGGGTTTGGTTCCAGAACTCTGCAGTGAAGTGAATATCACAATAGAGTCACATGATTTTTTTTTGTTTCCCAGTGCATATAAAAGTTATGTTTCTATTATACTGTAGTCTATTAAGTGTGGAATAGCATTATGTCTAAAAAAAAAAAAGTACATACCATAATGAAAAAATACTTAATTACTAAAAAATGCTAACCATCATCTGAGCCTTCAATAAATCATAAGTTTTTGCTGGTGGAGGGCCTTGCCTCTATGTTGATGGCTATTGACTGATCAGGGTGGTGGTTGCTGAAGGTTGGTGTGACTGTGGAAATTTCTTACAATAAGGCAACAATGAAGTTTACCACATCAATTGACTCTTCCTTTCATGAATGTTTTCTCTCTAGCCATGCAACACTGTCTGATAGCATTTTACCCACAGTAGAACTCCTTTCAAAATTGGAGTCAATCCTCTCAAACTCTGCTGTAATATTCTAAATCCTTTGTTATCATTTCAGCAATCTTCATAGGAGTAGATTCCATCTCCACTTTCTTTGCTCATCCATAAGAAGCAACTCCTCATCTGTTCAAGTTTTATCATGAGATTGTAACAATTCAGTCACATCTTCAGGCTCCACTTCTAATTCTAGTTCTCTAGCTGTTTCCACTACATCTGCAGTTACTTCTTCCACTGAAGTCTTCAACCCCTCACAGTCATCCATGAAGGTTGGAATCAACTTCTTCCAAACTCCTGTTAATGTTTTTTTTTAAAAATTTCTTTCTTAAATATCTCAATTTTTAAAGTAATTGCCCTTAGGGAATTTGAGTCTTTCTCATGTAATTCTTATATATATATATATATATATAATTTTTATTTATTTATTTGTTTATTTTTGACTGCTTTGGGTCTTCGTTGCTGCGCACGGGATTTCTCTAGTTGTGGTGAGCGGGGGCTACTCTTCCTTGTGGTGCGTGGTCCTCTTATTGCGGTGACTTCTCTTGTTGCAGAGCACGGGCACTAGGTGCGCAGGCTCAGTAGTTGTGGCGCATGGGCTTAGTTGCTCCGTGACATGTGGGATCTTCCTGGACCAGGGCTCAACCCCGTGTCCCCTGCATTGGCAGGCGAATTCTTAACCACTGGGCAACGAGGGAGGTCCTAATGTTGGTATTTTGACCTCTTCCCATGAATCATGAGAATGTCCTTAAGGGCATCTAGAATGAAGAATCCTTTCCAGAAGGTTTTCACTTTACTTTGCCCAGATTCATCAAAGGAATTGCTTTCTATGGCAGCTCTACCTTACAAAATGTTCTTCTTAAATAGTAGGACTTAAATGTTGAAATTACTCCTTGATCCATGGGCGGCAGAACAGATGTTGTGTTAGCAGACATGAAAACACATTAATCTCATTGTCCATCTCCATCAGAGTTCTTAGGTAACCAGGTGCATTGTCAATGAGCAGGAATATTTTGAAAGGAATCTTTTTTTTCTGAGCAGTAGGTCTCAACAGTGGGCTTAAAATAGTCAGTAAACCATGCTGTAAACAGAAGTGCTGTCATCTAGGCTTTGTTATTCCATTTATAGAGCATAGGCAGAGTAGATTTAGCATAATCTACCTAAGGACCCTAGGATTTTCAGAATGGTAAATGAGCGTTGGCTTCAACTTAAAGTCCCCCGCTGCATTAGCCCCTAGCAAGAAAGTCAGCCTGTCCTTTGAAGCTTTGAAGCCGGGCATTGATTTCTCTCTAGGTATGAAAGTCCTCGATGGCAGCATCTTCCAATAGAAGGCTGTTTCATCTACATTAAAAATCCTTTGTTTAGTGCAGTCACCTTCATTAATTGTCTTAGCTAGGTCTTCTGGATAACTGTAACTATAACTATATCAGCACTTGCTGCTTCACGTTGTACTTTTATGTTATGGAGACGGCTTCTTTCCTTAAATGTTATGAACCAACCTCTGCTAGTTTCAAACTTTCTTCTGCAGCTTCCTTGCCTCTCTCAGACTTCCTAGAATCGAAATTAGTTAGGGTCTTGCTGTGGATTAGGCTTTGGCTTAAAGGAATGATGTGGCTGGTTTGATCTTCTTTCCAGAGCGCTAAAACGCTCTCTATTACAGCAATCAGGCTGTTAGCTTTCTTATCATTCGTGTATTCACTGGAGCAGCAATTTCAATTTCCTTCAAGAACTTTTCCTTTGCCTTCACAACTTGGCTAACTGTTTGGTCCCAGGAGGCCTAGCTTTTGGCCTATCTTGTCTTTTGACATGTTTGATTTAAAGTGAGAGATGAATGACTCTCCCTTTCACTGGAACACTTAGAGGACTTTGAGGCCTATTAATTTTCCTAATTTCAGTATTGTTGTGTCTCAGGTAATAGGAAGGTCTGAGGAGAGGGAGAGAGATAGGGGAATAGCTGGTCTGTGGAACAGTCAGAACACACATTAATCAATTAAGTTTGCCATCTTTTATGGACACAGTTCATGGTATCCCAAAACAATTTCAATAGTAACACCAAAGATCACTGATTGCAGATCACCATACAAATATAATAATGAAAATGTTTGAAATATTGTGAGAATTACCAAAATGTGACACAGAGATACAAAGTGAGCAAACATTGTTGGAAAAATGGCACAGGGTTGCCACAAACCTTCAATTTGTAAAAACTGCAGTATCTATAAAGCTCAACAAAGTGAAGTGAATAAAACAAGGTGTGCCTATGTATAATGTCATGTCAATGCAGAGTATTCTTCCTTTCTGACTTGGAAACCCTTTATTTCTTTTTCTTGCCTAATTGCTCTGGCTAGGACTTCCAGTACTATGTTGAATGGAAGTGGTAAGAGTGGGCACCATTGTCACGTTCCTGATCTTAGAGGAAAGGATTTCCACTTTTCACTGTCGAGTGTGATGTTAGCTGTGGGCTTGTCATATATGGCCATTTTAAAGTTGAGGTACATTACCTCTATTTTTGCTTGGTTGTTCCAATTTTTGGCATATGTTCTTTTATTAACCTATAATTATATTGATTCTCCTTTATTTAGAAATGATATAAATGATGTTCTAAAAATTTTATTACCATTTCTTTGTTGGAACTTGTCATTTTGAATTATAGTTATTTCAACCAAAGTTAACTGATTTTCTCTCAACTTAAGTTCAAGTCCTTTTTGATAGTTTTTCAAATTGCTAGATATTTATGTTAACTTTATATTTTGAAATAGTTTGCCCTCAGAGTCTGTTTTATTTTAGTCTTTAAACTTATATAAAGAAATCTTAAAGTCTCACTTAACTGATACTTTCATAAAGTTATACTTATTAGTATAATAGGAAGTATTATCAAAGAATGCACTATGATAAAAAGAGAACTTAATTTTCTTTTTTTGGTGAAAGGAGTCAGGTAATTACCTAGGTCTGAAAAACGTGGATCTGTGGATTTGTTGACCCCTTGGATTACAAAATGTCCAAATACTCTGTTGAGTTTATTAATTTAGTGGAAAACATGATCAAATCAGTGAACTGATAATGTGTTAATTACCTGGTTAAAATCATGTTTGGCACACAGCAACTATTCTCTATCAGTCATGATATTTCTTAGCTAATTTATCGGTGTTTTATCAGAAAATTTCACTTAAGTGAATGTTTCTTGATTAACTAAAATCCATTCTTTTAAACACAAATATTTATTTTAACCATCTTGTGTGAAGAGATTTCTAAGATGTATTAAATACTCTATTAACTCACTACAGAGATATTTTGAATATACTTTCCTATTGATTCAGGGTCATTACAAACATTTATCATTGCTGTGTATTTCAAGCTTGTTATAGGGGTGTTTAATTCTGTTTCAAGTTCCTTTACAAATGGGTTAACATAAGTTATGTTCTCTTTTTAGGATTGTAAACTTCTGTGCCTTTCACAGTCACTTCTCTCCATTTCTAATCTACTGGAGACTGAGAAACAAGACGAACAGGCTTATTAGAATTATGCTGAACATAAGAATAAATGAGCTAAAACGAAACAAGTGGCTCTTCTGAATTTGATGCCTTTAAGCATTAATGCAGGGAATAATCTGGTTCCACAAGCCTTTTTTACTTACTTGTGTATTCTTGGCCACACCCCAAATCGCTGATGTTTTTTTCTGTAATGTTTTCTGTAACAAAATAATATAAAGAATACCCTTTTACTTATTACCTAGAGAGCAAACTTAACATTTGCCTTAATTTTTTTCAAGAAAAAATATTACAGATAAGTTGTCTTCATGCTGTAGAGGTAAGTACTCTTGTGAAAACGATGTGAATATTTTTTGTTTTTCCAGTTAAATGAGTTTATGTATAGTATGTAGGTTTATTTTTCTTGCCTTTTAAAAATGTACATCAATAGGCTCATTATATATATACATACATATATATATACATATATATATGTGTATGTATATGTGTGTGTATATATATATATATATATATATATATATATATCCTTTAGAAGTCAGCTTTTTTTACTCAACATTTTTTTGAGATCCATCAAAGTTAAGAAATGGAGGTCAAGTTAGTTCATTCTGACCACTGTGTGGTATTCCACTGTGTGGCTTTGCCACAATAACTTTATTCTGTTATTAACGGTCATTAGGTTGCTGCTGACTTTTCGTTATAAATAATGTGGAAATAAGCCTTTTAATATTTCTTTGTCACAGAAGCAGTAGTTTTCTAGAGCTGTAGTTTTCAAACTGGGGTACACCCCCTCGGAGTATGCAAAGAATTTCCAAGCAGTATACAGGTATGCTTCTAGGAAAATTCACAGAATTTCACCTTCCATGTATATTCTTCTTCAAAGTTGTTCTGCCTAAGGAAGAACTTGTGAACAAGGTGCAGATTCTCCTTTCCTACTCTTCATTTTGCAGTTACCCTTCTCCCATGTATAAAATGAGCACACACCTTTAACCTGGTCCTAGTCGTATGATGATGCATCGTACTAAGGTGTGTAAACCTCTGGAGCTCAAGAGACAATATGAAATATTGGTGTCAGTGCTGAGAAAGTGAATAACTCTAGTGATTGCTTTGAACCAGTTGACTTATCTAAAATAATTTTTGGTCATAGACCAGTGCTTTTTTTGGTACTAAAAGCTCAGAAGTTCGAAGAATGGGTGACATTGCTGTAACAAAACTTTCTCTTCTCATCTACTTTATGTGAAAAAGATTTTTAGCACTTGTTTTTATAAAAATGAAAATAGGAATAGAATGAATGATGGACCTGACTCATTTCAGGAACAAGTAATATTCATCCATGGAATATGAACTATTTGGGTAAAAAAAAAAAGACGCAGCCTTATCCATTTCATTAAGAAATGCAGTTCTAATAAGTTTATACTAATTTAAATTTATAATTATATTTTTGATCAATTATATTTAATATGTATAAAATCTAGGAGAAAAAATTTAACATGGCTTTTAAGAAAATAATCACACATTTTAAATTCTATGGGTTTTTTTTTTGCAGAAAATATGTAAGTAATCAATGAAAGACTAACAAAAAGCATTACATTTGCATAAAAAGCTGTGGGATAGTTGGAAAGGATATATGTAGCAGTCTGGGTCAAATCAGGAGACAAAGCACACAGTAGCTCAAACTGGGAAAGTTTAATATAAAGAATTATTAACTGTGATAAGAATAATTACAAAATGTGAGGAAACTGTATATAGCCCCCTAGAGCTGAGGGAGGTCACTCATGGTAGGACCAACTTGGAAGGGGTTCAGCCCTCTTTGGTGAAGGTGTGTTTCAGCTCCCAGGATAGCAGAGAAGATCGCTGGTTCCACAAGGCCTGAGCTGGTCTGGAGATGCTGAGCAAGCAGTAGGCATTGTCCAGGGTGCAGGTGGGGAGCAGGTGAACAGCAACCATTGATTGGCACTGGGTGTGCAGTGGGAGTGTGGATGCCAGGGATGGGGAGGTCTTCAGAGCCAGTGGGTGGGCCACACATGACATGCAGGCTGCTCAGGGCAGGGAATGGGAGTCCAGTGCAGGCAGGAGGCCTTCAAAGCATATGAGCTGTATAGCAGCTCTAGTTCCTGTGTGAAGGAAGGTCAGGCTGAGGCTGCAAGGTGGCAGAGGGACCATGGCTGGGGGAGGCTCCACCGCAAGTCTTATATCCAGGCTGCCTACCCTGGCCTGCCCTGGGAACTACAGGAGAACCTCTGCCTTCTACCATATCCCCCATGGCCCTTACTGAAAAAACTTAACATTGTGCTGACTTTAAAGGTGTTTTACTTAAAGGAGTTCCATTATTGGAGGGAATACATTGAAGGGTGACTTCAGAGCTGAGGCAGTAAATTAATAACTGATACAATATATGGGTTTAAGGAGGAAAATGATATAAAATTTCCAAATGATCAGGAACTTATTGCATCTTTAAAACAGATGATCAGGAGTTTAGTGCATCTTTAAAATAGATGAATGGTAGTAAGTATGAAATTACCATGGCAATGTAATCGTAAGCGTACCAGAGCGATGTGTACTTGTAATTGTACCCAGGCACTCACTTCTCCCTTGCCAGATGCAGCGTGTTCCACTGTCCGTCGTGGACAACGGGGGTCTATGAAGCTGTGAGAGAAGTATGCTCCAAATGTTTGAAGAGCAGGTAGGAAGCCCAGGTGTGAAGCTCCAGATGGAGCTGGTGGGTGTGAGGGGGTTGCGAGCTGGAGCGGGGAGCAGGGCTCCCTGCAGGCCTTGGATTGCTTTCATATAAATCAGATACTTCTGAGTGTTGGTGGCTGATGTGTGTTCTCAACGGTGCCTAAACTAGCAGCAGGGTTATGTATGTACAAATTAGAGCTTCATCATTATTTTGAAATACTTGTAGTGAAAAAAAATCACTTGAATTTGAAATTAATTTACATTACATAAGAAATCTCAACATTACACTTACCATTACATTTAAAGCTGTTAGATTTCATTAAGTATAATTTCAGCTGCATAAATTTTTGAATGTTGTGGACAGAAAGGTTTAAAAATTATCACCCATTTGTGGGGTGTTTCTCTTGGTGGGAATGTTAAAATTTTTAATAGGTTATAAGTTAAAACATTTGACAAGATTTTATTTGAAAGTTCTATACAAATTCAGCATTTCCTCCAAGCCTCTGCATTTTATTTTTCTCATCAATTATATAATAAAGAAAACAATGGTTTTTTTGGTTTGTTTTTTTTGCTTCAATTCCTTCTAGTTTAAACGAGTATGCTGCATAATATTTTCTATGTGTCAGGACATGAAAAAGCTTAGGAAGCATTGATATAGACAATGTGGTATGACTCTTGGGTATTATTCACACCTGCTGTGTATTACTCCATTAGCACCATTTAATACTACTGGCTTCAAAACAATCCAGTCTGGTTCATGCTATTGTATAAGCCTCAAGCAAGTTAGTTGCTGAATCTGTGTGTTCAATCATAAGCACACTGTCCTTCCCAAGCCCCACCCTACCAACTCCCTAACTTCTTTATTCCCAGGGTGGTGGAGGAAATGGGAAAGTAATTTTAGATATATAAATTTCATATAGTTTAGTAAGCTGTGTTTTGAAAATATTTAATACGTTTGTTCAAAGATGACCTTGTACATGTCTATAAGCTGTCAGACTAACAGCTGAAACCTTCAATAAAGAATCAGTTTTAGGTAACCAAGGTGAATCCTTCACTTCACAGATGAGGAAAGTGAGGCTCAAGGAAGAGTCTGTGCTCATGTAGCATGAGTCAGAGCTTAGTGGAGAAAACAGAGGTCGACACTCCCAGTTTAGTGCTTTACTATATGCAACTTCACTTGTATACTACATATATATATTAATAGACTTTCTTTTTTCATATATTTTGGGTACTGTTTTGGTATTTTAAATACACAGACATGTTTTTTTTAAAATTATTTTTGGCTGCGTTGGGTCTTTGTTGCTGCGCGCGGGCTTTCTCTAGTTGCGGCGAGCGGGGGGGCTACTCTTTGTTGCTGTGCGTGAGCTTCTCATTGCGGTGGCTTCTCTTGTTGCGGAGCACAGGCTCTAGGCGTGCAGGCTTCAGTGGTTATGGCACGTGGGCTCAGTAGTTGTGGCTCACGGACTGTAAAGCGCAGGCTCAGTAGTTGTGGCACACGGGCCTAGTTGCTCCGCAGCATGTGGGATCTTCCCGGACCAGGGCTCGAACTCGTGTCCCTGCATTGGCAGGCAGATTCTTAACCACTGAGCCACCAGGGAAGTCCTTAAATACATAGACATGTTGATTCATCCAAAGGGGTTAGATATGTCCATGAAATAAGGGAGCAATAGGTATAATGACAGTTCTTTGTGAACACCAGATGATTATTCCATGATGAGGCAGTGCTTAGAAGAGGCAGTGTCTGGAACGATTAGGCAAGGAGAGAAGGAAGAAAGAAAAGCAGCCATTTTCTTTCTCATCAACCACAGCAGTTTGCCTCAGCAACCAAGAATGGAGATGACAAAGCCAAACTAAAGCAGTATAAGGGTTTAAGAACTATTTAGTACTGGCATACTGAAGTCCTTTTTTCATCCAGTAGAGGAATTTTTAAAAATAAGAAGTTCCTTTAGTCTATAAATTAAGTTTTACAATATCAATAATGTACTCTAAATGCATAATACACTTGGATTTTGTGCTAAACAGTCTGTTGTTTGCTTTTAAGCTTATGATGTTTTGCCACAGTGAATTAAAAAAATTAAAACCCTCCAAATTATTCTGCCTATAGGTTTTATGATATATATTCTCAAATTTAAGCTTTGCTGCATCAGAATACAATAGGAGCTAACATGATTATACACATTATAAGAATTAACTGCAGTTTATTTAACACTAAAGGTTTTCATGCTTCATGAACAATAAAATGTTACAGTGATCACTTTTTAATGCTTTATTCATTGATTAAAAGAATATACATTTAACATAAACCATACAACATCAGTCATCAGGTCAAACATTCAGCTGGTTTCCTTACAGTTTCTGTCAGGAGTTATTTTATCTGATCACATTTATAAGATAAAATCTCACCACATCTGGCATTTACACACACTGTGCCAGTGGATTCACACTACTGATGTACATATAAAATCCGCATGGTATGTGCTCACTGGAGACAAAACAGTGCACACCTGTCAAAAGGTCATTTTAATATAAGATGGTAAAACCATTTGTAAAATACATATAAACTTTTTCCATAAATAGAATCATATCTGGACATTTGTTGCATAAATTGTGTTTCCAAAGCTTACACTAGAGCAGCCAGGTCTCAGCACTGCTGGGCACCCACGTTGGCTACTTACTTTATTATTGCAGACTGTCCTTTAACATTAAATGCACAACATTCGTACCACTTAAAACTGGGGTCAGGTGGAAGTCTCACAGAGACCACGTCTGTACCGCGGTTGCCCTGAAACAGTTAAGTCGGCTTTTAAAGCCTCTCAGATATAACAAGGTTTTAAAACATACTTCATGGAATGTTCTTCATGTATCATAGCAGCTCTTACCTGTGATAGAACAAGCTTTCAGTTTTTCCTTTCTTTCCTTTACATTCACTATTCACAGTGAAACAGGTGCATGGTTTTTTTTTCTTTTTTTTTTTTTGTTTTTTTTTTTTTTTTTTTTTTTTCAGAGTTCTGAGGTTGCTGACTGAGCCACAGCACAGCTGTGTACCACAGGTCGAAATTCGACCTTAAATATTACAATCTAGCAGTATCTGGCTGGCCAAACTGGGCCAGCCCCTGCCAGCATGTGGGCACTTCTTCAGTTAAATCTGTTCTTTGGCAGCTGACACGCGCGCTGACAGAGAAAAATCCAGTGACTTGTTGCTAGGGATTTCACGACTAATGTTTGTTTGCAAGCATGTGTGTTTACAAACTCTGTGTTTTGATATTCATTTAGGAGGTTTTACCCTGGAATATTGTTTCTTTCTTCCTCCACTATTTGAAATCTTGGCTAAAAAGCTAACTTGAATGTATGATGTAATTGATGAATTAAATTATGTCAGATATAGTTTAAAAAAATCCAATAATTTGAGTATTTGTTTATGTAAATGCATTTAAAAAAGGATTAAGCAATGTTCTAACCTAGTACTATACAAAATTGAGAATGGTAATTGGTGATATCAACTATTATATATGTAATGAAAGTTAAAGTCTTGGCTTTTCTGTTAAAGATAACTCATTTGGGATTGTATTATCCTCCCTCCTTCCATTTCAAAGAAAAATTAATGAAATGCTATCACACAATGAATGAATGCAGTGCATTGCATACAAATCCACCAGGCTATGGATATATATCTATATATGTATAAAAATATTTTGGCTCCTGAGCTCTGACACACAAAGAATAAAAACATCAAAAGGCAGAGTAACTCAGTGAAAAATAAAGTTAGCCAGCAACCTCAGACAACCTTCGGTTGTATATTCTTAAGGTTTGGTAACAAGTCCATTAACCGTGAAAGCCCTATACACTGTCACTTTGAACTTCTAAACCAATACCTGACTACGTTCTTTGATCAAGAAGTAGAATATACATATATAATTCTATAAAGCTAATACTGATTAAACACAGCACAAAGGGATTAATTCACACTACTGAAAAAAAAAAAACCATAATAGAACCCTACTTGCATATGTAACCACAGGAATTGTACATTTAAAAAAAGCTAAATGTCTTCGCTGAAGCTTTGCATCTCTCTGTAAAAATGACGATTTGGTTCAGTGAAGACACTGAGTGATTCGATGTCCATGATCGCGTGCCAAGGTTGACCTAGGCCCAGGGATACCTGCTCAATAAGGTTATGTACTGGATCCACATCCTGGTCGGCCAGTTCACCTTGGTCAAAATCAATGCTTTCTTCAGTGACTTCAAGTACTTTTAGATCAGAGCCACGAAGACGAGCAATGGCAATGAGGTTGTGTGCCCACACTGTGTAACCTTAAAAATAAGCAAAAGAGAAGCACTGTCATTTCCTTGCATTTTATTTTGTCTGTTTTATAAGTTAGTCTTTTCCACAAATTTGTATCTCACTTACCACTTTGGGGGTCCTTTGCCTTTAAAAATATGCTGAAATTTGAAAGGAAGTACGATTGCTTAGCTCAGGGAAAAAAAGACTAGAAGCTTGATACTGTCTCCAAGAATATTACTGTGGCTGGTGAACAGATAGGTGCTGTAATCGTATTCTGATATCATTTCAGTTAGTAAAACTGAAGACATTTAAAGTTTAACGTATCATTTTATAGCTTTTGACAGTGTCGTATCAAAAATCAAATTTTTATTTCATATATATGTATCTATTAACAATACATAGGGGACTTCCCTGGTGGCGTAGTGGTTGAGAATCCGCCTGCCAATGCAGGGGACATGGGTTGAAGCCCTGGTCCAGGAGGATCCCACGTGCCGCAGAGCAACTAAGCCCGTGCGCCACAACTACTGAGCCTGCGCTCTAGAGCCTGTGAGCCACAACTACTGAGCCCACGAGCCACAGCTACTTAGCCTGCGCGCCTAGAGCCCGTGCTCGGCAACAAGAGAAGCTACTGTAATGAGAAGACCGTGCACCGCAACGAAGAGTAGCCCCTGCTCGCTGCAACTAGAGAAAGCCCACGCGCAGCAACAAAGACCCAATGCAGCCAAAAATAAATAAATAAAATAATAAAAATTAAAAAAACAAAACAATACACAGTAAACTGGTATTTTTCATTAGTAAAAGTCATCTCCTATGGTGCTTCACAGTCCAAAGTTATAAAGTGACACTTTAAAGATAAATTGTTAATTGTCAGTAGCAAATATGTAAAGTATAAAACAGTTATGGGAATGATGGGTACTAACTTTAGAATAGTGGTTACCTCTGGAAAGGAATAAAGTTGAATAGATGGAGGAGCTTTAGCTGTAGCTAACATTTTACTTCTTAATAAAAGAAAAAAGCTTTAGGGAATTCTCTGGTGGTGCAGTGGTTAGGACTTGGCACTTTCACTGCCAGAGTCTGGGTTCGATCCCTGGTTGGGGAACTAAGATCCCGCAAGCCTCGTGGCACAGCCAAAAAAAAAAAAAAAAAAAATGTTTAAAAAGACTGGCTTAAATTAATTTTAAATAACCTGCCATTTCTTCATCCTATAAAAAAATCCTAATTTACTTATTACCTTCAATATTGATCTATTCTTTGCTATTACCTCTGATGACTGGCCAAATTATAAAGCAAAACTTGAAAAGCAAGATATACTCCCGCTCAAATGCAGCTAAAAGATTAATTCAAAAATAATGAAACAGAGATAATAAAGTATGTTTAAGATGTTCATAGAGACTTCCTATTTTGTATTCTGTAAATGTCTTATAAGTTACAGAAAGGAAGTAATACGTTCTTCTAACTTGTAAGAAGAGGAATGCTCTCCAAATGAAAATAGTTCACAGTAAGATGACAGGTCCGCCAGTAAGAAAAGAACATATCCCAGCCAACAGAACCATCATTTAAAAAATACTGTACAAATTAACATGTTGATACCTAGAATCTAGAAGATGAGGCAGTGAGCATGAAAGAAATCATACTTTCTTCTTCCTTCTGTGTTATATTTTTAAGAGCTCTTATGATTAGAGGAAGAAATATATCTACTGCAGGTGGATATATATGTATATTTTCATAGATAATTTCAAATGCCATTTTTGTGAATACCATCAATCACATGGTAAAAGAAAAAAGTAACATGAGAGCTGGAACAAAACACTACACTTAGGGTAAAATATGACTTTCCACTTGTAAAAGTGGTATATCTTATACACGTTAAAAAGTATAAAAATCTGTATATCAACTTGTTAATAAGAGTTCTTGACAGTATAAATGCCAGTGCTATCTTTTTACTGGTATAAAATGTTTTAGGTGTAATACCAATATCAAATTATAGTGAACAAAAATCACCTACCATGAACTGCCAGAAGAGAGAGCTTTGTGCACCTCCATGCTAATAAAACCAACGGATCTTCATTTCGGTTGTCACTAAGATCTGGAAAACCAGACGTGTCAATCACATCATTCATTAATATAAAATGAGTGAGGAACTTGTCATACTGCCTAGATATAAGATCAACAATAGCTCCTGAAACACAAGTGATGTAGCTGTCAAAATGAATCCTCTCTAGTGGTATACTGGGTTTCAGAATCTTTAACATATCTTCACTCTTGATATCAAAAGCCATTATATAGACCCGGAGGTTGGTGCTCTTTCTTGACAAGGCTTTCCAATGCTCATCATTTGGCATGTTGTCCAGAGACTTGTGCATCACGGAAACATTGTGGACCAGGAGAGAAAGTCGCTGCAAAGGCACATGGTTGTTATCGGTTAAGACTCTTGCCATCTCAGCTGTAAAGTCACAGAAATCCAGGGCAAGTGAGCGTAGATTCACGAACTGCTCCAGTTCTACTGCGGTGATAAGGGTGCTGTTACCAGGAATATTGTTGTCCAGTAAACTCAGGTGCTCCATGGTGTTGGCAATGGAGTTTGAGAGAGATGACAGTGATGTTGGGGTTACTATTTCCAGCATAAACCCACAAGACAGCCACTTCAGTTGCCTACTATTACTAAGTATTTCTTCAAACAGCTGCTGAATTCTGTAAGGAAAACACATGCCACACGATCCTGTTAAGACTTAGCTCTAACTTTTAACACTGATTTTTGAAAATAGGGAATTAAATGGCATACAATGTTGAGATCCATTTTCTCTCATTAGTTAATTTCTGTTCAACCCACAAGTAATATTATCATTAAAATTCACATAAAAATATAATGAATAAGAAGTATTAAACAAATAGATGTATTAAACATATAGAAATATGTTCTTCAAGTAAAGGAGCATTTTACACCAGTATGGTAGAAAAGATTGATGATTTACAATTTATGTTATAGCAAAGACAAGTAGAGTAATAACAGTCTTAAATAGCAATAATTACCCAGTAAATTCTTTGATATGTCTGAAAGATTTATGACATGGAATGGCATGTATTGATCACTGGATTTCATAGTTAAGACATTTCCAGGGTAGATGTTCTTTTCAGAAACAAGTATCATTACTCTTCTGATTGTATCTTCTAATTTTTCAGAAAAAACTGAAATTGTTATTAATATGAGTCCCTTTCCACTAACTAACTATAAAACTTACTGTTTAATTTTTTTGCCATCAGGGTCCACCTTGCTGAGGTATGTATTTGACAAACTTCCTTGCTGCTGTAGAACGCTTATGTCTCCAAAAAGGCTAAACTTCTGGAGGTTCCTACAAGAAAAGTAATTTAAAATAATTGTCTAAATAATTAACATAAAAATATAAATGTTAAAAATAAAAATATGCAGAAGGGATATTCTAGAGATGTTTCTATCTTATAACTCATTTAGAATCCAATTAAGTACTTTCAGATTGCTTTTAACATACAATGAAAAGCAATGTGATACAAGAGAAATAGCATAAGCTTTAAAGAATGAGGCATAACAATTAGTTCAGGAACTCAATGTTTTAGTGACCAGCGAAAAGTCTTCTTAAAGTCTCTGGGACTCAATTCTTTATCAGTAATAATAATAGCTACCTTAAAGGTTTAGGGATGAATAAATAACAAAATGACACATGAAAGAACTATTTAAGCTCTAAGTTTTATATATATGTTAACTGTAATATAAAATTTCCCCAAACCAGTTAACTTAGTGTGTTAAATGCTCAAGGGTGGGGCACTGCCCTGGAGATATCATCTCAGTAAGAAATATTCTTTAACTAAAATCTAGAGAACCTTCCCCAGTTTTATGACCAAATATATAGCTTATCAAAAAAAAAAAAAAAACTATGTAAAAATCTTTCAATTTTAATAACTTTAGCTACAAAACATTTTTCTAATACTAAAATTCTAAATAAAGTAGGAGAAAGTTGATTACAGGATAAAGATTAAAAATTCCTAAATGCTAATAATAATGGTTAAACAACAAAAATTCAACTGAGTAAATTTAAAGATCAAATTGGTTATTAAAAGATTCATGAATCAGGCAGCATCCTATGTAGCAAATAGAAAGGAGCTCTGCAGAGCTGTAGAAAAGGAAAGGCTTTTAAAGGTGGAAAGGGGGCAGAAAAAGTAAATTATTAGCAAATAGTGTACTGTTGCAGGCAATGGTCACCCTCCTAAAGGGAACTGAAGGGCCTATAGGGCAGATTACCTTACTAATGCTGACCAGGTTGACTGATTACATTCCTGGGGTAGACTGAAACTGCAATTGTGCTAGGTATTAAGTATTAGTTTGGTGACACAGGGTTTAGTATAAGTGACTCCATTTTGGGTCTGCTGTTTCCTTTATAACATAACCACTAGAGATTACATCTGTAACACAGAAGTTTGGGATAACTTTAATGAGAAATGTATAATCCACAAGAGTGACAAAAGAAGATTTAAGTAAATGAAAGATAACATTTCTTGATAGTATGTCACATTTTCCCAAATTAATAGCCTTAGTTTCACTAAAAAGCCTGATGATTCTAAAGCTTAGCTAGAAGAATAATCATTAATTCATTTATTCCTTCAACTAAGTTTTCTCTTAGGGCCTACTAAGTACCAGGCACTTTGTGCTCCATCAGAGACAGGACAGGGATCAAGCGCTGTGAAGGACAAGCACATGGTATCACATCTTAATGGGGGTATCTGACACTGTGTACGTCAGAAAAGGCTTCCCTAAATAAACTGATGAAAAATGGGACCTGAAGGAAATGTGGGAGCTAACCAAGAGAAGGAGCATGAGGAGAGGCTGTTGTAGCGAAAAGGAAAAGCATATGCAGAGCCCCTGAAGTTGAAAGGAACAAAGTGAGCTTGAGACACTCAAGGAAAGGAATCTAGAATACAGAGAGCGTGAACACAAAGTGAAATGAGGTTGTAGAGGTAGACTGAGTTATATGCTAAATAAAAATTTCTGGTTTTTGCCCTCAAAATAATGAGATGCCCCCAAATGATTTTAAGCAGGAAATAATAATGATTAAATTTTTGTCTGCAAAATATTGCCGTAGCATTGGTATAGCCTGGCAGGAGGCAGAGTCTAAGTGGGGAGACTGGTTAAAAGAGTATTTTAGTAATAGAGATAAAAAATGGTATCTTGAACTGGACTTTTAGTGGTAGAGGTGAAGAAAAAGGACAGTCTCAAAACTATATTTAGTTACTAAAATAGACAGGAAAAGGTCCTGGATTAGCTATAAAAGGGTGAGGGAGAGAGAAGTCAAGAATAACTCCTAAATTTTTGAGGTTGTGGAACTGCATAGCTGGTAGAGCTTTTCATTCAGACAAGGATTCATAGAAATGAATCAGAAATTAATTAGGGTTTTGGGGGGCTTACGGGGTGGAGGTGAGGTGGTAGAATAGTTAGATTATGAGTTCTATTTGCACATGTTGAGCTTGAGTGCCTTTAAGATAGTCAAGTTAAGATGTCAAGTAGGCTATTCCAGTTCTAGAGCTGAGCAGTCATCTGGATGATAATTGAAGTCATGGATGGGGGGAATGGGGCTTAGGAAAAGAGCATAAATGAGAAGAAAAGCAGGCAAAAATTTCAGTTATGAGGAATTCCAATAATTAGAGAAGGATGAGGCTCAAAAGAAGAGGTCAGAAGTTGGAGAAATGCCAGAAATATGGAAGTCACAGAAACCAAGGGATAAGTATTTTACAGAGAATAAAGTGATCAACAGCAGAGTCATGAGGTCTCATAAGATGAGGACTAGACATGTCCCTTTGGCTTAGCAATATGGTGATCAGAATGGAAGTTGTTTTGTACAGTGTGATGAGAAGAGGTCAGATTGGATGTTTAGAAATAGAGATAGTGGATACAAATATTTTAAAAAATATGCTATAAAAAGGAGTAACACAAGAGACTAGAGAATACATAAAAGCCTCCAAATGAGAGGCAAAGGTAGAGGAGAATGGATGTGGCTCTTGATTAGCAAGATAGGGAAGGATGAAGGACTTTCATACCAGATAGTGAAGCATACTATGTGACCAACAATATCAAAACCAGTATTGGTATTAGCAGAAAAACAGAAAGACAAGTCAATGGAATAGAACAGATGGCTAAAAATAGACCATTACATGAAAGACTTTAATAAATGATAAAGAAGGTATTATAAATCAATAGGGAAAGGCATATTTAATAAATGGCATTGGGATAAGTCATTAGCAGTTTTGGAGAAAAATCAAATAGAGCCAATTCTGACTCAATAGACCAAAATAATTTGTGGAGATATTATTACATACTAAAAAGTCAAGGTAAAACTGTACATGAAAAGTACATGAAAATTTAATGAATTTTAATCTAATTTCTGAGATAAGGCTTTCTAAGCCTAGAAATAATAGAATAAATCAGAAAGGAAGAGGTAAAACTTTTACTATATATAAATAAAAACCTTGATATTTAATAGTATACTAAATATGGCAAACCAACATAATGAGAAAAAAATTTGTAACAAATGCTACAATCATTATTTAAGATATAAGAGAACTCCACATAAATCAAGAACAAAAGCATTAAGAATCATACTGGTAAATGGGAAAAGGTTATAAAATAACCAATGTAGAACATGTCAAGGAAAATATTAGAAGGATTGCTAATGGAAAAAATCTAATATTTTCTTGACTTTAAAAAAATTTAATCACTCTAAAAAACCTAATGAACTTTCCATATGATTACCAAAGAAACTGTATTCTTAAAAACATTTCAAAGGAAGATACCTACTTAGATCTTTTTGCCATTTAAAAAAAGGTTATAAAACTGTTCCTGAGAGCATGGCTACCATATCAGACTCCAAAGGTACACTGCTATATATATAATTATGACTGCTTTTAAAGTATTTTCCCTTTTACCCTTTCTTTATTCTGAAGTTGCCACCACATCCATGAATTATAAAGAGGTTGATTTGCTTCCCAGAGCATAAGTTGATAACCTCTTCTAGAAAGGAAAATTTAAGACCTTGTATCTAAAAGAATATTTATTTTTGGAGAACAAGTTTTTATATAAAGTAGAAGATAAAGATATCACATTCAATTTCTAATAATATTCAGAGAGTCCTAAACAAGTCACACAATCTTAGTATTTTTCTCCTTCCAACCCAGTTTCCATTAATTACCACTGTATAACCATAACACTGTCCTTTGTGGTACTAAAACACATGTGTGAGAAGCTTTTCTTCCACAAAGGATTAAACAGCTACAAGAACTGCCTTCCCACTGTAAACAACAAGAAAAGTTGACAAAATATGTGAGACAACTGTTTTCACACACTGGACAATAAATAATATAGGACTGTGATCACTGAAGGATGGAATAAAATGAGATGAGCACTATGACTGCCTCAGATAATGGCCTGGAAAGGGTTTCCAAGCTGCTAGCTGTGGTTCTGTCATATATGGCCTCTATTGTGTTGAGGTATGTTCCCTCTATGCCCACTTTCTGGAGAGGTTTTTTTTTTTTTTCATAAATGAATGTTGAATTTTATCAAAACCTTTTTCTGCATCTATTGAGACGATCATATGGTTTTTATTCTTCAATTTGTTAATGTGGTGTATGACACCGACTGATTTGTGGATACTGAAAAATCCTTGCATCCCTGGGACAAATCCCACTTGATCATGCTGTATGATACTTTTAATGTATTGTTGGAGTTATTTTGCTAGTGTTTTGCTGAGGATTTTTGCATCTATGTTCATCAGTGATATTGGCCTGTAGTTCTCTTTTCTTGTACCTTTGTCTGATTTTTGGTATTATGGTGATGGTGGCCTCACAGAATGAGTTTGGAAGAGTTCCTTCCTCTGCAATTTTTTGGAATAGTTTCAGAGGATAGGTGTTAACTCTTCTCTAAATGTTTGGTAGAATTCACTTGTGAGGCCATCTGGTCCTGGACTTTTGTTTGTTGAGGGTCTTTATATTACTGAATCAGTTTCAATACTGGTAATTGGTTTGTTCATATTTTCTATTTCTTCCTGGTTCAGTTGGGAGATTGTACCTTTCTAAGAATTAATGAATTCAGTAAAGTTGTATGATACAAAATTAATATACAGAAATCTGTTGCATTTCTATACACTAACAATGAAATAGCAGAAAAAGAAAGTAAGGAAACAATCCCATTTACTATCACATGAAAAAAAATACAATACTTAGGAATAAACCTACCTAAGGAGTCAAAAGGCCTGTATTCTGAAAACTATAAGGAGCTGTTGAAAGAAACTGAAGATGACACAAACAGATGGAAAGATATACTGTGTCCTTGGATTGGAAGAATTAACATGGTTAAAATGATCATACTACCCAAGGCAATCTACAGATTCAATGCAATCCATGTCAAACTACTCATGGCATTTTTCACAGAACTAGAACAAAAAATTTTAAAATTTGTATGGAAACACAAAAGACCCTGAATAGCCAAAGCAATCTTGAGGAAGAAGAACAGAGCTGGAGGAATCAGGCTCCCTGACTTCAGACTATACTACAAAGCTACAGTAAACAAAACAGTATGGTGCTGGCACAAAAACAGAAATATAGATCAATGGAACATGACAGACAGTCCAGAGATAAACCCACATACCTATGGTCACCTAAGGAGGCAAGAATATACAATGGAGAAAAGACAGTCTTTTCAGTAAGTGGTGCTGGGGAAAATGGACAGCTACATGTATAAGAATGAAATTAGGGCTTCCCTGGTGGCGCAGCGGTTGCGGATCTGCCTGCTAATGCAGGGGACACGGGTTCGAGCCCTGGTCTGGGAAGATCCCACATGCCACGGAGCAACTTGGCCCGTGAGCCACAACTACTGAGCCTGTGCGTCTGGAGCCTGTGCTCTGCAACAAGAGAGGTCACGATAGTGAGAGGCCCGCGCACCGCGATGAAGAGTGGCCCCCGCTTGCCACAACTAGAGAAAGCCCTAGCACAGAAATGAAGACCCAACGTAACAATCAATCAATCAATAAGTAAGTCTTTAAAAAAAAAAAAAGAATGAAATTAGATCATTCTCTAATACCGTATACAAAAATAAACTCAAAATGGATTAAAGACCTACATGTAAGACTGGATACTATAAAACTCTTAGAGGAAAACATAGGCAGAACACTCTTTGACATAAATTGCAGCAATATTTTTTGGATCCATCTCCTAGAATAATGGAAATGAAAACAAAAATAAACAAATGGGACCTAATTAAACTCAAAAGCTTTTGCACAACAAAGGAAACTATAAATAAAACGAAAAGACAACCCACAGAATGGGAGAAAATATTTGCAAATGATGTGACCCACGAGGGTTTAATTTCCAAAATATGCAAACAGCTCATACAGCTCAATATCAAAAAGGCAACAATCCAATCAAAAAATGGGCAGAAGACCTAAATAGACATTTCTCCAAAGAAGACATGCAGATGGCTAAGGGGCACATGAAAAGATGTTCAACATCGCTAATTATTAGAGAAATGCAAATCAAAACTACAATGAGGTACCACCTCACACCGGCCAGAATGGCCATCATTAAAAAAGCTACAAATAATAAATGCTGGAGAGGGTGTTGAGAAAAAGGAACCCTCCTACACTGTTGGTGGGAATGTAAATAGGTACAACCACTATGGAGAACAGTATGGAGATTACTTTAAAAAACTAAAAATAGAGCTACCATATGATCCAGCAGTCCCACTCCTGGGCATATATCTGGAGAAAAACCTTACTTCAAAAAGATACATGCACCCCAGTGTTCACTGCAGCACTATTTACAATAGCCAAGACATGGGAGGAATCTAAATGTCCATTGACAGATGAATAGAAAAAGAAGATGTAGTACATATATACAATGGAGTATTACTCAGGCATAAAAAAGAATGAAATAATGCCATTTGCAGCAACATGGATGGACCTAAAGATTATTATACGAAATGAAGTATGATGATATCACTCATATGTGGAATCCAATTAAAAAATGATACAAAAGAACTTATTTACAGAACAGAAACAGACTCAGATTTAAATACTGCTTTCCCTTTTTTTTTTTTTTTAATAGGGAGCATTTTCTTTTTTTTCAAATTTTATTTATTTATTTTATTTATGGCTGTGTTGGGTCTTCGTTTCTGTGCGAGGGCTTTCTCTAGTTGTGGCAAGTGGGGGCCACTCTTCATCGCGATGCGCGGGCCTCTATCGCGGCCTCTCTTGTTGCGGAGCACAGGCTCCAGACGCGCAGGCTCAGTAATTGTGGCTCACGGGCCCAGTTGCTCCGTGGCATGTGGGATCTTCCCAGACCAGGACTCGAACCTGTGTGCCCTGCATTGGCAGGCAGATTCTCAACCACTGCGCCACCAGGGAAGCCCCAGACTCAGATTTGAAAACAAATTTATGGTTACCAAAGGGGAAACATCGGGCAGAAGGATAAATTAGGGGCTTGGGATTAACATACACAATTATATATAAAATAGATAACCAATAAAGACCTATTGTGTAGTATAGGAGACTCTACTCAATATCCTGTACTAACCTATATAAGTAAAGAATCTGAAATGAATATATGTATATGGATAACTGAATCACTTTGCTGTACACCTGAAATTAACACAACATTGTAAATCAACTACACTCTGATAAAATTTTTTTTAAAATATAAAAAAATACCCCCCCAATATTACATAAATAAATACATCCAAATGATACAAAAACAAGGATTTATAGGCTCTGAAGCTGAAGTCCAACCTAGAAACTGTTGGCAAAACATTGTGTTTATGTGTACTTTCTGGAGAAGGATCACTAGCTTTCATCAGCTCCTCAAAGATTAACCAAAAAAGATCAGGAACCATTGACCTAGGCCTAGAGTCCTATGGGGATGTTAAAAAAACACAACAGTAAAACAACAAAAACAACAAAAACTCTAGACTTACATACATGACCCGTCCACACTTAAAATGTAATACTAACCACATTTACGAATGTATACCCCTTGTCACAACTGCCAAGTTCTAAGAACTACTTCTCTCTGTAAATTAAGAAAGAACAAGCAGCTATCGGCTAATGACAGAGATTACTATAAAGATTAACACAAAAGTAGTAAAAGGAGAAGCAAAATTTAAGTACATTTATGTTAGGACCAATACCTAATTTATTTTGGGCCTAGAGTGTTGAGTGTTTGTCAATTTTGTTGGCAAGCCTTCAAATTCTAAGAAAAAGACTTTTCTATCAGAAATGCTACTTTTTAATCAACCTAAGTCAAAGCTGTCAAAAACCAAAACCGAAACCAAAACAAAAACCCATAAATTACATAAGTTTCCCCGTTTCCAGTGAAAGTTAAAATGCTTTACTTTGGAAATTCTTAAAGAACTTTGTCATATATATAGTGCTTAATCATCCTCAAAAAATTCTATCCCAACCTTTTCTTCACAAAAGTGCTGGACTGTCTGTCTGCTCAGTTAACCTCTCAAAGAAACTAAGGCCTCTTAGGTACTTCCCTGCTGGCGCAGTGGTTAACAGTCCGCCTGCCAATGCAGGGGAAAACGGGTTCAAGCCCTGGTCCAGAAAGATCCCACATGCTGTGGAGCAACTAAGCCCGCGTGCCACAACTACTGAGCCTGCACTCTAGAGCCTGCAAGCCACAACTAGTGAGCCCACATGCCACAACTACTGAAGCCCATGCGCCTAGAGCCTGTGCTCCGCAACAAGAGAAGCCACTGCAATGAGAAGCCCACGTACTGCAACAAAGAGTAGCCCCCGCTCACCACAACTAGAGAAAGCCGCTGCGCAGCAACAAAAATAAATAAATAAATAAATAAATAAATAAATAAATAAATAATAAGGCTTCTTAAATTTGGCACTTTTTTTTTTTGGTACTGTTCATACTAGCTCCCAGGATGATTTCAATTTAGGATTCTCTAAGGATAATTTATATTTGTATTTTCCTGTAAAACCTACATAAATACCAAGTAAAACTCTAAGCAAATGGGCAAATTTCATTTACTTTGTTGGATTATTTCACAGATAACCTGGTATAAGATTAATTTAATAATGGAAGTCTTAATTATTTCCTATTTTCTTTTTTTTTTTAAGATTTTTTTTTGAAGTGGACCATTTTTAAAGTCTTTATTGAATTTGTTACAATATTGCTTCTGTTTTATGTTTTGGTTTTTTGGCCGTGAGGCATGTGGGATCTTAGCTCCCCGATCAGGGATCGAACCCTCACCCCCTGAATTGGAAGGTGAAGTCCTAACCACTGGACCACCAGGGAAGTCCCCCTATTTTCTTTTTAATGAAGAATCTTCTTGCTTCTGAGTCAGAAGCCCTTCGCATATGAAAATAATCATAAATGCAAAGGAGTACTGCTGAAATAGAGAGTAATTTGTTTCAGATTCAAGTTGGGAAGTGGGTGGAAAGCATGTGGAATTTATAAATTTCTTTTGTCTATTAAGAATGCAGGCTAGTTAAATCCTGGTATTTTAAAACCCCGTATTTTCTTCAAATAAAACCAAGATAATTCTCATGTCATGGACTAATACACAAAGTTGACTGTGATATAAACAATATCAAGGCTAATCATGCTTTGGTATACTAAGTTTAATTCTCTGAAAACAAACTATCAGAAGATGCTTTATTGATCTAATCATCTTTTAGAGAAGAATTTTAAACATATATACACATCTTTTTTTATTTTTAAAGTAATTTTAGATTCATGGCAAAATTTATCAGAAAGTACAGATTTCTCAGGTTTATACCCCCTACTTCCATACACACATAACCTCCCATTATCAACATCCCCCACCAAAGTGGTATATTTGTTACAATTGATGAATTTACATTTGAACATCAATATTATCCAAAGCCCACAGTTCACATTACAGTTCACTCTCCATGCTGTACCTTCTATGAGTTTGGACAAATGCAAAATAACATGTATACATCACTACAGTATCATTCAGAAAAGCTTCACCACCCTAAAAAATCCTCTGTGCTCCACCTAGTTCTCCCTCTATTTCCTCTAGCCCTTGGCAACTGCTGATATTTTTACTCTCTCCATGGTTTTGTCTTTTCCAGAACGTTATATAGTTGGAACCATTCAGTATATATCCTTTTTAGACTGGCTTCTTTCACTTGCTAATATGCATTTAAGTTTCCTCCATGTCTTTTCACGGCTTGACAGGTCATTTTTTTTTTTTCTACTGCTGAGTATTATTTCACTGGCTGGACATACCACAGATTATTTATCCATTCACCTACTTAAGGGCATCTTGGATGTTTCCAAGTTTTGGCAATTATAAACAAAGCTGCTATAAACATCTGTGTGCTGGGTTTTGTGTGGACAAAAAAAGTTTTTAACTCCTTTGGGTAGGAGCATGATTTTTGGATCATATGGTAGGAGGAGAATTAGTGGTGTAAGAAACTGCCAAACTGTCTTTCAAAGTGGCTGCACCATTTTGCATTCCCACAAACAGTGAATGAGAGTTCCTCTTGCTCCACATCCTCATCAGCATTGGGTGTTGTCAGTGTTCTGGATTTAGGTCATTCTAATAGGTGTGTAGTGGCGTCTCGTTGTTTTAATTTGACATATGATGTGGAGCACCTTTTCACATGCTTATTTGCCAATTATATATCTTCTTTGATGAGATGTCTATTAAGGTCTTTGGCCCACTTTTTAACAGGGTTGTTTGCTTTATTATTATTGAACTTTAGGAGCTCTTTGTATATTTTGGACAATACCCCTTTAACAGATGTCTTTTATGAATATTTTCTCCCAGTCTGTGGGTTTTCATTCCATTGACAGTGTCTTTCACAGACTGAAATTTTTAATTTTAATGAAGTCCAGCTTATCAATTCTTCTTTTCATGGATCATCCCTTTGATATTGTATCAAAAAAGTTATCACCAAACCCTAGATCATCTAAGTTTTCTCCTGTTATCTTCTAGGAGTTGTTTTGTGTTTTACACTTAGGTCTGTGATCCTAAGTTGAGCTAATTATTGTGAAACGTATAAAGTCTGTGTCTTGATTCTTTTTTCCTTCCCCCAATGTGGATGTCCAGTTGTTCCAACACTATTTGTTGAAAAGACTATATTTCTCTATTATATTGCCTTTGCTTCTTTGTCAAAGATGAGTTGACTATATGTGTGTCTATTTCTGGGCTCTCTATTCTGTTCCACCTATTTATCTAGACTTTCGTCAATTCCACAGTTTTGATTAGTATAGTTTACAGTAAGTCTTCAAGTCAGGTAGTCTCAGTCCTCTGATTTTGTTCTTCTCCTTCAATATTGTCTTGGCTATTCTAGATCTTTTGCTTCTTCTTATAACTTTAAAATAAGTTGTCATATATACACACATATGTATGTATTTAACATATATATGATACCCTTAAAATTTTTTTTCTTTACCATGTTACCCAGGGATGAAATTGCTGGATCATATCATAGTTCTATTTTTAATTTTTTGAGGAACCTCCATACTGTTTTCCATAGTGGCCCCATCAATTTACAATCCCACCAACAGTGCATGGAGGGTTCCCTTTTCTCCATATCCTCGCCAATACTTGTTATTGTTGCCTTTTTGATAAGAGCCATTTTGACAAGTGTGAGGTGATATCTCATTGTGGTTTTGATTTGCATTTACCTGATGATTAGTGATGCTGAACATTTTTCAGGTACCTGTTGGTCATCTGTACGTCTTCTCTGGAAAAATGTCTGTTCTGCTCCTCTGCCCATTTTATAATTGGGTTGTTTGTTTTTCTGATGTTGAGTTTTATGAATTCTTTGTATATTTTGGATATTAACCCCATATGGGATATCTCATTTGTGAATATCTTCTCCTATTTAGTTGGCAGCCTTTTGGTTTTGTTGATAGTTTCCTTCGCTGTGCAAAAGCTTTTTAGTTTGATGTAGTCCAATTTGTTTATTTCTGCTTTTGTTTCCCTTGCCTGAGGAAACATATGCAAAAAATTATTGCTAAGATTGATATCAAAGAGCATACTATGTTTTCTTCTAGACTTTTTATGGTTTCAGGTCTTACATTTAAGTCTTTAATCCATTTTCAGTTTACTTTTGTATATGGTGTGAAAAAATAGTTCAGTTTGATTCTTTTGCATGTAGCTGTCCAGTTTTCCCAACACTGAAGAGGCTGTCTTTATACGTCTTCCCATTGTATATTCTTAGCTTCTTTGTTGTAAGTTAGCTGATCATATAAGTGTGGGCTCATTTCTGAGCTTTCTGTTTTGTTCCATTGATCTATGTGTCTGTTTTTGCACCAGTACCATACTGTTTTGAGTACTGTAGCTTTGTAGTATAGTTTGAAATCAAAGAGTGTGATACTTCCAGCTTTGTTCTTCTTTCTCAAGAATGCCTTGGCTATTCATTGTCTCTTGTGTTTCCATACAAATTTTAGAACTATTTATTCTAGTTCTGTGAAAAATGTAATTGGTATTTTGATAATGATTGCACTGAATCTGTAAATTGCTTTGGGTAGCATGGTAACAATACTGATTCTTCCAATCTATGAGCATGGTATATTTTTCTCTTTGTGTCATTTTTCAATGTTTTTCATCAATGTCTTACAGTTTTTGGAATACAGGTCTTTCACCTCCTTAGTTAGATTTATTCCTAGTTATTTCATTTTTTCTGATGTGATGGTAAATGGGATTGTTCTCTTAATTTCACTTTCTGATAGTTCATTGTTGGTATATAAAAAAGCAACACATTTCTACCTATTAATTTTGTATCCTGCAACTTTACTGAATTCATTGATGAGTTCTAATAGGTTTTGGTGGTGTCTTTAGGATTTTCTATATATAGTATCATGTCATCTGCAAACAGTGACAGTTTTACTTCTTCTTTTCCAGCTTGGATTCCTTTCATTTCTTTTTCTTGTCTGACCACTGTGGCTAGGACTTTGAATATTATGCTGAATAAAAGTGGTGAGAGTGGGCATCCTTGTCTTATTCCTGATCTTAGAGGAAATGCTTTCAGCTTTTCACTGTCTGATGATAAGCTGTGGGCTTGTCATATATGGCCTTTATTATGTTCCTTCTACACCCACTTTGTGGAGAGTTTTTTTTACTATAAATGGATGTTAAATTTTGTCAAAAGCATTTTCTGCATCTATTGAGATGATCACACGATTTTTATTCTTCAATTTGTTAATGCGTTGTATCACGTTGATTGATATATGGATAATGAACCATTCTTGCATTCCTAGGATAAATCCCACTTGATCATGGTGTATGATCCTTTTAATGTATTGTTGGATTCAGTTTGCTAATATTTTGTTGAGGACTTTTGCATCTATGTTGATCAGTGATCAACACAGAAATTTGAAAATTACTGTGGCCTGTAATTTTCTTTCCTTGTGGTGTCATTTTCTGGTTTTGGTATCAGCGTGGTGTCTTTTTCTGACTTTGGTATCAGGATACTGCTGGCCTCACAGAATGGGTTTGGAAGTGTTCTTTCCTCTGCAATTTTTTGGAACAGTTTGAGAGCATAGGTGTTAACTCTTTTCTAAACGTTTGGTAGAATTCACCCGGGAAGCCATCTGGTCCTGGACTTTTGTTTATTGGCAGTTTTTAAAAAAAATGAAATTCAGTTTCATTACTAGTCATTGGTCTGTTCATACTTTCTATTTCTTCCTGGTTCAATCTTGGGAGAGTGCACATATCTAGGAATTTTTCCTTTTCTTCTAGCTTGTCCACTTTGTTGGTGTATAGTTGTTTGTAGTAATCTCTTAGGATCCTTGTATTTCTGTAGTGTTTGGTTGTAACGTCTCCTTTTTCATTTCTGACTTTATTGATTTGGGCCCTCTCTCTTTTTTCTTGCTGAGTCTGGCTAAAGGTTTATCAATTTTATTTATCTTTTCAAAGAACCAGCTCTTAGTTTCATTGATCTTTTATATTGTTTTTTCAGTCTCTATTTCATTTATTTCTGCTCTGACCTTTATTATTTCTTTCCTTTTACTAACTTTAGGTTTTGTTTTTTCTTCTTTTTCTAGTTTCTTTGGGTGCAAGTTTAGATTGTTTGAGATTTTTCTTGATGAGTCTGGCTAAAGGTTTATTCAAAACCACATATATATTATTATTCCAATTTTGTAAAAGGATGTTTCACATTTTACTAGAATTACCTCTGGTGAATTTTTACTTTAGATTAGCTTTACATAGCTTTCACCTTCATAAGAGCTTAATTCACATCAAAATCATTAAAGAAAAAATTAACGACCTGCATGTTAGTAAAATTTAACAAGTTAATATAAGGAGACTGTCTGGAAGATCTCTGTTTTAGTTCCAGGCATACAATACTGAGTTCTTTCCTGCACAATGTCCACAACATGCCTTTGCTCAAAAGGCAGGTAACAAAAACACACTGGGAAAACAGTTTAGTTGGTTAGAAATATTTTCTTTCATCTTAATTCTTCAATTTAACTTAGCTCTGTTCCTATGGTAATATTAATAGCATACAACCGACTTAATAGTCCCTTTGCAAATCCTAAGATGTGCTGTGAAAGAGTACAAAATCATAAACAGTGTTTGATAATCAATCTAATACTATTGCAAAAAGTTCAACCTAATTGCATTCTTCTTTAATCCTATTTTTATTTTTTAAAAAAAATTATTTATTTATTTTTGGCTGTGTTGGGTCTTTGTTGCTGTGTGCGGGCTTTCTCTAGTTGCAGCGAGCGGGGGCTACTCTTCATTGTGGTGTGCGGGCTTCTCATTGTGGTGGCTCCTCTTGTTGTGGAGCACGGGCTATAGGCACGTGGGCTTCAGTAGTTGTGGCACGTGGGCTCAGTAGTTGTGGCTCACGGGCTCTAGAGCGCAGGCTCAGTAGTTGTGGTGCACAGGCTTAGTTGCTCTGTGGCATGTGGGATCTTCCCGGACCAGGGCTCGAACCTGTGTCCCCTGCATTGGCAGGCAGATTCTTAACCACTGCGTCACCAGGGAAGCCCCAATCCTATTTTTAAAAGTCATCAGTTCCGGATACAGAGTGAAGTCAGATTGTTAAGTAGTTATAATTTAGAAACTTAGTCTACAGACTGCTCTCCTACTCTTTGCTCATTCAATTATCAAAATATGTATTGTGTGCCAATTACATGAAAAGTTATTGTGATTAAGTTACAAATGTCTATGAGTTTAGACTCTTGGAGTGGAAATAAAGGTTTTAAAAAGACTAATTAAAGAAAAGTCAGGTGAGACTAAAGAATTATCGACAACTTTATTAAGTGTATTAACGCCACTGTGGTTATATATAAAAATGTCCATAATTTTCAGAATTTTATATTGAAGTGTGCAGTGTAAAATGACATCTATATCTTGGATTTCCTTTCAAATACTTCAGTACAGATAAAAGAAAGCAAACGTGGCAAAAATCTTTAAATACTGAATCTGGATGATAGGTTCATTGTCTAGTTTTTGCATGTGTTCAAAAATTTCATTAAAGTATTAGGAAAAAAAGGCAGTCATTTCTCTAATTGTGTAATTGGCAAGCTCCCCTAACTACTCTGTGTCTCAGTTTCACCATCCTTAGAATAGAGATAATACTGCTGCCTACCTCATATGGTTGTTCAATACTGCCGTTTCTCTGGGAGAACTAGTTTAGGATTTTAAGGACCATCAAGAGCACATCCACTCAGCTCTCTGCAGTACTGGCAATATGACTGGGCCTTACCCAGCCCCATGAACATGGTGGTGACTCTACTAGGACTTTGGTACGGAGCAGTTGTGTGGCTTGAGAAGGTGGATCTAAGATACAGAAGATAAAAGTCTCTTGCCTCAGGTGAAGCTTTTCTTCTTTGCCTTGAACCAAAGTTGGTTTTTTGAGGTTTCTAAGAATGAGATCCTTTTTGGAAGTTACCAGCAACATCTGAGTAACAAACCAGGTTAAAAGGTAGCTCAAGTGTGGCCCCTGTTTCCTGCTTTTTCCTTGTCCATTTAAGAGATGTAATAGAAGAGTACACATGATGAGCTTCTGGATAGAAAAACAGATTTACCTGATCTAGCATTAACAGTGATAAGACCAGTGATTTGGGACAAAGGAAGGGAAGAAGCCTTGTGCAGAGTACCACTTGCTTATTCTTTTCCACTTAGTCCTACCATCTTGAACCCACAGCCCATATGTGGGCCAGAGTTAGGCAAATTCCAAGGAGTAATGGGTTCACATGAAGCAGGAAAGTGAGGGACGAGAAGAGGAGAAAAAAAAAAATCCAAATGACTGCAGTAAAGAAGGCCACGAAGTTTCTGGGGAAATTCAACAAACTGATTCTAAGTTACGTAAGGCCTATATGAACTGGGCACTGCTTGAAAGTATTTGGTGGTAAAGGAGCTAAATATCAAAGATAAGCCATGCTTTTAGAAAATAAACTGTGTACAAAGCCTAGGTATTTCCTTTTTTTTCTCTCTCTCTCTTTTTTTTTTAAACACAAAATGAATAAAAACAGCCAAAGGAAATATCTTTATAGATATATTTATGGAGTAGCAATTAAAAGAGCACTGTAATGTTAGCTGAGCAATTGTATCTAATTTTTTATACTTACATTCTACTTCTAGAAGGCCTCCAGATAAAAATAAATACAGAATCAGACTACTTATCACTTCCACTGCTCCCACCCTGGTCCATGCCACCATCATGTCTTGTCTGGGTTACTGCAATAGCCTCATAACCAGCTCATTGCTTCTACCCTTGTCCTGCTAGAAACTATTCCCAAAAAAGCAGCTAGAATATTCCTTTTGAACTATTAGATCATGTCACTCCTTGTCGCAAAACCCTTTCATGGCTCCTCATGTCACTTAGAGTCAAAGTCTTTATAAAAGCCCAATAAAGGCCTACTGATTTCCATATCACCTCTCCCTCTTACTTGGCTGACCTTTTCTACATCTCATTGGTTCTATGCTGTTTTACTTAACCATGCCAGTCATAGTCCCACTGCAGAGCCACTCCTCCACTTACTGCTACGTCTCCCAGGAATCACTTTCCAGAGAGAGAGACACACATGGCTTAGTCCCTCCGTTCCTTCAAATACTACTTCAGCAGTTAAAACCTTCCTTAAATTCCCTATTTTACACAGCAACACTCCTTCCCACCTCCAACATTCCCATCTCCCTTCACTGGTTCATTTTGTGTCATAGCATGTATTACCAACTGTGATACTACATATTTTATTTATTTGTCTTGTTTTCCCACTAGAATAAGCTCTATGATGGCATGGCTTTTTAATTAATGCTGTATCCCCAGTCACTAAAACAAGGCCTGGCATTCAATAAATATGTTGAATAGTTTATTTACCTTAATTCATGACAAAAACTAGGAGCTTTTTATCTATACCTCACACATTACGGATTTATAGTGTAGATCAGTCTTCAGGTACATTATACACTAGGAATACCTCTAAAATAACCTATTTGCTCAGAAAAGTGAAAATTCTCTTCTCAAGACCTGTGATTTGCGCTTATCTTTTCAACCATAGTTTTTATACACATAGTATATTAATATACATAAGTTATATGAAAAACATACAACTTAAAAAATTGGACAACCTAGAAGAAATGGATAAGTTTCTAGAAACACACAGCCCACCAAAATTGAGTCAAGAAGAAACATAATTTGAACAGACTGATCACTAAAAGTGAACATAGAACCTGTAATAAAAAAAAAACCTCCCTGCAAACAAAAGTCCAGGACCAGACAGCTTCACTGGAGAATTCTGCCAAACATACAAATAAGAACTTATACCTATCCTTCTCAAACTATTTCACAAGATTGAAGGGAGGGAACACTCCCAAGTTCATTCTATGAGGCCACCATCAACCTGATACCAAAACCAGACAAAGACACTACTAAAAAAGATTACAGGCCAGTATCTTGGATGAATATAGATGCAAAAATTCTCAAAAAAAAATTAGCAAACCAAATCCAACAATACATAAAAAGGATCATACACCATGATCAAGCTGGATTCATTCCAGGGTCACAAGGATGGTTCAACGTATGCACATCTATCAACGTGATACACCACATAAACAAAAGGAAAGACAAAAACTACATGATCATCTCAATAGATGCAGAAAAAGCATTTGACAAAATTCAACACACATTCATGATAAAAACTCTCACCAAAATGGGTATACAGGGAACATATCTCAACATAATAAACACCATTTACAACAAACCCACAGCTAACATAATACTCGACAGAGAAAAGCTGAAAGTCTTTCCGCTAAATTCAAGAATAAGACAAGGATGCCCACTCTCACCATTTCTATTTAATATTGTACTAGAAGTCTTAGTGACAGAAGTCAGACAGGAAAAAGAAACAAAAGGTATCCAAATTGGAAGAGAAGAGGTAAAACTGTCACTATTTGCAGGTGACAAGATACTCTACATAGAGAACCCTAAAGTCTCCATACAAGAACTATTAGAATAAGTGAATTCATCAAGGTAGCAGGATACAAAATTAATATACAGAAATCTGTTGCATTTCTTTACACAAACAATGAAATATCAGAAAGAGAAAGTAAAAAAAAAAAAAATCCCATTTAAAATTGTGACCAAAAAAAAAATCTAGGAATAAGCCTTATCAAGGAGGTGAAAGACTTACACACTGAAAACTACAAAACACTGATAAAGGAAACTGAAGTTGCTTAAAAGAAATGGAAAGGTATCTCATGCTCTTGGGTTGGAAGACTTAATATTGTTAAAATGGCCACACTATCCAAAGCAATCTACAGATTTAATGTGATTCCTATCAAAATACCCATGACATTTTCCACAAAACTAGAACAAATAATCCTAAAATTTTTATGGAACTACAGAAGACCCAGAATGGCCAAAGCAATCCTGAGGAAACAGAACAAAGCTGGAGGGATAACCCTTCCAGACTTCAGACAATACCACAAAGCTACAGTAATCAAAACACAATGGTAGTGACACAAAAACAGACATATAGATCAATGGAACAGAATAGAGAGCCCAGAAATAAACCCACGCACCTATGGTCAATTAACCTACGACAAAGGAGGCAAGAATATACAGTGGAGAAAAGATAGACTCTTCAACAAGTGGTGTTGGGAAAACTGGACAGCTACATGTAAATAAATGAAGTCAGAACACTCCCTCACACCATACACAAAAATAAACTCAAAATGGTTTAAAGACATAAGTATAAGACATGACACCATAAAACTCTTAGAAGAGAACATAGGCAAAATATTCTCAGACATAAACTGTAGCAATATTTTCTCAGATCAGTCTCCCAAGGCAAAGAAATAAAAGCAAAAATAAACAAATGGGACCTAATCAAATTAAAAGCTTTTGCATAGCAAAGGAAACCATCAACAAAACCAAAAAACAAACTGTGGAATGGGAGAAAATATTTGTAAACGATGTGATTGACGAGGGGTTAATCTCCAAAATACACAAACAGCTCATACAACTCAATATCAAAAAAACAAACAACACAATAAAAAAATGGGCAGAAGACCTAAACAGACAGTTCGGTAGAGGTCTTCTTAGACCTAAGAAGACATCCAGATGGCCAAGAGGCACATGAAGAGATGTTCAACATCACTAATTATTAGGGAAATGCAAATCAAAACTACAATGAGATTATCACCTCACACCAGTCAGAATGGCCATCATCAAAAAGTCTACAAACAATAAATGCTGGAGAGGGTATGGAGAAAAGGGAACCCTCCTGCACTGTTGGTGGGAATGTAAATTGGTACAGCCACTATGGAGAACAGTATGGGAGGTTCCTTAAAAAACTAAAAATAGATCTACCATATGATCCAGCAATCTCACTCTTAGGCATATGTGTGGAAAAGTGAAAACTCCAATTTGGAAAGATACCAGCACCCCAATGTTCATAGCAGCACTATTTACAAAAGCCAAGACATGGAAACAACCCAAGTGCCCATCAACAGATGATTGGTTTAAGAAGATGTGGCATACATACACAATGGAATATTACTCATCCATAGAAAAGAATGAAATATTGCCATTTGCAGCAACATGGATGGACCTAGAGAATATCATACTAAGTAATTCAGACAGAGAAAGACAAATATTATATGTTATCACTTACATGTGGAATCTAAAAAATTATATAAATGTATCTATATATAAAACAGAAACAGACTCACAGACATAGAAAACAAACTTATGGTTACCAAAGGGGAAAAGGAGGCGAGGAGGGATAAATTAGGGGTATGGGATTAACAGATACAAACTACTATACATAAAATAGATAGGCAACAAGGATTTACTGTACAGCACAGGGAAGTATATTCAATATCTTATAATAACCTATAACGGAAAATAATCTTAAAAAATATACAAGTGAATCACTTTGCTGCACACCTGAAACTAACAGTATTATAAACCAACTATACTTCAATAAAAAAATTTTAGAAAGAAATAAAAACACACACACAACTTCAATATATATATATAAATTTCATATGATATTGCTTGTATGTGGAATCTAAAAAAAAGGGTACAAATGAACTTATCTACAAAACAGATATAGAGTTACAGATGCAGAAAACAAACTTATGGTTACCAGGGGATTGCGTGGGGCAGGGATAAATTGGAAGACTGGAATTGACATATACACACTACTATATATATTCAGTAAAATAGATAACTAATAAAGACCTACTGTATAGCACAGGGAACTCTACTCAATACTCTGTAATGGCCTATATGGGAAAAAGAATCTAAAAAAGAGTGGATATATGTATATGTATAACTGATTCACTTTGCTGTATACCTGAAACTAACACAACATTGTAAATCAACTAAACTCCAATAAAAATTAAAAAAAAAAATCACTGGAAAGAGATATCTTATCCTCTTTCTAGCGTAAGAATTTCCCTATGAATCAAACAACCAACACAATTTTTGACAGCCTTTTACAAAAACCTACAACATATAGATTCAATGTGTTAGACTGGGCAATTCTTTGAAAACAATATTAACATCCTATGAGCTTAAGAAATATTCCTCAAGGTCTAACTGCAGAGTGCTGAAAACTCTTCATCTTTCTCTGGGATTTCCATTGGACTGTTTAGGACAACTGAGACCCAAAGGCTTCTGATGTCTTGGTCATGAAGACCTTTTCTCTCTTCTGTGGTTCAGAATTGGCAAACTTTATCCGTGGCAGAAACTCCAGTATGTTTCCTTTCATTTCAGAGGATCCAAAATTATTTATTTGATGTAGTAAGTAGTATCAGTGTAAAAATGTGAAACACAGCCACCTTAAATTAGAGTTAATACAGCTAAGTTTAATTAACTACAGAAAAGGAGAATACGTAAGAACTTGGTACTTTAAAAAGATGCACTTAAAACGGTTGAAGTCTTTCTCAATGATGTAAAGGAGCTCAAAGAATGCAATTTTTTCCTTTTCTAAGCTGGTAAAAGCTAAAATAATCTACATCATTGCATGAAATTCTTTCAGATCACTTCTAATTTTCTTAGTCTATGTTCAATATCAAATGTGTTTACAGTCACATAACACTTTTTGATAACATATTTCCTCCCCTCAGAAACGTTAATGAATGACAACAGCCAAATCAAACAAAGAAAACAAACACTTTAGAGAAGTGCTGTCCAATAGAACTTTCTGCCATGCTGGAAATGCTCTGTTCTATGCTGTCCAAAATGGTAGCCACTAGCCACATATGGCTATGGAGCACTTGAAATGTGGCAAGTACAACTAACTGAATCTTTAATTTTATTCAAGTAATTAAAATTTAAACAGCTATATGTGGCTAGTGGCACAGCTTTAGAGATTCCAGAAATAAGTCACGGGGCTATAATAGTATTCCTTATTAGCTTTCTTAGGATCCATTAATTAAAAGTAATTTCCAAGAATTTGCTTTACAAATTCACTTACTCAATTACCATCTAAGAATTATCATCATCCTCAAATCCCAGATGTTATTAAAAAAAGGTTTATTTAAATAAGACTGACATTTAAAATTGTTATTTAACATATTATTAAAAGATAATCTTAACAGTACTAAGGACAAGAAAACTGAGTGAGTTTTACAGAGAAATGATGAAAAATATTTGATTCTTCCCTTCCTCTATCTACATCCCAGCAGCAAGTCTTCTTGGCTCTACTTCCAAAATATATTCCAAATCCATTCACTTTTTAAAATCTTCTTTTCCTCCACCATACTCCAGGCTACCATCATCTCTTGCCTAGATTATTGCAACAGCTTCCCTTTAGTCTCCCTGCTTCCTCTCTGTTCATTCTTAGAATTCATTCATTACACAGCAACCAGTGATTGTCTTAAAATGCAAATTAGATCACCTTACGCTTGTCCTTAAAAATTTTTCAATGACTTCTTCCATTCTTAGGATATAGTCCAAACTTTATTCCACAAGCCCACCTAACCAGCACCATTCCTTCCTCCTGCTACATCTCAGAGCTCACTGTGACACCACTTTTCACACTTCACATGGTCCTGCCATACTTTCTTTCCTATTGCTCCAACAGGCCCAAAATTTGTCTGGCCTAAGGCCTTGGTGCTGTTTATTTCTGCTTGGAATGCTATTTTCTCAGATCTTCAGATAGGTGACTCTTGTCGTTCAGGCTGCAGCTCAAATGTCCTTTTCAGAAGAGGTTTTTCCCTCACCACTCTATCTCATGTTGCCACCTAGTCACTATTACATAGTCCTCTTTTATTTTCAGATTTTCTCTTACTTTCACAACCGAAATAATCTTTGTTTACTTGTTTCTGCCTATCTTTTCCCACTGGAATGTTGAATCCATGGAAACAGGGAGCTTGTCTTCACTGCTCTGGCACATAGTAAGCTCTCAATATTTGGAGGGAAAAAAAACCAGACTTTTTTATAACTATCATCTTAGGTCATACATAAATTGATCAAATTGGGTGAACTCTTCCAAGGCTGCCTCGGAACTAACACATTAAAATGGAAATAATTTAATCCCTTCATTCAAAAGCTGCTCAACAGCTTCTTTTAACACATAAAAAATATTTTACTTTGACAATCTTTTGTTGAGTTTTATCTTCCTATCCTCTAACAGTTCTCAGTCATGGTAAGAATGGACCTATGGACTAAAGAGAACCCTAATTCCTCTCAGCAGCCCTCAGAGGAGATTAGTTTCTTCAGCAGTTTAGTCTCCTTCCTTCTCAATGACCTTGAAGCTATCCCCATGGAGCCACTTTAAATTTGTCAGTTTTAAGGTAAGGAGTCTGTTGGGTATGGTATCTCTTCTCTAAAGGCAACCATCTCTCGGGGCGCGAGGACGGGTCAGAATCCCAATATGTTTTAGTATACATATTCTGTAAATGGGCTTTTTAAAGCAAATAATAAAAGTTAAGCTCTCAAAAGTGAAATGTTATTATCACATGTATTTATTACCCAATGATGGGGAAAAGTATTTCAAGAAAAATAAGGCTCAGGGTTGCTGGAGATAATACCTTCAAGACATTTCCTACCTTCTTAGGTAGTAATATGAAATGTCCAAAGAATTTTTAATGTGTTTTAAGATGTATTTTTAAATTGCCTTATCAGCTGTTGGGTCTTAGTAGACTGAAGTTGAAAAAACAATACAAAGGTAAGAAGACTCTCACTCACTGCAGGTGCCAAATCAGCAAACCAAATCTAAGAATTATTAATAGACTTTCTACTACCAAGAGGGGATATAAGCAGGCATAGTCATAAAATTGGTCAATCTAGATACATGTAGTTAGAGTTGTAACAAGAAAATCACCCTTATACAAAATCTCTCTAACCTGCATCTTTTAAAAAAGTACTGCCCCCCAAATAGTATTTCATCCAAAAAAGGTTTATGCAAGATATTTATATAGTCCAGGAAAGCATAAACCAGATGATGACAATGTACCTATGCCTACTGTTTAAGAATAAGTATTTTTAGTGACTGAGTCTATTAGCTATTATTATCATAAATCTTATTGTCCATTAAGTCTCATTTTTCCTAAGGAGTCTGAAATACAGCATTTTAATAGGCAGTACTCAACTTGACAGGTTAAATCCTAAAAATGCATAATTAAATTTGTTGTTTTGAACTTCTAAGTACAATTTCCTGTAGAACAATTATAGAAGAAACTCAGCCGATTTAACCTCTAATACAGTTGAATGAGTACTTATTTTATTTCTGCTTTTACTGTTGATCAAGAAGGTAGGTATCCTAGCCCCCTGTAGAGAAGTGAGCTCTGAAGGTAGAGGACTGTATTTTACCCTCTGCGAGGCATTTTTGTACCTCTTTGATACTCATCAGTTGTTCCGAACACCTAAGATATTGGTAAGGTGGCTACAGTCACTCTTGAGAGTACGTGTGTATATGAAACCCAGGAATCAAGCAAAACAAAATGCCAATTATCCTCTCAGAACAGTACCCTTGAAAAGTTCCCACAATTCAAGGTTATGGTTTTAGTTCTTTTCTTTAAAGACATGAAAATAACTGAATACAATAAAATAACAGTCTGAATTGTATGAATTATTTAAAGAAATTCAACACAAAGCCTGGAAACATAAAGCTTGTGACTTGGTAGGTTTCATATCCCCCTTTTCTATCTACAAAATGGTTGAGTCTTCATTGAACCTGAGTCTGATGTTTAAATGATTATGGAATGAAATAAGAATAGGCTTTATCAGAGTTACCAAAAAAACAACTTGGTTTAAAACATTTTCAAATTTGTTTAAATAAAACTAGTTTCCTTTAAGTTTTTAACATCCATATTAATACTTCCAATATTACTAGAGTATCTCAAGATATTTTCAAAAATAAAGTTGAGATCAACTTCTTACCAAATATATAAAGATTATTTATACGATAGTCTTAGAGACAAGTAGATTGGGATGCTAATAAAAGGGGTAGGTACACTTTGTCAATTGTACCTCAGTACAGCAGAAAAAAAAAGTGGTAGCGGTGAGGAAGGGAGGGAGAGAAAAAGCAAAGATGTGATGTACCACTATTTTGCCTATATAACCTTTATCCATCCAGTTATTAAAACACTTAAAAGGAACCAGGCACTTTGCAAGACTTGTTCTTACCTGGACAAAAGACACGCATTTTTAGATGGCTGCTGAGAACTGCTATCTGATCTCAAGAAAAATCTAATTGATACTTGCTGAATTCAAACCACCCCCCCCCCCCACATTGGTCTCATCAGTAGTAAGTGCTCACTGACTGAATCTTTCTAACTTCCAGGTCACTTGGGCCTCGAACCATACATTCAACTCTGACAAAGAGTCTCTAACCTGATCAAGACCAACTTACAGCCTTGAACAGCCTCTTTTGCCACATAAAATCAAAGTAACGAAATGAAATGGCTTGGTGTGAAAAGCTGGGGAAATACACAGCCCACTGGAATGATGAAGCCATGCTCCAGATACAACTTGGAGCTATATGCTTATCTCCCACCCTTGTGATTCAAACACAGAGTTAAGAATACATATCTATCTATCTTACCTAGCATTAAACCAGGACCTTCACTCCATCCTGTTCAACATAATGTATTTATTGCAAAAGGAAGAACACTGCTCTTAGAGAAAAATAATGCTGCACATCACTTGCTTCAGTTTCCTTTCTATAAAATAGGAATAATAATAGCTGTCCCGACTAATTCACAGGGTCATTGAAAGGATCAAATAAGATAGTGAATGTGAAAGTACTTGCAAACTGCTAAACTATTATTGCTAAGTTGTTCCTTTTTTGAACTTTTGAGCTTTCCTCTACCTCATAGTTTAATTGCAAGGTTAGTTAGAATATCCAGATACAGAAAATCTGCATTAATAGGAATTTTGGAGAGGGTGGTAGATAAATAATGGAAAATACTGATTAGGACAATGGGCCAGAACATAGGAAGTTAGCCCCAGAATTGCAGTAAAGTCTTGATGCAAAACCACTACCGTTAGGGCTTACTCTTTGCAGACACCGGCCAGTTCCCCCAACACACGCAAACACCAAGCTGTACTGTGCTACTTTTAGGTGAATCACTGGGGATAAGCTGAGTCTGGAGATGCAAAGGGGAGGGACTTCCAATACTGATGATCAGGCTGTTCCCCAATCCCTTTAACAAACACTCCTCCTACTCTTTGTGCCTGGCCTAGTTAATCAAAACTATTCCCGGTAAGAAAATGGCTGTCAAAGATTTTTTGCAAGGAGAGTCTTGTAACTATGAGAAACCAGTAGCATACCTACTCCTTCCCCCACCACGAACTATTCTGAATGGATAGGTTCAGAAACAAAAAAACCGGATTACGGTTTGTTTCTCCCAAGACTCACTCTGGGCCTCACCCTCCAAGCTTCAGCTCTCCCACCCGTAAAATGAAGAATGACGGCGCCTGTCAACTCCATACCACTGCTACCGAAAGGATGGATGAGACAGTGCCTGGAAGGCGCCAGGAGTGCTGTCTGATAAACACTAAGTCCCTCACTGTTTATAAAGTATTATGATGAGTCCCGTTACGCCCTCCCACCTCAAAGGAATCGCCGGATTAGAACTGACACCCCCAGTCACTGAAAAGAGCAACGCTGAGGCGGGCGGGGCGTATCCGCACTGATTCTGTTTCGAGATGTGAAAAAGGAGGCGACCCTGCGCCCCGGGAGAGGAGGAGCGGGGAGAGAAGGTTGAACACACGGGCCGCGAAGAGCCTACCTGTTGTTCCGGATGCTGACCAGCACGCACAGCACCAGCTCTAAGTAGGTGCGTAGCACTTCCAGCCAACGGGTTGAGAGCTGCAGGGCTTCGACTTCCTCCCCGCCAGTCCCGGTGTCGACGCGGCCTCCATCGCCCGGGCCGCCTCCGCCGCTCAGGTAATTCTCCGCGGCGAATTCAACGCGCAGCTCTCGCACGAACCAGCCGCACTTGCGCATGAGGAATTCGAGCCGTGGCTGCTCCGAGGGCGAGACGCGGAGGCAGATGCGGAGCTGGGGCCACAGAGCCGGGTAGAAGAGGCACTCGCGCCAGTGCGAACAGGAGGCCGAGGCCCGTAACCGGTCGGACGCGGACAGGAAGGAGAAGATGTGCACGATTAGCTCGCTGGGCAGCGACGCGGCGCCTGCCGCTTGCCCGCACAGAGCCATTCGGCCCCGCCGCCGGCTGCCGGTCCTCGGCCGCCCCCGCAGTCCCCGGAGCAGCCCCCGCAGCCGTCGCAGCTGCTGCAGCCGCAGCCGCTGCCGCCGCCACCGCGCCACCCGGGCGGGCCCGGCTCGGGTTCGGGCTCCCGGCGGTCGGGGCTGCGGCACTGACAAGAACAACAACATCAATGACAAGGAAGAAGGGGGCGGAACCGTTGTGGGTCTCGGCGGAACCAAGTGCAGCACAAGTTGCGGAGAGGGGGAATGGCCTCTGCGGGGGTGGCCTCCAGATAGCCAGGCTCTGGCCTCTCTAACTCTACTCATGCGCATCCAAGGCCTGCACACTAAGGAACTTCAAAACCCTCGCTTGGACTGGTTAGGGGCCCGGAAGCGGCAGGATTTATTGTAAGGAAACGGCAGCCCTCCCCGCGCCTGGAGGCGGAGGCAGAGCAGTGGTAGGAGCTGAGTTTGACGTCACCGATGGTGGGAGGAGCCCTGCGTGACTGGGCGCGACTTCCGGAAGAAGGGAGCGCCAGATTGACTGCAGGGAAGGGAGATGCAGCACGTGATACCTGACGCAGGCAGGCCGACCGGCGGGGCGGGGCGGGGCGGGGCGGGGCGGGGCGGGGCGGGAAGTGCTGGTGGTGCCGGCGATGGGCGCCCCCTCCCGTCTCACAGAGGCCGCCGAGTCCCGTCAAGTCTGTAAGTCGGTTAACTTGGGCGCTCAGGCGGTGGAAGTGGCGGAACTCGCGTTGGTGCAAGGGCTCGTGACGCTTCTCATTATACGTTTCTCTGTTGCTGGGATGAGGACTCAAGAGCCAGAGTGGTGGCTTGGGTCTTTGTCAGCCGTCCCACCTGCCCGGAGTATTGTTGCGAGTTTCTGAGAGAGAGCCGCTAAGGAGGGGGAGCGGGCGCAGTCGCGGGCTTCCCCGGAGGGGCTGCGTCGCGTAGAGGAGAAGCGCGGGGCGGGGCGGCTGGAGGCCGGACCGAGGTCGCGAGTGGACTCCCCCCATTCCTTGTTCGGACCTCGAAGTGGACCTGCGCGTACACCTGGTGTGTGGGGAAGGAGTGAGGACAGCGCCACCCTTTGGATTTAGAGGGAGAGGAGAAAAAAAGGCAAATGAGTTAGGTTTGTTGGTTGATAATCAGCCTCTTCTCCGCGGTTTGAGAGAGGCTCCGAGTTCCGGGTTTTGAGGCCCTAGGTGTAAAGAAGCTGATTGTTATGGTAAAGGTTTTCTTTAGCTTGGCGCCCCTAATTTGAGAGAGGGATTTTCGAAAGAGTGTATCTTAACTTCATCGCAACTTGGGAAGTAGTTAACTGATTGTAAGGGGCAGTGAAGTCAGAAAAGGAGTAAGTGATTTTATGTAATAATTGAGGATTGCTTTAGTGAGGCTGCCGCTTCAAAGCCTTAACTGTGATCTTGGAACAGCTTAGTTTTCTAGTGATTAACTCCAAGAAGCTGTTCTACTAGATATTTTTAGCTCTTTGAAGGCAAAACTCTCCGTTCATGGTGCTTTGATGACTTTTGGTGTCTTGCACATACCACGTTGCCAGTGATGTGTTATCTTCATTTTGGTACCTGTAGAAAAAAAAGAAAAAAGCTAGCCTTCATGGTAGCTCACTTCTCTGAACCTCTTGTCTGCAAGAGATTGTTCTATGTAATTATTATTATATTTTTATGAATGAGCACTAATAGAAACAGCAGTGAAATAGGAAGTTGAGACTTGGATTTAACTTTTTTATATTTTAAACTTATTGAAATATTTTTAAGTGAACCATGGACGTCTGGCTCTCCCACTTATAAGTACTTTAGTATGCATCTCTAAAAGCATATTACTATATAACAAAAATATTATCACACTTAAATAACTTCTGTTATCTAATAACCCATCTTCAAATTTATCTAGTTATCTCCCAAATGTTCTTTATAGCTGTTTTGTCCAAACCAGGATCCGATTAAGGACCACACTTGTTTTTGTTTGTATTTCAAGTCTCTTTTAATCTAGAATAGTCACCGCCCAACACACACTTTTTTCTTTTTTTGTCTCTCTGATTAGCTAAAGAGAGGAGGCTTATTGTCCTGTAGAATATCTCCCTTTCTGTAATTGTTTGACTACTTTCTCTTGGTGTTTAGCTTACTATTCTAGTACCTGAATTTCTAATAAACCGGGACATTAATGCTAAAGGCTTGATTAGGTTAATTTTGATCTTCCTCCATATAAAGTTCTGTGTTTTGTTAAACCTTAAAACAAAATCTGTGAGATGTTATTTTTTACAAATGTCCAACTTCTCCATCAACCACTCACTTAATGGCCTTAATAATTGATAATTCTTGCCTGAATCTTAATTGTATTATGGGTTCCAAAATGATAATTTCTAATTCTTTCATTCCATCTACATTTATTAATTTGCATTCTTCTGTATAGGAGAAGCTTTCTTTCACAAACTGACAACATTTAGTTACCCTGAAATACAGCTCCTATTGAAAAGGCAGAAAAAATGCTTCGTTCTTTTTCTTTTATTACCAGTTTTGAAAGTAAGTTATATGGCTTCAAAGAGTGACAAACGAGTTTTTCTAGCTTTAATTTTTTCTGAACGTCCCATTCTCATTACATTTTTGTTATGTTTTAATCAATCATTCTTTTCAGTTCTCAGATTTTGATACTTCTAGAACTCTTCACAAAGAACTCTGTGTAATTATTATTATAATTTTTAAAAATTCCTTGAGCATTTTTAGTAGAGGTAACACTGGACTGGGTGGGAACGTGAGGCTGGATTTTGGTCTTTTTTCTTTTTTACTTTTGTCGTGATCTAGCTGGGTGACATTTAAACAAGTTGCTTAACCCTTTGGGGCCTCACTTTCTTCAGCTGTATAAGTAGAGAGTTTTGGCAAGGTTCCCTGCAGCTCTGATGTTCTGACTTTTTTAAAAAAACCCTATTTTACTGAGATATATTTTTCATATATAATTCATTCATTTCAAGTATACACCTTAACAATTTAGTAATTTTATCAAATGGTACAACCAACACTGTAAATCGGTTTTAGAACATTTTCATCCCTTTAATAAGATTCCACATACCCATTTACAGCTAATCCTCACTTCTTCCTTCAGGAAGCCACTAATGCACTTTCCATCTCTATAAATTTGCCTTTTCTGAACATTTGATATAAATGGAATCATACAATATATGATCTCTTGTGTCTGGCTTCTTTCACTTAGCATAATTTTTTTTTAAAATAAATTTATTATCTATTTATTTATTTATTTTTGGGTGTGTTGGGTCTTCGTTTATATGCGAGGGCTTTCTCTAGTTGCGGCAAGCGGGGGCCACTCTTCATCGCGGTGCGCGGGGCCTCTCACTGTCGCGGCCTCTCTTGTTGCGGAGCACAGGCTCCAGACGCGCAGGCTCAGTAGTTGTGGCTCACGGGCCCAGTTGCTCCACGGCATGTGGTATCTTCCCAGACCAGGGCTCGAACCCGTGTCCCCTGCATTGGCAGGCAGATTCTCAACCACTGCGCCACCAGGGAAGCCCAACATAATATTTTTGAGGTTCATCCATGATGTAGCATGTGTCATTAATTCATTCCTTTTTATTGCTGAATAGAATTTCATTTTATTTATTTATTTATTTTTGGTCTACCTATTTACCAGTTGATTAACATTTATTTTTTTTTTTTTTTGGCCCTGCTTAGTTCCCTGATCAGGGATTGAACCAAGGCCCTGGCAATGAAAGCGCAAGTCCTAACCACTGGACCGCCAGGGAATTCCCTGATTAACATTAAGGTTTCTAGTTTTTGGCTATTATGAATACCATTTCTGTAAATATTCATGTCCAAGTCTTTTGTGAACATATGTTTTCATTTCTCTTGGGTAGATACCTAGAAGTGAAAATGATAGGTTGTTTGATAGTTCTATGTGTAGCTTTTGGAGAAACTTCCAAACTGTTTTCTAAGGTGATTGTATCATTTTCCAGTCCTAACAGCAATGTATGAGGGTTCCTAGTCTCTGACTCTTTGATGATTTGGAGATATTCTCTGATTGATTTGAGACCGATATTTTTCCTTATTGTTAGTGTTTTACTAACAACAAACTACCTTCTCCTTGGATACCATTAATAATTAATCTTTATTATTAGGAGTAGTTCCTAAAGGAAATAAAAATACAGATAGTCTCCAAAGTAGATGGTTCTACTTATGATTTTTCAACTTTACAGTAGTGCAAAAGCAATATGCATTCAGTAGAAACCATACTTAGAATTTTGCTCTTTTCCCGGGCTAGTGATACGTGGTAAGATACTCTCTCATGATGCTGGGGAGTGGCAGTGAGCCACAGCTCCCAGTTGGCCCCATGATATTGAGGGTAAACAACCGATAGACTAAAAAACCATTCTGTTTTTCACTTTCAGAACAGTATACAATAAATTAAATGAGCTATTCAACACTTTATTATAAAATAGGCTTTGTGTTAGATGATTAGCCAACTGTAGGCTAATGTGTTCTGAGCATGTTTAAGGTAGGCTAGGCTAAGCTATGATGTTTGGTAGGTTAGGTATATTAAATGCATTTTTGACATTTTCAATTTATGATGGATTTACTGGAACATAATCTCATTATAAGTCAGGAAGGACCTCTATATCAATCTGCTATAAAATAAAATTAAGCTTCTTAGTGTTGTTTTTGAATTTTTAAAACTTCATTTAATTTTCATATTAAATGAAGGATGGTAGGAATACTGCTATTAATAACAGTGAGCTAAGACATGAACTAATAAGTTATGATCTTGCTCAGTTACAGTTAAAACACAGTACGTTTCAATGATGGCATACAATTTGTTTATTTTATTAAGCCAACATCTTTAATATTATTCCATTAAGTACTTATTGAGTATGTATATTCTTAGCATGTTAAGTGAGTTAGGTTATTTCTCTTGACATTTATTATACTATGTAAATTATAAATTATTTTTGGTAAACTTTTTGATAAAGTAACAAAATTGACTTCTTTAAAGGACAGAATGAAATCACATTTTGTGAAATTATAATGTCTGAGCTATGATTCAAAGCGTGGGAGGAAGTACTGACGTTATGAAGCCCATAAGTACTCAGTAGTACTAAGCTTCTGGTTCCAAAAGTGGCATATTGTCACTATAGCAACTACCCATGCTTATTTGGATTTGAAACCCAGGCAACGAATGGTGGATAAGAGTATAACATCAAGACGGATATGTACCCTGGTGGGTTGATATGCGTGACTGTTGATGGTCAAGTGTTCGTTCCGTTTTTCTTGTTATGTTTATTATGATTGATTCTTTTATAGAGATACCTTAATTCCTGTTAATGTATTTTTCTGGAGAGAAATTAAACATTCAATTTTCTTATGTTCTTCCTTTTCTAATATACTAAGCTTAATGCTTTCTCCAGTTTGGTTATTAAGATATTAAATATATTTTTACTCTAGCTTTCTCTCCATTGCCAAACAATAGTTATAAAAATATAACTTTTATTATGCTGAATCACTTGACATTTCATAACAGAAAAAAATCTGTGATACAGATTTTATTTTAGCTACATCATGAAAAGATGTTCAGGGCTACCAATAGACATGCAAACTGCCTAAATTCAAACATTTTTTGAAAGAATGTTTTTTTTTTTTCTGAGCAGTGTGTGGGTTTCAGACACTTTTGGCAGGTAGAGATGATGTAACTTCCTTCCAATTATCTATTATCTGCACCCATAAAGTTACTTAGAGGCACAGGAGCCTCCTGGGAGAATAGAACTGGGAACTTGATTCTTCCTCTCCACCCTTGTCTGACAGATTGGAATGGTTCCTAGTGAGGTCATATTACAGGAAAAAGAAATGAAGGATTGAAAGGCATTTGTCTTTAGGGTAGGGAAAGTCTGCACTGGTGAGCTGGATGCAGGACAAAGGACCAAGTCTGGTTTTTTTTTTTTTCCTAGTTGCACCATATTGTTGATGTCAGAACTGATCTTAACCAAGCCACTCACAAGTTGGTTGTGCAAATTTGTGAACTGGAGGATCTATATCAATAAAGCAGGGATTGATAGCTCATATCCTAAAGGAGACAGGAGCAATAAGAGAAGAATTGGGTCCTAAGCAATATGATAGGTAGTGGGGAGGACTGCGGCTTACCAGAGGATGCTTTTCCCAGTGGGAAACTGGGCTCTGTGTTTCCAGATTTCCTAGTTTTTCAAGATAAACTAAAATACTAAATTTTTAAAAGGTGAAATGTCCTGATTGCTAGCTTTCACATTAAAAATATTCCGTGGGCAAACAAAACCAGATTCAAACAAAACCAGATTAGTCTGCAGGATGCCTGGTTACAACTTTTTAACCAAAGAGCTCTCATACATGTGGGCTGGGGCCACTTTGTGTTCCAAGAGCTAGGCCTGCTAGCTAATTCCTGTGTTTTAAGTCCACTCCCAGAGCTATTTTTTTCATTCATTCCTTTCAGAGTTTAAAGAAAAAGAAAGAAAAAGAGGTTTAACTTGAATGTCTATTTTATAGCATTACTGTTTTCTTGCCTTTTATTCAAGAGGATGGGTATTTTTAGGGGTACCTTTTGTTATTAAAAACTGAATATCACTATCTTTAATGCAGCTGATACAGCCAATAGGGTTCCTTGACTTCTGGTCAAAATCAGTAATTGGCTGATTTTAATGATCTTGGTTTGAGTTGTACAGCTTATATTACATATAGGCAGTATCCCACAGTGGGGCTCATAGGACTGTTACTCCAAGGGTACTGTCTCTAAGCAGTCACTTTAACTGGGTTCCTTTAGTTTCTTAACTAGCTTAAGTAATGAGGGGATTTTTTTTTCTTTTTCTTTTTTCCTGGTTACTTTAGGGAGTTTTGAGGACATCCATACACATGCATTAGAGCACACCTGATCCTCACAGGGACTACATGGGGAACTAAAAACAGGAACTAATTGTTCCATAGTCTGTCTCTCCTTTTCAGTAGGCTTCCTTTGCTTTTTCATTTTGCATAGGGCCCAACTGCTGGCCCTTACTAGTCTACATGGTCTTCTAGTTCAAGTATCCAGTATCATTTGCAAATTTGTTCTTTGTCTCCTGTTGAAATTCTTGTGAGGATCTGACTGGGTTATTTTTGGGAGATAGGCAACAAAAAAAGTTGATGGTATTCCTGTTGATTGGCTGCTTTAAGGTAAAGAGTCCTGCCCTAGTCCAATTAGCTGAATTTAGGAGGATGGAGTAATGTGCTGAATGCTTTGGACAGATGGATGTAGGGATTTGGATGAAGAGAGGAAGGAGCTTTGTTCCGAACAGGGTGTGAGCCAACAACCACTCTGAAATCTATCTACTAGATACCATGGCTCAGTAACTTTTTATCCAGAGATGCGTAGAACTCTGTATAGAATAAAAATGGCCTAAGCTGTCAACTGACCTTTTAAATAGTTGTTGCATAGTGTTCAGTCTATTTGGCTTCCCTTACTCCTGGAGTACTCATCAGACTTCCAGGTTATCCTAGTTGAATAGCCATGAGACTCTGTCATGAAGAGATATATTCCTCATGGTCAATTACCACAATGTTCTCATTGCAGAATTTAATATTTAATCCTTTGGAAAAATCTCTTAAGCCTTTTAAGTGCCGAAAAGGTGAAATGAAGTGAATATTTTCATACAGCAAACATTAATTGGAGTGTTGCTTTGCTCTAGGGCAAGAAAGTTTCACTTGATATGCCAACTCTAAACAGTTTTGGAGGTTGAGTAGTACTGTGTTGAGAAGGATTTTGGAATTTGAGATTGTTCCCTTCTTCTGCTGGGAAGAGTGCCATGTTTGATTTGTGATGTCTGCTGTGGTTGGAAAGAATTGTTGACCTGAATGACCTGTATTTTCTATCTGTAGTCTGTAATTATTGTTTAAATAATATATTAGTGTTTGCTTTCTACCTTCATTTTGTTGTACCTGTATACTTTTCAATGGGTAGTATTCATATCAATTCCTTATATTGTGAGTAACAGCAGATCACTCAAGTTTTATAAGTAAGTTTTTCCATATTAAGAATTTTTTAAAGCCAAAGTGATGTTAAGTAAATTTCTAAATATTAAAATTTATCAGCTCCTGACTGCATTCTCTAAGAATGTGAACTACTTCTTCACTTATATTGAATATTAAGGGGGAACTCATGCTTTTGCCCCACAAGGAAAATATAACAAAATTTCCCTTCACTTGAAGGATACAGGGTTTTTTTCCCCATGGTATTCAGTTTATATACAGGAACATTCTCTCTAAAATCTAGTCTTTAAGCAAGAAGCATCTAGTAGAAATTCATTACTTTTTTTTCTTAGAGTGTTACATGAACATGGCAACAAAAAAATGTAGTACAAAAGTACTTTTGATGAAAAGCAACAGTTTTTCATTCCTTGCCTCCCATTGTTAGGCCTACCCCCAGAAACGAACATTTGAACTATTTTGCTGTTTGTTCTTTAGGTAACTTTAAATTATATGCTTTTACCTACACTCCTTGATTGATTAAACACTATTTCCTTCCTTTTATAAAAGATGAAGATTTAATTCAGTTACTTCCCCTTCCCTCCCCCAAATTCCTACCAATATTTGATAGTTAATTGTAATTTTACGTTTTTCTCTTGGGGTGTGTGTGTGTGTATTTATTGAGGTAACATTGGTTTATAACGTTACATAAATCTCATGTGTGCAATTTGTCGACCTTATTCACAACAAAGTGCCTACCACCGAAAGTCTAGTTTCCATCCATCACCATACACTTGATTCTCTTTATCCATTTTGTCTCCCCACCCACCCCTTACCTCTGGTAACCACCAGTCTGTTCTCTGTATCTATGTGTGTGTGCTTTTTGTTTTGTTTTGTTTGTTATTTTTAAAATATTCCACATGTGAGTGGAATCATACAGTATTTGTCTTTCTCTGACTGACCTGTTCACCTGGCACAATACCCTCAGGTTCCATCCATGTTGTACCAGATGGCAAAATTTATTCTTTTTTTATGTCTTGGTTCTTATATTAATCAGCTTTTACTGCATAGCAGTCACAATCTTCTGTGTACAAGAGAGTGGATTATGACAGATTAGGTAACTTTCAGCAGATATTTACTTCTTGGTCTTGCGACTTGCTTTGGCCAGAAAAACTTGGGCAGAAGTGACAGTATACCAGTTCTGAGCCTAGGCCTTAAGAGGTATTAAATGTTTCTACTTGCCACTCTGGGAGTTCCCAATCTTTGCATAATAAAACAGGTCCCAGGCATCTGCTGGCTACTGTAGAGCCCCAGATGGAGAAACATGGAAAAGATGTCAACTTGACCTACAGCCTGAAACAGAGATGCCCCAGATGACCTAAAGAATTTATTTCTAAGTGAGAAATATATGCTTATTTTTTGTATGTTACTGAGATTTTTGTGTTTGCTTGTTTTGCAGGAAAAGGTTGATCAATTTAAAAATGTGTACCTAGGAGTGGGGTGCTGCTATAATGAAAACTTAAAATGCATGCCCATTGGCTTTGGAACTGGGTGGTGGTTAGCAAGGAAACTATTATAGGAGGCTGGAAAAATGGCTGTGTTATGTAGTAGCAAAATGTTTGATAAAACTTGTCTGTGGTAACATGGAAGACAGTTTAATTAAGTTGCGGTATTGGGCAAGGAACTTTCAAGATGTTGAAAGCATGAGCTAGTTGCTGTTAGCTGCATAGGATAAGGTACTACAAACATAATTCAATCTACCACATCTGATCTGTTGGTGATAATCATTCATGTCCCTTTTGTTCCAATGACGTAGTTCTTCATCTTCATATGTATGTGTGATGGAACATGCCAGCTGTCAGGCTTTCCTTTAGCGTGGGTGGATAGCCGACTATCAGGCTGCTGGTCTTCCAAATGCTGCAAAGAGGAAGGCCTGGCTCTGGGTCACTAAAACCATAGCTTAAAGTTAATTTTTCTGGTGATGTTTTCCCCTCCCTCCCTTTCTTATTTCCTTTTTAAAAAGGGGCTATAATTAATAAGGATGCTATTTGCTGAAACCAGTAAACCTGAAAATTTCAATGGCTAAACAAAATAGCATTTATTTTTTTACTTCTTTAATAGTCCAGTGAAGGTCTTCCTCTCAGCAGGCAACTTTCCTTCATGTGATTTAGTGCACTGAATTTCTTGTCTTGTGATTCTGCCATCCTTAAAATTCCTTGTGATTCTCTGTCTCCTCCTAGCGGAAGGGGAAGAGAGAACAGAGAAGGCACTTCTTAATTGCCTTGGCAGGGAAATGACACATTACTTTTATTTACATTCCATTGGTTAAAACTAGTCATATGGTCGTGCCTAGATACAAGAACGGTCTGAGAAATGATGTTTTTGGCTAAGTAGTTATTTCTTAGGGGCAACTCTATGTTATAGGAGGAAGTGTATGAATTTTGGTCAACACTTGGCCATTTTTGCCACAAAGGAGAGTTACCCTCTTGATGTTTTTGGCTGGGGGTAAATATTAGGCTCCTTGTGTGCTTTGTGAGCAGAGGTGGAAGAGGAAGGTAGACATGGAATGTTTGACTTGGTACAGTTTTTCTATATTCAGATCTTCAGTTCATCTCTGTCCTTAGCTACTCCCTTTCTTAATGCCTCTTTAAGACAGTTCCTCAGGTATCCCTGAGCCAAGAATCCGTCTAGGGTTCCAGTGGGCAGATCAGCTTTCATTCTCAGTTGCAGCTTCCTCCTGGTGTAGTCTGTTCTGTTTAAGTTGTCAGTACACTTCTATTTTTGTCTTTCAGAAATTTGTTGAAATCTCTTGCTGGCCAATGATCAGCTCTTTCCAAGCTGAGTTTTCTTCACTGTTATACAGGCCTAAGTATCTGTACATTGTTTTTTATTTAAGTTTTAGGAGTCAGTTGAAATAAATATAGAATATCTTCAATTAGTACCTCTAACAGAATTTCAATTATTTTTTAATACCTGCTGCTTAATGAAGATGCTTTACTGTCTACCATGTGCCGAGCACTTCTCCAGGCTCTGGGGGACATGTAAAAAGGTATAATATACAACCTGTAAGTGTAGAGTCCACACTCACTCTGTCCCAACTTTGATTCTAATACCGGCTTACTTTTTCAGACAACTGATTCTATCATGGTACTTGTTTAGAAATGTTTGGTGCTTTTTCCTTGCTCATCTTTCCCTCTGTAAACCCTCCCTGGTTTTCAGTTCCCTCTCTAACAGTACATGCCCCTCAAGTGAGAACTATTCAGTTCCTTGTGTCATCAGCATGCCATGTCATTTCTCACCTCTGTGCCTTTGTACATGTAGTCTCTACTTTCTGGAGTAACTGTCCCTTTCATATCTGAGTCCTGCTTAGATACAAATGCTGAATTCAAATTTCACTTTTTTTTCTAAATAAATATTCATTGATTGAAGCTTTAAGTCATTTAGACCAGTGCTATTCAAAGTGCAGTCTGTTCTTTTCTCATTTAGGTTATTACCTGAATTGAGCAGAATATTGAGCAGAATCATGGAATCACTTTGCCATACACCTGAAACTAACACAACACTGTTAATCAACTATGCTCCAATATAAAATAAAAATTTAAAAACAAACAAAAAAACCAAAGTGCAGTCTGCAGACTGATACTGGAGCATGAACTGTTACCACTATGCTGAAATATAAGTACGGAAATTGAGAATAAGCTTTAGAAACTTTTATAGAAATTTGACAGAGAAATTATATGTCTGTCAAATTTATAATAAAATTTGGTTTCTATTTTACATGTTTAAAAAAATTCTGGTAATTCATTTAAATTTCATTTTATAAAGGGCTCTGTCCACAAAGGATTAGAAAATTAAAAAAAAAAGACATCTCACCACAGTTCAAGAAGCACTTATTTGTTTGTTTGTTTATTTATTTATTTATTTATTTATTTAGGCCGTACCTCGTGGCTTGCGGGATCTTAGTTCCCCAACCAGGGATTGAACCCAGGCCACAGCAGTGAGAGTGCTGAGTCCTAACCACTGGACAACCAGGGAATTTCCAAGAAGCACTAATTTAGACTACAAAGCATATGAGTATTTAGCAGTAAAGAGATCAGTATATTTTGGACCAGTAGAAGAGGATTTCACAAAGGAGATGAGAGCTCTTCTTGAAGGGTGCGTAGGATTTGGATGGTTGGAAAGCACTGTGGCATTTCCAGTAGGGATAATGGGGTTTTGGATTACAAATGGAGGAGAGTTGTGCTAATATGATCTGGAGAGAAAAGAATCCTAGCAGAGTTAAAAATTAAGTCCACAGAGAGCTGACCAGTTACCGGAGCATTTATTTGGTTACTGCTTGAGCTACTGCAGGATGAAGACCTTTCATTCCCGTATGTCTGTTGCTGATTTTCCATGGGACTAGTAGTAGTGAGTACATTTTACATTTTGCCTGTTTGAAACATTTCTTTTTAATTTAGCCTTTATGGTTGGCTTATTGATACTTTAGTTGTTGCTGAATTTATTGTAGATTTAATATAAATAAGTAAATAAGTAAAATACAAACTAAAGAAGAATAATTGATAATTGATAAAAATTATTTAAATTTTAAATTATTTTTTAAGCCTAAACAATATAAATTTATTTTCTCACAGTTCTGGAAGCTAGAAGTCTGAGATAAAGGTGTCTGCAGACTTGATTCCTTCTGAAGCATCTCTCCTTGGATTGTAGATGTCCTTCTTCTCACTCCTTCTTCACATGGTCTTTCCTCTCTGTGTCTGTGTCCTGATTGCCTCTTCTTATAGGGACCTCAGTCATACTGGATTGGGGCCACCTTAATGACCTCATTTAACCATAATCACCTATATAATGTCTCCTGTCTTCAAATACATATAGTCACATTCTGAGGTACTGGGGGTTAGAATTTCAGTATATGAAATTTGGGGGAAACAGTTCTGCCCATGAAAAGGGGGTATATGAGGCTAGTTTTTCTTATAGTTTTAATCACTCAGAATCCAAAGGTGGTGGGTTTGGAACTCACAGCTTCAGTAGGGGAATTTGTACTTATTCTTTTGGTAGAAATTGCTGCATCTGAAGAGAAGCTTTAGCATCTTACTTGACTCTGGTCTGATTATATTTCAGGACTACCATGAAGATGCATTGAAAATTCTGCTACACTGGAGGAGTGAAGTATCCCATTCAGTTGGTGATTTTCCTGTCATGGAAGTTGCTTGCCAGCTCTAATTTTGAATGAACACAGTAAACACAATGGTGAAAATATCAATTAAAAAAATCTACTCTCCATTACTATGTATGTCTGTTTCCCTGTGTGTTCTGAACTCGCTTGTAGCTACCAACACATAGTTGTCTGTAGCTTTGGTTTTGCCAAACTATTAAAATCATCTATTTTTTCTACTGTTCTCCTTTGACTTTGCCTTCAGCTCTTGCTCCTCAAGATTGAGATATGAAAGGATACTTCTGTCTTTTACCACACAATTCCTTTGTCAGGAATTTCATGATTTCCTCCAAGTTTGCAGTTATGTGTTTGACTTTATTCCCTAATTTTAACACTGACTGTTTTTCATTTTATATTTTCCTACTTTTGTAATTTGGGTTGGTTCTTTTTTTTTTTTTAAAGATTTATTGATTGATTGATTGATTGATTGCTATGTTGGGCCTTCGTTTCTGTGCTAGGGCTTTCTCTAGCTGCGGCAAGAGGGGGCCACTCTTCATCGCGGTGCGCGGGCCTCTCACTATCGCGGCCTCTCTTGTTGCGGAGCACAGGCTCCAGACGCTCAGGCTCAGCAGTTGTGGCTCACGGGCCCAGTTGCTCCACGGCATGTGGGATCTTCCCAGACCAGGGCTCGAACCCGTGTCCCCTGCATCGGCAGGCAGATTCTCAACCACTGCGCCACCAGGGAAGCCCCCTGGGTTGGTTCTTTTAAAATCTTTATTTACTTATTATTTTTTTGTTGAAGTATAGTTGAATACAATATCATCTTAGTTTTTAGTGTAAACATAGTGATTTGACATTTATATACATTATGAATTGATCACCACTATAAGTTTATTAACCACATGTCACCGTACAAATGTATTACAATATTATTGACTATTCGCTGTGCTGAACATTACGTCTTGATTACTCATTTATTTTATAACTGGAGGTCTGTACCTCTTAATCCCCTTCACCTATTTTACCTAACCCCCACCTACTTCCCCTCTGGTGTCCTCCAGTTTGTTTTCTGTATCTATGGCTCTGTTTCTGTTTTGTTCATTTGGTTTGTTTTTAGATTCCATATATAAGTGAAAACATGTGGTATTTGTGTTTCTCTGGCTTGTTTCACTTAGCATAATACTCTCTAGGTCCATCCATGTTATGGGGGCTTGTCTTCCCAGTTCTGGTCCCCCAGGCTGGGGAGCCTGGCACGGGGCTCAGACCCCTTACTCCTCAGGGAGAATGTCTGCGGTTGTGATATCCCTCCTAGTTGTGGGTCGCTGCACTGGGGTGTGGGTTCTCTGCCTCTGCTACCCATCTTGATGTGGCCTTTTCTTTATATCCTTAGTTGTAGAAAATCTGTTCTGCTAGTCTTTAGATATTTTCAGAGATAGTTGTTCTATGTATGGTTCTGTATGTGTGTCCATGGGAGGAGGTGAGCTCGGGATCTTCCTATTCTGTCTGCCGTCTTGATCTAGATCCAATCTGATAAAAATTATTTTAAATTGAAAAAACTTGCTTTTATCTTGTTCTCTATTTTCCTTTGTTGGTTTTGTCTTAGATTAAAGCTTTTCTTCCTTGTTTCTGAATTACAGTCATTAATTTAGAGATCTGGGATTAAAAAGAATATTGATATAAACATTGCTCCTGAAGAATTAACATTTAGCTTATAGCACAAAATATGAGCTGAACTAGTTTTTTTTATTATAGTAAAATATACATAACATAAAATTTACCATTTTAAGCATACAGTTCAGTGGCGTTAAATATATCCACATTATTGTGCGACTGTTAACCACCATCCATCTCCAGAACTTTTTCATTTTTTCAAACTAAAACTCCATACCCATTAAAAAATAGCTCCTCATTTCCCATCTCTGCCCTGAACTAATCATTTTAAATTTACCTATTTTTGTGTCTTCTTACTTGTTCTGTTTGCTATCATTATAAATGAATACATATTGAATACCCCTTATATATGTGGAACTGGGCCAGATGCTGACCAGGGTTGAGTTACATTTAAAAAGAAGGCTGAAACTGCATAGCACAGGGAGATCAGCTCTGTGCTTTGTGACCACCTAGAGGGGTGGGATAGGGAGGGTGCGAGGGAGGGAGATGCAAGAGGGAAGAGATATGGGAACATATGTATATGTATAACTGATTCATTTTGTTATAAAGCAGAAACTAACACACCATTGTAAAGCAATTATACTCCAATAAAGATGTTAAAAAAAAAAAAAAAGGCTGAGCAATTTGCCATTAGGTGGTTTCCTGGGTGACAGAGTCTTGTTGTATCATTTTCTTTATCTTACATCCACACTCCAATCCATTAAATGTGCAAAAGTACACAAGCTGTTTTTTTGTTTCAGAGATTACCAGGAAAATGCCTAATTTCACCAGTCTGACAATTCTAAGTCCAGATTGAGCTGAATTATTGCTTTGATTTCATCTGATATTTTGAGTACCTAAATTAACATATTTGCAAAATTACTAAATATAAAAGTGGATGGTAGCTTGGTTATTATTTTAAAGCCTGGAGAAATTTTTAATAGCTATATATATATATCTTTTGAGGTGTCATTGTTTTATTTCTTCCTCTCTAACTTCTTTTTCTTTGTTATGTTCAGTTGCACCTCTTCCTTCCCCTGCCCCATAGGTTATCTTTCTCATGGTTTTTGCCTTTAGTTTTTTGCTTAGAAATCTCACCATTGTCAGTTCAGTTATCTCTCTGTGAGAAAATAACTCCTAAGTCTATACAGTTGACACTTGAACAGTATGTGTTCAAACTGCGTGGGTCCACTTATATGTGGATTTTTAAATAGTACTACACAGTTTGTGGCTGGTTGAATCCGCAGGTGCAAAACCGTGGATACAGAGGGCTGACTATAAAGTTATACATGAGTTTTTGACTGGGTGGAGGATTGGCACCTCTAACCCCGTGTTGTCCAAGGGTCAACTATATTCTTAATCTTGAGTCATAGTTCTGAATCTAGAACTGTCCTGAAATTTTCTCTTACATGATCTGGTGTTACCTCAAACAAACATGTCTAAGGTTGGACTTAACATTTTTTCATCCACTTTAAACCTCCTCCTCTTTTCTCTCTTTTTTTTTTAATAGCACTACTATTTTTGTCATTACCTAAGCTTGACGTTTAGCAGTGGTTTGCTCTTTCCCAATTCAGCTAGTCACTAGATCCTACCAACTATTTCTGTCTGTTATTATGATCATTGTCACATATGACCCTTTGCATTCTTATTGCACTCTATCCAATATAGGGCCTGATCAGCTGATGCCTAGGTTACTGCAGTAGTCCCCTGCCAATAGAGTTTTTCTCTTGAGTCCCTTATACCACTTTTTTTTTGGTAACTCTCATGTGAAAGTTGTGAATATCTATTTTGGATTATAGTTAATTATGTCTCACCATTATCTTTTTCATCTTTGTACTGCCCAGAAGCCTTACATCATAGTGGGTACTCAATAAATGTTTTTGAGAATATGGTATTCTAATTATAATTTCTTCTTCTAATGTATTTTGTACAGCATTGCCATGTTCTTTCATTCATTTAATAAATATTTATTGAGTGCTTATTTTGTGCCAAGGACTTTTAGCTGCTAAGGGTATAGTAATCATATAGTAATCAACAATCAAACAAAAACTTATGACTCTGGTAGCTTATATTCTAGTGAGGTAGAACAATGACAAAGTAGCAAAATACATAATGTCTTAGATGGTGATAACTGAAAAGGAAAAAAAAATAAATGAAGGGGGGAGATAGGGAGTATCAAGGGTGAAAGATTGATATTTTGGATAAGGTGGCCAGGAAGGCCCTTTTGCAAAGGTGGCACTTGAGTAAAGACTAAAGGAAGTGAGTGGGGAAGGCAGCAAATATCTGGGGAAATAAGGTTCCAGGCAAAGGGAGCAGCAAGTGCAAAGGACCTCGAGTGCAAGCGTGCCTGGCGTGTTTGAATATTGGAGAGCAATAGAGTGAGCTGAAAGATGGGTAGTAGGAAGCAAGGGTGTGTATTAGGAGGAGAGGTATAGAGTGGGAAAGTACAGATTGAGTAGGGCCTTGTAGGACACGATTAGGAGTGTGGTTTTTTTCTCTGAATGAAATGTTTAGCCTTGGGAGGATTTTGAACTTACAAGTGACGTGATCCTTGTTAATGGAATCATTCTGGTAACTATAATTGAGAAGAGAGAGGAAGCAGGAAGATCAGTTACGAGCTTTGACACAAATCTTGGTCAGAGATAATAGTGGCTCAGACCTCAGTGATAGCAGTGGGAGTAGTGAGAGGTATTCTGGTTTGGGATGTAGTTGAAGTAGAGCCAACAGAATTTTCTGATGGGTTGGATGTGAAGCATGAGGGGAAATGAAGAGTCATGGATTATCTGAAGGTCTTTGGCCTGAACAGCTGAAGAATGGGGTTGCCAACTGAGATAGAGGTGCCTCTGAGAGGAGCAGGTTTGGTAGTGGGTTTGTTAGGAGTTAAGCTTTGGACATGCTAAGTTTGTGATCCCTGCTTGACATCCAAGCAGAGCAAGATTGTCTAGGTTCATGTGGGTATATTAGACTGAAGTTCAGGAAGGAGATCTGGGAGTCATCAGTATTGAGATAGTGTCTAAAACTATGAGACTGAGTCATTGGGAGAATGAATGTAGAAAGAAAAGATTAAACTTTCTGAAACACCTTACCCCATATCTCTGCTTAGTACATACCTTAAAAGGCTCCAGGTTCTCCATGGCCTTTCACAGTGTAGTCTTGTACAAATCTCTTATGTCAGTCACATTGGATACTTATGTTGCCTAAGATCTCCTTTTGCATTGCTGCCTTCCTATTTTTGCTCATCCTTTTCCTTTTACTTAGAATGCTTTCTTCTTTCTACCCAACTTAAATCTAGTTTTTTCCAAGCATCTTTATCTTATCACCACCAAATGATCTATTTCTTTTTCAAACACCACTTATTTCATTTTGTGAAACTCTGTGTCTTTATTCCACTCCCCCCCTTATCTTGTCTGTATTGTGAAGTTCAACATATTTTTATATGTGTCCTTTTTTTTCCTAATGACGTAATGAAATCTGTGGCAGGGACCATGATTTTTAATGTCTTCTGCAGTGATCGGAACCCCAGTTCTACTCCTCAGGGTATATTTGTGGAGAAACAGTCTTTACAAACACTAGAAACCTGGAGGAAGCAAGGCTGTTCAGGAACATCTGGACATTGATTCTGCTTTCTGCCATTAGATAAAAAGTTGTGGCCTTATTAGCACTGAGTTTGGCTCAAGAACCAGCAGGAGCCCAGATGTTTATAATTTTTTCCCGTTAAAGGGCATAAATTCTTAGAGCTTGTTTTTACCAAAATAGTAATGTAAGCCCTAAGCATAAAAGAGAAGTGGAACCATAAGAATTGATCTTGCCAAATATTGCAAGACCCTACCTTGTCCTTTCACTGGTAGTGCATGACTTTAGAGGCCAGTGGAAGCTATGCTGAGATATACTACATCTGTCCCTGCTCTTAGTGGCAATGACTGCTGATAAGATTTGGATCCTTGGCTGAGTAAGTCAGGAACTAAATATAAGCTTATTTTGTGTGTGTGTGTGTGTGTGTGTGTGTGTGTGTGTGTGTGTGTGTGTTCCCTCTAATTCATAGCTGATAGCTAACATTTATTTAGAGTTTACCTACTATGGGCCAGTTAGTTCTAATGCTCTACATGTATTAACTCTCTTGATCTTCATAACATCATGTGAATTAGCTATTTTCAGCATATAACCATTTTTAGATAAGGAACTTGAGGAAAAGAAGACCAAGTAACTTTCTTTAATAGCACTATTAATACTAAGTGGAGGGATGGGGTTTGATCCCAGGAAGTTTTGATCCAGAGCTTTTATTTTTAACTGCTGTACTATACTAGCCTGTCTGAAATACTGCAAGCCAATTTTAATTTTAATTTATTTCTTTTTGTCTTCTAATAGATGCCTGTATAATTTAAAATAATATACCACTATTTCTTGATTTATCATCTAAGGCAATACCATTGATGACCTGCCATTAAAGATGAGGCTTTAGGGAATTCCCTGGTGGTCCAGCGGTTAGGATTCCCCTGCTTGCACTGCAGGGGGCCTGGGTTTGATCCCTGGTCTGGGAACTAGATTCCACAAGCTGTGCAGCATGGCCGAAAAAAAAAAAAAAGAGGCTTTAGTTCATTTACACTACTCTTGTGCTACTGTACTCTCCTTCAGATTTTATATGGTTATATATTGTTGATGTTATTTCCTCTATTTTTGCAACTCCAGTATAACTAAGCCCCTATGTTATGTTCCATTAATTTTGAGCAGTATCTCTTATTTCCCTTTTTATAAAGTGAGGATATTATTACTCATATCCTTTACTTCAACTCTTTTACCTTTTTTTCTGTCTTTTATTTTTATTTTATTTATTTTTAAAATATTATTTATTTATTTATTTTTGGCTGCGTTGGGTCTCTGTTGCTGCACACGGGCTTTCTCTAGTTGCGGCAAGTGGGGGATACTCTTTGTTGCCGTGCATGGGCTTCATTGCGGTGGCTTCTCCTGTTGCAGAGCACGGGCTCTAGGTGCCCGGGCTTCAGTAGTTGTGGCACGCAGGCTCAGTAGTTGTGGCTCCCGGGCTCTAGAGCACAAGCTCAGTAGTTGTGGCACACGGGCTTAGTTGCTCCGTGGCATGTGGGATCTTCCTGGACCAGGGCTCAAACCCGTGTCCCCTGCATTGGCAGGTGGATTCTTAACCACTGCGCCACCAGGGAAGTCCTGTCTTTTAACTTCTGTCAAATATCTATTTATTTTAAAATTATCAAAGTTGATAATATTTATATTCTATTTAAAGAAGGCAATATAACATTGTGCTTAAGAATGTAGACAGTGGAGCCAGGTTGCCTGGATTCAAATCCAAACTCTACCACATCCTAACTTAGTGAAGTTGGCAAGTTATTTAATCTCTCTGTGCCTCACTTTCCTCAACTGTAAAATGGGGATAATAATGGTACTTATTTCACAGGATTATTGTCATAATTAAGTGACTTATTGTATGTAAAGCATTTAAAACAAGGCCTGGTACATACTAAGTACTATATGAATGATTGCTATTAGTGTTATCATAATTATTCTGTAATCATAATTAACTCTTCCATGCTTTCAATTTGTTCTAAAAGTTAATAAACAACATTTAACTGTTTAACTTATGACTATAGTGCAGAAACAAATAGTACATTGTGATTATATTTCTTTGTTTTGGGGTCCAAAATCATAACCTTAGCAATAGGTTTTTAGGATCAGAGTCAAATGGGTTATGTTTTCTTCTATTCCATATATTTTTTACTCCATGTATTTTAAAAATTATGTAATATTTTAATTGTATTTATAATTGGATAATGACTTTCTTATAGAGCCCTCCCCCACCCTGCCAGAGTTTGGACTTACTTTTTTCCTTCTTACTGACAAAAAATAAGATACTTTGATCATATTCTCAGAATTACCTGGCTTCTGTGTTATACTTGGTTATAAGAACTCACTTCCTTCTTGGAGATGGTCCTTTCACAATCTATGAAAGATAAAATTGATAAATTGGACTTTACCAAAATTAAAAACCTTTGCTCTACAAGAGATACTGTTAAGACAGTGAAAAGCCAGGTTATACCTGGGAGAAAATGTTTGCAAATCACATATCTGATAAAGAACATATATCCTGACTATATAACAAATTTTTAAAGCTCAGCAATAAGAAAACAACCAACTGATTAAAAAAATGGACAAAGATCTGAATAGACACTTCAAAGAAGATTTATGGATGTCAAATAACCATGTGAAAAGATACTCAACATTATTTGTCATTAGGGAAGTGAAAATTACTTCCCTCATGACAAATAATGAGGAGCTACTCAGTGAGGAGCTACTACACATTTATTAGAATGGTTAAGATCCAAAAAATTGGCAATACCAAACGCTGGTGATCTCATACTTGCTGGTGGGAATGCAAAATGGTGTAGCCACTTTGGGAGACAGTTTAGCAATTTCTTATAAAGTTACACACAGACTTACCATCAGAAAGAGAAAAACAAAGACCGTATGCTAACACATATGTATGGAATCTAAAAAAAAAAATGGTTCTGATGAAGCTAAGGGCAGGACAAGAATAAAGATGCAGAGGTAGAGAATGGACTTGAGGACATGGGGAGGGGGAAGGGTAAGCTGGGAGGAAGTGAGAGAGTAGCATTGACATATGTACACTAACAAAAGTAAAATCGATAGCTAGTGGGAAGCAGCTGTGTCGCACAGGGAGATCAGCTTGGTGCTTTGTGACCACCTAGAGGGGTGGGAGGGAGACGCAAGAGGGAGGGGATATGGAGATATATGTATATGTATAGCTGATTCACTTTGTTATACAGCAGAAACTAACACACCATTGTAAAGCAATTACACTCCAGTAAAGATGTTTAAAAAAAACAAAACAAAACACAGACTTACCATATGACCCAGCAATTGCACTGCTAGGTATTTACCAAATTAATTTGAAAATGTATGCTCACACAAAAACCTACGTGTGCTTTATTCACAACTGCTAGCTTTATTCATAATCATCAAAAAACTGGACGCAACCAAGAAGTTCTTCAACAGATGATGGTACAGCCATACAATGGGTTATTAATCAACGAAAAGCAGGAATGAACTATTAATTAATGCTACAACATGGATGCATTTTTTTTTTAACAGACTGTCATGTACAGTCAGGTATCTTACCCATAGGCAGAGATACCATCAGAAAGGTCTATGATGGAAGATTGACCCTTGCTTGTATTTATTTATTAATTAATTTATTTATTTTTGGCTGTGTTGGGTCTTCGTTTCTGTGCGAGGGCTTTCTCTAGTTGTGGCAAGCGGAGGCCACTCTTCATCGCGGTGCGCGGGCCTCTCACTATCGCGGCCTCTCTTGTTGTGGAGCACAGGCTCCAGACGCGCAGGCTCAGTAGTTGTGGCTCAACGGGCCTAGTTGCTCCGCGGCATGTGGGATCTTCCCAGACCAGGGCTCGAACCCGTGTCCCCTGCATTAGCAGGCAGATTCTCAACCACTGCGCCACCAGGGAAGCCCTGGATGCATCTTAAATGCATTTTGCTAAGTTAAGGAAGCCAGATTGAAAAGACTGCATACTAAATGATTCCATTCATATGGTCTTCTAGAAAGGGCAAAACCATAGGGATGGAAAGCAGATCAGTGGTTGTTGGGGTTTGAGGAAGGAGGAGTGTTTGACTTGGGCAAGCACGTGGAATTTTTTAGGGTGATGAACTAAACTGTTGTGGACATATGCTATGCATTCTTTAAAATCCATAGAAGAACTTTATAGCATAAAAAGGTTAATGTATGCATATTAAAAAAAATCAACCAGGAGTTTGAGGGATTCCAAAATGGAATGCAGACTGATAAAAGAATCTAACCAATGTATTAGAAATGTATATGGCATAGCCTCACTGAAGGAATGGGTAAAAAGATGCTTAACTTGAATAACTTTGGAAAAGAATGCTTCGACTTGGAAACTATAAGACTAAAGATAAAGGTATACATAAACACTGTACTCTGATAAAGTTGTGTCTCACGGGTACAGGTTAACAGTTGTGAAACTACATGTGTACTGAGAATGAACAAATATGTAAAAGTGTGGTGGCTGATAGGGGCCAGGTTTCTCACTATTGGAAAGGGAGATTGGAGATAAGCATGGGGGGAAGGCTAGAACGAACATAGTAACTGACCAGTACTCCTCGAAACTGTTAAGGTCATCAAAAATAAGGTCTTTAGAAACTGTCACCAGAAAAAAATAAGACAACGTGATCACTAAGTATGATATGGTATCCTGAATGGGATCTGGAACAGAAAGGACATCAGGGAGAAATTAGTGAAATCCAAGTTAAATGTGTAGTTCAGTTAATACTAAAGTACCGGTGTTCATTCCCTAGTTGTGACCACCATGCCATATAGTGTAAGATGTTAATAATAGGGGAAACTGGTATATGGGAACGCTCAGTACTATATTGGTAACTTTTCTATATATCAAGCTATTCTAAAAAAGTTTGTTTAAATAAAAAAACCTCAATAAACGACATTTAACTAATTTATGATTATATAATACAGAACCAAATAGTTTATGCTGTGATTACATTTCTTTGTCTCTGTGTCCAAAGTCATGACCCTAAGGAGAATGTTTCTAGGATCAATCTCAAATAGATTTTTTTTTAAACATCTTTATTGGAGTATAGTTGCTTTACAAGGGTGTGTTAGTTTCTGCTGCATAACAAAGTGAATCAGCTATACATATACATATATCCCCATATCCCCTCCCTCTTGCATTTCCCTCCCACCCTCCCTATCCCACCCCTCTAGGTGGTCACAAGGCACGAAGATGATCTCCCTGTGCTATGCAGCTGCTTCCCACTAGCTATCTATTTTATGTTTGGTAGTGTATATATGTCCATGACACTCTCTCACTTCGTCCCAGCTTACCCTTCCCCCTCCCTGTGTCCTCAAGTCCATTCTCTACCTCTGCGTCTTTATTCCTGTCCTGCCCCTAGGTTCTTCAGAACCATTTTTATTTTTATTTTTTAGATTCCATATATATGTGTTAGCATATGGTATTTGTTTTTCTCTTTCTGACTTAATTCACTCTGTATGACAGACTCTAGGTCCATCCACCTCACTGCAAATAACTCAATTTCGTTTTTCTTTTATGGCTGAGTAATATTCCATTGTATATATGTGCCACATCTTCTTTATCCATTCATCTGTCGATGGACACTTAGGTTGCTTCCATGTCCTGGCTATTGTAAATAGAGCTGCAGTGAACATTGTGGTACATGACTCTTTTTGAATTACGGTTTTCTCATGTTATATGCCCAGTAGTGGGATTGCTGGGTCGTATGGTAGTTCTACTTTTAGTTTTTTAAGGACCCTCCATACTGTTCTCCATAGTGGCTGTATCAGTTTACATTCCCACCAACAGTGCAAGAGGGTTCCCTTTTCTCCACACCCTCTCCAGCATTTATTGTTTGTAGATTTTTTGATGATGGCCATTCTGACTGGTGTGAGGTGATACCTCATTGTAGTTTTGATTTGCATTTCTCTAATGATTAGTGATGTTGAGCATCCTTTCATGTATTTGTTGGCAATCTGTATATCTTCTTTGGAGAAATGTCTATTTAGGTCTTCTGCCCAGTTTTGGATTGGGTTGTTTGTTTGATATTGAGCTTCATGAGCTGCTTGTAAATTTTGGAGATTAATCCTTTGTCAGTTGCTTCATTTGCAAATATTTTCCCCCATTCTGAGGGTTGTCTTTTCTTCTACATAAATTTCTCAAAATTATATACTACTTTAATTTTCTTTATAATTGAATCTTGACTTTCATATATAGCTTTTTTTTTCTCTAGAGTTTAGAATTACTGTTTTTTTCTTCTGATTGACAAAAGAATAAGACACCATTATATTCTCAAAATTATCTGGCCTGTCTGTCACACTCGGTTTTAAGAATCCACTTTCTTCTTGGAGACAGTTTTTTAGAGCCTTTTGTCAGTGTGAGATTTGTTACTGTCTAGGTCTGCTGCATGGTTGTCATTCTGGATCTTTCCTTCGCTGTGTTACTGGATTAGATATTCTGTTTCTTAGATCCTATGTTTTCTTTGTCTCTCACTTCATTTCGCTGAACGACATCCTTGATGTCTTCGGGACATTGCTTAACAACAAATTTTAGGGTTGTTGTGTGTCTGAGAATGTTTTTGCTGGACCTTTATAGTTGATGGAGCTGTGGGTATAGAGTTTTAAGTTCAAAATTATAAACATTTTTTCCTCAGAACTTTGAAGGCAAGGCACATTGCCTTCTAGCATTTTGTGTTGTTACTGAGAAGCCTGATACCTGCTTATTTCTGGAAACTTTTGAAATATTTTTCTTTCTCTTTTTAAAAATATTTATTTATTTATTTTTTGACTGTGTTGGGTCTTAGTTGCGGCACACGGGATCTGTCATTACAGCACGTGGGATCTTTCATTCTGGTGAACGGGCTCTTCATTGCAGTGCATGTGGGTCTCTCTAGTTGTGGCGTGTGGGCTCATTAGTTGCGGTGCGTGGGCCCTCTAGTTGCAGCGTGCAGGCTCTCTAGTTGTGGCATGTGGGCTCCAGAGGATGTGGGCTCTATAGTTGTGGTGTGTGGGCTCTATAGTTGTGGTGTGTTTGCTCTCTAGTTGTGGCACACAGGCTCAGTAGTTGCAGCGTGCGGGCTTAGTTGCCCCGCAGCCTGTGGGATCTTAGTTCCCCGACCAGGGGTTGAACTGGCGTCCCCTGCATTGCAAGATGGATTCTTAACCACTGCACCACCAGCGAAGTCCCTAAAATATTTTTCATATGCACCTCATGCTCAAAAGTCTCAAAAATGTACCTAGATAAGGATCTTATTTTTATTCATCTGATTAGTGCTTGATATATAGTTTTTCAATATGAAGACTTGCATTTTACTTCAGTTTTCTGAAATTTTCTTCTATTATTTATTTGATTATTTCCTCTCCTGTGTTTTCTTGATTTTTTCTGTCTGGAATATCTATTATTCAGATGTTGAATCTTTTAGGTTTATATTCCATTTCTTATACTGTTTGTTCCATATTTTCCTCTTTCTTTTTGCTGTATGTTCTAGGAAATACCCCTGCCTTTCTTTTCTAGTCCTTCTTTCGAAAAATGTTTTCAGCATTCTTTATGAGGGTGATGAGCTCTTGGCTGAGGCAATGGGGGCAATGAGCCTTGTGTCTCTCTCATCCCACAGCAGGCTAACCTAGACTTCTTCACATTACAGTTGCTGGGACTTAAGCGAGGTAAGCAGAATTGCTAGGACTTTTGAAGTACAGACTTAGGATTGGCTTAGAACTTAACAACGTCCCTTCTGTTGGACGCTTTTGGGCAAAACAAGTCATAAAGCCAGCCCAGATTCAAGGAATAGGAGAATAGACTACACCTTTTGATGGGAAGAGTTACAAAGTCATATTGCTGCAATGGGTATTAATTCAAAAAGGGGTAGGAAATTATGTTTAGCTATCTTCTCTGGGGTTTGATATGATACACCCTTTTGATGGGAAGGGCCACAAAGTCATATTGCAAAGGGTATTAATTCAAAAAGGGGTAGGAAGTTATGTTTAGCCATCCTCTCTGGGGTTTGATATGATACGCTATTTACTTAAATATTCTTTTACTTTTATAAATAAAGTTTTATGATTTCCTTTATATGTGTGTCTGTGTGTGTGTCTATATACACTGTATATAGAGCTTCATATTGTCAAAGAAACCAGAACTGCACATGTGTGAATGTGGTAAAAATGGATTTTATTCAGGAGCCATTGCTGTAGGGGAAAAAAGACCTAAGTATAGAACTGTGCTCAGTTCTGAATACAGCATGCACAAGTGGGCATTTATAGCCAAGGAGCAGGATGGGGGTCAGTGGATGGAAAATTACTAAGAGGAAACATCAGGGATAGGGTGGATCCTGGTTAAACCAACTTGACAGGATTCTTGCTGGAGGCAGGCCAGAGTGATTTGATACCCAGGGTGGGAGATTCATGCTAAACTGACTTAGCAGGATTCTTGCTAAAACTGGGTGATACAGAGATTAATGTGGAAGGCCAAAGGTTGAGGCCTAGTTGAGAAGAGGGTTCAGAGGAGCTTGATTAAAATTTGGTCAATGCGAGAGTCTTTGTCAATGTAGATATTTGTGTATATATATGCCAAAAACTCTATGTGAATTTCTCAATATTTAAAAGATTTCTTAAGATTCTATTGTGAAGATTTCAGCTTGATGAGGAAATGAAAAATATGCGTACAGCTCGTGTGTTGGAAAATTTCCTACAGACTATTATGATTTGCTTCCTTTGGAAAAAAATGAAGGAAAAAATACTATATTTAGAATTTAAATAGTGTATTTTTGTTTCAGATATATGATAAATGGTCAGTGAGGCCTAGTTAGAAGGACATTTTGATTTCTGTACTTTTTTTTTTTTTTTGCTAACGTTTTTTCCTCCCTTAGTAAGATAAAACATTTGAATAGTAACTAGATTCTCTACTTGTCTTGCTGGGTTTTGGGAGGGAGCTGGCAAAAAAGTGATAATCCTCTACTTTTGATGCCAAACCTTGGGAAGGACAGTCTGGTGAGACGCAGGCTTTACTCTAAAGTCTCAGAGCTGTGGGATGGGGAGCACTATTGTAAAAAGTCTAAGCCCTCATCGAGGGGTATTGGATTCTGTTACCTCCAACATGGGTAGATGGTGCTTGGAGATACAGCCCTATTCCTTCAGCTCACCCCAAGGCAAGAAATTCAGGGATCCTTATATCTGACCCATAATTTATGAGGAGACAATGCCACAACATCCCCATCAGCCATATCTATCTCAAGAGGAAGAGTATTTGGATACGCCCCTACATGTGACAAAAAGTGGGAGATTAAGGCTGATTATGATAATAATAATATCTGCTCCTTTAGTATGTGCCAAACACTCCTTTGAGCTCCCTCTCAAATTCAGTATGCCTCAAATCAGAGTCATCTGTTCTCCTAAAGCCTGGTTCTGTTCTAGCGTCCCTTTTCTTAATAAGTGGAATCACCATATATTTTTTTCTTCTAACCAGAAACTACCTGTCTTTAGGAGCTCTCTTACCCTCACTCCCCATGTGCTATGCAAAGTCAAGTTCTGTCAATTTATCTCGGCAATTCATCCTTTTTTCTTTCTGCTGCTACCACACTAGTCCATAATCTGGGCATAGATTACTGTCAAAGATTCTATTCATATGTACCACTGCAATAGTATTTTACAATAGCATCACACATCCACCTTTTTCAACCTCCCCACCTCCAACACGTCAGAAATTCATTCTCCATACTACAACTGGAGGCTTCCTTTTGTAATGTAAATCTGGTCACATCCTCTTCTACGTAAAAAGTATCAGTAACTTTTTGTGGCTCTTAAGATGAAGATCACAGTTCTTACCATAGCTTACAAGGAAATACTGTTAATGTTGAGACTTGAGAAATGTATCAATGTGTGGAATAGCCAGGCACTTTCTAATATGGCATATTTTTGAATTTATACATTTAAGGACCTACAGTCAAGATGATACTCTCATGGATTGATGTTTAGTTAATGAGGCAAACAGGTTTAACTTAGATTGATAAATTTGTAAAATTAGTAGACATTTTAAATTGCTCATTATTTGTGTATTATAAACACCTGTTTTTCTATGTTCATCCTTTTTTTTTTTCCCAGTGTTATTGAGATACAGTTGATGTATAACACTGTGTAAGGTTAAGGTATACAGTGTGATGATTTGATACACATATATATTGTGAAATGACTACCACAATAGGGTTACTAAACACCTTTATCACCTTATTATTTTTTTGTGTGTGTGGTGAGAACGTTTAAGATCCACTCTTTTAATAACTTTCAAGTATATAATACAGCATTGTTAGCTAGAGTCACCATGCTGTATATTAGATCCCCTGAACTTATTCATCTTGAAACTGGAAGTTTATACTTTTTACCAACATCTTCCCATTTCCCCCACCTCTGAGCTCCTGGCAACCACTGTTCTACTGTTTCTGTTAGTTTGGCTTTTTTCAGATTCCACATATAAGTGAGGTCATACAGTATTTGTCTCTCTCTGTCTGACTTATGTCACTTAACATAATGCCATCAAGATCCATCCATTTTGTAGCAAATGGCAGGATTTCCTTCTTTCTCATGGCTGAATAATATTCATATGTGTGTGTGTGTAACATATTTTCTTTATTCATCCATTGATGAACACTTAGGTTGTTTCTGTATCTTGGCTTTTATGAATAAGGCTGCGATGAACATGGGGTTACAGGTATATCTTCGGGTTCCTGATTTCATTTCCTTTGGATATATACCCAGAAGTGTTATTGCTGGCTTGTATGGTGGTTCTAATTTCAATTTTTTGAGGAAGCTACCTACTGTTTTCCAAAGTGAATGTACCAGTTTATGTTCCCACCAATAGTGCACGAGGATTCCCTTTCTCCACATCCTCGCCAACACTTGTTATTTGTTGTCTCTTTGATAATAGTCATTCTAACAGATGTGAGGTTATATCTCGTCTTAATTTCCCTGATGATTAGTGATGTTGAGCATCTTTTCATGTACTGTTAGCCATTTATATATCTTCTTTTGAAAAATGTCTATTCACTTTCTCTGCCAATTTTAAAGTTGGATTGTTTGGGGTTTTTTTTGCTGCTGAGTTACTTGTATATTTTGGATAGTAACCCTTTATTGGATATGTGGTTTGTAAATATTTTCTTGCATTCCATAGAATTGCAAAAGAAGATTGCCTTTTCATTCTGTGATTTTTTCTTTCACCGTGCAGAAGCTCTTCAGTTTGGTGTAGTCCCATTTATTTATTTTTGCTTTTGTTGCTTATGCTTTTGGTGTCATATCCATAAAATCATAAAATCATTGTCATATCCAATGTCAAGGAGCTTTCCCCCTATGTCTTCTAGGAGTTGTATAGTTTCAGGTCTTAAGTTTAACATCCTTTTTTGTCACTAGACCACTTGCCTCCAAAATGAATGTTGCAATTCTGTAAGCTGTTGTAGGGAGGTTTTGCAGAAAATAGATTCGTTTTGAAGAATCTTTAAACGGTATGATGGAGAGTAGGCTTTATAGCAAGTTGCTGGCGTCATAGTTTGCAATGTTCTCTTCCTTTCCCCCAACCTCTCCTACCCAGATCACTACCCAAACACAATTGCATTTATTTTTCTGCATGTCTGTTCTTTTTGCAATAGCCAAAATATATTTGCTCACTCCAAGAATAGATTACACAAGATTCTAATCTACTTGTCCAAATGGTACCTGTTGTAACTAGAAGGCCTTCAAATATTTTCTGAACAAAGGAAAATTATCTTGACTTATTTTCTTTTGGATAGAATGGGGAAATTTTTGTTTATTTTTTTGTGGAGTCTTTTGGGGGTTTTGGGATTTCTCTGGGGACAATTTTGGGATAAAGAAACTACTGCATACATCAAAAGAACATAAGGATTTCTGCTACCCAACTGTCCATAAGATTTTACCTAAAGATTTCCATTTTAAAAAGGCTATTAAATAGAGCTACTAAAATAAGTAATTAAAAGATAATGTAAATTTCAAAGTAGACTAATGTAATAAGTTGATAAATGGGACTTTTCCTCTTCCCTCTGATTTTGGGCTGAGGTCTCAGAGCTGAGGACAGAGCACATCAGTGCCTGGAGATTCTAAAGGAGGATTCTACCCGATCTGTGTAGAACTTGTTATGGCCACAGTCCCTGCTAGGAAAGCAGTTGTAGTCAGTTCCTTGCAAATGGTGGCTCTTTGCAGTGCCACGTGACTCTGCCAGCTCATCTACAGCCGATTGGTGATTGTTGGATTCAGTAGTCCATCCCTCCGTCTGTAGGCAGACGGGACCTACAAGATGCAGCCATGAAGGCACTGCCTGCATAATGGAAATGGTCATTTGCTGGTCAATGAGATTCTTTCTTTCTTTGATTTTTTTCAAACAGAAGTTACAGTGATATAGGCAGTTGGTTATAGGAGCAAGAATCAGAAAACACAAGTAAATAACTGAGTCATGTCAGTGTTGAAACAATGAAATAGAGATCCACCAACTCCTGCTAGAGCTGCCTGAATCTAAATATTAAAAAAATGTTTTTTTCATCTGATCAGGTTCTATTTAAGTTTCGTGTAAGCTTGTTCTCAAGCATAAGTGAGATTTAGGCTACAGGGAATTGTGCTCATGGTTTGTCAGTTTACAGGAGGCATGTTTTTTCTACTTCTGTTCTTCATACATATCTACTTATCTGAGTGGCTACAGTTGTTGCACTAGTGATTCTCTTTGAAATTTCCACTATAATTCCTGTCCTCTTGAGCTATAAGAACTGACAGCGTCTTCAGTTGTCATCATGACTCCTTAGGCACCGGGAGTGCAGTTAGGCTGTCAGGAAAGGAAGCTTGGTAACATAGTGTTTATTTTACAGAGTAATAATCTTTTCTCTGAATGTTGTTCTCAATTCTATTCCAGAAAGTGTCACTGCTAAATAAAACTTCATTTCTAAGGAGAAAACATGTAATACACAGTCAGGATTCCATAGAGAGTTCATGCTGTTGGCTTCTAGTGGGCTTGAAATAAGAGATTAATGTGTAGTTATATAGAAATCTAGTAGGTTAAACTGGAGAGCAGGGGGAGAGAGAGAGAGAATATGACTATGAGAGAATACTATTCTCTTTTCCAGGTTTATACTTTCTCCGCCATGAACCTGAGAGAATAATCTGGCCTGTGTAAATAACTGCAGGCCTCACTGAGTTTCTGTAGATTTTCTGGAGATAAATATTATTGAAATTCTCATGATCACTACCATCTCTGCCTGTTAAGTAGATACTGGGGAAAACCTCTCTCTCCAAGGTAAAGGTTGGGGTGTGTAAATTAGAAATACAGAATGTGCAGGGAGCCCCAGCCTGACCTACTGGCTGCTCCATTTGAGGGCTTTTCTTGCTTTTCTTTCTGGTAGCTTTTCTCTCAGGTACCACTGAAGTGGCACCTTCTGACAACCTCTCTCTGTGACAGCAACTCTTGGTCTCGCTTCTTCTGATTGACTCTTATCATAGGGGCCTCTCCTCAGCGGCTGTAGTTCTTCACGGTCCCCAGAAGTTCTCAGTTGCAGCCATTCCCCGTAGCAGTGTTACAGCGGATTTGACCCCAGGCCCCTTGCTTCCTCCCGTAGCAACATCATCTGATCTCAGCCTTGCTTTTCACCTCAGCTCTCACCAGTCACTTCCTGCCTGCTCTCCCACCTCAGTGGACTTATTCATACCAATATAGTTGTGGTTTTCCAAATATAACCCACTGTTCGATACCTGCTCCTCTTCCTGTCCACCCCCAACTTCGGTTCAAAGGTTACTTTTTCTATGATTTCTCAGGTGGAATTAACCACTGTCTCCTTTTTGCCCCTCATCTGTACTCTAAACATCTATCATAACATCTATAATTCTTTGTTGCTTATGTCTCCCTTGAATGGAGCAGAAATGAGTTGTCCCCACCAAGGCCTGCTCAAATTGCAAATTCTTGAGCAAAATAAATATTGTTGCTCTTTTAAGCCACTAAATTTTGGGGTAGTTTGTTATGCAGTCATAGAAACTGAGTTAGATTTTGGTGTTTGGAGGTGGGGTGCCATGTAACAGAAACCTCAAAATGCAGCAGTGACTGAAGCTAAACTAGACAGGACTAGACAGTGGGCAGAAGGTGGAGGACCTTGAAGCGATTGTTAGTGGAAACCTCATGGCTCTCAAGGAGGATGTCAGTGAATGTTTAAAGGCAAGTGGAAAAGTATCATTGGGAGCTGGAGAAAAGATCTCTGTTATGTAATAGCAGAAAGTTTAGCATCACTGTACTTATGGTAACGTGGAAAGTAGAAAACGGTTATAATGAATTGCAGGAATTTGAAGGTGTTTTCTGGCTATTTCTTGCTGCCTATAGTAAAATTGATAGGACAAAGTGCTGTGGTATGAAGGTTTGTATCCCCCAAGATTCAAATGTTAATGCCGAACGTGATGGTACTAGGAGATGGGGCCTTTGGGAGGCGCTTAGGTCCTAATGGTGGAACCCTCATGAATGGGATTACTGCTTTTATAAAAGAGACCCCGCAGAGCTCCCTAACCCTTTCCACCATGAGAGAACACAGTGAGAAGTTGGCAGTCTGTAACCTGGAAGAGGGCTTTCACCAGAACCTAACCATGCTGGCACATCGATCTTGGACTTGCAGCCTTCAGAACTGTGAGAAATACATTTTTGTGGTTTATAAGCCACCAACTTTGGCATTTTGTTAATAGCAGTCCAACTGGACTAAGAAAGAGAAGCTAAGGAAAGAATTATTAAATATAGAGGAAGCAGAACTTACTGAGTTTGAAAATAAAACTCTCTTTTCCAGTTTCTCCAGATGGCAGACAATTTTCAAGTTAAGAAAAATCTTATGGAAAGAGATCAAATCTAGAGTATTGTGAGAAAACATGGTTTAACTACAAAGCCAAGGGAGTGATTATAAAACTCTTAGTTAAGGCTGCAGGAGATTTAATGTCATGCCTCACAAAGACAAATAGTCCCTCTAAGGATCTTGAGAACATGCCATGCCTGTTCTCACAGATGACTCACAGATCTTCTCTATTAAACGAAAAAGTCCTCTAAGAATTTTAAGAGAATTGTCCCTCAGGACCCTTATAGGAGCTCAAGGACCTATACTGAAATTTATGGGTGTGATTTTTGTCTAATGGAGTGGATTATAAATTGATTCACAAGAAATCTACACGGTTAAAAAAAGATTTTATTTTTTAGAGCAGTTTTGGGTTCACAACAAAATGCAACAGAAAGCACAGAGAGTTCCCACATAGCCCCTTGTCCCTCTCGGACACCAGAGTAGTACCTTTGGTAAAAGTGATGAACCTACATTGACGCATCATTATTATGCCTGGTTCATAGTTTACATTAGGGTTCACTCTTGGTGTATATTCTATAGGTTTGGACAAATGTATAATGACATATATCTACTATTATAGGCCTTAAAAAATCCTTTGTGCTCTGCCTATTCATCCATCCCTCCCCCAACTCCTAACAACCATTAATCTTTTTACTGCCTCCATAGTTTTACCTTTTCCAGAATGTCATATAGTTGGAGTCATACAGTGTGTAACCTTTTCAGATTGGCGTCTTTCACTTACGCATTTAAGTTTCCTCCATGTCTTTTTATGGCTTGATAGCTCATTTCTTTTTAGCGCCAAATAATATTCCATCGTGTGAATGGTTTATTTATCCATTCACCTACTGAAGGATATCTTGGTTATTTCCAAAGTTTGGCAATTATGAATAAAGCTGCTATAAACATCTGTATGCAGGTTTTTGTGAGGACATAAGTCTTCAGATTCTTTGGGTTAATACCAGGGAGGGTGATGGCTGGATCATATTGTAAGAATATGTATAATTTTGTGAGAAACTGCCAGTTGTCTTCCAAAGGGACTACGCTGTTTTGCATTCCCACCATCTATGAGTGAGAGCTGTGTTACTCCATAGCCTCACCAGTATTTGGTGGTGTCAGTTTTCTGGATTTTGGCCATTCTCGTAGGTGTGTAGTGGTGTCTCGTTTTAATTTGCATTTCCCTAATAAAGTATGATGTCGAACATCTTTTCATATGCTTATTTGCTGTCTGTATATCTACTTTGGTAGGTGTCTGTTCAGATCTTTTGCCCATTTTTAAATTGGGTTGTTCATTTTCTTACTGTTAAGTTTTCAGAATTTTTTGTATATTTTGATTGAACCCCTCCCAACATGATGGGCAGCCCACCTGTTGCTCTCTTCTCAAAGGTTCTGCTCCGTGGTTTCTTTCCAAAGGTGAGGAAAAGGAAGAGAAATTAACTTAGTTACAATACCATTGAGAAGAAAAATAATACTGTTATTTTCAAAAAGTCCTTTTCAGAAGGATAGCTTTTCCAATAACATTTTAAAAAGAAAAAAAGAATATATTTTAGGTAACAATCTTTTATCAGATATGTTTTTTACAAATATTTTCCCTGGTCTGTGGCTTGTCTTCTCAGTCTCTTGATCCACATAGTTTTTAAAATGATTATATCAGCTTGGATTGAAAGGCACAGAGACAGTACAAAATGAAAAGAGGGCTTTGGATCCCAACCTTCTATAGACAGGAAGCATGCTAAGAACATGGCTACTTAACATGAACCAACAGCCCAGAGCTGGGAAGCCATGAGCCGCAGTGAACCATTCCCGAGCAGTTCAACTAAGCTGTAATAGAGGAACTAGCAGCATGTGCCCAGCTGGGTTTAATGGACCAGTGACTGCTGTCTCCTTTCCCCCTTTTTGAATGGGAGTGTCTGTAGGAGTTATCCTATGCCTGCTCTACCTTTGTGTATTCGTGTTTGTGGAGACAGATAACTTACCTGTTTTTGTTTACAGCTCTTCAGATCAAGAGGAACTCTTCTCAAGGGGCTATATTTAAGGAACTATACTCAAGAAGTTCATCCATACCTGGACCTCAAACCTCAGCCTGATGTTATGGGTATCGGGGGGGAGGGAATGAGTATATTTTGCATGTAGGAGGGATGTGAACTGCTGTGGCCAGAAGGTGGACTGTGGTATGTTATATTTTTGACCACTGGTCTCAGCAATATTTTTGGTCCCACATGCTCTTTTGGAAACTTGCCACTTCCCATCAAGAGACTGAGTTTACTTCCCCTGTCCTTGAACTTGGGTTGGACTTTGCACTGATTAGTAGAATTGGGGGAAGTGATACTGTATGACTAGCAAGGCTAGGTTATAAAACATGGTACTGCTTCTGCCTGCCTCTCTCAGGATGCTTACCTTTGGAATCTAGCCACCCACTGTGGTGTGAGGAAGCCTAGGCCACATATAGAAGCCATGTGTAGTATTCTAGCACCAGATTCTCATCTGACAGCATCAACCACCAGATACCTTAGTGAAGGAGGCTTTACATAATCGCAGTTCCCCAGCCTTTGAGCCCTCCCAGCTGATGCTGAGTGGAGCAGAGATGAGCAGTCCTCTCCAAGGCCTGTCCAAATTGCAGGTTCATGAACAAAACAATATTGCTGCTTTAGGTCAATAAGATTTAGGGTAATTTTTAAATATAGTCTTAGTAACTGAAATAATTAGAATGGTTTATAGTTTTGGGTTTATTTTTTAATTAAGTTTTGGTAATAAAGTTATGCTGCCTTCATGAAATGAGACACATTTTATCTTTTTGTTTGGTATGGAATAGTTTAAATAATAGTGTAATTATTTGTTCTTTAACAGTTAGGTAGACTCAAATTGAAAGGTTTTTTGTTTGTCTTATTATTATCTAAAATAATAGTCACCTTTCCAATCCCTTCTTTGGTAAGTAGTCAATTTGGGTTTTCTACTTGGTTTACTTTGGTTTATTTGTATTTTCTAGGAAATCATACATTTCTTCTATTCCTAGTCTTGCTAATATTTGTTTTGTCTTACATTTTTAAGCAGGATCATAAAGGGTTGTGTGTATGTGTGTGTGTGTGTATGTTTGTATCTTGTTAGTCTTTAAAACAACATCTTTTGGAATTATTTATTAATTCTTCTACTATTTTCCTATATCTGTTATAGATTATAGGTAGATTATATCTGTTATTTTTATCCATTCACTCCTCAAATTTTCTTTCAGTTCATTTTGTGCTTTTTTTCAAAAAAAAACCCCAAACTTAGGATAAACATAATGTTTCTGGACTTTTATTCATTTGTCTTCATAATGAAAGGATTTAGGGACATAAATTTTTATCTAAGTATGGCTTTTTCTGTGTTCTATAAATTTTTATGTATTTACCTTTTCATTAATTTCTAGAGTGTGATTTTTCTCATTGATCAGGAATTAATTTTCAAATCATTAAGGTATTTCAAACCATTTAAAAATTATTTCTTATATTATTGAATTATCAGTGACTGTGACCTATAATATATTTACTTTTAAATATTTCTTATAGTTTGCTTTGTGGAAATTTTTATAAATCTGTGAGCAAATTAAAATGTAAATTGTCTCACTGAGTGAAGTAAGATTCCATACTGTCTTAGTTCAGGCTGCTTTAATAAAAATATCATAGGCTGGGTGGGTAGCTTAAACAACAAAAACTTATTTCTTGTAGTTTGGAGGCTGGAAAGTCCAAGAGCAAGGCACCTGTCTGATGAGAACTTGCTTCCTGGTTCACAGAAGGCTGTCTTCTTGCTGTGTCCTCACATGGCAGAAGGGGCAAGAGAGCTCTCTGGGATATCTTTTATAAGGGCACTAATCCCATTCATTAGGGCTCCATCCTCACTCCCAAAGGCCTCACCTCCTAATACCATCACATTGGGGTTTAGCATTTCAACATACGAATTTTGGAGGGACACAAACATACAGTCTATAACAGCCTGCCTCTGACCTTCCAAAACTCATATTCTTCTCACATGCAAAATACATCCATCCATTCCAACAGCCCCAAAAGTTTTAACTCATTTTCATCATCATCTCTAAAGTTTGAAGTTCGAATTCTCTGTAAATACCATCTAAATCAGATTATGAGTGAGACTGAGGTATGATTTATTCAGGGGCAAAATTCTTCTCCAGCTATGAACTTGTGAAAGCAAACAAGTTATGTGCTTCCAAAGTACAGTGGTGGGACAGGTAAAGGATAGACATTCCCATTCCAAAAGGGGGAAGTAGGAAAAAAGAAAGGAGTGACAGTTTCCAAGTAAGTACAAAACCTAAGACAGCAAATTCTATTAAACCTTAAGGCTTGAGAATAATCTTCTTTGGCCTGATGCTTTGCCTTCCAGACCCACTGGGGTGGTGATGTCACCATCATGGCTTGGTGGTATGCTGCCCACACCATGGCTCTGTGTAGTGGCCCTGCCCATGCTGCAGCTCTCTGTCAGGGTCCTGCTACTAAGGCACTGGGCAGGGGCATGCTGGCCTATCTGAACCAGAGAGGTGGCCTCACCCTTTGAAACCATTCTGCCTACCCCTACCCTGGACCTGTGATGGCAGTGGCAGCCCTGATAATATCTGAAGTGCCTTGGAAGTAGGGGGAAAAGGGGAGTGGTATTCTTTTCTTGTCTTGAAGAATAACATCTGGCTTCTGTTGAGATGGTTGTTTAGGGCTGTGGTTTATATCCATATTAATCTCTTTATCAAACAGTCACTTTACTGCACTTTAGTATTCTTTTCCAGGAATGCTTTCTTATTTTGCAATATAGATAGGCTGAGAATTTTCCAAATCTTTAAGTTCTAGTTCTTTTTTGCTTAACAGTTCCATCTTCAAATCATTTCTCTCTTCTCACATTTTACCATAAGCAGTCCAGAGGAACCAGGCCACTCCTTCAATACTTTGCATAGAGGTCTCCTAAGCTAAATATCCAATTTCATTGCTTGCAAGTTCTACCTTCCACAGAACACCAGAACATGAACTCAATTCAGTCAAGTTCTTTGCCACTTTATAATAAGGATCACCTTTTCTCCAGTTTCCAATAACATGTTCCTCATTTCCATCTGAGACCTCATCGTAACAGCCTTTATGGTCCATATTTCTACCAACATCCTGCTCAGGATTACTTAAATATTCTCTAAGAAGATTGAGGTTTTCTCTCCAGTTCTCCTCTTTTCTTTCTGAACCCTCACCATAATTACCCTTAATGCTCATATTTCTAGCATGTACCTCTAAACGCTTCCAGCTGCTATCAATAAACCAGTTGCAAAGTCACTTCAACTTTTTTAAGTTATTTGTTATGGCAGCATCCCACTCTCAGTACCCAAATCTGTAGCAGTCAAGGTTCTCCAGAGAAACAGAACCTCTGGAGGCTGAGAAGTCCCACAATCTGCCATCTGCAAGCTGGAGACCTAAGAAGGCCAGTGGTATAATCCAGTGTGAGTTTGAAGGCCTGAGAACCAGAGGAGCCAGTGATGTAAATTCCACTTCAAGGGCAGAAGATGAGATGAGATGTCTCAGCTCAAACAGTGAAGCTGGAAAAAAGGAGCAAATTCCTCCTTCCTCCACCTTTTGTTCTATTTAGGCCCTCAACAGATTGGATGATGCCCATCCACGCTGGGGAAGGCAATCGAGTGAGTCCACCAATTCAAATGCTAATCTCATCCAGAAATACTCTCATAGACACCACAGAAATAATGTTTAATGTGAGTACCCCATGGCCAATCAAGTTTACACATAAAATTAACCATCATATGTATAAACATAGAAAAAAAATCACTGAAATAAAACTTTAGAAGATGAATTTAAAGAGAGTAACTCTGGAGATCTGCCTGAATTAGTGGATTGGAAAACTAAAGAGGAAGAAATATCTAAAAACTAAGAACAAATACAGAGAGATAAATTATAACAAAGACATTTGGTTAAAGATTCATTTTCCACACACCATTTCTATGGACATTATTGGAGCCTGTGCATCATCAAAATAATGGTGTAAATCAAGGAAGGTATAAAGAAAATTGAGGGAGCAGGATCCAACACAAAAGAGAGGCAAAGGAATTTACTGAGTGTTGGTGAAGAGACACACAAAATGACAGCTGTACAGCAGGCCTAAAATGAATCAATATAGATTCGAACAGGTCAGAAGGCTCAAGGAGAGACTTCTTCAAGAAGATGAAATTAATAAAATACCTAATGGGTCTGAGTCTATTGAGAAGAGATTTATACAAGCTCTGGAGAATATGGGGGGAAAAATTAATGTTAAAAGCATAGAAAAGTAAAAAATGGAAAAAAAGATAATTCTTAATTAGGGAAAATAATCATAGTAAACATGATTCAGCTATCATAGTATTTATAAGGTCAACATAAACATTGGATATTAATCTAAGCAATAGATATGGATCCTGTAGTATGATCCTGTGGTATTGATACCACAGGCCTTTAGAAGGGCTGGCTAGCGGGGCAGTATGGAGGAAAGAGACTAGGAAAAAAATGGATATTGATCTATCATAACTTTATAAGATTTTGGAAGAACAAGGGAACCCAAGTGTCTGTGTGTGTTTGCACGTGCATGCATGTGTGTGTGTTTGTGTGTGGTGAGAATGGTGGTTATATGTGAAAGAGAGCTAAATTCTCATCTTTTGTAATAGATATTATCAGTAGATAGTAATGCCTATAACTGAAAGTCAGTAAGAACGTAAGACTGTAAGAATGTTATTTAGAGATTGGGAGTAAATACCAAAAACCAACAGAAAGAGTTGAAACAGTTGCCTCCCAGGGTGAGAAATTTGAAATATGTAGGGCCTAATGTTTTTCATAACAAGTCTTATAAAGTTTTAAATGATGTACATGTGTGATTTTGCCAAAAATAACCCCCCAAACCTAAATTAAAAATAAAATGGAATAACGAAAGACGACAGAGACTTAACAGATCCAGGAGATGTATAAGGAGGAGTTCTACAAGGTTAAAAAAAAACGGAGAGAGAAAATAACAAGAACTCATATTAGAAGAAAGACCTAAGTCTGCATCTTGAAGGATACCCCATTCCCTCACCCTGACCCAAGTTTCAGTTAGCATTGATGAAAACAACTGATAATAGGCATATCCCTATAAAATTTTCAAAATCCAGGGAAAACAGTAAAATCTTGCTGGGTTCCAGATAGAAAAAACAGTTAACTTGTGAAGGAAAAAAAATCAGACTGAGATTGAATTTCCTGCATCCAAGTTTGGAGACTAGAAGATGGTAGGATAATGTCAATGGGCTAGTGAGAGAATTACACCCCGTAAATCCTGTACTAGGCTAAGCTATCAGTCATCTGTCAGGGAGAGAGGTATTTGCAGATGTTTGAGGAGTCAGAGATTAGAGAAGTCTTGAGAAAGTATACTAACTAACAAAAGGGTTTGCACAGTGACTGTAGGATATGGGAAGATAAAAAAGAGAGGAAATAGTGGTAAGCAATGAAGCTGTCAGTATACACATGGTCCAATTTCAGTGGTTATTGAAGCTGTTTCCAATTGTTGGAAAATGCTTACTGTAAGTTCTAAAGAAGTATCTTTTTTCTCTACCTTTCAGCTTGAAAATTTTCAAAATAAAAATTTGAAAGACTTTTACTTAGATTTACCAATTTCTCTTGCAGTATATCACTTCTAATTCTTTAGAAATGGCTGCTTGTAGGGCAGGAAAAATAGAAGGTGAGCCTGCGTTGTTTTAACATGACAGAAAGTAAGGAAATGTGCCAAGATGAATGGGGACCTGTCAAAAGGGCAGAGAGTGCACACAGATGATTTACTGGGGAGTACCTTTTGGAAAAACACCTGTAAGGGAGTGAACAAAGCAGGATTGGAAGAGGGGAAAGTTCACCTGTGATGCAGTTCATCTTCTGCATTGTGAGCTCTGGACCTGAGATGGTCCAGCTATGGCTGTTGTATTTGTCCATTTGTTGTCAAAATTGGGCAAAGGAGTATGAAGAGATAGATACCTTTCATATATATCCTTCATATGACTAACATGTTTGTCATCTGGGTGATAAAAAGTACTCTTTCCTGCATTTGTGTGACAGAAGTCCTACCTCTTTCTGATGACCAAGGTCAATTACTTCTTCCAGATTGGTGACTCCTTTCCTTGCCCTCTGGTTTCTTGGCCCAAGGTACTTGAAGTGACCAGGTAGCAGTTGTAACTTAAAGTTTAATGGGCTATGTCCCTTGGTAAGAACAAGACCTCTAGGTTCATAGACCCTAGCATGGCAGGGAAGGGGAATATAAATTTCAAAGTGGGTCACTGGGAATGATGAGGCCATTCCTGCTTCCTCCCCTTTGTTTCTTGCTTGCATGTATGTTACTTATTACAGATGCCATACCATAATGGTTATTGATTTAGGGTATAACTGCATCCTGGAGGAGGGTGTCCTATCTTCACATGGTATCATCTCCTCAACCATGCATTCAGAATGCTCTTCCATTGCTCTCTCAGACTGGCAGCTTCTGAATGTTGCGATATGTGATACGACCAGTGGACCCAATGGTCTGTGCTCACATCTCCTTCTCTATAAAGAAGATCCCTTGGTCTGTAGCAAAGTTAAGCAGGATATAAAGTGAACCAGAAACATTGGTAGGTGCTGGTTACTACCTTGTGGTCAGGAAAGGCAAATCCATACCTGTAATATGTGCTGATTCTGGTCAAGGTGAATCACTGCCCCTTCCAGAGTGGAAAGGGTCCAATGTAATCAGTTTACACTGTCTGATGATCTCTTGGAGGTAATGTGCCATATTGGGGGTTCCGCTTTGGTCTCTGTTACTGGCAGATTGGATGATCTGTTGTAGCAGTTAGCTAGATCAACCTTGGTGAGAGGGAGCCCATACTATTGGGCCCATGCATAGTCTCCGTCCATGTTACCATGGCTACCATGTCCATTATGCCAGCACTAAGGGGGTCAGTGACAAGCTGGATGATGTCAGCTGGTTAGTATTCTGTATACTTGGTTATTTAGTGCCTCTTCCGTGGTGGAGTGTCTTCTGATGGGTATTAATATGTGATACAAAGATTCTCGTATTTTATGTCCACTCGCACAGGCCTATCCTCATGCACTGTTCCCAGGAAAACCAGTTAAGAGACTTTGTAATCTTTTCAGTGAAGTTAAAGAGGCCCAAAACACATCAAAATGGTGTTTTGATATGTAGGGAGGAACTAGTGGAGGGAAAGAGGAGGAAGACGGAAGAAAGAGATGGTTTATAAATTAAGGTTGCAAAACTTAACTGGGAAAGGATGAGATCAACCTTAGAATGGAAGGCAAGAAGGAAAGAGGGATGAGTGGAAAATAGAAGATCTGAGGCAAATGGGAAGAACATGAAGGAATTTCCATCAGATTTTGCTTAGTGAAATAGGTGTCCAGATTATCTGCTAAGAGTGCATGTGTACAGAACCCTGTGAAAATTGGTCCTCTACCCACCACACTTCTTTTGCACATTCTTTGAGTAAGCAGCCATGCTCCCTGGAAGTGCCTTTCCAAAGAGTTCTGAAGGAGAGAGCTCTTTAGTTCTTGTTCAGACTCACATAGGAGACTTGGGTGCCCGGGAGTTCCACAGAATTCATATGAGGATCTCAATAGATCTCAAACTCATGTTTGTGATCCTGGGTTATGTAACTAATATGGATAATTCAAATAATGCAACTTTCAGATTCCTTTGTACCTCAACAATGCTGACTCATTATCAAATAAATAAAATGTATTTACTCTGAATGTTTCCTCTCAGTTGGTCCTCTTAATTGATAAGAGAGTCCATCAGTATCTTGTTTTAGATTACCCTGTGAAAGTGAAGAATTTATGGATTATATGCTGATGGGAAAATTACCTGCTGAGGTAACTTCATATTTATTCTTTATTCTACTGATTTCATATATATGAATTTTGTAAAATGTGGGTTTTTTGCATGAGGTAAAAGATAGCACATACATAAGGAAGTATATAATGTGTATATCTGGAGCCAAAATATTTATTTAAAATTATTTTGAATTAATAAGTTTATATGTAGTGATATTTGCTTTGCCTATGCTTTTTGACTGTCATTCATTTATTCATTTGCCGTATACCTGCTACAATATGTAGGTTCTGTTCCAGGAGCTGGGAATATAAATGCACAAAAGATACAGTCCCTGAATTTTAAGGAGTTTATGGTCTGGTTATAGGAGACAGGTATTGTAATAAACCAAGTACTGTAGTATATTGTATGTGCTAAGAAAGAAATATATACAGGATGGACTAGGGCCCAAGGGAGGGAGTGGTCAATTTCTGCCTCAGAAGTATGGGAACCTGCTGTCAAGAAAGGTTTTACTGATGAAATGGTGCCTGAATCCTGAAAGATAAGAAAGTGTTTTTGTTAAGTTTGACATTAGATAACATGAAGTATTTGAGGCCAAAGAACTTCATCTATACAAGTTTGTATTCTGGCACAAAGGAAAAATTTGCCAATGAGTCTCTAAGGTTTCCAAACAATTTCAAGTTTAAAACTTAATATTATAAAGGTATTTTTTTTCAAATACCAGCAGGTGGCAATATTATCCCATGAAAAAAGAATGATCGCCAGAAGCTGAAAATGACTTTCCAGAATTTCCAAATCTGGTAATGAGGGTGTTCTGGGTTAAAAATGGATGAGAAAAAGTGAGTTTGACAATTTTTTTCTTGTCAGGCCAGCTTTTCCTTGAATAAGTCAATGTCTGAACTCCCCAGTCCCCCCTTCCCATTCATTCTGAGCCCCAGAGATCTCCATAAAGTGGACTTGGACACCTGTCATTCAAAGGCCTGTGGGAGTCTGCAGCCCTTTTCAAGACTTCTGCATTACATTGATCCAGAAACAAAACTGAGCTCCCTGCCTGATGTCCACTAAAAGCCAATTTGCATAAAATATTCATGAATTTAAGAGACTTTAGTGAAGATCTGGGGAAAGGGTAACAGCAGAGTTTACACAGCAGCAATGCAAACAAGCACAAATGAATCAGCCTCCCAGGTCTCAAAATGTCCTTTGGCCACCCACCATCATGGAATTTCACAGAATTCTTTTGTTTCAGCCCTTCTTTATCTGTTGGCTCCTCTTTTTCCCTTCTTGGCCCTGGAACTTCAAATTCTTCTCCTTCTCTCCCCCTCCCCCTCTCTCCATCTCCTTCCAATTTCCCTGTCCCCTCTCCCTGCCTCTTCCTCTCCTTCTCCCTTTTTCTCTCTCCTGGTCTCCCACCCCCAAACCTACTAAGGTGCTCTACGGTAGAGGGCCCTTCACTCTGTGTGATCCCCCCTTCCTTGAAGGCAGTAGTAGCAGTTTATTACCTTGAAACAGAAAGCAGAACAATTTTTCTGTTTTCAGTGTAATAAAAATACTTTAAAAAATATGCCCTGCAGATATTAAAAAAAACCCCACCACCTGTGATCATGGTTTTCACCTCGTGTTTGCAGGTTTTTCTTTAGCAGGGTGATGTTAAGTGAGCTTGTTAGGGTCCTCTTCACCTCTCTCCATCTTCCATGTGCCTAGAAAATAAACCCCAGTTTCTTCCATGATCTATCATATTTGCTATTGATTTTTTCTTTCCATAGGGTTCTTTATCTGTGCAACTCAATGTGGTCCCAGAATTAGGGCCAATTAGGAAATTGTGATTGCTCTGCTATAGGGGACCATTTTTTCCCCTAAACTTTTATTATGGAAATGTTCAGTATAAAGAATATTTGGAAAAATTATTGAATCTATTACCTAGAGTCTATGATTGTTAACATTTTGTTATATTTGCCTCTGTCCATCTAATTTTTTGATGCATTTCAAACTAAGTTGCAGGCATAAGTACATTTCACTCCTAGTCATTTTAGCATGCATATAATTAACTAGAGTTTAATATTTATTTTCAGTTCCTTTTTTTTTTTTTTTTTTTGAGGTAAAATTTATGTAACAGTGATATTCAAATCTTAAGCGTACCATTAGATAAGTTTTGAGCAATGCAAAAGCCTGGGTTATCTAAACCCCTATCAAGATACAGAAAATGTAGATAGAGGATTTATTTGTTTGTTAGTTTTTCCACACACAGGGAGTGTAAAATGGTTAAATTCTAGACATTTCCAGGTCTGAGTACACTATTGGTGAGAAATTACTTATTATAGTATAAGGGATTTTAAGTGAGTTTTATTTTATAAGTACAGAAACACAGATTAAGGTCTGCATCTGTGCTTTTTGCTGTTGTTTCAGTTTGAGCTCGGTGACTTTACAAGTAAGCAGCAACACTCAGAAGCAAAATGGTCAGTGCCTGTGAGTTAAGAGCAGGAACTAGGTCTACTTTTTGATCTGGATCTCAACTACCTGGAATGCTTTATACCTTTGGCACTCAATAAATATTTCTTGTTGCCATACTATCTGCTACAAAAATTTACTAGGTCTATTTTACGGCTATTGTTTGTGTACCTAAAAAATAATCATGGGACTATAGAAGTCAAAGCCATGGAGAGTGTCACACATCCTTCTCAGCTGTTCATCAGTCAGTACTTGAAGTAGGGTTAAAGGTATAGGGTAAAGTTATAGAGCTTCTCAAGGGCCCAGAGGTAAAGAAAGGATGAGAGCTAAATTCAGACAGAACAGCACTGAGGTTCCAGGAGACCTAGATTCTGAGTTCTTTTATGCTTCCTGTTGGAGTTCAGATCCAGTGCTTGACCGTCCCAGGGCCTGTAGGTTCATGCAGATGAGTAGTTACTGCTTCTTGAAGGTGTTTGTATGGAAGAGTCCTGATACATGCTTACAGAAAGAAATATATAGCAAAACAGTGGCATGTTATTTTATTAAACTAAGTTATAGTCAAGAAATTCGGATATCTTTTTAAATGCTGCATCCAAATTCCAACAACCCAAATGTCCACTGAGGCCCATTACAAACCATTGCTTGCCATTCTTTTTTTTTTTTTTAATCGAAATATAGTTGATTAGCAATGTTGTGTTAGTTTTTGGTGTATAGCAAAGTGATTCAGTTTAATATATATTTATGTAAATATATGTACTATTTTCAGATTGTTTTCCATTATAGGTTATTATAAGATATTGAATATCACTTATATGTGGAATCTAAAAAAATGATACAAATGAACTTACTTACAGAACAGAAACAGACCCACAGACATAGAAAACAAATTTTTGGTTACCAAAGGGAAAAGGGGCGGGGAGGGATAAATCCGGAGCTTGGGATTAACAGATACACACTATTATATATAAAGTAGATAGACAGCAAGGACCTACTATAGCACAGGGAACTATATTCAATATCTTGTAATTGCCATACTTTGTTTTTGAGTTGGTTCCTGCTTCACTGACTTAAAGTCAAACATGCAGAGTGAAATCTGTCTCTCAATTGCTATCTTGGTCACAGATCTTTTTGTTCACAGATGGAAATTTTCTCCAGAAGAAATAACAGTAGTATTTTGGTCTGTGTTCAGTTTTGGAGAATAAAACTCACTCTAACCGGTTTAAGCAAAAAGAGATTCATCACGGAGTATTAAATGGCTCACAGATTCTAGGTTGAGCTTCCAGGAATGGTTCCCAAGTCACACTGGCTGGCAAGGGATTGTTGCTTTTACCCCAAGCAGGATGCTATAGTATCAGAAAGATACCATCAAAACTATCAGCTCCTGAGCCTCTGCTACGAGCAGAAAATAGTCTGCAAATTTAGGAAGCTGCTGTTACAGCTGCTGTCCCAGACTGTGCCACTGCTGTTCCAGGCCACACCGACAAAAGTGAATGCCAAAGTCAAGATTAACATCTGATCATAGGAACTTGAATAAAACCTAGAACCCTAGGTACAAAGGGATTGAGAAATAGTTTTCAGCTGTTTAGCTTCAGCATATTAGAAGAAGGAGTTAGAACATGTACTGAGTGAGCCATTTCAGTGTCTTCTAGAAATAGCTAACATTTGGAGAGTTTATCAAGATGGCAACATAGGAGGCTCCTAACACTCTTCCTCCCATGGATGCAACAAGTGTATAGCTGCATTTTAAGAAATTCCCTCTGAAAAAAATCGAGAAACTAGCTAAGCAACTCCTGTGTATCAGGCATATGAGAAAATACAAAATGGGTAGGAAAGGCTGAGACACACTCATCCTAAACTCTGCCCCCAGCAGTGTCATGCTATTGAGAGGGAACTCCAACTCCCAGCTTCTCTCTGAGGAGCAGAGTTTGGACTGCACATCTGGCACCCCAACTTTTGACTCCCCCATGAGGGATGGGTTTCCAAGACACCTAGCCCACAGCTAACATCATACTTAATGGTGAAAGGCTAAAAACTAACTCTAACGTTAAGAACAAGGCAAAGATGCCACTTTTGTCACTTTTATTCAGCATAGTACTGTAAGTTGTAGCCAGAACAATTAGACAAGAAAAATAAATAAAATAATCCAAATCAAAAAGGAACAAATAAAAGTCTCTTTTTGCAGATGACATGATATTATATATAGAAAACCATAAGGACTCCACTATAAAATTGTTAGGACTAATAAAAATTCAGTAAATTTTCAGGATACAAAATCAATGTACAAAAATTAGTTGCTTTTCTATACATTAACAGTGAACTATCAGAGAAGTTAACAATCTCATTTATAATTGCATCAAAAACAGTAAAATACTTAGGAACAAATATAACCAAGGATGTGAGAGATCTGTACACTGAAAACTATAAGACATTGATAATAGAATGAAGACACAAATAAATGGAAAGATATTCCATGGTCATGGATTAAAAGAATTAATATTGTTGAAATGTCCATTCAATGTCATCTCTATCAAAATTCCAATGGCATTTTTCATAGAAATAGAACAAACAATCCTAAAATTTGTATTGAACCATAAAAGTCCCCCAAAAGTGAAATCAATCTCGAGTAAGAAGAACAAAGCTGGAGGCATCACACTTCCTAACTTCAAACTATATTACAAATCTCTAATAATCAAAACAGTATGGTATTGGTATAAAAACAGACATGTAGATCAATGGAACAGAACAGCGAGTACAGAAATAAACCCATGTATATAAGGTCAGTTAATTTTTCACAGAGGAGGCAAGAATATGCAATGGGGAAAGGATAGTGTCTTCAGTAAATGTTGGGAGTACTGGATATCAACATGCAGAAGAATGAACTGGATCCTTGTATTACACCATACACAGAATTAACTCAAAATAGATTAGGGAATAGGCCCTAATTAGAGGTGCTGTTGAGGTTGTGTTACTTTCTGAAGGCTCCAGGGAAGAATCCATTTCCCTGCCTTTTCCATTTTCTAGAGGCTTCTTATACTCCTTGGCTTGTGGTCTCCTTCCTCTATACTCAAAACCAGCAAAGGACACCTGAGTGGAAAATCCTTATTTAAAATTGTGTTTCTTCAATTATAAGTACTTTGAACATATTTTTCATTTGTCTTGCTCATATCACATTTATTTAGTTCATTTTGTAATAGTTTTGCACAGGCCCTGTATTCAAGTCTTTCTGTTTATTATTCATCTATAGAGGACTGCTTGCCTAGAGAATTATGGGTGTACTCCCCTTGACTTGACTTCCTACTCTACTTTAACCTGGTACTTTCTCAATTGTACTCTTAGAATTCGAGCTGGTTTTGAGTTGGAGGCCTGGAAACATATGGCTTGTAATCTTTGTTAAGGCCTTTAGCTACCTGGTAGTAAAGGGAAAGTGAACTGAGGTTGCTGTCAACTGGTATATACAGTTTGGGTGTGTTGAATCACATCCCCTGAGCACACATCATTTCTGGGGGTGCTTTCTCTGAACCTTGGTCTTCCTTCACATCCAGAGAAGCAGGTAGCCCCAGGAAGAGGAGGGACCAATGTGCAGCTCGGTGGCTCACGGGCATTTTGTTTGGTGGCATCACAGTGATTATTTCTTTGTGCTCAGTAGTTATTTGTCATATTCTTCATTCTTAAGATATTGCTTCCTACCCCTCAAGGATATCCTTTTGAGTAATTTGACGATGAAGAGAAGAGATGGAGGTAGCTTATAATTGGATTGTTTGGTTTTTTATGTGGTTGAGTTGTATGAGCTGTTTGTATATTTTGGATATTAGGCCCTTGTTGGTTGCATCATTTGCAAATATTTTCTCCCAGTCCATAGGTTGTCTTTTCCTTTTGTTTATGGTTTCCTTTGCTGTACAAAAGCTTGTAAGTTTAATTAGGTCCCATTTGTTTGTTTTTGCTTTTATTTCTATTGCCTTGGGAGACTGACCTAAGAAAACATTGGTACGATTTGTGTCAGGGAATGTTTTGCCTATGTTCTCTTCTAGGAGTTTTATGGTGTCATGTCTTAATTTCAGTCTTTAAGCCATTTTGAGTTTATTTTTGGTATGGTATGAGGGTTTGTTCTAACTTCATTGATTTACATGTGGCTGTCTGACTTTCCCAACACCACTTGCTGAAGAGATTGTCTTTTTTCCACTGTATATTCTGTTGGCTTTTAATCAATTTGAAGCCAGATTGTAACAATCAGGATCATTTAAGGTACTAATAGTGGACAAACAAAATGTCTACTATATAGACATCAAAAAATTAAAATCTTTGTAATTTTGTCTTGGAATTCATTGAGTTGTAGAACAATGTTGATATTTTGTTTTTGCTTAAAAAAGGAAATTAATATGGTAAATTAAGGAGACTAGGAAATTTGTGAATATACATGCATGTTTATATATGCCAAATAAATATAAACATTTGCTACTCACACATGCACTGTATTGTACAAATGTACTTCATTAGCTATTTTGCCAGATCCAGCTCAAGGACTTATTTATCTGTCCTTAGGAATTTTAGCACACGGAAGATGTTTTAGACAACACAAGGTGAACAGAAGCACAGTTTATCACTTTTATCAGTTAATTGCAATATTGGTATGTAATTAACTCTGATGGATTCAACAGTCATAAAGAAATCATTAAGTTGATTTTTTAAGCTAAGAGCATTGTCACAGTTAACTAACTGCTGATGACCATTTGCCTTTCACAAACATTCCTCCTGCCTATGAGTGTATCCAGGCTATGCTGTTGTTGGCTCAGGCTCTGAACTTGAACTCTGTGTAAAGCTGGAAGTTATAGCCGTTATCTTAGTCACTGGGCTTGGGCTGTTTCTTAAAACTCTAAGAACTGGCTTGGGTACTGTTAGTTCTCCCTTCTGAAAACTGCATTTTCTTGTGACCTAGTAGACAAATTCAACTTTTCCTACTGATAAATGAAAGATTTAGAGTAGCAGTTCTCAGAGCAGTTCTCTTCTTCAGGGAGTCTGCAAGGTCAAAACTGTTTCCATAATAATACTCAGACGTTTATTTCTCCCTTTTTCTTCCAGAGGCTACAGCACGTGATAGTATAGTTGCTCTGATATTAATATGTGGTGAGTTTATTATTATTTAAAAAAAAAATTTTACTAAATAAGTAAATACATATTTAAATATTTTCTCAGTTTTAATTTATTATATGGTAATAAACGATTGACTGAACCCACATAAACAAAAGCTCTTTGGGGCCCTCCATAATGTTTAAAGGGATCCTGAGACCAAAAAGTTTGAGTACTGCTGGTTTAGTGTAATGTAAACAATTGTTTGAAGACATTAGTGTTCATAGAAATTCTAAATGTACTTCTTGGGTATTTAGACATTATTTTCTGGATCCTATATAGTTGCCACAAACTTGTGTTGCATTAGCATGGTAATAAAATGCTGTTCAGGGTTTTTTTTCAGTATTTCTACTAAAATGGTACATGATCCTTGTGATGCACATTTAAAACTGATATCACTTGTCATTCATTATGGGGTAACTGATTTGCCAACTTGAGGCTTTAAATAATTGTGGATTCTTCATTACGGATTCAAGTACATCCTATAACAAATAACTATGAGTCGTTCTAAACAATTGATAATAAATAAGCTTTCAAGTCAAAATTATCACAAATCTTTTCTGAAGACATTTATCTTGGTTTATTTGGATTATGATACTTTGTATCTATATATTTCCTATCTTTTGACATTAATAATTATATTTACCTTAGGGAATCTGCAGCAATGAGTAAGATTCTTCAAAACATGCTGGTAAAAGTAATCTTAGTTAGGTTTAGGTAACCAAAAATAGCAACATGTAAAACCTCTTTAATGTGTATAATCTCAAGGTTTAAAAATTTTTTAAATTTCCAATGTTTCCAATATTTATACCAACATGAAGTTTTTGAATAATGGTACTGTTTGTCTTAAATGGCATTTTGAAATAATTGTGTAAGTGTGGAAATTCACGTAGAAGTTTATTTTGATTATAAAATATTAATAACATGTTAATATTTATTGAACTATATTATATGCTTGAAAAATATGAAATATTATATGAATCCTCTTTTTAGATAGGCAGTATAGATGAGAGAAAAGAGATACTTTGGGGAAGAAGATTATTGTAAATTGTAAAAGGTTCAATTTTTCATATACATTTCAATTATTATGAAAATAACTATAGTGAAAAAAATATAGTGAAACATATTAGAGAATTACTTCCAAGTATAATACCATTCTGGTATGTTGGAGGACATGACAAAAGCCATTTAGTACTCTAAAAATTAATCTGACTATGTGAAGTAAAACCTCAGTTAACTGCCATGATAGGGCATTCTTTTGGTTAATAGATGATAAAAGATGATTGCCATTGAAAAGATAGTTTGTTATAGTTTGCAAGAGGAGGAGGCATGCCATGCCATGCAGGGCCAGATGGGGAAGCACAGGGGTAGGTCAGGATGCAGAAGGAGTGAGGGGAAAGCATGGGCCAGGGCCTTTATTGTGGTTCTTGTGGGAAGGATTGGGAAAGGCAGAGTAAGTACCTGAACAAGTTTAGTTTGAGTAATTTCTGCAGGCTCTGAGATATAAGGGTGGTTCCTAGTTGTCTGGTACCTGGTCCTGGGATGATTTAGGCCTGGGAGATAGTGTACCAGATTGCAGGAGTCTCATAAAAGGAGTTGTCAAAATATCATAAAATACAGATAATAAAAAACATGATTAATATACTGACATACCATGTGTTTATTTATCTTTTATTACCTGTGTCCCTCCATAGAATACAAGCTCTGTGTGGCAGCTCTTTGTCTACTTTATTTCTGCAGCAGTCCCAGAACTTAGAATGGTACCTGCACATGATGATTATTTGTTGAGTCAAGGAGAGATCTAGTGGGCCATAAACCTACTCTTCTTTTTATGTTCTCATTGTTGTTGTCATCTAGGGTTAAACTCTCTTGGTCCTTGTTCCCTGCATCTCCATCCCCATTATATAAATTGCTGAGTCTGTCAGGTCTACCACTGAAATATCTCTGGTATCTGTTTTTTTTTGTTTGTTTTTTTTTTTAATTTTTATTTATTTATTTATTTATTTTTGGCCGTGTTGGGTCTTCGTTTCTGTGCGAGGGCTTTCTCCAGTTGTGGCAAGCGGGGGCCACTCTTCATCGCGGTGCGCGGGCCTCTCACTGTCGTGGCCTCTCTTGTTGCGGAGCACAGGCTCCAGACGCGCAGGCTCAGTAGTTGTGGCTCATGGGGTTAGTTGCTCCGCGGCATGTGGGATCTTCCCAGACCAGGGCTCGAACCCGTGTCCTCTGCATTGGCAGGCAGACTCTCAACCACTGCGCCACCAGGGAAGCCCTGGTATCTGTTTTTTGATTCAGATTCCCAGTTGATTCTTCAGGCCTTCCTTAAATCTTGCCTGGATTATGAGTGTAAGTGCATACTTTGTATTTTATACCTTTTACTTATCCTGTTTTAAAGGTTATGTAATATTATTATGTTCCTTATTTATTTTTGACCCTCACAGCAATCTTATGAGGTCATTTCAGTTAACTCCATTTACAGAAATAGACTCTGAGATCCAGGAAGACAAGTAATTTGCCTGAGATTAGTGCAAGTAGCAGAGCTAGAACCTGATTCACTTTTGCCCATCTTCTCTCCCTAGCCCCATTTCCTGTTATACCTTGCTTGATTAATTTCTCCGTCTTATCACTCCTTTGCTTTAGAACTTCTTGTGGGTTTTCATGGCTTATAGACAAGTCCAGCCTCCTTAGCCTGACTTTTACTGAGTTGTTTCCAATCAGTTGTAAACCCCAGCCAAAGTCATCTCTGTACAGTAACTTGGACACATGATACTTTATCACCTGGACTGTTCATTAGATAATTAGGTAATTGGCACATTAGATAATTCAAGGCCCACCTTCTCCATGGACTATGTTCATTGCCTTCGCCCTCTTCCCACCCTAGTTCTATGGAAATTTCTCCTTTTTCTGAACTCTAGCCTTTTACCTATAATTCTTGTATAACACTTAGAGAAACAATCTTGTAATATAGCTATCTGTGTTCATTTTATCTTTCTGTAGGTCTGTATCTTATTGCTGCAGGTCCTATACAGCAGAAATCAGCACTGAAAAGTTTTTGCTTTCTGTGGCTCACTCCTCTACCTCCCAACATCAGCAACTAGCACATTGCTCTGTGTATTTGTACCTGATAAGAATGCATTGGATAAACTATTACTCTTTTGGGTGAATTGGGACATATTCATTGAGAATACAGTATGCTAAAATTAGCTCAAGCATTCACTGAGGATAAGTGGATTAATGAATTACCATAAGGCACTTAGGTTTTATTTGAGTACCCTCTGAAATCTCAATATATCCCTAAATATTTGCATTTTAAATAATCCTTAATGAATTAAATAAATGCTTTTTATACTCTTTGAGTTTTTGAGTTAGAAGGCTTACGTTCCATTTTTAACACCACTTGAAGTTTTAAGAACTAGTGACTATTAAAGTCCAGCCCTTAGCAGACAAAAGATAACTTGAGAGTAGAAAATCACAAACTTGTATTTTTTAAGGTCCCCGTGATGAACCGTATAAATTATGTTCTAGTATTTGTTTTATCTTTCTACTTTCTGTGAATACTTCTGTGTTCTATAAAATGCCACAATCCATAATATCAATTGGGAAAATAAACTTACAAGTTTGAAAAAAGGGTATTATTTTTAGAGATATTATACAATTTTCAGTGTTGATATTTAGCACCTGTATTGTTTTCCTGTAACTGCTGTAACAAATTACCACAAGCTTGGTGGCTTGAAACATCAGAAATTTACTCTCTTACAGTTCTGAAGGCCAGAAGTACAGAATCTTTATCACTATGCTGAAATCAAGGTGTTGGCAGGGTGACATTCCCTCTGGAGGCTCTAGGGGAGAATGCATTCCTTGCCTCTCTAGCTTTTGGTGGTTGCCAGCATTCCTTGGCTTCTGGCCACGTCACTCCAATCTTTAAAAACCAGCATCTTTAAATCTCTGTCTGCTCTGTCTTTATATCACTTTTTCTTCTACGAGTAGTTAAATCTCCTTCTTATAAGTATACATATAATTACATTTAAGGCCCACCTGGTTAATTGAGGATGATCTCTCCATCTCAAGACCCTTAACTTTATCACATCTGTGAAGACCTTTTTGCTTATAAGGTAACATTTACAAGTTCCTGGATTTACAACCTGATATATTTGGGGAACCATTGTCAGCCTACCATAATAACCTAACACAGCTTTCTAAAGGAAGATAAGGAGTAGCCTGATTTTTTGACAATAACAGAGTTTTCATTTGAAATCTTCCTAGTGGAACCTCTTAGAAATGGGCAGAATGACTTAGTTTAACCCTTTGACGCTGTGCTTAAATGTTATTAGCCAATTAACTGTAAACACATTGTGAAATTATGCTCTTCAAACTTTTGTTCTTTGAAAAATTAACAGGTTGGGACTTCCCTGGTGACGCAGTGGTTAAGAATCCTCCTGCCAGTGCAGGGAACACAGGTTCCAGCCCTGGTCCAGGAAAATCCCACATGCTGTGGAGTAACTAAGCCTATGCACCACAGCTACTGAGCCTGCGCTCTACAGCCCGTGAGCTACAACTGCTGAGCCCGTGTGCCACAACTACTGAAACCAGCACACCTAGAGCCTGTGCTCCACAACAAGAGAAGCCACTGCAATGAGGAGCCCACACACTGCAACGAAGAGTAGCCCCTGCTCACCACACCTAGAGAAAGCCCGTGCGCAGCAATGAAGACCCAACGCAGCCATAAATGAATAAGTAAATAGTAATAATAATAAAAAGAAAAATTTACAGGTTAAGTGGATATTCAATTGTAATAGGCTTTTATAATGCTTTCAAATGATTTAACATGCTGGGATAATGATCTCAGTTCAGAAACTGACTCTAGGAAATAATAACATGGTAATATGCTATTCACTTCCTTATTGATTATGGAAATTACAGTCCAACCAGCAGTCATTAATCCTGCAGAATGTAAGAGCAGTGCAAGTTAATTTTTTAAGTAAACTTTTTATTGAAGTATAACATGCATAGAGGAGACTGCAAAAATCATAAATGTGCAACTTGATGAATTTTCACAGAATCAGCAAACCCATGTAAACAGTACCCAGATAGGAATATAATATTACTAGAGGTCTAAGAGGTCTGCCTTGTGCCCCCTCCCAACCATTACACCCAACTCTGACTTCTGTTGCCACAGGGAAGTTTTACCTGCTTCTTGAAGCTTATGTAAGTAGAATCATGTAGTATGTACTCTTTTTGTCTAGCTTCTTTTGTTCAACATTTTGTGACTTTACCAGTGTTTTTGCATGTAGCGGTAGTTCTTTCATTTTTGTTAGTGTGTAATTTCTGTTTGATAAATATACCACAATTTATCTATTTTATTGATGAATGACATTTATGTTGTTTCCATTTGGGGCTATTACAAATAGTGCTTCTGTGAACATTCTTGTTAATTCTCTTTGGTATACATATGTAAGGATATCTGTGGGTATATACCGAGAAGTGGAAATGCTGGGTCAAGGGGTGTAGTGTATATGATTTTAGTAGAGACTGTCAAATAGTTATATAGAGTTTGTACCATTTTAAACTGTCACCAGTAGTGCATGAGCATTCCAGTTGTTCCACAATCTCATCAGCATTTGATACTGTCAGTCTTTTTAATTTTAGCCAATCTGATGAGTATGTTTTGATATCTCATTTGTCGGTTTGATTTGCATTTCTCTGATGACTAATGAAATTGAATACATCTTTATATCCATATAGGTTATTTAGATATATTCTTTTGTGAGTCATTTGTCCATATTTTTTCCATTGGGTTGTCTGTTTTTTATTTTTAGAAAAATTTATTTGTAGTTGGAGCAAGTTCTTTGTTGAATGGATGCATTGCCAATATCTTTTCCATTCTGTGACTTGCCTTTTTGTTTTTTTAGTTGTGTCTTTTGATGGCCAGAAGTTCTTTATTTCAATGTAGTGTAACTTATCAATCTTTTCTTTTATGATTAGCACGTTTGTGTCCTGCTTAAGATATCTTTGCCTGCTCTGAGGTCATAAGTCATAAAGATGTTTTCCAAATTTATCTTCTAGAAGCTTTATTTTTTTTTTTGATGTGGACCATTTTTAAAGTCTTTATTGAGTTTGTTACAATATTGCTTCTGTTTTTTTTATGTTTTGGTTTTTTGACCATGAGGCATGTGGAAGCTTATCTCCCCAACCAAGAATCAAACCCACACCCCCTGCATTGGAAGGCAAAGTCCCATCCACTGGACCACCAGGGAAGTCCCTAGAAGCTTTATTTTAAAATCACATTTATCTTTATAATTTATCTGGAATAAATGTTTGCATATGGTGTGAGGTAAGGACAAAATTCACTTTTCCGTAGAGATATGCGTTATAATTTTGTGTTTTTCATAAGTCAAGTGGCCATATATGTGCAAGTTAATTTTGTTTTATAAAACATTTATTGAGCATGTAGTATGCACCAGGAATTGTGTTTGGTACTAATGATATAGATACAAATAATAGAGATTCCCTCCTGAAAATGTCCTTGAGTGGGGAAGATAATAAGTGAGATGGTAATGAAAAATGCAGAAGAACTATATGTTGTGAGGAAAAGGAATGAACTCTTTGTGAGGAGATGAGGAAGCCTCTGCTAGAGAAAGCAACATTTGAATTGGATCTTTAAAAGTGAATAGGAGTTTGATGAATGCATTCTATATATAGAGAAAATTGTGTGAAAAGACACAGGATTGTCACAGGGCAGGTATATTCATAACATGGTGAGAGGTTTGCTGTAGGAAGGAGCAGTGTGCAAGAAGATGAGAGGGAGTAGGACCAGGGAGGAGACAAGAGTGCATGGGTATGAGGCTACAACATTTTAGGAAGAGAGGACTGTGTGTGTAAAATTCAGTAATTATAAAGGAACACGGCATATTTATCAAACGGTGAGAAATTCAGTATGGCTGGAAGATAGACTGTGTTTGCATGGCAGAGAGCTGAGAAGGAGTAACAGGAGGGATGAGAAGCAAATGGAGATGAGGATGAGATTTGGGTTGGGCTTATCCCTAAGGAAACTGGGGAGAAGGAGAGTTTTTAACCAGGGAGTGGTGTAATCACATTTGTTTTTTAGGAAGATGACCCTTAGGGGTCTGGAAGATAGATTAGTAGGTGGAAGGTTGGTAGATAGAAATCAGTTAAAAGAAATGAGGCTTGGGCATGGTGTGGCAGTGGTGATGGTGAGATAGTGTTGGATGTGGAACTAGTCTGATTATACCCAAGAGGACTTGGTGACCATGAATGATAGGCAGGTGTGACAGATGACTCCAAAATTTATAGTTTGAGAGACTGAGTGAATAGTTATGTTATCAACTGATATAGGAAACAAAAGGAGAAGGTATGGTGGTAGCAAATAATAAATTAAAATTTGGACTTACTAGGTTTGAGATGTTGGTTAGTTAAGTAGTTGGAGACATGTAGGAAGAATTAAAGACATGTGTGTGGAACTCAAAAGAGAGGTCAGGGCTGTAAATATATATTCGAGAACCAACAACATATAGAAGATAGTTGAAGCCACAGGAATGGGTGAAATCATCCAGGGAGAGTAGGTAGAGAAAGAAGAGAATAAGTCCAAAGAATCAACTCAAGGTAACTTGAACACTTAAGGGAAGAAAAAGTGAGCCTGTGAAGGTGAGAGTTTTCCACCACCCCTGTCTGTGGTTTCTAATTTTTCTACTGTAACATAATTTCTTGTGTAATATAAAATAACACTGAAATAGTACATAAAAACATATGATGAAAAGTAACATTCTCTCTCCCTGCCCAGGTCCATTCCTCAGAACCAGTATATGTTTAATTCTATATTTTGGTTGTTAAAAGTCTAAATTTAAGTTCGAATAGTATGCCTGTTCCTCTGATTTTTGATTTACCTACTTTAGATCATGACTGTGTGCTATTCGGAAGTCTAAAGATGACCACTAAGATTCATTCCCTCCTTGTGGTGTGCATGCCCTATGTAATCTTCTCTTTCTGAGGGTTGGTGAGACCTGTGAATATTATGGGCCATAACTCAAATAATTAGGTTATTAATCAATTGACTTTTAGTTAATGCAATGGAGATTATCTTGGGTGGCCTGACCTATTCAGATGAGCCCTTAATAGGGGGGTTGGGCCTTTCCAAAAAAGGTACTCCTACAGCCTTGAAGAGAAAGCTGCCATATTTTGAGAAAAGAGAGCCATATGGCTAGGACCTGAGGGTGGCTTCCAGTTCTGGAGAGTGATCCCTTGCTGACAGCAGCACAAAATCAGGGACTTCAGTCATACAACTACAAGGTGATGAATTCTGCCAACAATTAAAGAGCTTGGAAGAGAACTACAAGCCTCAGATGTGACTGCAGCCTTGGCTGACACCTTGATTTCAGCTTGGTGAGATCCTGAGCAGAGGTTCCAGCTAACCTGGACATTGACCCACAGAAAACGGTGAGATGATAAATTTGTTTTGTTTTAAGCGGATAAACTTATAATAATTTGTTATGCAGAATTAGAAAACCAATCCAACTTTTAACTGCAAATAAGATAAAGATATAATTTATTTACTTTATCTCTACTTCATTATTTAAATATTACATTAATTTTAGTTTTTCAAGTGCTTAATTTTGTTTGTTTAATTCCTTTTGCTCCTATTTCTTGTTCTTTTAAACTTTAGTTAGTATCTTTATTCCTATTAATGTGAAAGAAGGATATTAACAATTCTGCCCTTTTTTTCTGTTAATTTATACTTTTCACCTGGAGTGAGACATAGTGAGGCCTGCTGGTGGGAGGAGAAACCTGGCTTCAGTCTGGGGAAGCTGCACAATGATAAAAATATTGTGTAATAAAAACACAGGACCTGCTCAGGGTGAATTATTATTAGATAAAAGTCCATAAGCAATGTGAGTTAATTGAAATAGGGTGTATGCACTTGCGAATTGATAAAACTCAGCTGGACCTTTCAGGCATGCTCTGCCCTGCCTATGAAACCATCCCCTGAGATGCACAGGGAAGATAAGTAAAAGCTGCCAGGAAAAGGCTAAGGGAAATTAAGTCTAGAAGCTCTGCCTTGGAGGCTAAAGGATAATTTAAGTTTATCTGATGATGAGAGACTTAGTGGAGTGTAATTTAACACTGAAGATAAGCAACAGCTCCATCTAATTGGGAACCCCCAGCATAATTAGATTTTCTGATCCTCTTCAATCTGCTTGAATTCTTTGCTGCTTAAAGAAACCACATTTTACAGAGATCTTTGGAAGTGTGGTAATAATGTCCTGCAACACCACCTGCTATATATTCCAAGTCACGACCATGAAAAGTCTTCTCTATAACCAAAATTGTGTTCTCTGGGTTTGATTTAGGTTGATTCTCAAAGTTGAAAAATCGTAAACAGTATTTACAATGATATGACAGTGTCACTGTTTTTGAGTTACAGGTAGAAGAAACCAACTTAGTCAACTTAAGGAAAAGGTTTTTTTTGGTGGGAGGATCTCAGGGAGTCTCTGGAATTGATGGAAAGCATAGGAAATCAGGTTCAGAAACATTGTGCTATCACTAAAGTATTTTAAAAATATATGGTAGACTTAAATCCTAGGATAGGGAATCTGATAGGTCCTACCTCCAGGCCCTGGGAGGTAGAATCTGAACTCTCAGAGGGACTGTTCAGGGACCTCTTTGACTTTCATCAACCAATAACATATAGAAGATAGTTGAAGCCACAGGAATGGGTGAAATCATCCAGGGAGAGTAGGAAGCCACAGGAATGGGTGAAATCATCCAGGGAGAAAGGTAACCCTTTCATCAAGGGTTGAGGGCAGGACACCTGGATTGCAGTTGCACCAAGACTGTACCCTATGAAAGAGAAAGAGTCAAATGGAGTAATTGTTGGGAAGGATACCTGGATGCCAGGCAGTGAGAAAAAAGAGTGCTGAGGATTACAGGCTGACTAGCATTTATAATCTGAGGGGAATCTGTATCCGTTTCAGGGCTACACCGGGCTAAACTGAAAAGGGATATGGGGGAAAAGCAGGGATGCCATTAAATATCAAGCTAGACTGAAAAAAAGCGATGTTCCCGTTCACTAAGCTAGAACAAAAAAGTATCTCTAAATCTGGGAATTTAGACCTTTCTGTTTTAAAATATCCCAAGTAGTGAAGGGAGATGGAAGATTTCAAGTGTTTTTGCTTGCCTGCAAAGTTTTCTCCAACTTGTCTGATTAATTTCAGATTCAGTGTCCACAATATTATTAAAATATGATTTCTCTTAACTTGTGCCTACATAATAAATCTTGTCTATGATATTTTCTATCTCCAATTAAATAAAGTATGAGACACATTCTGTTTTATTCCTGATTGCTCTCTGACCAGAAACCATGCAGAGGGCAGATTGCCCTAATTATTTGCCATTGTACTGTTCCTCCTAACTTTCTTGTACTTCTCTGTTTTAGGGTTTGCAGAAAGTGCTACTCGGATTGCAAAGTCCTTTTCTTCAAGTTACAAAATGTTCAGGAAACTAGTTTCTGAATTTCTTAGAGCTGGGTTTTTTTTTTTTTTCAGACTAGTTTTTCCCTGGGACAATTAAAGCTGAGAATTGGTAATTATCTTGATACTTCAATAGGAAAGTCCTCTTGCCTCAATTACATGAAAGTAGATTACTTGGCTGTAATTTGAATAGCTGTATTTTTCTTCTCTTCACTTAGCCTGTCAGGTCTTTTACGTAAGGTTCTTTTGAAGAAAGGTAGATACTGAAGAGGGCAGCTTCTTTTCAGAGATTGTGAACATCTAGTCAGGATGTAGTTGTGTTGTAAGACCTGAAAAATGATTACTATAAGGATAATGCAACTGACTTTTCTACCATCACTTTAACAATTAACTATGTGTCAATCCCAGGCTCCCAATTCCTCTCACCACCCCTTTCCCCCTTGGTATCCATATACACTATTGATACTATGTATAAAATAGATAACTAATGAGAGTATACTTTGTAGCAAAGGGAACTCCGCTTAATGCACTGTGGTGACCCGAATGGGAAGGAAGTCCAAAATGGAGGGGATATATGTATATGTATGGCTGATTCATTTTGCTGTACAGTAGAAACTAGCACAATATTATTAAAGCAACTATACTCCAATAGAAGTTAATTAAAAAAATTATGTAGTCAACTGCAGTTTGAGAAAAGAAAGTATTGTCAAATTAGATTTTTCTTCCCATTAAAAAGTTGAGGACTTCCCTGGTGGTCCAGTGGTTAAGACTCTGCCTTCCAATGCAGGGGGCACGGGTTCGAGCCCTGGTGGGGGAACTAAGATCCCACATGCCTTGTAGTGTGGCCAAAAATTAAAAAAAAAAAAAAAATTGAAACATCTTCCAATTGCTCACGAAAAATAAAGCCTGTATGATTCCTTTAGGCACACATAAGCCTAGAGATGTAAGACTAAATATAGTTTCATCTCGCTGTGCTCATTAAAAATAAGTAAAAGCTTAGTAAAGTTATATCTGACTACATGTTAGCATTCTTGCTTTTTCTGCTTTATAGTTCAATTTAAGGTGCCTATGTAGAAACTGTTTCAATGAGTTAAGGAAAAGAAAAAGTTCTTTTAGGGATAAGACAAGAGGATCCATTCCTTCTTTGGTAGATTTCTCTCATTTTTTTGCCTTTCTCCTTCTAAGTCAATATTTTCTTTTCCCTTTAGAGAAACCTGAAGGTCATCCTTGATTTTCCTTTCTGCCTCATCTTCTTCAGTGATCAACTCCTGTGTCATAAATATTACTGGAATCCATCCTATTCTCTACTTTTCCACTGCCCAAGTTCAGACTTGCATTATCTCTTTTGGAGACAAGCATGACTGAAATTATTATAGTCTCTTCTTTCTTTTGGTTGTTGTTTCCATGGAATATCTTTTTTACTCCTTCCACTTTCAGCTTATGTGTGTCCTTACATCTGAGTCTCTTGTAGTCAGTATACAAATGGATCCTTTTAAAAATCCATTCAGACGATCTATGTCATTTGATGGGAGTTTAAACCATTTGTATTTACATTAATTACTGATGGGGAAGGACTTACTATTGCCAATTTTGTTACTTGTGTTCTGTGTATCTTGTAGCTTTTTTCTCCCTCTTTTCCTTTCTTACTGTCTTCCTTTGTGTTCCATTGACTTTTTTAAAAAACATCTTTATTGGAGTATAATTGCTTTACAATGGTGTGTTAGTTTCTGCTTTATAACAAAGTGAATCAGCTATACCTATACATATATCCCCATATCTCTTCCTTCTTGCATCTCCCTCCCTCCCACCCTCCCTATCCCAACCCTCTAGGTGGTCACAAAGCACCAAGCTGATCTCCTTGTGCTATGCGGCTGCTTCCCACTAGCTATCGATTTTAGATTTGGTCGTGTATATATGTCCATGCCACTCTCTCACTTTGTCCCAGCTTACCCTTCCCCCTCCCTGTATCCTCAAGTCCATTCTCTAGTAGGTCTGCAACTTTATTCCCATCCTACCCCTAGGTTCTTCATGACCATTTTTTTTCTTTTTTAGATTCCATATATATGTGTTAGCATACGGTATTCGGTATTTGTTTTTTTCTTGCTGACTTACTTCACTCTGTATGACAGACTCTAGGTCCATGCACCTCACTGCAAATAACTCAATTTCATTTCTTTTTATGGTTGAGTAATATTCCATTGTATATATGTGCCACATCTTCTTTATCCATTCATCTGTCGATGGACACTTAGGTTGCCTCCATGTCCTGGCTATTGTAAATAGAGCTGCAGTGAACATTGTGGTACATGACTCTTTTTGAATTACGGTTTTCTCAGGGTATATGATATGATAGTATGATAGTTCTATTTTTAGTTTTTTAAGGAACCTCCATACTGTTCTCCATAGTGGCTGTATCAATTTACATTCCCTCCAACAATGCAAGAGGGTTCCCTTTTTTCCACCCTCTCCAGCATTTATTGTTTGTAGATTTTTTGATCATGGCCATTCTGACTGGTGTGAGGTGATACCTCCTTGTAGTTTTGATTTGCATTTCTCTAATGATTAATGATGTTGAGCATTCTTTCATGTGTTTGTTGGCAATCTGTATATCTTCTTTGGAGAAATGTCTATTTAGGTCTTCTGCCCATTTTTGGATTGGGTTTTTTGGTTTTGTGATATTGAGCGGCATGAGCTGCTTGTAAATTTTGGAGATTAATCCTTTGTCAGTTGCTTCATTTGCAAATATTTTCTCCCATTCTGAGGGTTGTTGTTTTGTCTTGTTTATGGTTTCCTTTGCTGTGCAAAAGCTTTTAAGTTTCATTAGGTCCCATTTGTTTATTTTTGTTTTTATTTCCATTTCTCTAGGAGGTCAAAAAAGATCTTGCTGTGATTTATGTCATAGAGTGTTCTGCCTATGTTTTCCTCTAAGAGTTTCATAGTGTCTGGCCTTACATTTAGATCTTTTATCCATTTTGAGTTTATTTTTGTGTATGGTGTTAGGGAGTGTTCTAATTTCATTCTTTTACATGTGGCTGTCCAGTTTTCCCAGCACCACTTATTGAAGAGGCTGTCTGTTTCTCCATTGTATATTCTTGCCTCCTTTATCAAAAATAAGGTGACCATATGTGCATGGGTTTATCTCTGGACTTTCTATACTGTTCCATTGATCTATATTTCTGTTTGTGTGCCAGTACCATACTGTCTTGATTACTGTAGCTTTGGAGTATAGTCTGAAGTCTGGGAGCCTGATTCCTCCAGCTCCATTTTTCTTTCTCAAGATTGCTTTGGCTTTTCGGGGTCTTTTGTGTTTCCATATAAATTGTGAAATTTTTTGTTCTAGTTCTGTGAAAAATGCCAGTGATAGTTTTATAGAGATTACAATGAATCTGTAGATTGCTTTGGGTAGTACAGTCATTTTCACAATGTGGATTCTTCCAATCGAAAAACATGGTATATCTCTCCATCTGTTGGTATCATCTTTAATGTCTTTCATCAGTGTCTTATAGTTTTCTGCATACAGGTCTTTTGTCTCCTTAGGTAGGTTTATTCCTAGGTATTTTATTCTTTTGGTTGCAGTGGTAAATGGGAGTGATTCCTTAATTTCTCTTTCAGATTTTTCATCACTTGTGTATAGGAATGTAAGAGATTTCTGTGCCTTAATTTTGTATCCTCCTACTTTACCAAATTCATTGATTAGCTCTAGTAGTTTTCGGGTAGCATCTTTAGGATTCTCTATGTATAGTATCATGTCATATGCAAACACTGACAGCTTTACTTCTTTTCTGATTTGAATTCCTTTTATTTCTTTTTCTTCTCTGATTGCTGTGGCTAAAACTTTCAAAACAATGTTGAATAATAGTGGAGAGAGTGGGCAAACTTGTCTTGTTCCTGATCGTAGTGGAAATGGCTTCAGTTTTCCACCATTGAGGATGATGTTGGCTGTGGGTTTGTCATATATGACCTGTATTATGTTGAGGTAAGTGCCCTCTATGCCTACATTCTGGAGGGTTTTTATCATAAATGGGTGTTGAATTTTGTTGAAAGCTTTTTCTGCATCTATTGAGATGATCATCTGGTTTTTATTCTTCAGTTTGTTAATATGGTGTATCACATTGATTGATTTGCATATATTGAAGAATCCTTGCACTCCTGGGATAAACCCTACTTGATCATGGTGTATGATCCTTTTAATGTGCTGTTGGATTCTGTTTGCTAGTATTTTGTTGAGGATTTTTGCATCTATGTTCATCAGTGATATTGACCTGTAGTTTTCTTTCTTTGTGACATCTTCGTCTGGTTTTGGTATCAGGGTGATGGTGAACTCATAGAATGAGTTTGGGAGTGTTCCTCCCTCTGCTATATTTTGGAAGAGTTTGAGAAGGATAGGTGTTAGCTCTTCTCTAAATTTTTAATAGAATTCGCCTGTGAAGCCATCTGGTCCTGGGCTTTTGTTTGTTGGAAGAGTTTTAATCACAGTTTCGATTTCAGTACTTCTGATTGGTCTGTTTATATTTTCTATTTCTCCATGGTTCAGTCTTGGAAGGTTGTGCTTTTCTAACAATTTGTCCATTTCTTCCAGGTTGTCCATTTTATTGGAATATAGTTGCTTGTAGTATTCTCTCATGATCCTTTGTATTTCTGCAGTGTCAGTTGTTACTTCTCCTTTTTCATTTCTAATTGTATTGATTTGAGTCTTCTCCCTTTTTTTCTTGATGAGTCTGACTAATGGTTTATCAATTTTGTTTATCTGCTCAAAGAACCAACTTTTAGCTTTATTGATCTTTGCTATTGTTTCCTTCATTTCTTTTTCATTTATTTCTAATCTGATCTTTATGATTTCTTTCCTTCTGCTAACTTTGGGGTTTTTTTGTTCTTTCTCTAATTCCTTTAGGTGTAAGGTTAGGTTGTTTATTTTAGATGCTTCTTGTTTCTTAAGGTAAGATTGTATTGCTATAAACTTCCCTCTTAGAACTGCTTTTTCTGCATCCCATAGGTTTTGGGTCCTCGTGTTTTCATTGTCATTTGTTTCTAGGTATTTTTTGATTTCCTCTTTGATTTCTTCAGTGATCTCTTTGTTATTAAGTAGTGTATTGTTTAGCCTCCATGTGTTTGTATTTTTTTACAGATTTTTTCCTGTAATTGATATCTAGTCTCATAGCGTTGTGATCGGAAAAGATACTTGATACGATTTCAATTTTCTTAAATTTACAAAGGATTGATTTCTGACCAAAGATATGATCTATTCTGGAGAATGTTACATGAGCATTTGAGAAGAAAGTGTATTCTGTTGTTTTTGGATGGAATGTCCTATAAATATCAATTAAGTCCATATTGTTTAATGTATCATTTAAAGCTTGTGTTTCCTTATTTATTTTCATTTTGGATGATCTGTCCATTGGTGAAAGTGGGGTGTTAAAGTCCCATGCTATGATTGTGTTACTGTCGATTTCCCCTTTTATGGCTGTTAGCATTTGGCTTATGTATTGAGGTGCTCCTATGTTGGGTGCATAAATATTTACAATTGTTATATCTTCTTCTTGGATCCATCCCTTGATCAGTATGTAGTGTCCTTCTTTGTCTCTTGTAATAGTCTTTATTTTAAGTCTGTTTTGTCTGATATGAGAATTGCTACTCCAGCTTTCTTTTGATTTCCATTTGCATGGAATATCTTTTACCATCCCCTCATTTTCAGTCTGTATGTGTCCCTAGGTCTGAAGTGGGTCTCCTGTACACACATATATATGGGTCTTGTTTTTGTGTCCATTCAGCCAGTCTGTCTTTTGGTTGGAGCATTTAATCCATTTACATTTAAGGTAGTTATCGATATGTATGTTCCTATTACCATTTTCTTAATTGTTTTGGGTTTGTTATTGTAGGGCTTATCTTTCTCTTGTGTTTCCTGTCTAGAGAAGTTCCTTTAGCATTTGTTGTAAAGCTGGTTTGTTGGTGCTGAATTCTCTTAGCTTCTGCTTGTCTGTAAAGGTTTTAATTTCTCCATCGAATCTGAATGAGATCTTTGCTGGATAGAGTAATGTTGGTTGTAGGTTTTTCTCCTTCATCACTTTAAGTATATCCTGCCACTCCCTTCTGGCTTGCAGAGTTTCTGCTGAAAGATCAGCTCTTACCCTTATGGGGATTCCCTTGTATGTTATTTGTTGTTTTTCCCTTGCTGCTTTTAATATTTTTTCTTTGTATTTAATTTTTGATAGTTTGATTAATATGTGTCTTGGCGTGTTTCTCCTTGGATTTATCCTGTATGGGACTCTCTGAGCTTCCTGGACTTGATTAACAATTTCCTTTCCCATATTAGGGAATTTTTCAACTATAATCTCTTCAAATATTTTCTCAGTCCCTTTCTTTTTCTCTTCTTCTTCTGGGACCCCTATAATTCGAATGTTGGTGCGTTTATTGTTGTCCCAGAGGCCTCTGAGGCTGTCCTCAATTCTTTTCATTCTTTTGTCTTTATTCTGCTCTGCAGTAGTTATTTCCACTGTTTTATCTTCCAGGTCCCTTATCCGTTCTTCTGCCTCAGTTATTCTGCTATTGATTCCTTCTAGAGAATTTTAAATTTCATTTATTGTGTTGTTCATTATTATTTGTTTGCTCTTTAGTTCTTCTAGGTCCTTGTTAAACATTTCTTGTATTTTGTCATTTCTTGTATTTTCTCCATTCCATTTCCAAGATTTTGGATCATTTTTACTGTCATTACCCTGAATTCTTTTTCAGGTAGACTGTCTATTTCCTCTTCATTTGTTTGGTCTGGTGGGTTTTTACCTTGCTCCTTCATCTGCTATGTGTTTCTCTGTCTTCTCATTTTGCTTAACTTACTGTGTTTGGGGTCTCCTTTTTGCAGGCTGCCGGTTTGTAGTTCCATTGTTTTTGGTGTCTGCCCCCAGGGGCTAAAGTTGTTTCAGTGGATTGTGTAAGCTTCCTGGTGTAGGGGAGTAGTGCCTGTGTTCTAGAGGATGAGGCTGTGTCTTGTCTTTCTGGTGGGCAGGTCCATGTCTGGTGGTGTCTTTTGGGATGTCTGTGTCCTTATTATGATTTTAGGCAGCCTTTCTGCTAGTGGGTGGGGTTGTGTTCCTGTCTTGCTAGTTGTTTGGCATAGGGTGTCCAGCACTGTAGGTTGGTGGTCATTGAGTGGAGCTGGGTCTTGGCATTGAGATGGAGATATCTGGGAGATTTTCGCCATTTGACATGTGGACCTCGGAGGTCTCTGGTGGACCAATGTCATGAACTTGGCTCTCCCACCTCAGAGGCACTGGCCTGACACCCAGCCAGAGCACCAAGACCCAGTCATCCACACGGCTTAGAATAAAAGGGAGAAAAAAAGAAAGAAAGAAAATAATAATAAAATAAAATTATTAAAATAAAAAATAATTATTAAAAAGATTAAAAGTAATAAAAAAGAAAGAAGAGAGCAACCAAACCAAAAAACAAATCCACCAATGATAACAAGCACTAAAAACTATACTTAAAAAAAAAAGAAACAGACAGAAAGAACCCTAGGACACATGGTAGAAGCAAAGCTATACAGACAAAGTCACACACAGAAGCATACACATACACACTCACAAAAAGAAGAAAAGGAAAAAAATATATATATCGCTGCTCCCAAAGTCCACCTCCTCAATTTGGGATGATTTGTTGTCTGTTCAGGTATTCCACAGTTGCAGGGTACATCAAGTTGACTGTGGAGATTTAATCCGCTGCTCCTGAGGCTGCTGGGAGAGATTTCCCTTTCTCTTCTGTGTTCGCACAGCTCCTGGGGTTCAGCTTTGCATTTGGCCCCACCTCTGCGTGTAGGTCACCTGAGGGTGTCTGTTCTTCGCTCAGACAGGGCGGGGTTAAAGGAACAGCTGATTGGGGGATCTGGCTCACTCAGGCTGGGGAGAGGGAGGGGTACGGAATGTGGGGTGAGCCTGCGGCAGCAGAGGCTGGCGTGACATTGCAACAGCCTGAGGCATGCCGTGTGTTCTCCCGGGAAAGATGTCCCTGGATCACGGGACCCTGGCAGTGGCGGGCTGCAGTCTCCCGGGAGGGGAGGTGTGGATAGTGACCTGTGCTGGCACACAGGCTTCTTGGTGGCTGCAGCAGCAGCCTTAGCGTCTCATGCCTGTCTCTGGGGTCTGTGCTGATAGCTGCGGCTCGCGCCCGTCTCTGGAGCGCCTTTTAGCGGTGCACTTAATCCCCTCTCCTCGTGCACTGCGAAACAAAGAGGCAAGAAGAAGTCTCTTGCCTCTTCAGCAGTTCCAGACTTTTTCCCGGACTCCCTCCTGGCTAGCTGTGGTGCCCCCTTCAGGCTGCATTCACACAGCCAACCCTAGTCCTCTCCCGGGGATCTGACCTCCGAAGCCGGGGCCTCAGCTCCCAGCCCCCACCCGCCTGGTGGGTAAGCAGACAAGCCTCTCGGGCTGGTGAGTGCTGGTCAGCACCAATCCTCTGTGCGGGATTTCTCCGCTTTGCCCTCTGCACACCTGTTGCTGTGCTCTCCTCTGTGGCTCCGAAGCTTTCCCCCCACCACGCCCCCCATCTCTGCCAGTGAAGTGGCTTCCTAGTGTGTGGAAACTTTTCCTCCTTCACAGCTCCCTCCCAGAGGTGCAGGTCCCATCCCTATTCTTTTGTTTCTGTTTTTTTCTTTTGCCCTACCCAGGTATGTGAGGATTTTCTTGCCTTTTGGGAGTTCTGAGGTCTTCTGCCAGCATTCAGTAGGCGTTACGTAGGAGTTGTCCCACATGTAGATGTATTTCTGATGTTTTTGTGGGGAGGAAGGTTATCTCCACATCTTACTCTTCCGCCATCTTGAAGGTCTCCCGTTCCATTGATTTTTTATAGTGATGTGCTTTGATTCTCCTCTCATTTTATTTTCTGTATATTCTATAGATATATATTTTTTTGTGGTCACCATTCCAATTATATAAGTTAACTTAAAGTTGTAGTTTCTGTTTTAATCTTACAACAACTTCGGTTGCATTCAAAAATGCTACTGCTCCACTCCCTCCCCCCATTTTTATGATATTGTCACAAATTACATCTTTAAATATTATATACACATTAACATAGATTTTTGCTTTTAAAAATGTTTTCATCGTTTAAGTTCTATGCTCCAATTTACAGTAGTAAGGCTATGTTAGTTCATGTATTTACCTTCACTGGAGAACCTTATATTTTCATTTGGCTTTGTATTGTTGTTTATTGTCCTTTCATTTCAACTTGAAGGAATCCCTTTAGCATTTCTTGTGGAGCAGGTTAACTGTTAATGAATTCCCTTGGCTTTTTTTTTATCTAGGAAAGTCTTAATTGCTCCTTCATTTTGAAAGACAGTTTTGCTGGATATAGTATTTTGATTGACAGTTTTTGTTTTTTTTACCCTAGCACTTGGAATATATTATCTCATTGCCTTCTGTCCTGCTAAATTTATACTGAGAAATCCACTGATAATCTTATGGAAGCTCCCTTGTATGTGATGAATTGCTTTTCTCTTGCTGCTTCCAAGATTCTCTCTTTGTCTTTTACTTTAGGCAGTTTGGTTATAATGTGTCTCTGTTTGGTTCTCTATGGATTTATCCTAGTTAGAATTGTTTGAGCTTTTAAAATCTGTCTATCCATTTCTTTCCTCAGATTTGGGAAATTTTGGGCCATTATTTTTTCATATAATCTCTCTTCCCTTTTCTCTCTTTCTTCTTCAGAGAGTCCCATAATGTATGTATTTGTCTACTTGTTTGTATGCTTACAAGAGACTTTTAGGCTCTTTTTACTTTTTTCACTCTTTTTCTTTTTGTTCCTCTGAATCCATGAATTCAAATAACTGGTCTAAGTTCTCTGATTCTTTCTTTTACTTGACCAAATCTGCTGTTGAAGCCCTGTAATAAATATTTCAATTTAGTTATTTTATTTTTCAGCTCTAGAATTTGTGTTTGGTTATTTTTTTTAAAAAGAAAATTTCTATCTCTTTATTTATATTCTAATGTTGTTAATGCATCATTTTCCTGATTTCATTTAGTTGTCTGTCTATGTTCTCTTTTAGCTGATTGAACATCTTTTCTATAGTTACTTTAAATTCCTTGTCAGGCAGCTCATAGATCTGCAATTCTATAGGGTTGGTTTCTGGTGTGTAATTTCCTACCTGAGATTGTGCCATGTTCCTCTGTTTCTTTGTATGCCTTGTAATTTCTTGTTGGATTCAGGCTTGTGAAGCCAACCACCATTCCCAGTCTTTGTGTACTGGGTTTGTGCAGGGGTAGCCCTTTACCAATCAGCCTGGTTGGCAGTTCTAGGACCTTTCAAAATTTTCTGATCTCTTGCTCTCCTTCATGTCTCTCTGTGGAACTACAGCTCTAATGTGCTGCTTGCCTCTTTTCAGTGGTTCCAAACTCTGGCACGGGTACTGTCAGCACTTAGTATAAGAGTCAAGCAAGACCAAGTCTGGCAAGACAGAAATCTCTCCCTTGGGCAGCCTCTATACAAGCCAGAAAATTGGATGCCAAAGTCCACTTTTTGTTTCCATGCTGAGGGAAGAGCCCTGGTATGGATTTTGCTCCTGGATACTCCATACTATGCTGCATAGGGTGAGGGACATGAACAGGTGTGCCAAGTGCTACACATTTTTCTACCCCTTTCACTGGAATCTCTTATTGGCTATACAATGGGTGTAGTTTCTCAACTGGTCTCTAGAGTTCTCACAGAGGTATTCTGGTTCATAGATTGTTGTTAATTCATAGTCTCTGTGAAAGAAAGAAAGTCTGTACCTTCATAGTCCACTATCTTTCTAGAAATAACATTTTAAAGGAAAAGCATTTTTAGGGTATAGTACTGTCTGTAAATAATGATCTCTTATTCTATTCTATTATGAAATGAAATATTTTGAAATTCATTTATTTTCATGTTCAGTTTATCCTGACCTGCACTATTGCTATATCAGTTTATCCTAGGGGAAGACAGGCTCATTTTTGAGCTTCTTAAAGTCAAGTTAACTATTGGCTTACATACTTCCAACCTCATATTTTTGTATGCTTAAATTTTTTTAAAAAAAGAGACTATTTTTTATTAAGGATAAAAGGCTAATGACTAGGTTTGCTCTGTGTGTGTGTGTGTGTGTGTATGTGTATCAAGGAAACCATGGGAAGAACTGGTGTCTTTCCTCCATACTTATCAGAAGTAGGATGCCTTCCTTTGAGAATAGTGGGAAATAGGATGTCTGTGTTAGTTGGAATTCATTTATGGATGCACTGAAATCAGGAAAGGGGTCATTTTATAGGGAATGATCCATTGGCTTTAGTAAACTACAAATGGTTATTGATTGCTACTGTTTCCCACTGTCAAAAGTCATTGTGTGATTATGCGAGTAAATTTGTATCTACTACTTACCTTAAGGTAATGATTATGGGTTGAATTGTGTCACCCTCAAAAAGATATGTTGGAGTCCTAACCTCTAGTACCTCTGACTGTGACCTTATTTGGAGATAGGGTCTCTACAGAGGTAATCAAATTAAAATGAGGTCATTAGGTTTGGACCTAATCCAGTGTGACTGGTATCCTTATATAAAAGGGAAATTTGGACACAGAAATAGACATGTACACAGGGAGAATGCCATATGAAAATGAAGGTAGAGATTGGGGTGATGTCTCTACAAGCCAAGAAACACCAAAGATTGTCAGCAAACCACCAGAAACTGGGAGAGAGGCATGAAACAGATTTTTCCTTCAAAGTTTTCAGAAGGCACTGAATCTGCCAACATCTGATCTTAGACTTCTTGCTTCCAGAATTGTGAGACAATAAATTGCTGTTGTTTGATACCTTTTTTGTGGTATTTTGTTAAAGCAGGCCCAGGAAACTAATACAGTAACCTCTTCTATTATGTTGCAGATTTTTTTCCCTAAAATCTTTATAAATGATTATCAGAGATGTTCAATATCCATTACTGTAAACACATCCTGGGGTATATATGTTTATATGTTATCACGTGTCAATATGTGTGGTTAAACCACACACTCCATTTTGTCAGCTCCATCTAAGGCCTTCAGTCCTATCCCCTCCCCTTTCTGTGTGACTGAGCTTTCGCCTACTCACAAGAAATGTGCCCAAGCCAGATAAGTTCCCTATCAGCTTTTACTCTTGTCTTCAACTGATATGAAAACTGGAAGAATGCCTTTTGCTGACACAGATGGTTAATGGTCATGAGACCCCTGGGGGGAGTAACCGCCAGCCCCCTCCCCGTTCTCAATTCTCATGGGTGCAGAAGTGCTTCTCACTTTGTAGTCGGATTCTGTTTTTAGCCTCGACCTCTTTAAATCTCCTTGTACCCCTTATGTTGGCAGAGCACAGCTGCAATGCCTCTTGATCTTCATCTGCCCAATCCTGCCTGTATGTAAGTTACCCACAACAAAGTTCATAATTCCATTTTATGGAGTTTCCTGCTTCGTTTTTTAGTCTCAAAGTTCTATCACAGTTTGGAGGATATTAATTAGATATCTCCACCTTTCAACATAATGCTGGAGAGTCATTCTTTCAACCTAAAATTTCTCTACTGTTACCTCATTCAAATGTTTTAATATGTATTGTGTTGGCATGCAGATATGCAAGGTTCTTTTGTGATTTGGGGTACAATATTTGGTAGAATGAATTGATAAATTTTGTGAAATCTTTTAGAGTTACCATCATCTTTGCTTTTCCCTTAGAGATGTTTGGGTAGGACTCAACCTCATAATTGTGTAAAGGACAATTTTGGAAGGTAAATGATTATGGTCAAATAAGAAAGACTAGCAATTTCAACATGTCTAGTTCTATTGAAAATTTTTTCTGTCTTAAAAGGATTTGACTGGTCAAATCAGGCTTTTTCCTTAAGATATTATTTTGCAGCGTGAATCACTATCACTTTAACTCACTCAACTTTGGGTTAAATCAAATTTGCTGAGCAAGATAATACAGTTATTTGTGTGCACAACAGTAAGGGAAAGAAGAATGAATGGCACGTAACAGATGCTATGCTTACAAATGTCAAAGTTTTCAATGAACCCATGACTTTAAAAGGTCATATACCATTTTATAGTTACACCTTTTAAACTCAGTAATAAATACAGGATGTGTGCTATACTTTCTACTCTAAATGCATTGGTTTCCCAATTTTCCATGTCAAAGAATGGCTTTACCATCTGCCACTGTTTTATAGCATTCCTTCAAACCCAGGCTTTTCTTCTTTTCTGATGTGTTTGTTAACTTTCAGGAGGTGCTATCACTAAGACCTCACATTGTGGAGTTGTTTTATAGTATTTGGCCAGTAGTGATATGAGTGATTGGTTTGGAACAAACTTCAATGTCAGAAATAAATTTGGGGAAGAATTATGTGAACTCTAAGATCATTGTTGAAATTCTGGTCAGCATGATTGAGTAAGCAGATTATGCTATATTCCTTTTCTGCAGGTAAACTAGATCAAACTGTAGTTGTTTTGTTAAAAATTTCTATATTCCTGTTTATATTTGAGTACTTTATTTGTCATGAACTGAGAGAATATTATAGTCCCTTACTGTGATTGTAGATTTATTTTTGCATTTCTATCAGATTTTATGTATTTTAAGACTATGCTTAGAATTTCATATTTCTTGACCATATGCTTTATCATGTGAAACACCTAACTATATATATACATATCTACTGTTTATTTTGACCTTTAATTATACTTCAATTTACTATACTTACTTTACTTTAAAAATTTACTTAACGTCTCTATATTTTTATTCTGTGTTATTTTGTTTTGGATGTGTCCTGGATAGATAGCTTATAGCTGAGTTCAATAATGCAACATGATTTTCTACTTTTAATAGAGGACTTTATGTAATTTGCCATTTGTTGCCATTGCTGATATGTCTGGAAATTATTTTTGACATGTTAATTTGTAGTATCTATTTTATATACTTTAAAATTATTTATTCCTTTCTGAGGAATAAATTCCTCAGAAAGGAATAAATATAAAGGAAATATAAAGGAATAAATAAAAGAATAAAATAAATTTTATTCTTTTCAGGGCAATTTTCTGCTCTGGTTTTGATCAAAATATTTGTGTTCTGTTTTTTCCTAATTATTGTTAGGAAATTATACATCCTATTCCTCTAGACTCCAGAGGTTAACCTTTATTTTTTAAGACATACATTTATACATATTTTTCTATCAGTATCCAAAACAAATCAGTAAATTTATCCTTGCTGAACAAAGCAGGAACCTCAGCAGTTTTTACTTTATTCTACCTTCTCTCAGCCTCTTCCTCCCATGTTGAGATCATCAGAGATAATAGTTCCAGATCATTATTATTTAATATAAAAATTTGCTTAGCTAATGTTTTATTGGTTTCATTGCTAGTTATTGTTTCTTCTTTATTTCTTAGAGTATCTTTATTTGCTTGTTTTTCTGGTTTATTTGCTTGTTTTATTTGCTTGATTCTCCTACCCCACCCCCAGGTTTATTGAGGCATAATTGACAAAAGTTGTATATATTTAAGATGTACAGTGTGGTGTTTTGATATGCTGCATATTGTTTCCAGAGGGTTTATAGGAAATAACATTTCTTTATCCTTGGGGATCTGAAAATATATTTACTTTGCTTTCATATTCAAATGACATTTTGATTGAATATAGAAAATTTTAGATTCAAAATAATTTTCATTCAGAGCTTTGAAGATATTTCTCACATGTCTTCTTTCATCTAGAGTTGACGTGATGTGATACCAGTCAGATTCTTTTTTTTTTTGGTAAATAACCCCCCATCTTTTTCTCAAAGCTTTTACTATTTTGACTTTATATAAAAAATGTGTCCAGATGTGAGTCCTTTTATGTTCATCCTCCTCATTCCTTCAATTTCAAGACCAGAGTCTTTCTTCAATTACAGGAGTGTGTCTTCCATTATTTTTCTTTATTTTCCCTGCTCCATTTTTTTCTGGTCGTTTCTTATGGAACTTTGACAGATGAAGGCTGGATCTTCTGGATTTATCCTCCATGTAGTTTACAATTTTTATACCATTTATTTGGAAATAATTTCAAACTTACAGGAACAATGCAGGAAAAGTACAAAGTACTTCTGCATAGCCTCCCACCAGATTTAGAAGCTGTTAACCACTTGCCCCATTTGCTTTATCATTCTCTTTCTCTTTGTATGTATATAATTTTTTTTTCTAGAACCATTTGAAAGTCACAGAGTTAGTTTTCTATTACCCCTAAACACTTTAGTGTGTAATTCCTAAGAGCACAAGGGTGTTCTCTTTTATAACCATATTATAATGAATTAAAATCAGGAAAATTTAACATTGATATACTAGTACTAGCTAATTAAAAATGTTTTAATATATTCATCTTTTTGTTCTATTTGTAATATACTGTGGGTATCTTTAATTTTTAGCTGTGTTCATTCTTTTTTTTTCCAGCCCATATATTGAGTTTTTATTTTGACAATTGCATTTTTCATTTACAAGATCTCTGTTTCTTTTTTATAGCCTGACTCTTGTTTCATCATAGTTTATCCTTTCTTATTTCATTAAGGTTATTAATTAAATTTATTTTAAATTTACTTTGTTTTCTCTAATATTTATTCTTAGTTCATGTGTTCTCATTTCTTCTGTTGTTTAATTCTTCTCTTTTATTGTGTTGTTTTCCTTAAATATTTTGGTGATTTTTGGTTGTGTGTTCATCTTTGTATTTGAGAGTCCCTGTGATCAGCCAGTGAATGTTGTTTCTGTTTACCACAGCTTGGTTCAGTTGTTGTGGGGAAGGGTGAGCCAGTAGCCAGTATTCTGTTTCTGGATATTTCTTATTTCTCCTAGATGGTGCCAGCCACCAGAAACCTTGACTTTCCTTGGCAAGGTATGCATTCGTTCTAACTACTCTTCCCAGAGACAGCTGACTTTGTTATGCATTGATTGGTCCAGTAGTAGAAGGGGAGGTTGTGTCAATTATCTGTGGTTGTAACATCAACAAAAAAACCTCTCCAGAACTTAATGGCTTAATACAACAGCACAATTATTTAGCTGACAGTTTTGTGGGTCTGATGGGTGGTGCATCTGGTCTAGGCTTCTCTGCTTTTCTCTGCTGATCTTGTTCACACTTCTGTGACCAGCAAGTGGTTCTGTGGCTTTACTATTCTGCTGTCAATTGGTAGGTTGGTTGCGGAACTGGTCTCAAATTGTCTCCCTCATATGTCTGGCAGTTGGCTGAACACCTTGAGTCTACTCCATGAGGGTTCATCCTTTAGAAGGCCTGCTGGGGCTTGTTCACATGGTTGTCTCAGGCTCTAAGTATAAGAAAACAAGATTTTCAATCACATTTGCTTGTATCATATTTGCTAATGTCTATTGACTGAAGCAAGTCAAATGGTCAACTCAGATTCAGAGTGTGGGGAAATAGATTCCACTTCTTGACGGGAGGAGCTGCAACATCACACTGCAAGGGTGTGAATGCGGGAAGGGAAAGATTTGTGATAATCCTAACAATTTGCCCCAGAGCTGCTGACCCACCTGGATGCACTAAATGTGGTTCTCCTAACAATGATATGAGCAGTTTCCCAGGCCCTCTTCTCCCACCAGTTTTTGCCACTTCAGCGCCTGGAGTACTCCTGGCATCTCTCCATCTCCTTATAGTTTCTGTCTTTTCTGGGCTTGGACTGTGCTTTCCTTCATATTTACAACTCCATCTGCCTTCTGTTTTTTAGGGTTTCTTTGTTATTTAGAATATGCTGAGGGCATTTGTTCTTATTCTCTAGAGTTCATATGGATTTTTTCTTTTTTAAAAATAAAATATTAAAAAATTAATTCTAAGTATATTTTAGGCAGGAATAGGAATCGGGGCATATTCTTAGTTTGCCTTCTAATATTTATTACTTTTATAAACAGAATCATAAATTTAAAGGTAGGACTAAAGTGCTTTTACTATTATATCACTTATTTCTACTATTTCCTCTGGGATAATCACGTATCAAGCTCACCTAAGATGACTGTGTTATACTATGAAAATTTTATCTCAAGAAATTTTATTGGGATAAGTCGAGTTTCCTTTGTAAGAATAAAAGGGCAAAAGCTGACCACTTAAAAATGATCATATTTTATGGAGTTGATGAAAGACTTGAAAATAATCAACATTGAAAGGCTTTCACCTTTAACTGTTTTTAAACCTGCTACCTAAAGTAGGTATTTCATGAGGAAACAATTATTATTTCTTTGTATTCATCACATTAGCCATTGTAGTCTTCTCAGTCCTCAGGTTTAATACTAAAAGTCTCTTCCTTGAACATAGAGTCCTTTCAACATAAAATTGTTCTTTCAGAGTCAGAAAAGATTGAATTTGTCTGGAAAACTGCTATCCTACTGAAGGTTAATGACAAAAAGTTCAGCTTGTTTTTTCACTTCACTGCATTCATAAATGGTGCTGTCACACAAGTATGTTGGTTACTGAAACTATTTCCCACAGCATGTGCTTTTCCTGAAAAGTGTATGCTAGTCATTTTATTATCATCTTGGGTTTCCTAAACCCAAGAGAATGAGTGAATGGATGAGATAAGAATAACAGCAGTGAATCCAGAGTTCTTCCCCTCCCATTAGCATTTAAATATCCTCATCTGCTCATCTTTAAAAAGCCTTCCTATGTCTACCTCACCCTACCAGCAATCCCCCAACCACAATTACACTTCTCTGAAGAACTACACCCTCTGCATTGATTTTCTCACTTCCCATCCTCTCCAATTAGGCTTCTCCGTCAGAACTCTGTTGAAATAGGAAAGGTCACTCATCATCTCTTTGTAACTAAACCCAGTAGGAAAATTTCAATCTTCATTTATTCACAGAAACTTAGTAGAACTCCTGTTGCGTCCTGAGCACTATTCTAGGTACTGGGATACAGTGTTGAATGAGAGAGATGATAAAATTCCTGGTGTCATGGAGCTCACATGAACAAGAATAATCAATTAGTGGCAAGTGTTATGATGGAAATAGAGAGGAGAGAGAGAAAGAGAGAGGAAATGGATGAATGTTTTGACACTTGAATGACAAGGACCCAGCCTAGCTTCGTCTGAACCTAGAAGTGGTGGGAGGAGCCACTGTGGCCACTGCTGTGGTATCTCTGATGAAAGCCATGCTGAAGCTTGCCTGAAGTGGTGTTGGGAGATGAGGAGACAGGGGGCAGCTGGGGTGGCTGGGTCCTCCTTGAATAAGCATCCAAGGCCCAGGAGACGGTGGACTGGAGCAAATCTGGAAAGGTGCATAAATAACCCAATTGAGTAACGATGAGATTAATGATCTATTATGGGTCTCATGCAGCAAAATGACTTTCTTTACAGCTAAAAAAACCTCCCAAATGTATATATTAATTGTCCAATTTTTAAGTACTTAAATAGCCTTATCAACAGTGTATAGGCTTGCGCTTGATCTACGGTTTTCACTACCACACCAATAATGCCCTTTGCTGGAGGTTTTGAAAGTCTTTGCCATAAATTTTCTAAGGGATTGTGACTGTTTATCAGGCATTTAGTTTGTCATGGTGTTAGATTGACCAGGCAATTGCTCATGTTGGAATTTGTAGGTTATGATTTGATAAATTAGATGACTGCTGCTACATAGGGAGTAGTTTGTTTTTGCCTTTTCTTTGATAATCCACTGGAAAACTGTAAATAATAATACTGCATATAAAAGAGACAAGGATGGATAAAGGTGTAAGGGAATAAATTTTCTCTGTATGTAGCAAACAGCCATGAATCTCTTATTAAGTTTTCCAGGCAGGGAGCCTGTCACTCTAAGCATGAGTTCTTATTATAAGGAAAATTTAGACCAGTTATGGACTTATTGTTCCAAAGCCTCAAACAGAGTTGAAATGTTTTACATATTGACACCATTTTTTTGGTGGGGAGGGCAGGGTCAAGGGTAAAATAAGCCATTATTTTAAAATTTAAGCATAATAGTTCTCAGTCGTAAGCAATTGAAACCAATTTTGGCTGATTTAAGAAGAAAATTATTTATTCAAAAGACACTGAGCTAGAGAACAAGTCTTGGGACCATGCAGATGGGAACAACAGTCCAAATCATGCTGCAGAACTAGCTCAGTGGGGACATTGCTGTCACTGCTGCTAAGAACTGCAGCTTGCACCATTGGCATACCTAGCAGTGGACTCTGGAAGCTGCCATCAGCTCTGCTATCCGTGCTACCTAAAGAACTTGATTTTTGTGACAGCCCCCTCCATTTCCATAGATAACTTATTCCTCCTGTGCCTTACCTGACAAGGTGAATGAGACTGACTTTCCCAGCAAGGGCTTGTCCTGGGATTTGGTGAGTTTGGGGAATTTATGACATCCAAATTCATCCATTTCCCCCATTCCATATCTGTTTTGTTCTATTCTGATCAGTGCTTTTACTTTCATATAAGTGATCTCAGTGGGTTGTGAATTCAGCTGACATTATAATTTAGAAACTTGCAGTCTCAAAGTTTCAGTTTGATTTTCAGTTATCTCAGCCCTGAGGCTGAAAGCGATAAGAGATTCTTTTAGCAGTCAGAGAAATTTGGGATTTCACTTCATGCCTCTAGACAAGAATTTGTGATTTCAGCTTGTCATTCTTTTCTTTTAAGCAGTGTAGCACTGTTAGAAGCAACCTCCATGCCCCATAGTTCTTGAATTCCTCACATCTGTCATATATTTCTGTGGCAATGGGTTATGTCGTCCTTGTTCAATGAGGACTTCTTTAAGGTGATAATTTGATAATTTGTCCCATGGGCTTGCACATTCCCATCTCTTAATACTGGCTGGATTTTCATTGTTTTTATTTTCAACCAGGTCAGATATCCAATTCCATTTTTTTGAGGGACTATTGGCTGCAGCTGTAAATGGTACCAATTTATTTGTTAGAGTTCTTAAAGCAACTCTATATAATGTAAGCAGAAAATGAACTAGTTTTTAGGACATTTAATTACACAGAATCTCCAGGGATATAGAGCTAGGAACAGTGCTCCAAATCATGTCCCCTAAGGATACCACTGCTGCTGAGACTGGGTGCTGTACTTTGCAACACAGACAGCAGTAATAGTGGACTTTGGATTGGGGCCGCTAGCACTGCTGCAATAGCCATATATCATGCTCTATCGCTTGTCATTGTAAGAGTAAATTGCTCACATTCTCCTCTCTTTTGTATCATTTGTTCACAATTAAAACTAGAATGGATACATCTAAGACTGATGGAACTTAGGTTATGGGCCCATTTTCCAGCTGTGAGGGCCACTAAGAAGGTGATTATCTGACATTTTCTTTTCTATAGTGCATAGCAGGCTCTGCCACCTACCAATACTCATAAGGTTGTAGCAAATACTATAGGTCGGCTCACTCAACAACCATTCCAACCCTCCTCTAGATAGTCTTTGTCTGGAAAGCAATGGGTTACATTCCCAGGCTCCACTGTCACTATAAAGCACATGTACAAGATTGGATATAAAGCCAAGTCATGTGAGATGTTTTTTATATGCAGGGAGACTGGACCTTCTACAAGCATGGCTGTGAAGGTGATGAATTTGTCAGCATGGCTGTGAGGACTTCGGGCATTCAGAACCAAGAGTACTAACTTGTGAGTGAGGATGTCAATAGAGTTTCTTAGGACAGACACACAGTGTAGCTATGCTTTTCTTCTCACTGTGTTGTTCTTGGCTCACTGACTCCGTGAGCCTCCAAGCCTTGTTCTTTGACCTTTTCAGGGATTCTGTGAGTTAGCTAATATTCTTCTATAGATCTGTTTATGCTAAAACTAGCTCATTCAATTCTATTGTTTGCAAGTAAAAGCCCTAATTAATAGAGTTTCAGGTGGCAGGTTACTAATATTGTATTGCATATTTGAAAGCTGCAATGATAAATACAAAATTATAAATACTCCATATGCTGGAATACACATGCAAAGATTTCAGGTGTTGATCTTCACTTAGTATTTGTAAGAAAAACTTGATTAATATACCTAGAGGCTGTGCATTGCTGGTGGTTGTGAGAGTAACGTATTCTGCTAGGCTAAATCAACTTGTGAGTTTCAAGTCTCAAATGCTATCATCAATAGAGATGTAGATACTGTGGCATTGTGATAATATTAATAACTAGCATTTATTGAGTGCTTACCAGGTGATGCTACATGGATTATTTTATGTAAACTTCAGAATAAACTTTTGAAGTACTTATTATTGGCATCTCTGTTTTACAGATGAGGAAATTAAGGTTTAGACTGGTTAAACTACTTTCCCAAGGTCACTTGGCTAGGTAGGCAGGAGTACGATTTGGACCTATAGCTATCTGACTGTAGATTCTTCATTTTGCCATTATTATCACTGCCTCTTATCACTGAATGTAGATTTAATTGCTCTGCTCAAAATTGCATAGAATTTGATGAGGAAGTTAAGATGGAGGATACATATTTACCAAAGAAAGCCAGAGAACCAATGTGAGTGCTTCATAGGGGAGTCACAGGCTAGGAACTAATGAGTCTCCTGGGTGGATCCCTTCTGTACAGGAATTAGGAAAGTCTTTCTTAGACAGGTGAGTTATGCTCATTATGCTTGAAAGACTTGATATTCCAAGTATGTTCCGTGAACCAGCAGCATTGACATCACCTGCGAACTTGTTAGAAATGGATTTGTTTATGAAAGAATGAAATAGGAAAAGCAAATGAAGGAAACTGAGGAGTTTTCTGTATGAAGTCTTACATGTTATTGTATAGGAGAGGTTTTTGTGTCCTAATAGAAATATTTGTTTGTCTATGCAAGAGTAAAATGTAGAAGAGATATTCAACTAAGTGTTTCTAATATACTTTCCTTCTGTTATCTCCTTTTAATTACATTATAAAGAATCACATATGTATACTTATAGAAGTGAAAGACACTAGTGAATACTAAGGACCTAGCTATGAGCCCAAGTTTCCTCACGCTATCTCCTTCGTATTTAGTGTGCTCTTTATTGATCCAAGTTTTGATATTCCAAGTAGAATTATAGAGTTTGTAAGACATATTGTTCCTAAAAGACAACTCAATCATAGCAATCACTGACTTGGATCAGTGTCTTAACCTTCTTTGTCCTTATTTGTCATGAGTCCAGGTGTGGGCTTTCCTTGCAAAGATCACTTAAATTCTCATTTCAGAAGCCACCTACCTGTCACAGATGCAGTTGTGAAAAAAAAAACAAAACACCCCTAAGATTTCCTTGCTGGAACCAAAAAGCTTTCTGGAGTACAGGTGGCTCTCGTAACCCTAACCAGATATCTGTCCAGACCCATTAATCTTGGCACGTATGTTCTTGGGAATGGTCTAAGATTATTTTACCCATGAACAAATGCTGAATGAATGGAAGATTTCTAGCTGTGTGCCCAGAAAGAATGTTGAATGAAGACAACTGGTATCTCTGAATGGTTTATTTTTCCAATTGTTCTTAAGGCTGTAACTTAGTGATAAAAACTTCTGAGTCACTAAGTATGCAAAGAAGGCATTTAAAATGATAAACCTTTACCATTATTAGGACATTGTCCTCATTTTCATGTTCTCATTTATTTTTCTTTTACATTTTTTGGAATAATTTATAAAGACTTATTTTTTAAAATTTTAAAAAACTTTAAAATTTTATTTATTCTTTAAAATTAAGGGATAGGCGCTTCCTGGGTGGCGCAGTGGTTAAGAATCTGCCTGCCAATGCAGGGGACATGGGTTCAAGCCCTGGTCCGGGAAGATCCCACATGCCACCAAGCAACTAAGCCCATGTGCCACAACTACTGAGCCTGCTCTCTACAGCCCATGAGCCACAACTACTGAGCCGGCATGCCACAACTACTGAAGCCTGTGAACCTAGAGCCCATGCTGCACAGCAAGAGAAGCCACTGCAATGAGAAGCCCACGCACCACAACGAAGACAAAACACAGCCAAAACTAAAAATAAATAAAATAAATTTATTAAAAAAAAATAAAATTAAGGGATAATTAACATATAATACATTAGTGTCAGGTTTATAACATACTGATTTGATATTTGTATGCATTGTGAAATGATCACCACAGTAAGTCTAGTTATCATCTCTCACCATACAAAGTTACAAATTTTTTCTTGTGATGAGAACTTGTAAGATTTATTTTCTTAGCAATTTTCAAATATGCAATACAATATTATTAACAATAGTCACCATTCTGTACATTACATCCCCATAACTTATTTGTTTTATGACAAGAAGTTTTACTTCTTGACCCCCTTCACCATTTCTCTCCGCCCCCAACTTCTCCCCTCTGGCAACCACCAATCTATTCTCCACATTTATGAGTTTTGTTTTGTTTTCCTTTGTTTGTTTTGTTTTTTAAATTTCACATATAAATGAAATCATGCAGTATTTGTCTTTTGCTGTCTGACTCATTTCCCTTAACATGATACCCTTAAGGTCTATCCACATTGTCTCAAATGGCAAATTTCTTTCTTTTCTGTTTTTTTTATTTTGTCTGTGTTAGATCTTTGTTGCTGCACACGGACTTTTCTCTAGTTGTGTCAAGCAGGGGCTACTCTTTGTTGCGGTGTGCAGGATTCTCATTGCGGTGACTTCTCTTGTTGTGGAGCACGGGATCTAGGCACGTGGGCTTCAGTAGTTGTGGCTCACGAGCTCTAGAGCACAGGCTCAGTAGTTGTGGCACATGGGCTTAGTTGCCCCGTGGCATGTGGGATCTTCCCAGACCAGTGATCGAACCTGTGTCCCCTGCATTGGCAGGCAGACTCTTATCCACTATGCCACCAGGGAAGCCCCTCAAATGGCAAATTTCATTCTTTTTTATTGCTGAGTGTATTCCATTGGATATATATACACCACATCTTCTTTATATATTCATCCATTGATGGACACTTAGGTTGTTTCCATATCTTGGCTATTGCAAATAATGCTGCAATGAACATAAGGGTGCTTATATCTTTTCCCATTTATATTTTCATTTTCTTCAGATATGTACCCAGTAGTGGAACTGCTGCATCATACAGTAGTTCTATTTTAAATTTTTTGTGGAACCTCCATACTGTTTTCCATAGTGACTGCACCAGTTGACATCCCCACCAACAGTACATGAGTGTTCCCTTTTCTCCACATCCTTGCCAACACATGTTATTTTTTGTCTTTTTGATAATAGCCAGGTGTGAGGTGATATCTCATGTGGTTTGATTTGCATTTCCCTGATGATTAGTGATGTTGAGCTTCTTTTCATGTGTCTGTTGGTCATCTGTCTGTCTTTGGAAAAATGGCTATTCAGTTCCTCTGCCCATTTTTAAAATCAGATTGTTTGTTTGTTTTTGTTATTGAGTTGTATGAGTTCTTTATATATTTTGGATATTACACATTTATCAGAGAGATGATTTGTGAATATTTTCTCCCATTCAGCAGGTTGCCTTTTCATTTTGTTGCTGATTTCCTTTGCTGTGCAGAAGCTTTTTTTTTTTTTTTAAATTGAATAGTACATTTATTTATTTATTTATTTATTTATTTATTTATTTATTTATTCATTCATTCATTCATTCTTGGCTGTGTTGGGTCTTCGTTTCTGTGGGAGGGCTTTCTCCAGTTGCGGCAAGCGGGGGCCACTCTTCATCGCAGTGCATGGGCCTCTCACTGTCACGGCCTCTCTTGTTGCAGAGCACAGGCTCCAGACACGCAGGCTCAGTAGTTGTGGCTCATGGGCCTAGCTGCTCCGTGTCATGTGGGATCTTCCCAGACCAAGGCTCAAACCCGTGTCTCCTGCATTGGCAGGCAGATTCTCAACGACTGCACCACCAGGGAAGCCCCAGAAGCTTTTTAGTTTGATGTAGTCGCACTTATTTATTTTTGCTTTTGTTACCTTTACTTTTGGATTCAGATGCAAAAAAACATTGGCAAGACTGATGTCAAGGAGCTTAGTGCCTAGGTTTTCTTCTAGGAGATTTATGGTTTCAGGTCTTATGTTCAAGTCTTTAATCCATTTCTGATTTTGTTTTTCTGAATCCCCTCTCTTATTTTCTTAATGAGTCTAGCTAAAGCTTTGTCAATTTTATATATATTTTCAATGAACCAGCTATTAGTTTCATTGAACTTTTCTATTGTCTTTTTAGTCTCTATTTTATTTATATCCACTCTGATCTTCTATTTTCCTTCCTTCTACTTACTGTGAGCTTCATTTGTTCTTTTTCTAGTTCCTTTAGGTGTAAAGTTTGATTGTTTATGTGAGATTTTTCTTGTTTCTTTAGGTAGGCCTGCATCACTCTGAGCTTTTCTCCTAGAACTGCTTTTGCTGCATCCCATAGATTTTGGCATATTATATTTCCATTTTTCATTTGTCTCAAGGTGTTTTTGATTTCTCCTTTGATTTTTTTGTTGATCCACTTGGTTGTTTAGTAGCATGTTGTTTAATCTCCACATATTTGAAAAGTGTGCAGTTTTCTTCCTGTAATTGATTTCTAGTTTCATACCATTGTGGTTGGAAAAAAATGCTTGATATGATTTCAGTCTTTTTCAATTTATTGAGACTTGTTTTGTGACCTTAAATATGATCTACCCTGGAGAATGTTCCATGCACACTCGAGAAGGTGGATGGAATATTCTGTGTGTATCTATTAAGTCCACATGAGCTAATCTGTTTTTTAAGGCAGAAGTTTCCTTATGGATTTTCTGTCTGGTTGATCTACCCATTGATGTAAGTGGGGTATTAAAGTCCCCTACTATTATTGTATTACTGTCAATTTCTTCCTTTAGGTTAACACTTGCTTTATATATTTAGGCACTCCTATGTTAGGTGCATAAGTATTTACACATGTTATATATTCTTGTTGCATTGACCCCTTTGTCTTTATGTAATGCCCATCTTTGTCTTTTATTACAGTCTTTATTTTAAAGCATATTTTGTCTTATATAAGTATAGCTACCCCAGCTTATTTTGGGTTCCATTTGCATGAAATGTCTTTTTCCAACCCTTCACTTTCAGTCTGTGTGTGTCCTTACATCTGAAGTAATTCTCTTGTAGGCAGAATATAGATGGGCCTTCTTTTTTCATTTATTCAACCAATCTGTATTTTTTTGATAGGAGAATTTATCCCATTTACATTTAAATTGATGTGTAGGTACTTAATTGCCATTTTATTAATTGTGTTCTGAGTGTTTTGTAGTTCCTCTGTTCCTTTCTTCTCTTACCCCTTACCCTTGATGTTTGATGACTTTAGTGTTATGCTTAGATTTCTTTCTCATTATTTTCTGTGTAACTACTATAGGTTTTTGCTTTCTAGTTACCATGAAGTTCACATAATAGCCTGTATATATAACAGTCTACTTTACGTTGATAGCAAGTTAAGTTTAAATGCATTCTAAAAGTCTGCATTTTTACCTCCCTTTCATGTTTTACGTTTTTATGTCACATTTTACATCTTTTTATTTTGTGTATCCCATAACTAATTATAGTTATATTTTGTGGTTGTAGTTATTTTCTTTTTACTACTTTTGTCTTTTAACCTTTATCCTAGCTTTATAAGTGATTAATTCACTACCTTTACTATACACTTACCTTTGTTAGGAGATTTTTACTTTCATATTTTTTCTTGTTGTTGCTAATTAGTGCCCTTTGTTTCAGCTTAAAGAAATTCCTTTAACTTTTCTTATAAGACCAATTTAGTGGTGATGAATTCCTTTAGCTTTTGCTTGCCTGGAAAATTCTTTATCTGTCCTTTAATTCTGAATGACAACTTTTCTGGTAGAGTATTTTTGGTTGGAAGTTTTTTCCTTTTAGCACTGTGACTATATCATGCACTCCCTTCTGGCCTGCAGAGTTTCTACTGAAAAATCTGCTGATAGTCTAATGAGGGTTCCCTTGTATACAACAAATTGTTATTCTCTTACTGCTTTTAAGATTCTTTCTTTATCTTTAACTTTTGGCATTTTAATTATAATGTGTCCTGGTCTGGATCTTTGGGTTCATCTTCTCTGGAGCTCTCTGGGCTCCTGGCTCTGGGTATCTGTTTCCTTCTTCAGGTTAGGGACATTTTCAGCTATTATTTATTCAAATAAGTTTTCTGCTCCTTTCTCTCTCTCTTCTCCTTCTGGGACACCTAAAATGTGAATGTTATTCCACTTGATGTTGTCCCAAATGTCCCTTAAGCTACGTTCACTTAATTTTGTTTTTCTTTTTGCTACTCTGTTTGGGTGAGTTCCACTGCCCTGTCTTTCAAATCACTGATCTGTTCTTCTGCATCCTCTAACCTGCTGTTGATTCATTCTAATGTATTTTCCACTTCAGTTATTGTATTCTTCAGTTCTGATTGGTTCTTTTTTTTTTAATTAATTAATTAAGTTATTTATTTATGGCTGTCTTGGGTGTTCGTTTCTGTGCGAGGGCCTTCTTCAGTTGCGGCAAGTGGGGGCCACTCTTCATCACGGTGCGTGGGCCTCTCACTATCGCGGCCTCTCTTGTTGTGGAGCACAGGCTCCAGACGCGCAGGCTCAGCAATTGTGGCTCACGGGCCTAGTCGCTCCGCGGCATGTGGGATCTTCCCAGACCAGGGCTTGAACCTGTGTCCCCTGCATTGGCAGGCAGACTCTCAACCACTGCGCCACCAGGGAAGCCCCTGATTGGTTCTTTAAAAATATTTTTTCTATCTCTTTGTTGAAGTTCTCACTGTGTTCCTCCATTCTTCTCCCAAGTTTGGTTAGCATCTTTATGACCATTACTTTGAACTCTTTATCAGGCAAATTATTTATCTTTGTTTCATTAAGGTTTTTTCTGGGGTTTTAGTTTGTTCTTTAGTTGGAACATATTCCTCTGTTTTCTTATTTTTGTTGACTCTCTGTGTTTATGTCTATATACTAGGCAAAATAGCTACTTCTCCCAGTCTTGTTGAGTGGTCTTATATAGAAGATGCAGCTTATTGTTCAACCTTGTGCTAGCTCTTTGTTGTCTCTCAAATGTTGTGATTGTCTAAGAAGCCTGATTTATTGTAATTATGTCCCAGTTGTTGAGGGTGTGCCAAGACCTGTCAGTGTTCCAAAGGGAGGGATCTCAGTCACCACCTAGTTTCAGGCTGATTGGAAACCTCAGGAAGCTGCTTTTAAAGTATGCAAATATATACAGTCCTGTGGGACCGCAAATATAAAACCTAGTGACCTTCAGTCCAGGTCTGGAGGTGTCTTGTTGGCGACAAAAGCAGGGCTACTGATGAGTGTATAAGCTCCTTTCTGGAAGGTACTGGTGAGCTCTAGCAAGGCCAAGGGAGAGAATTAAGATGATGTCCCTTGGTCTGCATTCTCTGAGAGCATCTCTGTAGCCTCTAGGTGTGTGGCAAACCCCTTAGACTGAAGCTCCAAGACAAGTAAATAGGTCTTTTTCTCAGGAAGACTGGGATGTGTTTTCGTTTGCTGTCTGTGCAGTGCCCTGGGGATGGTAGCCTGCCAAGTACTGTTTCTCTGAATGTTCAGTGCCATGGGGTACAGAAATGCAAGCCCTCCTGGCCACTAGAGCCAGGTGCTCAAGGGGTGTCCCCTGTGTGGGCTACATGCACCTGCCAGCTTTATCTAGGCAGCAGGAGAACGTGTGTGCAGGGAACCCTTGCTGGTTTTAGCAGGGCAGCTGGAGAATGCTGGGCTGGGGGCCCACACTGGTTTCAGATGGGGGTGGGTAGCACATGGGCAGGGCATGCTTGTGGGCTTTAGCAGGGCAGTGGGAGAATACCGTGACTTTGTGTACCTGCTGGCACTGGCAAGGTAGAGGAAGAGCACAAAAATGGTGCTAACAGCACTTCCATTTCTGAAAGAGTCCTAACAGGTACCTGTCCGTCAGCAGATGCTTTAACATTATCAAATAAATTTCCTTCACATGTGGTCTAGGTCAGTGGTCCCCAACCATTTTGGCACCAGGGACTGATTTCGTGGAAGATAATTTTTCCACAGACCGGGGGCGGGGCAGGGGATGGTTTCAGGATGATTCAAGCACATTACGTTTATTGTGCACTTTATTTCTATTATTATTACATTGTAATATATAATGAAATAATTATACAACTCAGCACAATGCAGAATCAGTGGGAGCCCTGAGCTTGTTTTCCTGCAACTAGATGGTCCTATCTGGGGCTGATGGGAGACAGTGACACCCGAAGTATGTTGCTTATGTCCAGTCTAGTCCATAAGATGCAGCTTAATTGTCACTTGCCACTCACTGATAGGGCTTTGATATGAGTCTGCAAGCAGTTGATTTATTATGGTCACTGTGCAGTCAGACCTCTCTGCTAATGATAATCTGTATTTGCAGCCGCTGCCCGGTGCTAGCATCACCGCCATCCGCTCCACCTCAGATCATCAGGCATTAGATTCTCATAAGGAGCACGCAACCTAGATCCCTCGCATGTGCAGTTCACCATAGGGTTCGCGCTCCTATGAGAATCTAATGCCGCCGCTGATCTGACAGGAAGCAGAGCTCAGGCAGTAATGTGAGTGAAGGGGAGCGGCTGTAAATACAGATGAAGCTTCTCTCACTCACCCACCGCTCACCTCCTGCTGTGCAGCCTGGTTCCTAACAGGCCACGGTACATTAGTGGTCCGTGGCCCGGGGGTTGGGGACCCCAGTCTAGGTGGTTTTCAAACTACTGCTTTTGCACTGGGTCCCGGGATGAATGAGTCTATGTGCTAGCCCTTTAAGAGCAGAATCTCAGTTCCCTACAGCCCTTTGGGTCTCCTGGATGTACACCCCAGTGGTTTTCAAAGCCCAACATTTCTGGGGCTAGTCTCTCTGGTGCAGGTTCCAAATGTTGGGGAACTGATGTGGGGCACAAGCTCCTTGCTCTTCAGGGAGTATCTTTTTATTTGTGAGATCCCTCCTGATCATGGGTCACCACACCAGGGGTAGGGTTTTTGGCGACACCATGTCTCTGCCTCTCTTACCCGTCTGGATGTCTCCCTTTTATCCTTTGTTATGGAGCAGACGTTCAGCTAGTTTTCAGGTCTTTTTTAGAGGGAATTGTTCCATATGTAGCTATAGGTTTGGTTGTGTCCATCGGGGAGATGAGTTCAGGATCTTCCTATGATGCCATTTTGGAACTGCCTGCCCCTTGAAGATTCTGTTTTGTTTTTTTTTTTCATTACTTATTGTCCTCTTTTCCCAAATCAGTGGGGGAAATCTGCAACCCTTTACTTAAGAGTAAACATGATTGAAAAGGTTTCTCCAGTCTCATACCTAAAAAACAAAACAAAACAAAAGTAGGTATAAAGTGGATGTTGAGCTTAATTGAACCACGTCACACCGACAGTTCCAGGATCTGAGTCCTTCCTCCCCCTCAGCCCCGTCTCTTACCCCTCCCTTCCTCAAGTCCCAAGCTTAGCCATACTGAGCTGGGTTTTCTTAATATGCCATGTTGTTTTATATCTCTTCCTCTCACCTCTTTCTCTGCATAAGATGCCAGTCTCCTTTGTGTCCACATTTTGAATGCCTTCTGATTTTCAAAGGTGCATCCCACTTCCCTTCTGAATAGAGCCTTTCCTTATTTCCCTATAGAAAACTGACTTGGTGCCTACCCTGTACCCAAAATGCCCATGAAACAAGTTCTACATGGACATTGAGTAAATAGTGACAAAGAATGGACCAATGAAAAGCAAAGAACCAAGAAATTTCCTTAAACCAGTGATGCAGGACCAGAAAATCACAGGCAAGAATAATTTTTTTTCTTTTGCATATGTTTATATCTTATTTGTCTATTGAAAACTCTATGGGGCAGAGTCCATGACTTACTCATCTTTGTATATCCAGTGTACTCTCCAGTGACAATTTCCATCATCTGCTTGATGATGCTGTTTTTAGAGGTTAAATGATCAAATAATGATTTCATTGAAAAACATTACTTCATTAGCTTGGGGTATTCATCATGACCTTAGACTCCTGAACTATACTGCCTTTATTGAATATCTGAGATTTATTTTATATAAAGGTTCTTTATAAATTTTCTTCAAATATCAGGATTAAGAGAATAGACATATTTGCTCCTGAATGTTTACCCTATTCTTCACTGATGATCAGTTTAGAATGTGTCTGTTCAAGCAAGAATAAACAAAGCAGGGACTTCCCTGGTGGTCCAGTGGTTGAGAGTCTGCCTTCCAGTGCAGTGGACGTGGGTTCCATCCCTGGTCGGGTAACTAAGATCCCACATGCCTCAGGGCAATTAAGCCCATGCACCGCAAGTAGAGAGAAACCCACGTGCTGCAACTACTGAGCCCATGTGCTCTGGAGCCTGCACACTACAACTAGAGAAGCCTGCACACTGCAACTAGAGAGAAGCCCACGGGCTGCAATGAAGACCCAGCTCAGCCACAAAAAAAAAAAAAAAAAAAGAATAAACAAAGCAAATGATCTCTTTCTCTCTTATGAGCTTTTGAATTTCTCTTTTCCCTAGAATGAAAACTGCTTCTTCCCAATAGAGGATTTTTTTATACTGTCACCTTAAAAATGAATTTTCTTTTATCAAACCAATAACTTTTATATATGCATTGTTTTGTCTTATGTGGAACTGTGAGATCAGCTTCCACAGATTCTGTTTTGTGGTGAGTGCTGTCAGTGGAAGGATGTCATTTGTCACATCTTAGACTGAATAACATCCCTTCCTTCTTATACCAAATAAGAAAAACAAGCGCCTCTCTACCCAAATAAGATAAATGTACTTGGGACACATTCTTTCCTGTTGTTTTTTGGTCTTGCCTCACTGGTTTAAGAGTTCAGGAATCTTCTTGGTGCTTTATTTTTTATTGTTTCACAGGTCTTTGTTACTACTTACTCAATATTCATGTAAAGATTGTTTTATGGGCATTTTGGGAATTGAACAAAATTGTAGTGCAGTTCATGTCTGTCTGTGTGCTATTCTACCTCTCTCTTCTGTGAAATGTTCCTTCCTTCCTACCCTTGACCAAGTTCTTAGTGTCCCTACACTCTGATTCTCAGTTTTCCCCATAACTTGCCTGCCTTCTTGGGCCAGTGTTCCAACAACAAAACCATCCTCCTTTCTCCTCCAACTAAAACCTTCATTAGTTGGCTGTCAAACAGAAAATCAATTTGATTAACTCCCCGTGGGGAGCTACTGATCACTAATATCCCAATGTCTTATTCTTCTAAGATGAAAATGAATATTGTGGAATAGTTAAGAACTTCATGACAAATTCATTAACCAAGGAAGTGACTCTATGATTGTGGTAATTTAGCAATCGTGAGGTGGGATGCTGGGATATTGCACATCTGGGAGAGATGTTTTCACTTCTGCCTACCCCTCCTGTTTGTAAGATTGGTCCTACTGGTGGTGAAAGCAACCTGAGGTTTTCCAGTCCTAAAGCTGTGCATTTCTGTTCTTCTGTGGAGGAATCTAAATGCCGTCATGTCATAGTAACTGCATTGTGCTTCATATATTGGATTGGCCAAAAAGTTCATTCAGGTTTTTGTAAGATGTTACAGACAAACCCGAATGAACTTTTTGGCCAACCCAATAATATCATAGAAATTAGGGGTAAAGTCATTTAATTTATTTTTCATAAAAACATTATCGATGGAATGTAAAGAACAGCAGCAGTAAGATTATTAACTTCTCAATAGTTTGGGGATAACATTATTATACATTCTAAATTTTGGTGAAATCTCTGATCAGAGTATTTAAAAGTGTGTTTATTTAAAGATCCATGATACAGATCATATATTTAAAAACAGTTTGCTTCAGATTATTTTATGGGAACAAGTCAATGAAATAGACAGAATGTGCCTAGTCAGCAAAGCATTTCTTACGTTATAGACATGACACTGATAAATATAGAGGAAAACTGAAGGAAAAGATTTGTTGAAGTGCAAGGATAATTCTAAGGAAACTATAAAAATAGACAGCAGATGTCACTGTTGCTTTTCCATTTCTCTTAACCTTGTTTTTGGTGGTTTTGTTCCTAGTTAATGACATTTTCCCTCTCATTTGAGAACTCTAATAGGTTAAACAAGTTCACCTATGCTAAATTTCTGTTTTGAATTTTATATTTATTAAGGTTATGACTGTAAATCTTGTATATATGATTTATAGAAAAGATACTTAATACATTTCATATGTGTAGGTTTATTAACTCAATATTATAAATGGATAAAGTAATACTTTTTATAATTATCATCTGATTCAGAATGGATTCCTATTAAAATGAGATGTTATCCATCTCCAAGATAAGCTTGTCATGATCTTATTTTAAATGACCAATCATATCGTTTGTTCTCTTTATGTAAGTACTCAAGCACGTGTCATCAAATCCTGTCTGTGATGATGATTTAAGAGAATTTTTACCATGTCAACACATCCAGCCAGTTGCATTCAGAAAATATTCAGGGAAAATGTTCCACATCAACTTTTAAAATACGAATATTTTCCCCATCCCATATTCTCTCCTTCATCAGTTCAACTCTAGTTTCCTATTACAGTGTTTCCTCTTCAAGCTATTGTCTAGGATGTACAAACCTCAGTTTCTCATCTCCCCCATCTAATCAGTTACCAGATCTTGTTGATTCTACCTTCTGTGTATTTCTAAAATCAACCCCCGTTTTTTGGAGCTGATTCCTGGCGACTTTGCCTAAATTCCCAGAGTAGTGTGGCTGACAGGGTCTTGGTGCTCCTGGCTGGTGTCAGGCCTGAGCCTCTGAGTCATGAGAGCCGAGTTCAGGACATTGGACCACCAGAGACCTCCCAGCCTCATGTAATATCAATCGGCGACAGGTCTCCCAAAGATCTCCGTCTCAATGTTAAGACCCAGCTCCACCCAACTGCCAGCAAGCTCCAGTGCTAGACGCCCCATGCCAAACAACTAGCAAGACAGGAACACAACCCCAGCCATTAGCAGAGAGGCTGCCTAAAATCATACTAAGTTCACAGACACCCCAAAACACACCACCAGATGTGACTCTGCCCACCAGAAAGACCAGATCCAGCCCCATCCATCAGAACACAGGCACCAGTCCCCTCCACCAGAAGGCCTACACAAGCCACTGAACACACCTCACCCACTGGGGGCAGACACCAAAAACAATGGGAACTATGAACCTGCAACCTGCGAAAAGGAGACCACAAACACAGTAAGTTAAACAAAATGAGAAGACAGAGAAATATGTAGCAGATGAAGGAGCAAGGTAAAAACCCACCAGACCAAATAAATGAAGAGGAAATAGGCAGTCTACCTGAAAAAGAATTCAGGGTAATGACAGTAAAGATGATCCAAAATCTTGGAAATAGAATGGAGAAAATACAAGAAACAAACGTTTAACAAGGACCTAGAAGAACTAAAGAGCAAACAAACAATGATGAGCAACACAATAAATGAAATTAAAAATTCTCTAGAAGGAATCAATAGCAGAATATCTGAGGCAAAAGAACGGATAAGTGACCTGGAAGATAAAACAGTGGAAATAACTACCACAGAGCAGGATAAAGAAAAAAGAATGAAAAGAATTGAGGACAGTCTCAGAGACCTCTGGCACAATATTAAATGCACCAACATTCGAATTATAGGGGTGCCAGAAGAAGAAGTGAAAAAGAAAGGGTCTGGGAAAATATTTGAAGAGATTACAGCTGAAAACTTTCCTAACATGGGAAAGGAAACAGTCACCCAAGTCCAGGAAGCACAGAGAGTCCCCTACAGGATAAACCCCAGGAAAAACACACCAAGACACATATTAATCAAACTAACAAAAATTAAATACAAAGAAAAAATATTAAAAGCAGAAAGGGAAAAGCAACAAATAACATACAAGGGAATCCCCATAAGGTTAACAGCTGATCTTTCAGCAGAAACTTTGCAAGCCAGAAGGAAGTGGCAGGATATATTTAAAGTGATGAAAGGGAAAAACCTACAACCAAGATTACTCTACACAGCAAGGATCTCATTCAGATTCGATGGAGACATTAAAACCTTTACAGACAAGCAAAAGTTGAGAGAATTCAGCATGACCAAACCAGCTTTACAACAAATGCTAAAGGAATTTCTCTAGGCAGGAAACACAAGAGAAGGAAAAGACCTACAATAACAAACCCAAAACGATTAAGAAAATGGTAATAGGAACATACATATCGATAATTACCTTAAGTGTAAATGGATTAAATGCTGCAACCAAAAGACATAGACTGGCTGAATGGATACAAAAACAAGACCTGTATATCTGCGGTCTACAAGAGACCCACTTCAGACCTAGGAACACATAGAGACTGAAAGTGGGGGGATGGAAAAAGATATTCCATGCAAATGGAAATCAAAAGAAAGCTGGAGTAGCAATTCTCATATCAGAAAAAGTAGACTTTAAAATAAAGACTATTACAAGAGACAAAGAATGACACTACATAATGATCCAGGGATCAATCCAAGAAGAAGATATAACAATTTTAAATATTTATGCACCCAACATAGGAGCACCTCAATACATAAGGCAACTGCTAACAGCTGTAAAAGAGGAAATCGACAGTACACAGTAATAGTAGGAGACTTTAACACCCCACTTTCACCAATGCACAGATCATCCAAAATGAAAATAAGTAAGGAAACACAAACTTTAAATGACAAATTAAACAATGCGGACTTAATTGATATTTATAGGATATTCCATCTGAAAACAACAGAATACACTTTCTTCTCAAGTGCTCATGGAACATTCTCCAGGATAGATCATATCTTGGCTCATGAAAGAAGTCTTGGTAAATTTAAGAAACTTGAAATCGTATCAAGTATCTTCTCCAACGACAGTGCGTTGAGACTATATATCAATAACAGGAAAAAACTGTAAAAAATACAAACACATGGAGGCTAAACAATATGCTACTAAATAACCAAGAGTTCACTGAAGAAATCAAAGAGGAAATCAAAAAATACCTAGAAACAGATGATATTGAAAACATGATGACCCAAAAGCTATGGGATACAGCAAAAGCAGTTCTAAGAGGGAAGTTTATAGCAATACAAGCAGACGTCAGGAAACAGGAAAAATGTCAAATAACCAACCTAACCTTACACCTAAAGCAATTAGAGAAAGAAGAACAAACAAAAAACAAAGTTAGCAGAAGGAAAGAAATCATAAAGATCAGGTAAGAAATAAATGAAAAAGAAATGAAGGAAATGATAGCAAAGATCAATAAAACTAAAATCTGGTTCTTTGAGAAGATAAACAAAATTGATAAACCATTAGTCAGACTCATCAAGAAAAAAAAGAAGACTCAAATCAACAGAATTAGAAATGAAAAAGGAGAAGTAACCACTGACACTGCAGAAATACAAAGGAACATGAGAGACTACTACAAGTAATTATATGCCAATAAAATGGACAACCTGGAAGAAATGGACAAATTATTAGAAAAACACAACCTTCTGAGACTGAACCAGGAAGAAACAGAAAATATAAACAAACCAATCACAAGCATTGAAATTGAAACTGTGATTAAAAATCTTCCAACAAACAAAAGCCCAGGACCAGAGGGCTTCACAGGTGAATTCTGTCAAACACTTAGAGAAGAGCTAACACCTACCCGTCTCAAACTTTTCCAAAATATAGCAGAGGGAGGAACACTCCCAAACTCATTCTATGAGGCCACCATCACCCTGATATCAAAACCAGACAAAGATGTCATCAAAAAAGAAAACTACAGGCCAATATCTTTGATGAACATAGATGCAAAAATCCTCTACAAAATACTAGTGAACAGAATCCAACAGCACATTAAAAGGACCATACTCCATGATCAAGTGGGGTTTATCCCAGGAATACAAGGATTCTTCAATATATGCAAATCAATCAATGTGATACACCATATTAACAAATTGAAGGAGAAAAACCATATGATCATCTCAATAGATGCAGAAAAAGCTTTTGACAAAATTCAACACCGATTTATGATAAAAACCCTCCAGAAAGTAGGCACGGAGGGAACTCACTTCAACATAGTAAAGACCATATATGACAAACCCACAGCGAACATTGTTCTCAGTGGTGGAAAATTGAAACCATTTCCACTAAGATCAGGAACAAAACAAGGTTGTCCACTCTCACCACTATTATTCAACATAGTTTTGGAAGTTTTAGCCACAGCAATCAGAGAAGAAAAAGAAATAAAGGAATCCAAATCAGAAAAGAAGTAAAGCTGTTAGTGTTTGCAGATGACATGATCTTATACATAGAGAATCCTAAAGATGCTACCAGAAAACTCCTAGAGCTAATCAATGAATTTGGTAAAGTAGCAGGATACAAAATTAATGCACAGAAATCTCTTGTATTCCTATACACTAATGATGAAAAATCTGAAAGAGAAATTAAGGAAACACTCCCATTTACCACTGCAACAAAAAGAATAAAATACCTAGGAATAAACCTACCTAGGGAGAAAAAAGACCTGTATTCAGAAAATGCTAAGACACTAATGAAAGAAATTGAAGATGATACAAACAGATGGAGAGATATACTATGTTCTTGGATTGGAAGAATCAACATTGTGAAAATGACTATTCTACCCAAAGCAATCTACAGATTCAGTACAATCCTTATCAAATTACAAATGGCATTTTTCACAGAGTTAGAATAAAAAACTTCACAATTTGTATGGAAGCGCAAAAGACCCCGAAGAGCCAAAGCAATCTTGAGAAAGAAAAACGGAGCTATAGGAATCAGGCTCTGTGATTTCAGACTATATTACAAAGCTACAGTAATCAAGACAATATAATACTGGCACAAAAACAGAAATATAGATCAGTGGAACAGGATAGAAAGCCCAGAGATAAACCCACACACATATGGTCACCTTATCTTTGATAAAAGAGGCAAGAATATACAATGTAGAAAAGACAGACTCTTCAATAAGTGGTGCTGTGAAAACTGGACAGCTACATGTAAAAGAATGAAAATAGAGCACTCCCTAACACCATACACAAAAAATAAACTCATAATGTATTAAAGACCTAAATATAAGGGCAGACACTATAGAACTCTTAGAGGAAAATGTAGGTAGAACACTCTTTGACATAAATCACAGCAAGATCCTTTTTGACCCACCTCCTAGATAAATGGAAATAAAAACAAAAATAAACAAATGGGACCTAATGAAACTTCAAAGCACTTGCACAGTAAAGGAAACCATAAACAAGACGAAAAGCCAATCCTCAGAATGGGAGAAAATATTTGCCAACAAAGCAACTGAGAAGGGATTTATTTCCAAAACATACAAGCAGCTCATGCAGCTCAATATGAAAAAACAAAAAACAAAAAACCCACCCAATCCAAAAATGGTCAGAAGACCTAAAGAGACATTTCTCCACAGAAGATATACAGATAGCCAACAAACACATGAAAGGATGTTCAACATCACTATTCATTAGAGAAATGCAAATCAAAACTACAATGAGGTATCACCTCACACTGGTCAGAATGGCCATCATCAAAATATCTGTAAACCATAAATGCTGGAGAGGGTGCGGAGAAAAGGGAACCCGCTTGAACTGTTGGCAGGAATGTAAATTGATACAGCCACTATGGAGGACAGCATGGAGGGTCCTTAAAAAACTAAAAATAGAACTACCATACGACCCAGGAATCCCACTACTGTGCATATACCCTGAGAAAACCATAATTCAAGAAGAGTCATGTACCACAATGTTCACTGCAGCTCTATTTACAATAGCCAGGACATGGAAGCAACCTAAGTGTCCATCGACAGATGAATGGATAAAGAAGATGTGGCACCTATATACAATGGAATATTATTCAGCCATAAAAATAAACGAAATTGAGTTATTTGTAGTGAGGTGAATGGACCTAGAGTCTGTCATACAGAGTGAAGTAAGTCAGAAAGAGAAAAACAAATATCTTATGCTAACACATATATATGGAATCTAACAAACAAACAAAAAAGTTTCTGACAAACCTAGGGTCACGACAGGAATAAAGATGCAGATGTAGAGAGTGCACTTGAGGACACTGGGAGGGGGGAAGGGTAAGCTGGGATGACATGAGAGTAGCATTGACATATATATACACTACCAAATATAAAATAGATAGCTAGTGGGTAGCAGCTGCATTGCACAGGGAGATTAGGTCGGTGCTTTGTGACCACATAGAGGGGTGGGATAGGGAGGGTGGGAGGGAGATGCAAGAGGGATGGGATATGGGGATATATGTATACATATAACTGATTCACTTTGTTATACAGCAGAAACTAGCACAACATTGGAAAGCAATTATATGCCAATAAAGTTGTTAAAATAAAATCAACCCCCTTCTTTACATCACAAACTTTAAACTTCATAGTACATATCTGAAATATGTGACACACACATATGTTTTTGTAAGACCTTGGATAATTTTTCAGTTTTAATTGAGTTCCATTATTTCGTGAGAAAGAACTGATGGAACCCTGCTTTTAATATGAGAGGCATCAAGCAAGAAGTAGTAGTAGTACAATTAAAACTTAGGAAGATTTTCTTCTTACAAAATCTAATCTTATTGTCATGTTTTATGCAGAAAGCTGAAGCTTTATCATTATATTCTTATACATGTTGAGCCTGTTTATTTTTTTAAAAATGAGAAACTTGGATAAATATTTCTAATATCTTTCCATTAATAAAATTCAATGATACAATAAGAAGCACTAAAAAATGATACTTAGAGAGCATTACTTTTTATTTTTCTTGGAAAAATCTTATCAGTAGGTAATTGTGGTAGCATTTATGGTTTGCATATATGTTCCATCACAGATTACTATTTTCTAGAACTAAAATGAAATTATATATTGAGCACTTATTGGGAAATTAAGATTTTATAGTCAGTACAGTAATGAAATGTGGTTCACCCTTTACTTAGAATCTGCTATAACTGATTAACAATTCAAAGAATTTAATGACATGAACCTACAAATTTGAGAATAAGTTTGTGAATGGGTATATGATGGGACTGTTATAATAAATGATAAAAAGCAGTTTATATTTTAGAATTTGTTATCTTGATTCTTTGTTGAGAATATGATTAATGGTAATATTGACCTGGGTTGGGAAAGGAAAGAGGTAGGCCATCAGAACACTGTTCTGAGTTCTAACGAGTTAGCACTGCACACTGGTGCCATGTTCAAATTAACTATAAGGAATATATTCAGAATTGCTGGAATAAATAATTTTCATCACCAGTGAAATGGAATATGGTTCTCTGTGTCTGGTTTATTTATTATTTAACTCAACAAGTGTTCTGAAGAGGAATTCAGAAAACAGAGCATTTTATTCACTGGTAGGAACTTAAGTGCTTAGAGAAGCATTATTACTGTTGCCTATTCCAGGATATTATGTTTTGAACACGTCGTATCTTCAATATAGACCTTGATTTGAAACTTGACTTTGCCACTTTTAATCTCTGTCATTTTGGTCAAGAAATTTAGCGTCTCATATATGCAGTTTCCTTATAGAAAGAGAATAATGCTACCTATATTTTTCAGGGTTGTTGTGAAGATCAGAGTTGATACGTTTAAAGTACTCAAATACCAATATATGTGTAAGGTGTACCATAAATTATTCATACATATATATCATCATAAGCATTAATAGCAAATGTTTCTCAATGGCCCATTGAGTACAAGACCTTCTGTCTTGTAGGGTAGGGTTTGTGGTTCCCACACTCAGAAGCAATGCTGAAGTAATGTACTTACTAATTGGTAGAGTAATTCTTTACCTATATCTTAAAAAATTTTTTTTAAATTTGTATTAGATTTGAATTTCAAAGCCTTATTAAGTTTCTGTTAATTGCAACTCTCTGACTATTCCCACTCTTCTACCAATCAGGCTAGTAAAATTGAATGACCTGTTTTACTACCCCACTCCCTTTTCATCTTTTGTCCTTGATACTCAAATGATGGAGGATATGATGGAATTTCAGGGTTAACTTCCTCTCTACTGAATATCTGGTTGGGGTGTGAAGCAGCCCAGGTGAGTGGATGGTAGGTGTACCTCATGAAATACCAAATAGGAAGTGGACTGTACACTTGGTACATCTTGAAATGACTTCCTTACAGCTTTATTCATGTAAAAATGTAGGAGATCAATAGTCAAGTTTAGAATATGAATCCCAGCTGTCAGACCCTTCGATGAGAGTGGATAGGCTCCTCATTGGTCCTGTGGCATCATCACACCTTCTCTGTTCCTTGGGCCCCAAATGCTACTACAGATGATTGACCTTTGGTTCTATCTGTGCCTCCCAACTCCTTCACAGTTTTGGCTAATACACTCTCTGCTGTCATCTTAGAATTCAGAAATGAAATTATCATGTATGGCCATATATGTATATATTGTTTTCTATAATATATTTTCATTGGTATGAATAACATCCTGAATAATAACCCATACTCTTTTTTTGTAACATCTTTATTGTAATATAATTGCTTTACAATGATGTGTTAGTTTCTGCTTTATAACAAAGTGAATCAACTATACATATACATATATCTCCATATCTCCTCCCTCTTGTGTCTCCCTCCCACCCTCCCTATCCCACCCCTCTAGATGGTCACAAAGCACCAAGCTGATCTCCCTGTGCTATGTAGCTGCTTCCCACTAGCTATCTATTTTACATTTGGTAGTGTATATATGTCCATGCCACTCTCTCGCTTTGTCCCAGCTTACCCTTCCCCCTCCCCGTGTCCTCAAGTCCATTCTCTACGTCTGCATCTTTATTCCTGTCCTGCCCCTAGGTTCTTCAGAACTACTTTTTTTTTAGATTCCATGTATATGTGTTAGCATACGGTATTTGTTTTTCTCTTTCTGACTTACTTCACTCTGTATGACAGACTCTAGGTCCATCCACCTCACTACAAATAATTCAATTTCGTTTCTTTTTATGGCTGAGTAATTCCATTGTATATATGTGCCACATCTTCTTTATCCATTCATCTGTCGATGGACACTTAGGTTGCTTCCATGTCCTGGCTATTATAAATAGAGCTGCAGTGAACATTGTGGTACATGACTCTTCTTGAATTATGGTTTTCTCAGGGTATATGCACAGTAGTGGGATTGCTGGGTCATATGGTAGTTCTATATTTAGTTTAAGGACCCTCCATACTGTTCTCCATAGTGGCTGTATCAATTTACATTCCTGCCAACAGTGCAAGAGGGTTCCCTTTTTTCCACACCCTCTCCAGCATTTATTGTTTGTAGATTTTTTTTTTCACACACACACACTGTATTTTATTTTTACAAGAGATAAATAGACTGACACCAAGCATTGTACATGGATGACCACAACAAAAGCAACAATGATTGCAATTACCAAACATGAAACACACTCATACTATGTCATAATATTGACATTCAGTCCAGTAATCCTCCACTGTAACAGCTCCTTTACTTTGCAGTGAAAATTGATTTGTATATTCTTTGCCTCTGAGTCCTTGTGGGATTTTTTTTTTTTTTAATTCAGACAGAAAGTCACAAAAATTATACTCATCCTCATCAGTTCACTCAGTCCCATGTAATTAATTGTTTTTTTTCATCTTGATCTTTTGTTAGCACTTTTATGAGTTCATCAGTTTTTCATCAGAGTTCTGAAAATGCTTATTCATTCAGTTCAGCAGTACAGTCAGTTACCAGAAACCTGTACTTGTCAGAGTCTTTTCCATGAATTTCTTGAAGATGAAACCCTTTTATAGGAACATATTTGCAAAATCATCAGAGTACACCCAGAACTGTCTGTAAATGACAAAAGACTTAAAAATGACCACGGTAAAAGATTTGATGAAAGTTCATAATAATGCAGTTGACAAGAAAATTAGTTATTTCTGAGATATACATTTTAAAGTAATAACTAGGATTATGACTTATAACATTATACCAGAACATATAAGATTTTTAGAAATTTCATGTAATGTCTGAAACATTTATATTAACATATTTCCATACATATTTCCATACAAATACAAATATAAGATTTTTAGAAATTTCATGTAATGTCTGAAACGTTTATATTAACATATTTCCATACATATTTCCATACAAATACAAATATAAGATTTTTAGGAATTTCATGTAATGTCTGAAACATTTATATTAACATATTTCCATACAAATAACCCAATGAAAGTTTAGTATTAGTTGTTTTGTTTGTTTTTTTATACTGCAGGTACTTATTAGGCATCAATTTTATACATATCAGTGTATACATGCCAATCCCAATCGCCCAATTCAGCACACCACCATCCCCACCTCACCGCAGTTTTCCCCCCTTGGTGTCCATATGTCCATTCTCTACATCTGTGTCTCAACTTCTGCCCTGCAAACTGGCTCATCTGTATCATTTTTCTAGGTTCCACATACATGCATTAATATATGATATTTGTTTTTCTCTTTCTGACTTACTTCACTCTGTATGACAGTCTCTAGATCCATCCACGTCTCAACAAATGACTCAATTTCGTTCCTTTTTATGGCTGAGTAATATTCCATTGTATATATGTACCACATCTTCTTTATCCATTCGTCTGTTGATGGGCATTTAGGTTGCTTCCATGACCTGGCTATTGTAAATAGTGCTGCAATGAACATTCGGGTGCATGTGTCTTTTTGAATTACGGTTTTCTCTGGGTATATGCCCAGTAGTGGGATTGCTGGGTCATATGGTAATTCTATTTTTAGTTTTTTAAGGAACCTCCATATTGTTCTCCAGAGTGGCTGTATCAATTTACATTCCCACCAACAGTGCAAGAGGGTTCCCTTTTCTCCACACCCTCTCCAGCATTTGTTGTTTGTAGATTTTCTGATGATCCCCATTCTAACAGGAGTGAGGTGATACCTCATTGTAGTTCTGATTTGCATTTCTCTAACGAATAGTCATGTTGAGCATCCTTTCATGTGTTTGTTGGCTATCTGTATATCTTCTTTGGAGAAATGTCTATTTAGGTCTTCTGCCCATTTTTGGATTTGTTTGTTTGTTTTTTTTGATATTGAGTTGCATGAGCTGCTTGTAAATATTGGAGATTAATCCTCTGTCAGTTTCTTCATTTGCAAATATTTTCTCGCATTTTGAAGGTTGTCTTTTCATCTTGTTTCTGTTTTCCTTTGCTGTGCAAAAACTTTTAAGTTTCATTAGGTCCCATTTGTTTATTTTTGTTTTTATTTCCATTTATCTAGGAGGTGGGTCACAAAGGATCTTGCTGTGATTTATGTCAAAGAGTGTTCTGCCTATGTTTTCTTCTAAGAGTTTTATAGTGTCTGGCCTTACATTTAGGTCTTTAATCCATTTTGAGTTTATTTCTGTGTATGGTGTTAGGGAGTGTTCTAATTTCATTCTTTTACATGTAGCTGTCCAGTTTTCCCAGCACCACTTATTGAAGAGGCTGTCTTTTCTCCATCTTGCCTCCTTTATCAAAAATAAGGTGACTATATGTGTGCGGGTTTATCTCTGGGCTTTCTATCTAGTTCCATTCATCTATATTTCTGTTTTTGTGCCAGTACCATACTGTCTTGATTACTGTAGCTTTGGAGTATAGTCCAGGAGCCTGATTCCTCCAGCTCCATTTTACTTTCTCAAGATTGCTTTGGCTATTTGGGGTCTTTTGTGTTTCCATACAAATTGTGAAATTTTTTGTTGTAGCTCTGTGAAAAATGCCATTGGTAGTTTGATAGGGATTGCATTGAATCTGTAGATTGCTTTGGGTAGTATGGTCATTTTCACAATGTTGATTCTTCCAATCCAAGAACATGGTATATCTCTCCATCTGTTTGTATCATTTTTAATTTCTTTCATCAGGGTCTTATAGTTTTCTGCATACAGGTCTTTTGTCTCCTTAGGTACGTTTATTCCTAGGCATTTTATTGTTTTTGCTGCAATGATAACCCATACTCTTAAATGTTTTTTTTAGCAGTCCTGAAATAGAGGTAAAGTCATTATCAGGTATTGTGAGTTTGTGAGATAGGGAATGGCTGAAATATGGAAATATTCCCCCGAATCACTCCCAACCACAATATTGATGTTTGCAGCAAATTTATTGAGCTTTTACAATGTTCTAAATACTGATTTAAGTGATTTAAATATAACAACATATATATTTTTTATGACAATATAGGTGAGTACTATTATTATTTTGGGGATGAGAAAACTAAGGCATATAGAGTCCTATAGTTAGTCCTACCTGTGGCCCAAGGTCTCATGGCTAGGAAGTGACACAGTTGGGGATACAACCCAAGTCTTCTGGGTGCAGAGTCTACACCCTTAGCGCTTACACCGCCAGTCTTCTGGGAAGGTTTGGTTTTGTTATTTAGAACTGCTGGAAGAAAGTGGAATGGAAAAGCTGACTTCCACAGGAATATGCCAGGCTTTCAGAGCCAGAAATTTTTTTTCCCCAGTGCATAATTGTGAATAGGGCTTGTGGATCAAGAAGCACCTTTGAGCAACTTGTAATGATGATACAATAGCCCCAGTATGATTCCATATTTTGGATTAATGCTTTTGTTGTAATCTAACCTCTCGTTGGAAAATGAATTGATACTATCAAGCATTATAAGCTCTACATTGAAGACTAGGAAACTACAAGTCAAACCTGAAATTCTTTCTCTTGTTCAAGTTTCTGACTCACATAAAAATTCAGTTTATGTGTGTCATAAACATTGGGAGTAATCCACACTATTGTTTACTTTTACCTAAAGTCCCAAAGCAATGGCTCCCTTTCTTCTGTAACACTTTGGGGAGATTCTGATCTCCTCATTGAGTGTCATGAAATTATAAGATTAAAAAGTTCCTACTATTATATAAAATGCCTATGATACATATGATGACACTTTTTGGTGGGTGGGTATGAGGGTTATGGCTGTGATATAATTCCACAAAGATTTAATAACTATGTAAGAATGTAGAGAATATTTTTGCTTACTTTGCTATGTAACTATCTTCCATAATGCCAAGTGTGAATAGATACTTTATAAAAATGGAAGAGAAAGACAAGACTGAAGTTGAACAGGCTGGGTGAGGACACTGGCACAAATACTAAGAGGGAAAGACTGATTTCTACAACAGTTATCTGGGCTGATGGGCATATTGTTGGGGGTAGAGCAGGGAGAGGAGTCTGAAATATGAGGAGAGGCAAAGGAAGACAGAAATCTTCCTCTTTAGAATCAATGCCATCTGCAGTAAAAGAACCATCCCAGTGTCTCAAAGCAGCAGCATGATGTCTTCTGGTACAGCAGCTAGGGATAACTGGAGAAGGACTTTTGCTATGCAATTAAAAGAAAAGAACCAGGATGTCTGCCTTATAGAAGAACTAGCCCTCATGGAGACAGCCATGTGGCTGTGAGGCAGGAGGGCATTGGAGGTATCACGGAAGCCATGGGCACCAAGCTGCAGCATCCAGGCTGGCTTCCCAGACTAATTGGGTGTGGTTGGCATCGCTAGAGGGCTCATTTCAAGTGCATGAGAAAACGACAGCAGTTTGAGAGGCCCTTGGATTAGTGCTTTAATCCAAGGGACCATTCAGCCAAGGATCACACCATTTCTACCTCCTAGAACAGGAGGAAGGGAATTGCATGGGTATATAAGGGTTTCAGTGAATCAGACAGTGGACTGGTCTTTGCACCATGATCACTCTCCCCATCCCCTAATATCATTGACGTACTTCAAGATATACCTGGTACCCTATGGCAATGCCTAATTTTGTGACATCTCACCAGCCAGTGCATTGGCAATCAGAGTATTTCGAGTATTTTAGTAATTCGAATTAAGGGGGTTCAGAGAGTATAAGGAGAAGCTATAATACTTTGAGGCTTTAAAATGTGAGTATTTTTGGCATATATGGAGGAGAGAACAAATAGTTATGTGACAAGAGACCAGAGTCTCCTTTGACACTAATTAGTAAGATATCTTTTTTTTTTAATCCATAAAATTATGGAGTTGTATTAGGTAATCCTTTAGGTTTCTTCCATACCTAGAGTTTTGGAGTACTCCACACACTATGGGTTTTTTTTCTGTGTAGTCTGTGGTTACCACTTCTTTTTACCACGGACATAAAATTTTATTATTGTCTTTTGTAGTCTTTTTGGTATTGATAGTTTAGATTTAATTTTTGGCATCTGGCATTTGGCTTACATACTGTTGTTGTTGAGTTTTTTTTTTTTTTTTTAATCTTGTGCCTTGAGGGTTTTCTTAAAATAAAATTCAGTCTCCCTTTTGTTTTCAGGATGATTGCATCTAATTATGTAATTAGGATAAATACATGCAATCAGAAGCACGTAACAAATATTAGGTTCTAACTTTGTAAAATTTATTTTTGATAGTAAATGCCTCAGGGGCAGAGCTTTCTTATTTATGCCTGCTAATACCTTGCACAGTGTTATGCATGTACCGGGAACTCAATAGTTACTTGTTGAATTAATGAAGTATTTTTAAGATGCTGTGCAAGTCTCATCAAAATCAAAAATATGCAAATTCTCTCAGAGACTAGAAGTATTTTCGAAGTTATTTAAAACCATATTATGTTTGGACCATATATCAGTTCAGAATAAATTGATTTATCAGGCTGCTTGTTTTGGCACTGTAGTGACTATGAGTGCATTGGCTGTCTTTGGAAGAAAAATGATTTTTATAGGTCGTAAGTTAGGTCAGTTAGTTATCATAGATTTACTGTGTTTCTGAGCTGCTTCTTTAGATTTGATCTGGCTTTTCTCTTGTACATTTGAAGCTTATTTAGGAGTCTGTCAGAACAAGCTGTCTCTTCAGCCCGAATTGTTAGCCTTGAGGGCAGGAACCACGTTGTTATATTATATTCAGAGCAAAGCACAGGAGAGAGCTGCCCAGATAATAAGGGATAGTGATGAGCTCATGTGGATGACCTGGTTCCTTGGTCTGGACACCGTGGGCTGGAGAACACGTGCCATCTTTCTCAGGGTTTTTTCCTTGACAACCCCTTTGAAGCTACTCTTCACTTTGATATGAAGTCTTATTTTATTTTACTTAAAAAAAAATACATGCCTGTAAACATAACTTGCCTACTTCCATTTTGTAAGCAAGCATTTCAGTTTTATAAGCACTTAAAAGTCATACTTTATCTTATTTGTGTTTTTATACTTAATGCTTAGCTGAATTTCTGGCACATACAGGCGTTTGATAAATGTGTTGAATCAAATTGAGTTGGTACATTTGAGAGTGAGTAATCAGGCAATTGAGAGCTGAATAAGATCTAGAATCCCGATTTCCTGTCTCCTTTCAGAGAAACAGTGGATTCTGATGGCACTTTGATCCTCACCCAAAATCCATCCTGGTTTTGGGTTGCCATAGATCATAAGGCCATGGAATTGAGAGAAACAGCAGACTTGAAAAAGGTAGTTAGGTTTGTAATTGAGTTTGGTGTCACCTTGGGTTTGTAATGTAAGCAGTCTGGGGCAATGCCTGGTTCTCCTGCACTTGGAGAAGTTTGTGCTGCTAAAAGGGGTCCAGAGGAGCTGGGAAGCTGGGAGCAGGAAGACTTAAACTTCTTATTAAAATTGGGCTTTCCTAATGATGGCATGTCGAAACCTTATAAAACAGCTATTTTGGTGCTTTCACTGGACTTGTTTAAACTTGTATTGCTCAATGCCAATACAACAGGAATAAGAAACTGTGTTCTGCCAGGAAAACATTCATTTGAGAAAGATGGTAAATTTACTGGGAATGTTTCAGGGCTGAAGCATATTTGTAATTGTGAGATATGGCCTCAGTTACTAATCATCATGAGAAACCGGAGAGAACTGACTCTGATATACTAGATTAATGACACTTGATTTTACTACCCCAAACTGAAATCATCATCTACAAAGAGATTTTCAGTCTTTTCAGTGATTCAGCCCTGGCTCTGTCATAGCCCCAGAACTGTGGCTTTTAATTACTGCTGACTTCATTTTACCTTCTCCTAGGGATGTCATTTTGAAGCGTGGTGAGAGGATTCAAATCATCCCAAATTTGACACTTTGAACTAAAGTTAATCCAGAGCTGCGGCTTATTTCTTTGACCTTTTTTTTTAGACCAGTAGGAAATGAAAGAGGAAAGGTCTTATTTTTTGATCACTTACTGTATTTTAGGAACATTACCCAAATGTAGGTATTATTCCCATTTTACAGATGAGAAATCCGAGACCTGGCATAGTTAAATGTTTTGCCTGTGGCTGCACCACTTATAAGAAGTCATCCAGGATCAAAACAGCCTGAATGACTTCTAAGTCCATATGCTTCTTACTCCTCTAGGGATTTCTCCTTGAGTTTTGCACTTGTTTAAATGTTTACAGCAGTTTGTTCCTCATACGGCACTTACACTGTTGTTGCAGTTATGACAAATTTAGTTTTATCTCATTAATCTATGTTCTTCTTAATGAATAAGGTTGTATCTTTGTATTTTCTAAGCACCTGGCACAGAGTCTCTTGCATGTAGTAGATGCTTTGTAAATATTTATTGAATACAATTGTTCAAGAATCTGACATTGTTTACTACTTGGTATAGATCTAGGGTTCAAAATTATTCTTTCCCAAAATAATGCTAGTGGCTGGTAATTAAAATGTGAAATCTCTGTTGCAAAGTTATAATTCTCACTTTTATCAATTTTTTTTTAACAAAAACCAGCTTACAAATAGTGATTTATTTTCCTAAAGGGTAAGAGAAACTATTTAGAGGGGATACAAATAAATACACTGAGGTCTCTATCCTTTGGGAGTTCATAGCCAAGTGGCAGTGATGAGAGATATTTATGGTATTTATAATATAGGGTAGAATGTTCTAGTGCCTTAAGAAAATATTCAAGCAGAGTTCTAAAAGTTTAGAGGAGAGATGACTTTTAATTTGCAAGGATCAGGGAAGGATTAATGAAAGAGGGGACATTTGACCTGGAATTTAGAAGGATGAGTACATTTTGACAGATAGATTTCAGGGGAAGGGACTCCAGGCAGAGGAGACAGCTTGAGAATAGTCACTGAGGCATAAGTGTCAAATCAATGATAATAAGTTTAATCTGACTAGAGTATAGGGCATGTTAAAGGTAATGAAAAAGATAAGACAGGAAAGGATACTTGGGGATAGAGTCTGGGGAGCCTTGTACCAGATGATATTTAAGTTCCTTTTTAACAATTTTATGATCCTATAATTCTCTGAATGCTGTGACAAGGCAGTTGAGCTTTATTCAGTAAGCAATTTTGAGTTTCAAAAATATTTTGAATTGTGACATCTTATCTTCATTTGATATTCTTACAAGTGTCACAGAGTGACACAATCAGAACTGTGCTTTGTAGGCACAGATTTAAGAAGATTATTTTGGCAGCAATGTATAGTATTGGATGAAGTGGAAAAGGATTGAAGGTTAGAAGTTAGAAGGCTGTTGCAATAGTATGGGTTAGAAAATGGTACAGATTATACTATTGGACAATAGTATAGACTAGAAAAAAAGCATTGTGTAGATTAGAAAAAATTGTATGGATTGGAAACAAGGACCTGAACTATGATGACATCAATAGGAATAAAGAATTAGAGATAAATTTAAGATGAATTTTAGAATTATATTTGATAGGGCTTGGTAATTGATTGAATATGTATGTATGTATTAATAGTGTTGGAGAGGGTGTGCTTAAAGATAATTTTAGTTTGGAGCATAGGGGATTATAAGAAGGTTAAGATCATAATAGAATTAGAGGAATTAGTTGGTGAAATTTATTTAAGGAAGACAAGAAAGATGAGTTTATTTTTGGTTGTGTTGAGTTAATGGAATGGAATTCAGGGCAATCTATTAGATTGGAATTTGGGAATAAAATAAAAAGGGTGATGTTATTTCTATTCATGCAAAACCTTGATGAGGAAGGTTTAGGACAAAGTACAAAAGGGAACATTATTAAATTTTCAACACATCTATTAATCATAGATCCCAAATGACTATAATTAATAAATAGACATACTGTAATAATAAAAAGACACAGACACAGAAACATATACACTCACACAAATATCCCTGTGTAGATAATTCCTAATAATTACCATAATGAATTTAGAGTGGCTATCTCTGTCATTAGCAAAGAATGAGACAGCTTTAACTTCAAAATTGATTTGGATAAAATGACTCCAGGAAGTTCCATAATAGTGCTTCTTCTTTTTTTTTTTTTAAAGTCCAAGACCCTTCCTCAGGCCCTTTTGGTTGATTAATTTTCTTATTGTTAACAATCTCCTATAAGGAGATGTGGCTAGAACAGGATTTGTGCTATCTTGGAGCTATTTTTATCAATTGGTGCTTGAAGGATGCAGATGAATCTTCTAGAAGTTAGGTTTCATTTTATTAATTGATGTCCACAAGATTCAGAATTTACTTAACTTAGGTGGGGCACAGCTGTTAGGCCATGAACTCTCCAGCTACGTTTGTCTTCCAATAACCAAACTGAAATTTAATTTCTAAGATAGGTTTTTCAAATCTACCTACCCCTCCTCCCTTTCTCTCCTTTCCCTCTTTATTTTAAAAAATATATTTATTAAATGCCTGTTGAATGCTAGGAATAGACTGATGGATAATTTTCTGTTTTTAGGGATCTCATAGTCTAGTGGGGTGGGATTATAAATGGTCTGCTAGAGGAACACAAAAATGGAAACTAAAGCAGACCTGGAAGTAGAGGGGTAAATTAGAAATGGTTTTCTGGAAGTGGTGACATCTGAACAGAGTTTTTAAGATAAATAGGAAGTAGCTAGACAAAAAATGGAGTTGTGGGATGGGAGAGCCCATTTTAGGTAGAGGTTTAAAGACATATTCAGAGATTTACAAGTAGTCTGTATAGCTGGAGAAAAGGCAGTGTATTTGAGGAATTGTAGGAGATGGAGTTAAAGAAGTATGCAGGAGGTAAATAAATATGTGTTGGGGTTTTCTTGAAGTATAATTGCCCTACAACACTACGTTAGTTCCTGGTGCATGACATAGTGATTCAGTATTTCTATATACTACAAAATGATTACTACAATAAGTCTAATTACCATCTATCACCATACAAAGATATTACATTATTATTGACTATATTCCCCATGCTATACATTCCATCCCCATGACTCATTTATTTTTGTAACTGGAAGTTTGCTTCTCTTAATTTCTCTTACTTCACTTATCTCCCTACCACCCTTACCTCTGGCAACCACCTGTTTGTTTTCTGTATCTAGGACACTTTCTGTTTTGTTTGTTCATTTGTTTCATTTTTTAGATTCCACATATAAGTGAAATCATACGTTTTGAGCAAGAAATGAAAATTACAGTCATCTTATGAGCTGATGCCGTAGGCATGGATGTCAAACCCTTAGGGTAATGGGGTGAGGACTGAGGTTAGAGTTCTCGGGAAGACAATCGATAATCAGAGGAATACATAAAGGAGAGAGAGAAACATGAGGTGTAACAGGAAGGAGAAAAACCAGAGAGGAGCAATGTAATGGAAACAAAGAAAGAGTTTGAAGAAGCAGGAACTGCCATTAGTATCAAACCTGCAATCAGGTATCCTAAGAACTACAGAGAAATTTTTATTGTATTTGCCATAAAGATATAGTCAGGGACCTTTGACCTGAGCAGTTGCAGTAGAGAAGTATGGGCAGGGCTGAGTTTGGGACAGAATTGTGTCCAATTATAAGGGGGATAGCTGAGTTAGGAACAAAAAATGAAATAGATGAGAACAGATCAAAAGTCTTGGGAGCAAAGCTGGGTTGGGGGCCAAAATGAATAGCAGGTGATCCCAGACAGGAGCAGGGAGGGAACAAACACAAGTCTCAGAAAGATTCTATTGGAATATGATACGGCTGTAGCTGGCATGGCTTTAGTTAGGATGCCTTAAAGCCATTACACAACTTCTCACACTGCATTTCTGAGACATGTTTTCTGCTGACTAACCACTTCACATCCAGGCTGCAAATCAGAAATCCTAACCAGTTACATGCAACTGCTCATCTGGCATTAAATAGTCAGAACTGTTCCAACACAGTAAGGCAAAGTGTCCGTGGGAAGAAGAGTCCTTTATCATATACTACACAGACCCAGGAATCAATAAGTGCTTGACAATCTGGAAAGCATCCTTTTGGTGATGGATCCAGTGCCACTGGAAGTACTTAAATGCCTCAGCAATGTTTGTCTTTTGTGAAAGAAAAACATGGTTGTAAACTGCATGCACGGAGAAGGCCTGAAGCTCTTGCTTTGTTTTCAGGGTGTGCATGCCAAGGATATCATGGCCACATTTTGAGGGATACTAATCTAGCAGCATTGCTGGGGTAGCTAATTTAGTGGACAAGGTTACTGTGTGTGGATGTCCAGCTGGGTAGGCTGTTCTCTGGTCAGGGACTTGCTTAACCTGGTGAAAGTAGCTCTGGCACAAAGGCAAGCAGACTGACTCTGTACTTGGTTCACATTTGACTCTGCTTCTTACCTACTTGCTCCCCTTAAGCACCCACTTTCTCTGGTTACTGATCTTCAGCTTTCCTCTTGGCTATATTACTGGATCCTCTGCGATCTGGGCTTGTTGTGTTTTCCTGTGAAATACTGGCAACTGACTCTTGCTCACCTGCTTGGATGATACCATGTCTTATAAAATAAACTTACCTGGGCAGAAATACACCTTGTTACTGCAGACTCAAGTAAAGGGTTTTGTCCACTCTGACCACCAGCATGTTGGCTAAGAATCTTGAGGCTCTCTCAATCCAGTTGTCTATCTATAACAATATGAGGAGCTCTCTAATTTAGAACTTTATTAAGCAACAAAAGAATTTCTGGGCAATGTCTGATTCCCAAGTCTGGAAGGAGAGCTATTTTAGTTCATACAGTTTAATACCACAAAGTATAAAACTGGACAGTGGCTTTTGATATAAATTTCCACTTTCTTGGTGAAAACGCTTCACCAGAGAAATAGTTTTTGTTCTTGTCTGGTTTGAATTTTCTCACGTTGGCCAAGTTTAGCTGACCTTCCTCTGATCCTCTTCTGTATGTTACATGTTATTTTTGCCCACTGTCTTCTGCCCAAGGATATAACTTCTTTATTTAAAGGTCATTTTTAGAATGATGTTTTCCATTGATACTGTGAAAAATGTTTAATTCATTTTGTTCTGCAAAATGTTGCTGCCTGCTTTCTTCTTACCTCTGAAATGGCTGGTTGTTGTTGCCCTGTGTCTGTCTATGCGTTGTCATTTATCTCTATCCTCGTGGTCCTTGCTCACCTTTCCCACCCAGCACCCTCTGTCCTGATCTGCATTATCCTCACTGTGGTGATGGTTAATAGCTAAGACTTAGGAATGAGACAGGCCGGAATTTACCTTAGCACTGTCTGCTCCTTGATGTGTGATCTTGGACAAATCATTTGGCATTGATATGCTTTAATTTTCTCATCTCTGAAATGGAGTCATAATGATACCTACCTCATAAGTTATGAGGATTACATGAGACAATACATGCAGAGTGCTCAACACGGCACTGGCAGACAGTAAGGGTTTCATCATTATTAATGTTTACTGCTTGAGTCCTAAACAAAATATGTATTTACTCCCCACTGTTAAGTAGAAACAAAATTCCACGATACTGCCCGTGTTATATCATTAAACCTCCCCTTTTCCAGCGGCAGCAGCTGACAGGGAATTCCTCTTCAACTATTGGTGTTCAATATTCGTGCCAGTTATTGCTTCTCTTACAGAAGATCCTACGTTTCTCCTGCTTTTAGGTCCCCAGTAAGATACAATTCCACATCTTTCACCCTTCCTTTCCCTTTTCTTTCCTTTTTTTGTTTCTTTATCTCTAACCCGGTGTATTATTTTTCTTTTGTTGCATAATAAAATTACACAAACTCGGCTTAAAATGATACACATTTGTTATCTCACAGTTTCAATGAATCAGGAGTTTAGACATAGCTTAGCTGGGTCTTCTGCTCAGGTTTTCACAAGACTGCAACCAAGGTGTTGGCTGGGCTGTATTCTCATCTGGAGATTCCAGCTGGGGAAGAATTTGCTTCCAGGCTCATTCAAGTTGGCAGGATTCATGTCCTTGAGGATGTATTACTGAGGGCCCAGGCTTCTTATTGGCTGTTGGCTAGAGACCTCCCACAGTTTCTTGCCAAATGGCCTTCTCAATATGGCTGCTTGCTTTATCAGGACAGCAAGGAGAATCTCTCACCCTAGTCTGCTGAGATGGAATCTTATGTGATGTAATGTAAACATAAGCATGATATCCCATCACCTTTTCCATGTTCTGTTTGTTAGAAGCAAGTCATAGGTCCCTCTTGCACTAAAGAGGAGGGGATTATGCAAAGTTGTGAACACTAGGAAATGGGCACTCTTTGGGGAGAAGGATCGTGTTAGGGTCTGTTCACCATGCCCAGATGCTTGACTTAATGTTATAAGACATACTGAACTCTTCCATAACCTTAATCTTGTTAATTCTATGAACAAGATATCAAAATATGGTACCACACCTGGAATTATTGGAAAGATATCACAACGATAGAAAGCTTGAACTTAAGGTATTTACCTTTGAAAGCACCCTTGAAGCTAAGAAGCTTAGGAAAGGTCAACAAATTTTGCAAAGATCTTTCAGGAAATTAGATAAGGGTGTTTCGGTCAGAGCAAAGTAGAAAGAGTTTGGAATAGTTCAAGTGGGTAACATGATAATAGTAGATTGAAGTGGAGGGATAAAACAAAATTGCTAAGTAACAGTGAGTGTCTAATTTAGACCCATTGGAATGAATTTGTAACAGGATCAATGAACAGTTTCAAGGTGTTGTGCAGCAATATTGGTCAATCTGGAGGTAGGACTAGAAAAAAAATGTGGAGTTTAATCAGAGATGGGGATTGGCAAAGCAAGAACAATGGACATTTAGAGGGTGGGAAATCCTAAATCTTACTACTACTGCAATTTGGCTTGTCTAGCTGGAGACAATTTTTTTCAATCTTAACTTATGAACTATTCTAAACATACAGAAAAAAACCCCAGAAAATAATGTAATAGCAACCACCTATTCCCAATCATATTTAACAGATGTTAACATTTCACATATTTCCTTCAAATATTCTTCTTCTTTTTTTTAAACAGCTAAAACGACACCTCCTATCCAATCTTCTCTCCTTCTTTTCTCCCTTAGTGAAAATTTGAGGTTTGCAGTTATTATTGTATCCATTTAAACTGGTCAGTATGTATAAGCTCTGAATGTCATTTTAAAGAGGGATTTCTTTCACACACTCATTAGCAAGTAATAGATATAAAGCAAGGAGAAAAAACTGGAACAATCTTTGAGGACAACGACTAATGCCCAGATGTTTTGTTACAACATTAATGTGCCTGATTTCAGAGCGAGCATTAAAATGCTTTAATATCCAATTGGCTTGAAAGGTTAAGGGCAGAAAAACAAATGTACTCTTCTGTGGAGGAGTTAAACTGGGAGGCAAAGGGAGCTTCTTGTCTAGTGAGCTATAAGAGATTCATCAGAGAGTGTGAAGTCTGTTGTAAGTACAACCACATTCGTTAGCCAGTTCCCTGCTTCCTGTCAGTAATGGGCATTAAGTTTCTCTCTGTTCAACTAGAAGGAATTCTGGCTTTTGCACTACAGATCCTTTTCTGGGTTTTTAATATCCTGGCCTTTGGTCTTTCTTATTTTTGGATTATCACTGAATAGGTGTAACCTCAAGGCAGAGTATAAATTATTTCTTAAGTAACATATTCCAAATGTATGACAAGTTCTCAGAGAATATAGAGTATACATAGAAATCAAGCAAAAACACCCCAAACATAAAATATTTATATAAAAGGATACCTAAAATATATTTATACCAATTAACAAATATTACATTTTGCTAATAATCATAACCAAAAGCCAGAAATTTAAGACATCAACAAAAATTATTGTTTGTTTTGTTTTGGAGACACGTCTAGCAACTTAACTTACATAAATATAAACGTCACAGTATTTTGGCAGATAAAGATTTTATGTTGCTAGGTATCAGGGTCAACTCTGGATTTAACTCAAGGGTGAGCCCACTCTAAACTACATGGTTTGGACTTGTTTTCTGGGGTAAAAAATAGCCTACGCTTCCCTCTTAATTAGGCCTGATATGTAGTTAAACCTCCCTAACAGCAAGCAACCTAACCATATAAAAGGATGCATGTGGGAAAGAAAGTGGGTATGAAAATATGGGGTGGTGTTATGAATGGGGGTAGGTGAGAATGGGTTACAAATGCACTTATATTATCGTGTAATGGATCTTTAAAATTCATTCCATTCAAACCACGCATATAGTGAGAAGCTGCTTGTGCCACTTACTGTGCTACCCTTAAGAGGAAAGGCAAATATGTGAAAATTCTTACTGTCATGGTATTAATGCAGATTGATTAAATCCTTCAAGATGATAAGGAGCTTCATTCTTCTGGTAGAGTGGTGGGTTTGATTCATGGGTAATAGGCTGGATACTTTAGGGTATGGTTATGTCATTGAGCGACCTATAGAACCTCTTGATAATTGATTAGGTAAAGAGGGTATTGGAAATTTATGTAACATGTTGAAACAATCATTAGTGATATTCCTGGAGGTTAACCTTGTGTGGGCTACATAACATTGAAAAGCAAATGCCACACCCTAGGAGAACTTCCATGAGATTGGACTTCTGACTAGGGAAATTCTATGTGAATATGCTCTGACAGCAACAGAACCTGATATAACCTTGTATTCTGATAACCTATAATCTGATATCATCTGTTCAACAGGCTGGGAAAGAAAAGGCTCTCAACCTTTGTTTTCCCCTGGTATATGTAAGATTCAACTTTGAAAGTGTCCTCCAGCATATGATTTCTGATTGGCTGAAGGAAGGTGACACTGGACAGTCTAAAAGTTCTCATTTCTCCAAAATGTGCCTGAAGCAACCAGACAGTGAGTGTGAGGAAAATCATTAAAATCAGGAGCACTTGGCTTTATCTCTATTTAGGATTAAAATGGGGATTCCAGATGGAAACTGCACATAAATTCATAGACATGCATATTTTCTGAAATGTAGAGAATTATATAGGACCCTTGCATCATTCTATTCTCAAAGCATTTACAAAGCTCTTATTATATGTGAGACATGGTTCTGAGCATTAGAGATATAAAGATGAATAAACCATCATTCCTGCCCTCCACTGTAAGAACAGTTACAACAAAGTGATTAATGCTACAATAGAGGAATAAACAAGATGCTGAGAAGGCACAAGAGAGGAAGCACTTCACTTTTCTAGGAGAGGCTAGAAAAGGCTTTTCAAATAGGATAACATTTGAGTAGATTCTTGAAGAATGAATTAGTTTTTCAGGGTATTGTCAGCTGAATAGAAAACATATGAGAAAAGCAGAAAGATGTGAAGCAGCCAGGAGACCAAGGTGTGTGCAGATATAATTTTTAAAGGTGGATAGGAGCAGAAATACTGAAAAAACTTGTATATCCTACTCTGGAGTTCAGACTTCAACCTGTAGACTTTGGGGGACTTTGATGGGTTTGATTTCACAAGGATGTTGAATGGAGTGTAGAGGGGGTGGGTGATGGCAGATTCTGGATGACCAGTTAGAAACATATCATAGTTATTTTGATGAGAAATGATGGGGGTCTGGGCAGAGGAACATGATGGGATTCCTTTCAGCTTTCTGACTTTGTGGATCATTGTTTCATTAATCAAAAGAGAAGAGCCAGCTTTTGGGAAGGGAAAGATGGATTCAGTTTTGGACACCTTAAGTTTGAGGTTCCATTGAACAACTGAGTGGAGATGACCATGAAGCAGTTGGTAAAATAAGCTTGAAGTTCAAGAGGAGGAGATCCAGTTTAAAGATAACAAATTTTAGAATCATCAGTGTATAAAAATTTTTGGAGCCATGAATGTGAATAAGATTGCTCAGGAAGAGTGTGTCAAATCAGAGGAGAGGAGCAAAGGCCAACCCAGGCAATTCTAATAATTAAGATGGTAAAGAGAGGAGTGGTAGACAGAGCTGAGAAGGAATTATGGGAGGAAGTAAAAGAAAAATCAGGAGGAAGTGATGCCAGGGGAGTGGATAATTCCAAGAAGGAGGTACTGGGTAGTAGGATCAAATGCTCTTGTTGACCAAGTTTGAAAATGACACTGGATTAAGTCATCACAGGCCAAGAGAAGAGCAACCACAATTTTATTGAAATGGTAAAAGCAGAATAAGATTACAGTGGGTTGAAGATTGAATGGGAAGTGAGGAAGTAAAGTCATCAAATGCTCATTATGATTTGAACCTTCCCTTGAAGGCAAGAAAAAAGAGATATTTGTAGCTCGAGGGGCCAAAGAGTCTCAGAATTGGACTTTTAAAAATAATAGAAGAAACTTGATATTTTAGGACAGCTCAAGAACGTGGTCTGGTGGCTATTGAGCTAGGTTGAAAAAAACTTATTTTGCTTCCTTTTTTGGGTGTTGGTTTAAGAGTGTTTTATAACTAGCTGTGACTTTGAAATGTCTAAACCTGCCTAGAAGTGCCTTGAGAAACACTTGAGACAGAGGATGATTTAGGAAAGAGTCCCCACTGCTGCTGCATGCAGAGCGTGGCTAGATGTGTGTGAGATGATGAGGTTTAAATAATGGCAAAGAAAGTTGAAAGGCTCTCAGCATCTTTGCTGACTCCAAGAAGCAAAAACAACCTGCCTTCCAGCAAACACATTTTCCCTTCTGAAATTCTGTCAAATAAATTCAGAGGGACATGAAAAAAATGGAAATATATCTTGTAACATGTGCTGATATGGTTGCACAGCCCCTGTTTCATAGATGGTGCATTATGAATTTTAACAGTATATCTGATTTCTCTGGCATGTACACTGTGTAAAAGAGCTTGTAGAGGTACAATGTTATAATCATTCCAGGGAACTTGAGAAGGCATTGCACCAAAATGAGACTACAGATATTATATAAGCAAGAAGAAATCTTTCCCTCAAAAATGAAAGCATTTCATAATAACATTCAAGGAAAATTGTATCCTTCGAGGCACTCTACACATTCTTTCTTACTGATGACAAGAAATGCAGCTTAGGTTTAGCATTTCATTCGGAGTATCACAGCCCTAGATAGTTTTCAATGGGCTTATTTTTCAAGAACTGAAGTGGTAGCTTGTCATATATATTTCAGCTTCTGAAATGATTGGTATTCCTCTCCTATCTAGCAGCTGTTGGTGGGTTTTTTAATTTAACCAGTGAAGAGTTCCAAAATAGAAGTGTTGTCCTGGATATATTTTAAAAACACACATTTCAGGCCTTTCCTCTTTAACTTGAAGTAGTAGATAAAAATTCCCAAGTGAAAACGACAAGATAACATTGTGACATTGACTCACAAAGGCATGAGGCATCTACAGATGCCCCTACATGTCGGCTCCCGAAGCAAACACTGCAACTGTCATACCCAACATCCAAGAGCTAAATAGATTTAGTCAAAACCTTGATTCAATGGAAGGCTAATGGAACCAGGTGTTCTGGGTAACTAAATTCTCTTCTTATTTATTAGGTGGCTAAATAGAATACCCTTTTATTTGAATTTTTGTTACCACAGAGTTTTAGAAATGTGTCACCATATTTGGTGATTTTCCTATTGGTGTAAAAGTTGAGTTTGAGTGTGGACTCTATTCCTGTTGAAGGTAGGGAGGCAGTTGTTTTCTTGATATTTTCCTTGGGGTCTGTGCACAGCAGAGCGTGGCTGGTGGTTGCTTTTTCCTGTTCTAGACCTTGTGATTGGTCTGTTCAATATGTTCTCAGGCATCCTCCCTCCACCACCCTGTCAAGTTTATATAATACGTTATTTTATTCTTAATCTATTTTTAAACCCTCAGGTATTTGATGTAGGTTGGATTCTGAAGTTGCGAAAATGTATAAGTAACGTACAACCCAATAAGGGGAGAGGCATGTACTGCTGAAAAGCTAACTGCCTGGGATTGAATCCTGGCTCTGCTACTGGCTAACTGTATGACCTTGAGTAAGAACTAAATGTATTTGTGTCTCAATTTCCTCTGCTGTAAAACAGAGAAAACATTAATACTTAACTCATAGGGTTGCACTTTGTATCTCTAAAGTACTTAGATCAGGGCCTAGTGCAAAGTACACTCCATGCATATGCCTGCTGTGATTGTTCCCACCCTATATCTTTATTTGAGGTTAGGCCCTAGAATGCATCTTCTACTCCTGTGCCATGGGAGATGTCTTAGTTTGGGCTGCTATAACAGAGCACCACAAACCAGGTGGCTTCAACAACAGAAATTTATTTTCACAGTTCTGGAGGTTGAAGCCCAAGATCAGGGTGCCAGCACGGTTGGGGACTGGTGAGGGTTCTCTTCCTGGTTTGTTGCCTTCTTGCTCTATCTTTATATGGTGAAAAGAAAGACGGCTCTAGGCTCTTCCTCTTCTTATAAGGAAACTAATCCCATCATGGGCTCTACCCTCATGACCTTATCTAAACCTTATTACCTCCCAAAGGTCCCACCTCCTAATACCATCACTTGTGGGGGTAGGGTTTTAGCATATGAATTTTGGGTCCATACTATAGCAAGAGAAGATGGAGATTTCCCTTGGAGAGCATAATCCTCAATCTCCAGAGTTTTGGAAGAGCCTTCTCTCCTAGTTTGGTATTGTCTGGCCCTTTTATGTATGAATGTTCTTAGACTGGGTTTATATGCGCCACTGTAAGAGATGGTGTGCTTAAAAAAACAAATAAAAGAAGAAAAAAGAAAAGAAAAGAAAGAAACACAAAAGAACCCTGATAGAGGTTGTTGTCATTTGCTTCTCTAGAGCTGAAAACAATTTCTGGTTACTAAATTATTGTAAATTGAGGGTTTCAGTGGATTAATCAAGGTTTTCTATAATATGCTACAATAGAAGACAATGAGTAATTACATGAATTACAAAACATAAAAGTAAACCAAAATATAATGAGAAAAGGCAATTTATTAGTGCTTTTCCCATGCCTCAGTGTGTAGCTTGATCTATGCAGAGAATAGCAGGTTGACTTCCCCTCCTCCAGGGTAGGCAGTAACTGGAGGATTCTTTTGATCATTTTATTCATTTTGTGTTAAAACTACAGCACTTCTAATTTATAGACATATTGTGAATGTCAAGGAAATGTCACCCAAATCATTGAAATACAGTGAAATTCATCCATTATATTTAAGTAACAGGTTGCCCTGGGCTCCAAGGGAAGCAGGCTTAAATGGAAATGGGATTTTGACTGTTCAATTTCAGTACTTTAAAGACACAGAATAATCAAGGTGGATTTCTTAAAGGAAGAGAGTCTGAGGATAGAAAAGTAACTGTGAAGTATTTCTGGATGAGCCATTAAGTGGCAGATTGGCATATGGCTACATTTCAGACCCCGATTTGTTTGGTTTAATGTGAATCACTTTTTCTCCCTTTAAAATTGAAGCCCAAATCCTATAATGGAGATACTTAAATTAACCCTCTGGTTCACTTAGGCATCTATTTCAGCAACCCTCTGAGAAATTCAACAGTCTGTTATAAATTGAGTTTTATATGTTTCTGTTAAAGCCTAAGGAAAAATTTGATTATCCTCCAGATATTTCCCAATCCTTTAACTAAATTGGATTATTTACTGATTTACCCTTTACTTTCTAGTGCTATAGTAGTGTCTTAGTTGCAAACTTTATAGTATAAACTGACAAGATTATAAAATGTTTATCTTCCTAGGGAAGCAATATGGTCATCTTTGCCTTTGCGCTTAAATGGATCCACATTCCAACCCTGCTTTTGTTGGATATTAACTGGGTGACCTTAAGCAAGTTACACAATTTCTGTGGGTTTCAGACTCTTTGTAAGTACAGTGGGGATACTAATAGTGACCTTGCATGGATTTTGGTAAGGATGAGTAGAGACAAGGCATGTGGAAATACTGGGTCCAGAGACACCCTCAATAAATGTAACTCACCTCCCATGTCCCCAACCCCAAACCATTTTTTATTTATTGAGGAAACATACAACCAAGGATATGTTTAGACTCAGGATCTTTTAGGGTGGGAGCCCAAGATAATGCATCTTAAGTCAATCTGTATCAGTCAGGATTCAACCAGAGAAGCAGACCAGTAGGAGATATATATTAGAGATTTACCACAAGGAATTGGTTTATGCAATGTGTGGGCTGGCGTAGCCAAATCTGAAATTCATAGGGCAGGCTGTCAAGAAGGGCAGGAGCTGAAGTTCCTGTTTCAAGTAGAATTTATTCTTCTTCGGAAGCCTCAGCTCTACTTGTAACACCTTACAACTGATTCTATCAGGCTTATCCAGAAAAAGTGCACATATCATGCATATGTGCACACAGAAAAGTGCACATATCATGAGTATACAGTCTGATGATTTTTTACGAAGTGAACACACTCCTGTAATCAGCTCACAGGTCCAGGCAGAAAATATAACTAACACTCCAGGAGCACTCCCCGCCCCCGCCCCCGCCCTCCCCCCCCCCCCCCCCCGCTGTTCCCCTTTCCAGTCACTACAGGCACTACTCCTCTCCTTCTCCCTCCCTAGAGGAAGGCTCTATGAATTTCCTGACTTTTTGGAGTGATGCCACTGTGGTACTGTGGATATAATATCGCTCACAGAGGTAAGAGAGTTAAAGCCTAGCTCTTTCATTTCCTCACTATATGACTTTGGATCCCTTTAACTCTCTGGGCCTCAGTTACCATATCTGTAACATGGAGATAATAATACATTTTTGGTTTAGCAAGAAATTTCAATGAATTAAGAGAAGTGGAATCTTCTAATAAAGTTCCTGGCACAGAGTAGGTACTAAGTAAGTGTTGGCCCCTGAAAGCTAAGTGTCCCTTTATGAGCTGGAGGTTATGAACTCATGGGACATCATATACAGACTGTACAATCTTTTGACATTGACTTTCCCATGTGCAACTTCTTGCCTCTGTTGCCACAGTCCCTTTTCTCAGGCATTTTTCTATTCTAGGGACAAATTTTCCCAAGACATCCTTCATCCTGAATGACTGACACTGGAGTTCCAATATGTAGTCTAGTCTCACCTTACAAGTCCTGGTTTGCTGGCCTCATTGTTAGTTGGATATGAGCTTTGATAAAATTCGTGTGCAGTTGAAGAAAACAGCAGTGTTGATCAACAGCTTCTCTCATATTTATGCTTTATACTTGAAGCTTGTTTCAAGTCACAACACTTGACACCATTGGAATGCAATGCTACTCTCTGCATAACTCCAATTCTAGCCTCTGCTTTTGAGTACTGAATGAAGTTCGACAGTTCTATCTTTATTGTTAGTGGTAGGTGCTCAATGGAAAATATATATAATGTCCTCAACTTTTGGAACTGGATATACGTGGTAAAGTCTACATGTTTTCTATCTCATTCCCTTATTTAGAATCATGAACTATTCATTTTGTATGTTCTTGTCATACAGTTTTTATCTTTTACCTTCTTTACTGAAATCATTAGAGTGGCTAGATGTGCACCGAATGTATATTTTATGTTTCTATTTTCCTGAGAGGAGGAAGACATTTTTTCCCTTCTGCCATTGTTTTATTTTCTATGTAGTATAAGCACATTTTAATTGTGTCATGAATTTTTGTGCCCATTAATTTGAGGAAACAGACCATATTTGTGACTTTCAATGAGGCTGTGAAAATTTCATCAGTTTGCATAGATTCACCTGTAAGTGAAAATTAGGGCAGGGTGATAAAGTATAAAAAATGTGAATGGAGGGAAAGGTGGAAATTGCACTTATTATCTGCATATTGTGTATGTGTGTTACTATATTTTACCTATATTATCTCATGTAATGTCACCATGACAAAGTAAAGGCACTATGAAAATCAAACACCTGTATGATGGCATCAAGGTGATGGTACCTCTCTATTAGGTATCTTTAGAATTTCCAGATACCAAGTTTAGGTCCCTCTAAGAGAGCAACAGATTGATCAGCCACATGTCTTGAAAAACTCATATGTTTAAGTTTCATTCTTTATTTTATCTTTATTAAAGTCTTATAAAGTTTATATTTTATTACCCTAAAAATGAGAAGTAAAGGAGAGAGGCTCAAATGATTTGTTTGAATTTATTGAGGACAGAATGTCCTTAGAGTCCTGTAGGAAGTCTGGGAAATGAAGTAACACATTCTGGTTTTTGATCTTGTATACATTTGAGTTAGAGCAATGGTTATTACTTTAGTAACAAATAGTTATTGAGTTCCTACTTTGGGCCAACCCCTGCTCTGTGCTGGAGATACAGTGATGAGCAAGATATGGTCTGTCCCTGAGATCATAGCCTAATGAGGAAGCCAGGCATGAAAACACAATCACAATCCAAAGACGTAAGTGCTGAAGTAGGGACACTGCTGAATATTGTAGTATCTCAAATGTGGGAGTGCCCAACATCAGGACCCTAGTTAACTTTGTGGGTTAAGGGCTTCAGGAGTCTTCCCAGTAGAAGATGAACACAGGTGGAAGATTAATACAAGATGGATGAGTAGGAAGGGCATTAAAAACCAGCAAGTACAGGGCATAGTGTAGTTCAGAGAAATGCAAGAAGTTGATGTCTCAGGTATTTTGCACAGATGTCTTTGGTGGCATCCACCAGCCACTGTGGGGGAATTATGAAAATCCCTTCCCCAAATCCACATTTGGTAGGAGTCTAAAATCCTTTCAATCCTACCTTTATGACATTGCTCATATCTATTCCCTCTGCTGTTTCCCCATTATTAATGCATCATCTCCTACCAGGGCTATTGCAGTTGTCCTCTAAATCATCTTGCTGCCTTCAGCCTTGACCATCTTGGATCTGTTCTCCATAGTGTTGCCCAAGTGATCATTCTATACTCAGATATGATATTTTCTGTGTCTCTAAAACCCTTCTAAATCTGCCTTCCCTCTGGCAACAAAATAAACTCTTTGCATGTTACAGGAAGCTCTCATGATCTGGCTCCTGTCTGATATCTATTTATCTTGAAAGCAAACACAAGGTTTTGGGGGGCAGAAATGAGAGTTATTACTTACAGCAATGACTGCACTCATTTTCCCATACTCAGTAATTCACAAGTGACGCAACGAGAGCCAGGTGTTCTCCTGTATGCTGGGGGATGGGAGAGTCTACACCGCAGGAGAGGAACCATGAAATTATGAATCTGGGAGCTTATATAGTCTACATGCTGCCTCCCTCACCTCTGGAGAGAGAGAGAGAGAGAGAGAGAGAGAGAGAGAGACCTTTACTCTCTAGTCTTTTACTGTCCTTTGTAATGTAAAGGACTGGCTTCCAGGCTCAGGGTTTCATCACCCTTAGATAAGGAAACAGAGAAGTAAGTCTCTAAACTAATTGGAGGTCTCTAGCTATTCAATCACTCTTTAACTTCCAAGGTTTATCTTTTAACCCAGGTTCCAATTTTCTTTGGTGAGAAACATGAAAATATCTTCACTCTGGTTTCACACTGCTTACCTTTCCAGGCTTATGTGCTCTTGCTTCCTTGCTCAGATACTGTGCTTCACAGCTGCTGTACTAGTTGCAGTTTTCTATACAGTACTATGCTGTTTTTGTCCTCAGGCCTTTGTTTATTTGTTTCAATATTGCCTCATGAATTTTTTGACCCGTTATTTCTATGGAGGACAAATTTACATACAGTGAATTGCACTGATTTTAAGTTGACAATCTGGTAAGTTTTGATAAATGTAAGTACCTGTGTAACACCACCCCAGTCAAGATTTAAAACATTTCTATCAAACCAAGATGTTCCTTTTGTGCCCTCTTCTAGTCAATTCCCCCCTCCTCTCACAGCAACTACTGTTTTGATTTCTGTCATCATTGATTAGTTTTGCCTGTACTTGAATTTCATAAAAGTGGAATCATACAGTATATACTCTTTTGTGTCTGGCTTCTTTAGCTCAACATAATATTTTTGAAATTCATGTATGTTGTTGAGTGAGTCAGTTGTTTATTCTTTCTTGTGTAGTAGTTTCCATTGCATGAATGTTGCTCAGTAATTTTGTCTTATTTTTATGTGATGACATTGGGGTATTTCCAGTTTTTGTCTATTATAAATAGAACTGCCATAAGCATTCTTATTCAGGAATTTTTTGTGGGCCTGTCTTTTTATTTCTCTTGGGTAAATACCTAGGGATAGGATTGCTGGGTTGTAGACAGAGTGTATGCTTAACTATACAGGAAACTGTCAAATAGTTTGCCAAAATGTTTGTACCTCCAGGCTCCATGTTTTTTTTTTTTTTTTCTTCCCTATTGTCTCTTTGTTGAAACCTCTGAGCTGTAGATTACTGCAGAGCTCAGCTGATGGCCCTGGCCCATGCTCTGGGCACAAAAAGTGTAATTTCACAATACCCTGTCTATCTCACAGAACAAGGACACTTAGATTAGGAACTTCCCTCCTAAACTCCCTGGCCCTCAGATCAAACATCTTAAATCACAACTCAGATTGCCACTTACCTTTTTTTTTTTTAAATTTTTGAATTTTATCGTATTTCTTTTTTTATACAGCAGGTTCTTATTAGTCATCAATGTTATACACATTAGTGTATACATGTCAATCCCAATCTCCCAATTCATCACACCACCACCTCCACCCCCCGCCGCTTTCCCCGCTTGGTGTCCATATGTTTGTTCTCTACATCTGTGTCTCAATTTCTGCCCTGCAAACCGGTTCATCTGTACCATTTTTCTAGGTTCTACATACATGTGTTAATATACGATATTTGTTTTTCTCTTTCTGACTTACTTCACTCTGTATGACAGTCTCTAGATCCATCCACGTCTCAACAAATGACCCAATTTCGTTCCTTTTTATGGCTGAGTAATATTTCATTGTATACATGTACCACATCTTCTTTATCCATTTGTCTGTTGATGGGCATTTAGGTTGCTTCCATGACCTGGCTATTGTAAATAGTGCTGCAATGAACATTGCGATGCATGTGTCTTTTTGAATTATGGTTTTCTCTGGGTATATGCCCAGTAGTGGGATTGCTGGATCATATGGTAATTCTATTTTTAGTTTTTTAAGGAACCTCCATACTGTTCTCCATAGTGGCTGTATCAATTTACATTCCCACCAACAGTGGAAGAGGGTCCCCTTTTCTCCACACCCTCTCCAGCATTTGTTGTTTGTAGATTTTCTGATGATGCCCATTCTAACTGGTGTGAGGTAATACCTCATTGTAGTTTTGATTTGCATTTCTCTAATAATTAGTGATGTTGAGCAGCTTTTCATGTGCTTCTTGGACATCTGTATGTCTCCTTTGGTGAAATGTCTATTTAGGTCTTCTGCTCATTTTTGGATTGGGTTGTTTGTTTCTTTAATATTGAGCTGCATGAGCTGTTTTTGGAGAAATATATTTTGGAGATTAATCCTTTGTCCGTTGATTCGTTTGCAAGTATATTCTTGCATTCTGAGGGTTGTCTTTTCGTCTTGTTTATGGTTTCCTTTGTTGTGCAAAAGCTTTGAAGTTTCATTAGGTCCCATTTGTTTATTTTTGTTTTTGTTTCCATTTATCTAGGAGGTGGATCAAAAAAGATCTTGCTGCGATTTATGTCAAAGAGTGTTCTTCCTATGTTTTCCTCTAAGAGTTTTATAGTGTCTGGCTTTACATTTAGGTCTCTAATCCATTTTGAGTTTATTTTTGTGTATGGTGTTAGGGAGTGTTCTAATTTCATTCTTTTACATGTAGCTGTCCAGTTTTCCCAGCACCACTTATTGAAGAGACTGTCTTTTCTCCATTGTATATCCTTATCTCCTTTGTCATAGATTAGTTGACCATAGGTGCGTGGGTTTATCTCTGGGCTTTCTATCTTGTTCCATTGATCTAAGTTTCTGTTTTTGTGCCAGTACCATATTGTCTTGATTACTGTAGCTTTATAGTATAGTCTGAAGTCAGGGAGTCTGATTCCTCCAGCTCCGTTTTTTTCCCTCAAGACTGCTTTGGCTGTTCGGGGTCCTTTGTGTCTCCATACAAATTTTAACATGTTTTTTTTCTAGTTCCATAAAAAATGCCATTGGTAATTTGATAGGGATTGCATTGAATCTGCAGATTGCTTTGGGTAGAATCGTCATTTTCACAATGTGGATTCTTCCAATCGAAGAACATGGTATATCTCTCCATCTGTTGGTATCATCTTTAATGTCTTTCATCAGTGTCTTATAGTTTTCTGCATACAGGTCTTTTGTCTCCTTAGGTAGGTTTATTCCTAGGTATTTTATTCTTTTGGTTGCAATGGTAAATGGGAGTGATTCCTTAATTTCTCTTACAGATTTTTCATCACTAGTGTATAGGAATGTAAGAGATTTCTGTGCCTTAATTTTGTATCCTGCAACTTTGCCAAATTCATTGATTACCTCTAGTAGTTTTCTGGTGGCATCTTTAGGATTCTCTATGTATAGTATCATGTCATCTGCAAACAGTGACAGTTTTACTTCTTCTTTTCCAATTTGTATTCCTTTTATTTCTTTTTCTTCTCTGATTGTCATGGCTAGGACTTTGAAAACTATGCTGAATAATAGTGTCGGGAGTGGACATCCTTGTCTTTTTCCTGATCTTAGAGGAAATGCTTTCAGTTTTTCATCATTGAGAATGATGTTTGCTGTGGGTTTGTCATATATGGCCTTTATTATGTTGAGGTAGGTTCCCTCTGTGCCCACTTTCTGGAGAGTTTTTATCATAAATGGGTGTTGAATTTTGTCAAAAGCTTTTTCTGCATCTATTGAGATGATCATATGGTTTTTATTCTTCAATTTGTTAATATGGTGTATCACTTTGATTGATTTGCATATATTGAAGAATCCTTGCATCCCTGGGATAAATCCCACTTGATCATGGTGTATGATCCTTTTAATGTGTTGTTGGATTCTGTTTGCTACTATTTTGTTGAGGATTTCTGCCTCTATATTCATAAGTGATATTGGTCTGTAATTTTCTTTTCTATTAGTATCTTTGGTTTTGGTATCAAGGTGATGGTGGCCTCATAGAATGAGTTTGGAAGTATTCCTTACTCTGAAATTTTTTGGAAGAGTTTTAGAAGGATGGGTGTTAGGTCTTCTCTAAATGTTTGATAAAATTCATCTGTGAAGCCATGTGGTTCTGGACTTTTGTTTGTTGGAAGATTTTTAATCACAGTTTCAATTTCATTACTTGTGATTGGTCTGTTCATATTTTCTATTTCTTCCTGGTTCAGTCTTTGAAGGTTATACCTTTTTAAAAATTTGTCATTTCTTCCAGGTTGTCCATTTTATTGGCATAGAGTTGCTTGTAGTAGTCTCTTAGGATGCTTTGTATTTCTGCAGTGTCTGTTGTAACTTCTCCTTTTTCATTTCTAATTTTATTGATTTGAGTCCTCTCCCTGTTTATCTTGATGAGTCTGACTAATGTTTTATCAATTTTGTTTATCTTCTCAAAGAACCAGCTTTTAATTTTATTGATCTTTGCTATTGTTTTCTTTGTTTCTATTTCATTTATTTCTGCTCTGATCTTTATGATTTCTTTCCTTCTGCTAACTTTGGGTTTTGTTTGTTCTTCTTTCTCTAATTCCTTCAGGCGCAAGGTTAGATTGTTTATTTTAGATTTTTCTTGTTTCTTGCGGTAGGCTTTTATAGCTATAAACTTCCCTCTTAGAACTGCTTTTGCTGCATTCCATAGGTTTTGGATCGCCATGTTTCATTGTCATTTGTCTCTAGGTATTTTTTGATTTCCTCTTTGATTTCTTCAGTGATCTCTTGATTATTTAGTAACGTATTGTTTAGCCTCCGTGTGTTTGTGTTTTTTACGTTTTTTTCCCTGTAATTCATTTCTAATCTCATAGCGTTGTGGTCAGAAAAGATGCGTGATATGATTTCAATTTTCTTAAATTTACTGATTCTTGATTTGTGACCCAAGATGTGATATATCCTGGAGAATGTTCCGTGCGTACTTGAGAAGAAAGTGTAATCTGCTGTTTTTGGAGGGAATGTCCTATAAATATCAATTAAATCTATCTGGTCTATTGTGTCATTTAAAGCTTCTGTTTCCTTATTTATTTTCATTTTCGATGATCTGTCCATTGGTGTAAGTGAAGTGTTAAAGTCCCCCACTATTATTGTGTTACTGTCAATTTCCTCTTTTATAGCTGTTAGCTGTTAGCCTTATGTATTGAGGTGCTCCTATGTTGGGTGCATATCTATTTATAATTGTTATATCTTCTTCTTGGATTGATCCCTTGATCATTGTGTAGTGTCCTTCCTTGTCTCTTGTAACATTCTTTATTTTAAAGTCTATTTTATCTGATATGAGTACTGCTACTCCAGCTCTCTTTTGATTTCCATTTTCATGGAATATCTTTTTCCATCCCCTAACTTTCAGTCTGTATGTGTCTCTAGGTCTGAAGTGGGTCTCTTCTAGACAGCATATATATGGGTCTTGTTTTTGTATCCATTCAGCAAGCCTTTGTCTTTTGGTTGGAGCAATTAATCCATTCACGTTTAAGGTAATTATCGATGTGTATGTTTTATGACCATTTTCTTAATTGTTTTGGGTTTGTTTTTGTAGGTCCTTTTCTTCTCTTGTGTTTCCCAGTTAGAGAAGTTCCCTTAGCATTTGTTGTAGAGCTGGTTTGGTGGTGCTGAATTCCCTTAGCTTTTGCTTGTCTGTAAAGCTTTTGATTTCTCCATCGAATGTGAATGAGATCCTTGCTGGGTAGAGTAATCTTGGTTGTAGGTTCTTCCCTTTCATCACTTTAAGTATATCATGCCACTCCCTTCTGGCTTGTAGAGTTTCTGCTGAGAAATCAGCTGTTTACCTTATGGGAGTTCCCTTGTATGTTATTTGTCATTTTTCCCTTGCTGCTTTCAATAATTTTTCTTTGTCTTTAATTTTTGCTAATTTCATTACTCTGTGTCTCGGTGTGTTTCTCCTTGGGTTTATCCTGTATGGGAGTCTCTGTGCTTCCTGGACTTGGGTGGCTATTTCCTTTCCCATGTTAGGGAAGTTTTCAACTATAATCTCTTCACATATTTTCTCTGGTCCTTTCTCTCTCTCTTCTCTTTCTGGGACCCCTATAATGCGAATGTTGTTGCGTTTAATGTTGTCCCAGAGGTCTCTTAGGCTGTCTTCATTTCTTTTCATTCTTTTTTCTTCATTCTATTCCACAGCAGTGAATTCCACCATTCTGTATTCCAGGTCACTTATCCGTTCTTCTGCCTCAGTTATTCTGCTATTGATTCCTTCTAGTGTAGTTTTCATTTCAGTTATTGTATTGTTCATCTCTGTTTGTTTGTTCTTTAATTCTTCTAGTTCTTTGTTAAACAGTTCTTGCATCTTCTCAATCTTTGCCTCCATTCTTTTTCCGAGGTCCTGGATCATCTTCACTATCATTATTCTGAATTCTTTTTCTGGAAGGTTGCCTATCTCCACTTCATTTAGTTGTTTTTCTTGGGGTTTTATCTTGTTCCTTCATGTGGTACATAGCCCTCTGCCTTTTCTTTTTGTCTATGTTTCTGTGAATGTGGTTTTTGTTCCACAGGCTGCAGGATTGTAGTTCTTCTTGCTTCTGCTCTTTGCCCTCTGGTGGATGCAGCTATCTAAGAGGCTTGAGCAAGTTTCCTGATGGGATGGACTGGTGGTGGGTAGGCTGGGTGTTGCTCTGGTGGGCAGAGCTCATTAAAACTTTAATCTGCTTGTCTGCTGATGGGTGGGGTTGGGTTCCCTCCCTGTTGGTTTTTTGGCCTGAGGTGACCCAACACTGGAGCCTACCTGGGCTCATTAGCCCCTGGGTGGGGCTAATGGGGACTCTGGGAGGGCTCAGGCCAAGGAGTACTTCCCAGAACTTCTGCTGCCAGTGTCCTTGTCCCCACGGTGAAACAGAGCCACCCCCTGCCTCTGCAGGAGACCCTCCAACACTAGCAGGTAAGTCTGGTTCAGTCTCCCCTGGGGTCACTGCTTCTTCCCCTGGGTCCCGATGTGCACACTACTTTGTGTGTCCCCTCCAAGAGTGGAGTCTCTGTTTCCCCCAGTTCTGTCAAAATCCTGCAATCAAATCCCAGTAGCCTTCAAAGTCTGATTCTCTAGCAATTCCTCCTCCTATTGCCGGATCCCCAGGTTGGGAAGCCTGACGTGGAGCTCAGAACCTTCACTCCAGCGGGTAGACTTTTCTGTGGTATAAATGTTCTCCAGTCTGTGAGTCACCCACCCAGCAGTTATGGGATTTGATTTTACTGTGATTGCGCCCCTCCTACCGTCTCATTGTGGCTTCTCCTTTGTCTTTGGATGTGGGGTATCTTTTTTGGTGAGTTTCAGTGTCTTCCTGTCGATGATTGTCCAGCAGCTAGTTGTGATTCTGGTGTTCTCGCAAGAGCGAGTGGGAGCCCGTCCTTCTACTCCGCCATCTTGTTCCCAATCCCTGGCTCCATGCTTTTTGAACGTGCTGTTTTTTTTTCTGCCTGGAAGGTTATTCTGACCCCTTTTGCTTGGTCAACTCTTTCTCATCTTTCAAGTCATAACCCAAGGTCTACCTCCCCTATGAAAGCTTCAGGAGAGTTGATTATACTGATAAGTGGAATATTGCCTGCCATATCAGTAAACAAAGGATGTCACAGTCATCAGCAGTTACAGCCACTGTCAATGGTGAGCTGGTGAGCCCGGAGGGAACTCAGGAAGGAAAAGAATACCTGCCATCTAGCAGCCATCAGACTGCAGCCACTCCCTATGGTGAGCCCTGAGGAAACTCAGGGTGTAAAAACAGGATCCTGTCCCCAGATAGCTGAGGTGCATATCAAAGGAATGAGTTCAGGGAGCCCAGACTCTTGCATCTTCCCATACAAAGAAAACTGCTAAATTCATTAGCCTGGCATATCTGGTTTCTTTATTTAACAGTAATCTTTTGATGTTCCTGATTACCTGCCCTTTGTTGCAAAACTCCTGTATATCCTAGCTCCCCCCTTGCCTCCTTGGAGCCATTTCTTAGAGCTATCCGAAATGCTGTCTCCCTGGCTGCGGTCCTCTTTTTGCCCCAAATAAAACTTAACTTGCAACTCTCACATTGTGCATGTTTTCTAAGTCAACAGTAATGGCGACTGATGTAGGGACCAGAGCAGGTTCCTCTCCTTCTCCTGAACTCTGTAAGGATCCGTAGCCTTGGTACCAGCAGATGCCTCTTGTGCGCAATCTCCCTCCTCAGGAAGTCCAGACGAATTTGGGTGAGTCTCTCCTGATTCTCAGTTCTCCAGTGTTGGTGGATGATCCTGAGTTTTATTTGGCAGTGTGTAACAGGTACCTGCCCTCCCAGGTGAAAGCTACTTGGAGTGGGGGCGGGGGGCCTGGTTGAAAGATACCAGGGAAATACCCACCCAGGTGAAAGTTACCAGGGTTTGCTCAGTTGCGGAAGACTGAGTGGTCTGTGCTCAGTGGTTAGGTAAGAGGCTGGTCTGACGCTTTTCCTCAGTTCGGCTGCCTTAATAGAATTTGTTGGGATAAAAGTGAAGATATTACATGAGAGCTTTGCTCTGAAGAAAAGGGACAAGACTCTTCCTGGACCATTACGGCTCTCTCAGGCGACTGAGAAATTTACGAGAGTGATGGACGCAGAGGCCTCATACTGTGCAGTGGTCCCATAGGGAAACCTACTCATTAATTAAAAGACTTGCTTGTCCGGGGGTCACAAATAAGAATTGGCCATTCAGCAATCGAGCACCCGCGGTGGTCTTAAACCACTGAAGGGAGAAACCGAGACACGTAAGAGGGCTGAAACGACTCTAGGGTTACGCCTGGAGGAATTAAGCTCACAAGCAGCACATTGGCCCTGCACACAATTTCACTAGTAAATTTTATCCCTGACAAATTCAACTTTAAAAAGAAACGACAGATTGCCAGCCTCCAACTAATACCCCAGCCAGGTTTATGTACGTGTGAAACTTACAAGTACTTACTTAATTGGGAATTAAGGAAATCTCGCCCCAAAAATGAGGGGGCTCTTTTATTGTGTACAGAGTTAAGTTAAATTAAGTTGAAAAAGCCGGCTTGGTAAAAATATCTTTTCAGAATTCTGACTTTAAACAGAGGCCTTCTGGGGGAAACTTGCATTTCTCTGTGTCTTTGAGATGTAAACGCTCTACCTGATCTTCCTGGGACGTTGTGTGTGTGTGTGTGTGTGTGTGTGTGTGTGTGTGTGTGTGTGTGTGTGTGTGTGTGTGTGTTATTTTTGAGAATAAACTCTCTGGATTTTACTTAGGTTATATCCTCCCCCACTGTCTTATGGGGAAGCCTCTTGTGTCTTAGTGGTTTGAATCACTATTATATATTTTTTATTTATGGCCAAATGATGGATGCTTTTAAAATTGGAGAAAGTAACAAATTGGTGAATCTAGAGCACTCTCATTATAAACAGCTGTTTTATTTGTACCTATAGAAACAAAAATCAAATTTAAGGTGGAAAAAATATATCTAATGATTAATCTAAGAACTTCTTTAGTTTAAAACAAGTAAGAAAAACTGGTTTGGGAAGCTTTATTTGTGGTTTTTCCTTCCCCTCAATGGGTCTTAACAGATACTAATAAAAGCATTAGAATAATTAATGTTAACAGGAAAACTCCTGTAAGGAAAGTCTAGATACTATTTCCAACAAGATAGAATTTTTAAATGGAATTATCTCAAATGAATAAAGAAATCTTTAGATAGTTATTTAAAATGGGATAAATAAAATGGACATTTATGTCATTAAAACACAAGGTTTTGATATTCCTACACTACCTAAGGTTAAATGGGCCAAAAGGGACCCCCAATTGTCCCCAACATTAAAAGCCAAACATGTCTGTTCTATTTAGCATAGTTTTAAAATATGTATTTAAGGGGCTAGAAAAAAAATGTACACTGAGTTACCTGACCAACAATTAGTTGGGGCAACAGTTAGGCCAAAGGGTCCGAGTTCCTTGGCTCAACCCCGCCCTGGGTGATCTCGGGTGGCCTCGGCCTGCAGCAGCTTGAAGCAGGGTGTTGGTTCCCGGCCAGAGATTGAGGTCAGGTCGTGGCAGTGAGAGCGCCGAATCCTAGCCACTAGACCACCAGGGACCAGTGACCAGTGACAAGGCCCTGGACCTTCGGCTTTGCAGAAGAGAATTCCCACAAAGACAAAAATAGTGAAAAAAGTAAAGCATTTATTAGGCGGAAAAAAGTACAGAACATGTGGCTAGATACACAGGCGGACTCAGAGAGAGAGAGTCGCACTCTCATGGTAGTTTAAATCACTTATATGGGGCATTTCTTCCAGGTTTCCTATGGCCAATCATTTTGATTTGCCTGGTTCAGAATCCATATTTGGTATATCTCAGGATCCTTCCGTGTGTGCGTGCACATCTCTCAGCCAAGATGGATTCCACTGAAGAGGCCTATGGGTAGCTTAACATCACTCCCCTTTGACCTCCAAGGAGCTTTCTAGTTGGGAAGTTCTCCTTGACTTTGAGAATGAGAAATATGTGGTCTCTCATCTTCTATCTGGGCAGGGCCCAGCCTCCTCTCTCAATTGTCCTGCTATTCTCATCTTGGGGTATCGGTCCACAGGGAACCAATTGCTTACCCTGGGTGGCGGGGGTGGGGGCCCATCTACTACCTGCGTCATGGGCATCCCAGAGCCTTTTATATAAAAATAGATAAAATGGACAGGGAACAAAAAGAAGAAAAACTTCTAGAACTCCTTCTGTAAGATCAAAGCTTGTTGATTGGATCCTAATGAAAAATAAAGTTAAAGGTATAAAGTTGATGGAATTGAGATGAAAGTATATAAAATTGGTATATTTAAATGGGCTTTATATAAGATGGTTCCATCTCTTTTGTTTAATTATATCGTGGGATAGGCATATTTCACTGGGAAATACTTCCCCTGTGTGGTATTCTAAGACAAGGCATACAGATTGCCCCTCAGGAAGTATTAAACATACTAAAGGAAACCAATAGGGTTACTTGAGCCATACAAATAAGTAAAAGCTGGGAACTAACATTCAAGGGCTAATAAAAATAAGAAGAGTGATTTTGCTCTGGGCTTAACCTGTGAACTCAAAATGAAGATCTTTGCTGAATGCCTTATACAAACCTTTGAAGGCATGATAAATTAAATTCTAAAGTTCTAGAACATAGAACTTGTAAAATAAATTTCAGTTTAGTTAGAATTCTTTTCACTGATAAAATCTTTTTGTATTGTTTAAGTGACAGACCTGTTCTTTCGGGAACTAAAAGCAACTGTTTTTCTCTTGCAAATCTCTACAAACCAGAAATGTAAATACAGGCCACAAGGACCTGAGACTGAGCCTAATTAGCTCAATCAGGCAAGACCTGAAACCAAGGGGAAAAAAAATGACAAAGTGGCAATTTAAAAATTCAAACTGCTGGGAATGCTCCCTCAGCCAAACTTTACAAACAGTAAAACCTTAGTCACCTGAGCAAGCAACTTTAATGTATATCAACTGTTTGTAAAATAGTAAGTTTATATTGTAATAACTGAGTCATAGCTAAGTTTTTTTTTTTTTTTTTTTTTTAAGTACTTTTTTTTTTTTTTAATTTTTTTTTTTAAAATTTATTTATTTTTGGCTGTGCTGGGTCTTCGTTTCTGTGCGAGGGCTTTCTCCAGTTGCGGCGAGCGGGGGCCACTCTTCATCGCGGTGCGCGGGCCTCTCACTATCGCGGCCTCTCTTGTTGCGGAGCACAGGCTCCAGATGCGCAGGCTCAGTGGTTGTGGCTCACAGGCCCAGTTGCTCCCCGGCATGCGGGATCTTCCCAGACCAGGGCTCGAACCCGTGTCCCCTGCATTGGCAGGCAGACTCTCAACCACTGCACCACCAGGGAAGCCCCATAGCTAAGTTTTTAAGTGAAGCCATGAAATCTCTAGTTTTGCCTGTTCATGTCTGTGTACACATTATACATATGAGATATCTCTACCTCTGGAGAATAATATCAAAAATGAATTTATAAAGAGCTCTATCTAATTTAAAAGAAAGCACCTACAAATAAAGAAACCAGCTAAAATGACTTTCAGGTTCACATGAACTGGGAAATATTCAATGTTAAGTTGATACCTGGTATTAAAGTTTAAGTTTGTTAATCTAATTAATATAGACATATCTTTAGAGTCATCAATATTAAGTATAATACTTTATTGTACCTAGGTTTAATAGAAGTCAAATAAGACCTTATTATATCTGTTGCAAGGAAAATAACTTGATATGATGAGACTTTATGAAGTAAATGTAAATGAGATAAGAGATTTTAGGTAAACTCTTTAAAAATATATTTTAGAAATGTCTACTTTAAAAAAAAAAAGTCTACTTAAAATGAGCTTTCCAGATATTTGGTAACTTAAAGTTCTGGAATTGTGCTAATTTTAAGCGATGGAAGTTTTTTGAATAGCTAGATAATCCCCCCCCACACACACAAAAAAGATACTGAGACATCAATTACTAAATAGAGAAACTAAAGGCATTTAGGACTATTAATGAAAATGTTTGGTGACACCCTGAGATGCTCTCTATAAGAAAACAAATGTTTTTAGAAATTATCACTCATATTTATGTTCACCAATCTACAGAATGCTAATGTAAAAGACAGTACATAATTGCTTACTTCTTAACTTTCACTAGAAATTAAGGTTTTTAAGAGCTGAGGATTCTAATTTAAACATGTAATTAAAGCTAATCGGAATAATACGGAAACATTTCAGTGTACAGTAGGAAAGTAGAATGTGTGTTTTCAGTAAAGAAGGTATGAGGAATAGAATTACATTTTATTGAGGGAAAAGAAAGAAAGTATGTCTTAGAGCTAGTTGGTTTTATTTGGATGGAAAAAAGGGACAGGCTGATACGGATACAGAAAGTGATGAAAGGTTGTGGAAAGGAATTGAGGAGAAAAAAAAAAGTTTATACATGGTCAGGATTAACTAAATTTAGATCGAAGTTAACTAAGTAAATGGATTTTGTTAAGTAAGCTAATATAAGACTGGAATTTGATTTCTCTCTCTGTAAGAGTCCTCCTTTTTGATAACAGATGGTGTGAGTTTCTGCGCCCTTAAGTGATCTACATTTGTTGTTTTCTTTTAATCATTTTGTGACTTTGGTTAAATGAATAAGTATTATTTCACAATGAGCTATGATCCTGTTGTGTTTTAAAACTTTTTTGATGTTTTTAACAAACTTCCCAAATGTCAAAATCTAACTAAAGTTCTCTTAGCTTCCAGCTGACTCTGGATGTTTTGAAGGAACATCTCTGAGACATCTCAGAGAAGAATGTTAAACTAACTAAATTTATTTGGTATGTTTAGTTACTTCAGAAACATTGTCAAGTGATTGGAGATGAACCTTAGGTTATAGTGTATGTATAAATGTTATCAATATAGATATTCCAAAATTTATATGGAATTCCTAACATCTGATATGCCCTGAGATAATGTTATCAGTCATAATTCTAGTTATTATCCTAAAATGTTATATGTCACAGAAATATCCAAGCTTCCTACTAATTGCATTATACTCAAATCTTTAACCATGCTATTTTAAGTTTTGTCCTGATGCTTTTACAAAATGAATATTATCAAGAAGACTCATAAAAAGAACTTTTCTTTTTAAACAAATGTAAGTTTCTGATATAGCATTTAGGTAATACCACTGAGCTATGTAACAAATAATAAAATTCTAATGGAAAACATGATTAGTTCATCCAGATCAGCAGAATTAATTACATGGGAATGAATGAACTGATGAATATGATTTATAACTTTATGAATTTGGAAATATACTAGGTTTAATCTTTGTTTTTCAGAAAAACCTTTTCTCTTATGCTATGACCTACAACAAGTTGATAAAGTATACCTCTGTAAACAAAGATGAAACATTTATCTTTTTCTCTTTACCTGATCCTTCCAGAATTTGGCTTCTCCGGCTGGCTCTCCTGTGGACTTGATGGTTTATTGCAGCTGGATTACAGCTAGTTATACTAAGCATTGTTTCAATATTGTTCTTTGTTTCCAAATTGTTTATGATTTGTGTCTCTGTTGCACTATGACTTTGTCAATATTACTAGCTGCATTACTTATATCCTGTCTATTTTATAAGATTGTTGTCTCTTACAGTGCTCAATGTGTAACCAGGCCTCCAACAAAATTGATGATGGCTAAACATCTTGAAAAAAAAATAGATCACATTTATGACTCTTATACAATAATTGTAATAGTGTGATTCTAGGTATGGGAAGAAGCAATAAGGGAAACTATCTCCTGGATCATAATAGACTAGTAAGACAGAGGATCCATAGAATCTTTAATTATCAACAGGGTCTAATCTGAAAATTAGCACCTGGAATGGAATATCAACAACAATTTTCACCTGAACTGGGACTAACCTCCCAGCGCCATGGGACAAAAATTGGTCATGAAATGTCTCCCAAACATTGGTTGAATTTCCGACCAAGAGGAGGGACTGATAAATGGAATATTGCCTGCCATATCAGTAAACAGAGGATGTCACAGTCATCAGCAATTACAGCCACTGCCAACGGTGAGCTGGTGAGCCCTGAGGGAACTCAGGAAGGGAAAGAATACCTGCCATGTAGCAGCCATCAGACTGCAGCCACTCCCTATGATAAGCCCTGAGGAAACTCAGGATGTAAAAACAGAGGATACTGGCCCCAGATAGCTGAGGTACATATCAAAGGAATGATTTCAGGGAGCCCAGACTCTTGCATCTTCCCATACATAAAAAAGTGCTAAATTCCTTAACTTGACATACCTGGTTTCCTTAATTAACAGGAATCTTTTGATGTTCCTGACTACCTGACCTTTGTTGCAAAACTCCTATATATCCTAGTTCCCCCCTCACTTTTTCAGAGCAGTTTCTTAGAGCTGCCCGAAATGCTGTCTCCCGGGCGGCAGTCCTCATTTTGCCCCAAATAAAACTTAACTCGCAGCTCTCATGTTGTGTACTTTTTCTAAGTCAGCAATACCCTTTTAGGCCACCACTTTGTCTCATTCATTCTTCTCCTTTTCTGCTCCTCTCTCTAGCCTGTAGAAAGCAGGAATAGTGTCATATGTACTGTCGACTAAAAAAAGAAAATTGCGCAACCTAAAAGTTGAGAATTATGTTTTATTCGGCAAACTTTCTGAGAACTTCAAGCCCATAGGCAGCTCCGAAGAGGTAAGGGAGGAGCCAGGATATGTAGGAGTTTTGTAACAAAAACCAGGTAGTCTGAACATCAAAAGATTACTGTTAATTAAAGAAAACCAAATATCTCAATTTAATGAATTTAGCACTTTTCTGTGTAAGGAAAGATGCAGGAGTCTTGGCTCATTGAAATCATTCCTTTGATATGCATCTTAGCTGTCTGGGACCAGTATCCTGTTCTTTCCCATCCTGAGTCCCCTCAGGGTGCACCACTGGGGTTGGCTGCAGTGACTGACAGCTTGATGGCCACAACATCTTTTGTTTACCGACATGGCAGGACGGCATTCTTAGTCCAAGGTACCTTACACATGCACAGTGAAATGGTACATTATGGGAAGCTACCAACGTTGTGTATTAGATGTCATTCCTTTATTCCATGAAATTCTACTAAGCAGTCATCATGCCAGGCAGAGTATGTGATAAGTTTATAAAGGAAACTTATGACATATAGATGTCAATTATTTTTTTTCATTGATTGATGGAGGAATCTGATTGATGAAAGATGTTACATTGAGGACAAGGAAGTTATGGTTGCCAAGCCAGCTTTGTACTCCTCTTTCTGTTTGTGTAGTGAAAACCCAGGGATAGCTAGCATGAAGTTACATAGGGTTGAAATAAAGCTACTGTTGCCTCAACAAGGCAAGAAGAAATAAATATGAAGAATGCATATGGATTATTTAGTACTTAAGGTTACAAAACATCATTATCCCCTAATTCAAATGTAAGAAGGCGGCACAGCAAAGAAAACTATCTTATCACTACCACCTTCCATTTCTTTTATGCTATTTTTTGAATTGTGAAGTATTTTATCTTTAATTCATCAAAGGATCATAACTTTTTCTGTCTCCTGTGAAGCTGGTCTGACCACAGAGCACTCCCTCACTAAATAGTGGACTCTGTGGGCTGTGGAGCAAGATGAGAAACAACATCTAAATGACATGTGTGCCGAGCAACAGAAAACAGAAAATGCATTTATTCTAACTTCTCCATGTGTCCTTTTTAAGAAAAAAGATTTCACGACAACTAAATATTTTAATAGTTCTTTGTTCAAAATCTATTGAGGTTTCTTCTCCACCTCCACAATTCCCAGGTAGGGGAGATGAGTTATCATTGCTTAATAGTCAGTAAGGTTGATATTTAATGAGAAAGCAGTTCTGCAAAGTGGATGGGTCTTAAAGATCTCAGCATGAAGAAGTTGAAATATTAAAGGTAACAGCTGCCTGTAAATGATTGCTGTTAAGCTTCAATTTACATATTAAAGAGCAGAAATTCTAAGATTTCTTCATTCTTAACATTTTAATGATCAAACTATAAGAATGCAACACTTTAAGTTGGTAACTTTTAAGTTTTATTTTTCAGGAATGCACTAAGACAGATGAGTAAGCCCATGTGCTGCCAGAAACACTATAGTAAAATATTTATGCAGTACTATTCTTAGCTAATGTGCCAGTTTTTCTCAGAAAACACAATCAAATGCTATTTCTATGAATTTCACAGAGGTTGCTTAAAGGGCTCATGGAGCACAGTACATGTTCCTTCTTTAAGTGAGCTACAGGACAATGGTGACTTGGGGCTGAATTTACCAATGGCATATATGTCGTGTATATTCATTGAGTGTTCAAAATGCTATGCAGGAAAACATTGAAGATATGCAACCTAGCCACTGGCTTCAAGAAATTTTAGATTTAGGTTATGCTTTGGAACAACTGAGTGGCACATTTACATATCAATATAAATAAATGCAAATTTCAACAAAGCAGACTAAGTCTTGAAACAACTTGAAAGGAAGTCTTTAAGTGTTCTTTTATTATGAGCTGAACCTACTTTAAAAATGAAACCTGGGGCTTCCCTGGTGGCACAGTGGTTGAGAGTCTGCCTGCCGAGGCAGGGGACGCAGGTTCGAGCCCTGGTCTGGGAAGATCCCACATGCCGCGGAGCAACTAAGCCCGTGAGCCACAACTACTGAGCCTGCGCGTCGGGAGCTTGTGCTCCGCAACAAGAGAGGCCACGATAGTGAGAGGCCCGCGCACTGCGATGAAGAGTGGCCCCCGCTCGCCGCAACTAGAGAAAGCCCTCGCGCAGAAACAAAGACCCAACACAGCCAAAAATAAAAAAAAAAAAAAAAAAAAAAAAAAAAAAAGAACCCTGGTGAAAATCAAAAACCTCTTCCAGCTCTCATAATGTATAGATGTATTTTGATTAAATTAAAAATGTCTTTATTTTTTATTACATATACTTTAGAAAATACGTAAAAAAGAAACTCAGAATCACTTATAGTTCCAAAAAACCAGAGAGTCACTGTTCATTCTGTCCTTTGTATGTATGTATATGTGTTCAATTATACATGTGTGCAGTCGCACACATATTATATTAACTAATTTATAAAATGGGATCACACGCTTTTATAACCTGCTTTTCTTAAGGTTAGCAAAACTTACACATAATTTCAAATGATGAAATTAAGACTAACACCTATTGTATAGTTGTTCTATAATGTATACAATTAAATCCTTGTTGTTGGACATTAGATTGTTTCCAGTGCTATGATGAACATTTGTGTATTTGTGCTACATCCTTAGGGCAGACTCTAGACATAGACTTCTTTGTGGGGCAAAGGATATGTCCTTTAAGATTTTTCACCAAAAAATTTCACCAAAATTTTGTTAACGAAGTAGCCTTCATAAAGCTTGTACAGTTATAATCCTCCATTTCCTTCCTCCTAGCGTCATGTCTATTTCCATAAATCCTTGACAATACGAGAAATTGCTATTAAAAAGCACCCCAGATAGCTTGTAGAGTATTTGATGAAAAATAATTTTATTGTTGTTTGAATTTTTATTTCTTTGGTAAGGAAGTTGAGATTTATGGTATGTTTTTGATCATCCATATTTCTTCTTGTATATGTTGTCTGTTCATGTCATTTGCCCATTTTTTTCTCTTTGATACTCATTTTTTCTTATTTATTTATAGGAACTCTTACTGTGTTAATGATAATTTAGTCATGCATGCCCTTTTAGACGGAGAAGTAATGAGGTCTCTCATATTTTGTATTCTATTACTTCCACTTAACATTGTTTCACATATGCATTTCTGTGAGCTGATATAAATCACAAACTTGTTTTTAGAAAGTTGTAGAGTATTCCATCTCACATATATATGTTCTGTTTTCAAACTTAGCAATGTATAAACATATCAAAAATTTCACGACACCCCAGTGTTGAAATAGTATTTTTATTCAGAACCTAAGATATATATAGTAACATCAAACTAGGCTTGCACTCCTTCGTTTATAGGGTCTAGGTGGGCGACAATAAAACCAGAATAAATTAACAATTAAAATACAGCAGAACTGCAAAACAAATACCATTCATGTTAACAACCAATGATGTTGCTTTGCTAAATCTAACCATTTCTTAAAACTTTAACATGGTGTTGATCCTTAAGGTGCATTTTTGAGTTCCACATTATCATTCTTCCTGTGGGAGTGTGAGAATTCAATTATTCTACAGCTTTTCTTTATTTAAACATTGTGAATATTTTGTTAACACAGTAAATGAATTTGGCCCTCTCTTGAATGGAATAATTTTACTCGGTGGTACTAAATTAAAAGTTGGTCATAGAAAATTGAAAATATGCTTATCTTAATTCTTTGATATTTTTATCCAACTACAAACAAAAACTTTAAAAATTGTTATAGAAAACACTTGGATGCTGATTTGAGAACTTCTGACCCACAGCAAGTTTCCTATGTTCTTCCCCTATGCTAGGGCATTTTTAGGCTGATGAAAAAAATTCACATGAATTAATATAGGAACGTAAGATGGGGAAGTCAATCATGAAAGGTTTTATCTCAACAAAATTATCATTGGAAATCTATTTAGACAAAGCCGAATCATTTCTTAATTGTACAAAAATGTGAGCATACATTTATTAGTACACTTTTCACATTGCATTATAATGTTACATGTTTTCTCTTTAGTAGATCACTCTTATAGAAATCATATTTTTTATCACTCTGTTCAGCACCTAGCAGTGTCTACCTAGCTCATTTGAAATGCTCAATAAATGTGTATTTTATTGAGCTACCATATATGTATTGCATTTAAAATAAATGAGTTAAAAATGCAAGTGATGAAATGTTTTAAAATAGTGCAATGCAGTATTAATTTCACTTCTTATTGTCAACTCAATGAAAGAGCTCTTAAATTTTTTCTGTAAAAAAAGGTCCAAATTTTTATCATTTTCTGGAGGTGATGCTCATAAGGATACCACAGTTGATTTTCCCTGAATTAATGGGGATATAAGTACATTTTATTGAGTTAAATAGTCAACATTTTAAAAGTTATTTGTAGTTTGTTTGCTTGACTTAACAATAATTGAGAGAAGTATTATGTAATCTTCCACCCTGATGTGAGATTTGTTAATTTATTTTTGTAGCTCTATTAATTTTGCTTCATATATTTTGAGGCAATTATGTGTATACAAGTTTGAAATTCTTAAATCTTATAAGTTAATCAAAACTTTATCATTCTGTAATGACTTGTAATACCTTTTGTCTTAAAGTTGATAATCATCCCAGCTTTTCTTTTGGTTAATATATGCTTGAGGCACATAGCTAAATTTTAAAAAATTCAATCCATCCCTTTTTGTTTTTTAATTGGCTATTTTAAACTACTTACATGTTTGTGACCACTGTTATATATAGACTTGTGACTTCCTTTTTTTTTAATTAAAAAAAACACATTTATTTATTTATTTATTTTTGGCTGTGTTGGGTCTTCGTTGCTGTGTGCGGGCTTTCTCTAGTTGCGGTGAGCGGGGAGCTCTTCCTTGCAGTGTGAGGGCTTCTCATTGTCCTGGCTTCTCTTGTTGCGGAGCACGGGCTCTAGGCACGCAGGCTTCAGTAGTTGTGGCACGTGGGCTTAGTAGTTGTGGCTTGCGGGCTTAGTTGCTCCGCGGCACGCGGGATCTTCCCGGGCCAGGGCTCGAACCTGTGTCCCTTGCATTGGCAGGCAGATTCTTAACCACTGCACCACCAGGGAAGCCCTGGACTTGTGACTTTCATCCTAGTTTTCCTCTCTGTTTCAGTTTTAAATGTTATGTTTCAATTTTTAAAAAAATATTGAATGTATTTAAAATTTTAAAGATTTATTTTCTTTCTTGTTTTCCTCCTCAATTAGTGTGAAAGTTGTATATTCCATTTCTATTATTTTAAGGTTACCCTTGAAATTTTACCATACAGACTTAAATTCTAGAGTTAATATCTAAACCTTTCTTCCAGATGATACAAAAGCTTTAGGACACTTGAATTCTGATCACTCTGTTTCCAAATAATGCCATTGTTGTCCTGTATTTTAGTTTGGTTCTTTTTTTTAAAATTTTATTGAAGTATAGTTGATTTACAATGTTGTATTAATTTCTGCTGTACAGCAAAGTGATTTGGTTATACATATATATATACTTTTTCATATTCTTTTCCATTATGGTTTTTCACAGGATATTGATTATAGTTCCCTGTTCTGTATAGTAGGACCTTGTTGTTTATCCATCCTATATATACTTGTTTGCATCTGCTAGTCCCAAACTCCCAATCCTTCCCTCCCATGCCCCCCCACCCCTTGGCTACCACAAGTCTGTTCTCTATGTCTGTTTCTGATTCATAGATATGTTCATTTGTCTCATATTTTAGATTCCACATATAAGTGATACATTATGGTATTTGTCTTTCTCTTTCTAACTTACTTCGTTTAGTATGTAATCTCTAGGTCCATCCATATTGCTGCAAATGTCATTATTTCATTCTTTTTTAAAAAGATTTATTTTCTTTCTTGTTTTCCTCCTCAATTAGTGTGAAAGTTGTATATTCCATTTCTATTATTTTAAGGTTATCCTTGAAATTGATGAGTAATATTCCATTATATATATATACACACATATATATACATATATATGTGTATATATATATATATATATACACACACACACACCACATCTTCTTTATCCATTCGTCTGCTGATGTACATTTAGGTTGTTTCCATGTCTTGGCTATTGTGAATAGTGCTGCTATGAACGTTGGGGTGCATGTATCTTTTTGAATGATAGTTTTGTCTGGGTATATGCTCAGGAGTGGGATTGCTGGATTATATGGCAACTCTATTCTTAGTTGTTTTCTTTTTTGCCACACCATGCAGCATGCGAGATCCTAGTTCCCTGACCAAGGGTTGAACCCATGCCCCCTACAGTGAAAGCGTGGAAGTCTTAACCACTGAACCACCAAGAAAGTCCCATCTATTATTAGTTTTTTGAGGAACCTCCATACTGTTTTCCATAGTGGCTGCACCAATTTACATTCCCAAGTTTGGTCATTTTAATGTGAAAAGTGTTACTATAATTGACAGCATTCTGATCACCCCCACCAAAATTACATGCTATTTTGCACAGCATTTAAATTTGTGCCTTTAAAAAGTGATTGTATACAGTGTGTTTTTAAAATTTCCTAGTATTTCCCAATTTATTTGCTCTTCCCTTCTTACATCTCAGACCCTCGTTCAGGGATTGTTGTTTTTCCTGGAGTCTATCCTTAAAGTGTTCCTTTAGTGAAGGTCTGTTTGGGGTAAACTCTCTTGGTTTTAGTTTATCTGAAAATGTATACTTTTTCTCAGTCTTAGAAAGTAGTTTCCTTTGGTTTTATTATTTTCTCTTAGCACTTTGTAAAAATTATTGCACTATCTTCCAGTTTTCATTGTTGCTGTTGGAAAGACAGTTGTCATTCTGTTTGTTCTCTTGTAGGTGGCTTGTCTCAGGTTGCTTTTTAAAATATTCTCTTCATGATTCTTGTTACCCATACGTTTACATCTTTTAGTTAGTTTTTGAAAATTCATGACCATTACGTCTTCAAATATTTCCTCTCCTCTTTCTTTTTCTCTGGGACTCTCACAAGATATATATGTGGTTTGATAATAGTCATGATTTTCCCTGAGTAGTCTTGGTGTAAGTCTTTTGTCACAGTGAGTTATTAATAGAGTCCCCTTTTACTCTCAAAAGTATCTGGATTGTATGATAAATTAATTTAACCCTGTGTGAGATCTTCTGAGTTTTTCTCATCCATATCTCTTTTCTTTTATATTGTCTACTTATCTTTCTAAACTATATCAACAAATGCTGTGTTTTCAACCTCACAAACTCCTGTCTTAGGTTAATTTCTTCAGAAATATATTCCAATTCACTAATTATTATTTCATCTGTGTCTAATCTGCTATTTAACTCATTAATTCAGTTTTTTATTTTAATAATTAAAAAAAATTTTTAGATGTTCTACTTGGCTCTTTTCTAAATCCACCTGGTGATTTTCAATGGTCTTTGTATTTGCTCATTTTTGTACTCATTCTTTTATTAACTCAAACATTCTGTGTGTAGTAATTTTATATTTTGTTATATGATAATCCCAGTTTTGAAGTCCCTGATGTTGTAAATCCGTTATTTGTTCTGGCTTTCAGTTGTGATTGCTTATTTCCCCTTGTATTTCATAATGGTATTGATTGTGAGCCAGTATTATCCTCAAATATTGGGAATCCAGGAAGCTTACATAGATGCTTTCCTCCAAAGAGAGTTTGTGTATTCTTTTGAGAACCAGGGTTACTGTTGACCTGGGGTCATGATAACCACCTTCTGGGATACTTCTTAAAGTAGAAAGTGCAAACTAAGTACTCCAATGTTGTCATTAGTCCAAAGTGTATTGTCATGCCATAGTGCCTGTATTGGCATTTGTCCTTAGGTGTCTGCTTGCTGCTCTTGGCTCACTGCTTTAGTTTCAGTTTTTTTTTTCCCTAAATCAAGGAGAGAGTCTCTCAGAGAGTTCCTTTGCTTAATTGGAACACCCAAATGAATTTAAAGTCCGTTTTCCTGAGATATAGTTGTTTTTTTAGTGGGAAGGTCTTTCAGAGTATCTTGTTCAACTTAATGCTAGAAGCAGAAGTCTTAGGTTATTTGTTGTTATAGTCAGTGTGTTTTAAGTGGAGGTTGATAAAAATTCTTAATTCTTTTAAAACTTTTTTTTTTTTTTACTTTATTTATTTATTTTATTTATTTATTTATGACTGTGTTGGGTCTCTTAGTTTTCGTGTGAGGGCTTTCTCTAGTTGCGGCAAGTGGGGGCCACTCTTCATCGCGGTGCGCGGGCCTTTCACTATCGCGGCCCCTCCCGTTGCGGGGCACAGGCTCCAGACGCGCAGGCTCAGTAGCTGTGGCTCACGGGCCCAGTTGCTCCGTGGCATGTGGGATCTTCCCAGACCAGGGCTCGAACCCGTGTCCCCCTGGATTAGCAGGCAGATTCTCAACCACTGCGCCACCAGGGAAGCCCTCTTTTAAAACTTTTTAATAATTTTTCTTACATGTAAGAAAGCTAAATTTTGGATGTTTCGGCCAGTTTTAAAGTTTGCACGTGAACTAATATATTTCACATTTAGGTTCATATATTAAGAAATGTTATATTGTATAATTGATGTTGTTACTTGATTATTTTGAAAACCACTGTATATTTTGGATGTGGCAGTCAACCTTTCAAAGCTGTCCCCCTAATTTCCAAACTCCTATCTTCTAAGCGCCGTGTGTGTGTTTGTGTGTGTAATATGTTTGTGTGACTTTTGGGTTGCATAGAGTGTAGGGTGAAAGGTGAATGTGTGCTTACATTTGGGTGTATGTGGGCTTTTTATTTGGGCAAAGGTGGGGGTTGATGGAGGTGGGGTTGAGAACACAGCTAGTTGTTGATATCTCTGGGAGGAAGGGAATGGCAATCTTGAGTTGAGAAGAAATTGTGCAATAAATAACTACTATTTATTAAGCCTGTCTAAGGCTTTGTGCTAATAACAAATCCTCAGAAAGCCCTATAAAATCTGTAGTAGTATTACTTCATTTTAAAAATGAGGAAACTGAGGCATAGAGAGGTTAACTATCCTTGCCCCAGGTCACATTGTTATTAAGTAGCAGAGCCAAGACTTGAGCCCAGAGTTAGTGACTCCAAAAGCTGCACTCCTTTTCTTATTCCAAATTGCCCAAGGAATGAACGTTAGCCTGTGTATAATCTTTAGCACCCACCTATGTGTTTCACATTCCTTTTAAATTACTAACATAGAAATGAAATTATTTATCCATTAGTATCTTAAATGTTCTTTAACTTTTATTTGGAGATAACTATTTTTTCCTTCTCTGTTTAGGAGACTGCTTTGAACAAATGGATTTTTAATATTTTTGGTATGTAATATGGAATAGAAAAAAATGGATTGTGTTGGCATAGTCAATAGGGAGGAAGATCATATATTTTGAAGATGCAGCCTACTTCAGTCTGTTCCATATTTCTGGGAAAATGTTTTATATACTTGAATATCTTTCATTTAAAAATTATAACCTATGCTTTCTTATTTTTACTCAGAAACATATATTTATGAAAATATTTATAAATTAACTTCTCAAATCAATGACATTGAAGTATTTTACAGCTTTTGAGGGAGCAATCTATTCATAGCTAAATTACTTAAATATTAAAACTTTGACTCATTCTTTTTATCAGTTAATAAAATGCTAAATTTACATAATTAATTAATTTTTATTAATATTAATGTAACATGTTAAATTAATTTATTAATCACATTAAATTCATTAATTATTTAAAAAGCAGTACAATACTTGAAAAGGCTGAACATTTAATAACACTTATAATATTTCATATTAAAAGTAACTCCAATTATATTTAACTGCTGACAAAGCTGTTGAAGAAACTGACATTATATTAAATAGTTTTAATTTATTTTTCTGCTTTGTGTTTTTCTTTTGATTTGGAGTTAGATTGTTACAAAAGAGATCTCATAATAATAGGTTGATACTGAGGCATGTAATAACATCTTGGGATTCTTTTCTGGAGGTCTGTTAGGTGATATCTGGTACAATAAATTAACAGTGCACTCCATGTTAGGAAACACTAGCACACACTTGCTTTCTTTTAAGCTATTTTAATGAATGTGCTTATTGTTTACTTGACTTTTTGAAAACACAATTTATGGAATGTGGAATCCTTGAGGGATGCTGTATGAAGATATTCACTGATATCTTATGAAAAGTTTGAAAGTTTGGGGTTTGATTCTATTTTTTCTTAAGCATGGAGTTGAAAAGTAATTTAAGAACTAAATAAAAGTCTCTACAGGGACCTTTCAGCTTGTGGGCTTACCAATAACATTTTGAAAAATCCTATTACTATTAAGCATTACACTTCTTCATTAGATTTCAACAGCCCTTTTTCTCTTTCTCTCTGACACTTTGTAAGTAACAAATCTGTCCAATTGGAATATAACACTTAACTGTGGCTTAATATTAATTGTCTTTCTTAGTCCGTCAAATAACATTTAAAACAATGCTTTGAAGAATATTAACAACCTTTAATTGAAGGTTAAAGGTTGAAGAGCAACCTTTTCAGTCATTCAGAGAAATGATTTTGAAGTGACATTAACTGTCACATAAAATTCTGTTGGGAAACCTTATAATGGCTCATTTTTAGGGGGGGCGTGGAGGGAAAGACTTCTGTGCTAAAGTTTTTGACTTTCTTTAGCCACATTCATGCTTTTAGCTTGCTCCATATAAGTCAAAATAACTTGGTATTTTAGAGCCTTAAAGATTAATATTAACAGTTTTAAATAATCCTCTTCCTGAGAACCATGTTGGACATTTCTGTTACTTTTATCATTATATGCTTTGTAGCAGTCTCTTAATGAGATTTTCATAAAGTCATAAATTTTCTAATCCATTTTAATCTCTTGTATCTGTGGATTTCATATTTGACTGCATTTTTAAGTCAATTCAAATTAAAGTTTGTTTTTATAAAAACTTTATTTCGATAGAAGTTTGTTGTTTACAGTTAATTTTCTTAAAGTAACTTTGAGTTTTCTTATTAACTGAGCCAAATAGCTTTTGGGGAAAGTATTTCTCTGCATCTTTTCCCCTCTTATGCATGTAGAACTCAAGAAAGTCAAAGCGTCAAGGTATGTTTGCCATTTCTTCAGGAATGTCATAAGACTTTCCCTTTCTGGAACCTATGTTAATATCCAAGTGGGTGGTATATGTATCTAATGTTACTTTCTTAATGGTAGAACTTGCTAATATTTCATTTACACTACTTGACTTAAAACAACACTGACTTTTTATTTCTGGGCTGTCTGGATGGTTCTGCTATATATGGCGTTGGCTAGGATTCCTCATGTATGTTTGTTCAGTTGGCGGGTGGTCTAGCCTGCAAGGTCCAGGAAGTCTTCTGGCACATATTTGGGATTTCAGTATTGACTGTTCATTGGGTGACTATTTTATCTTCCAGGTGACCTTTCTGTTCAAGTAGTATGTATTGAATACTAGGCTTCTAACTGGTACAGCATCACTTCTACCACACTGTGGCAAATGCTATTCTAGTGTATTCTAGATACAAGTCCCTCATCAGCTATATGATTTTCAATTTTTGGAGGGGCAAGCAATGGTTTCTTAGATATGACAGCAAAAAGCATGAGCAGCAAAAGAAGCAAATGGATAAATTAGACTTCATCAAGTTTAAAAACTTTTGTGCATCAAAGGACACTATCAAGAGAGTAAAAAGACAGGATGGGAGAAAATATTTGCAAATCTAGAATATATAAAGAGCTCTTTATTCTTTATATAAAGAATATATAAAGAACTCTTACATCTTAACAACAAAAAGACAGACAACCCAATTAAAAAATGGCTGAAGGACTCAGATAGACATTCTCCAAAGATGATACACAAATGACTGATAAACACGAGAAGATGCTCAACATCATTAGTCATCAGGGAAATGCAAATTAAAAGCACAATGAGATATCACTTCACATACCACATAACAAGTATTGGTGAGGATATGGTGAATTTAGAAACCTCATACATGACTGTTGCAAATGTAAAATGGTGTGGTTGCTGTGGAAAACAGTTTTGCATTTCCTCAGAATGTTAAAAATAGAATTACCGTATGACCCAGCAGTTCTACTTCTAGGTATATACTCCAAAGAGTTGAAAACAGTTATAGAAACAAAAACTTGTACACAAGGTACAGTACTGTTTACAACAGCCAAAAGGTAGAAACAACCCAAATTTCCATCAACTGATTAATGGATAAACAAAATGTTGTAGATCCAGACAATGGAATTTACTGATCAGTCATAAATCTTAGTGCATGCTACACATGGATGAACCTTGAAAACATTATGCTAAGACACAAAAGGCCACATATTGCATAGTTTTCACTTTTATGAAATATCCAGAGTAGACAGAAAGCAGGTGAGTGATTGCCAGGGACTGGGGAGAACGGAGAAATGGGCAGTCAGTGCTTAATGGGTATAAGATTTCCTTTTGGGGTAATGAAAATGTTCTGGAACTAGAGGTGGTAATGGTTGTCCAACATTGTTCTTTAACTACATGTCGCTAAGTTGTATACTTTAAAACAGTTGAAACCGTGAATTTTATGTTACATATATTTTACTACAATGAAGACAAGCAATTGCGCAAATGGATTTGCTTGCTCCTATGCCTTATCCATGAGAACATGCTCAGGCTAGCCATTGGGAAGATAAGTGGAACAGAACTGAGTCACCCCAGTTGTCCCAGCCAAAGCAATCCTAAACCACCAGACAACCATCCAACCCCCAAACATATGAGAGTGCTGGGCTAAGATCAGCAGAGCCATCTCATCTACTCCTAGCTGACTCTAAATCAGCAATAAATGCTTTTATTTTATGCTTTTGAAGTGTTTCAACTTGTTTAACAGCATTATCATGACAATTTGACTGATACAGTGTCTAATACCATTTCTCATTAAGAGATATCAGGGCTTCTTTTCTTCAAATGGCTGATTTGAAGACCCTTGGCAAAGAAGGTAGCAGGTGAATCTTGGATATCTCATATCAGAAAGGAATCTTTTAAGGAATAATGAGGTTGTCTTAAAAGGGCATAAAGTTCTGGAGATGGATAATGGTGATGGTTGCACATCAATGTGAATGTAATTAATACCACTTAATTATACACTTAAAAATAGTTAAAAAGGTAAATTTTATGTTATATATATTTTACCGCAATTAATAAAAAAGGACACAGGAGCCAGGCTGAAGGGATCCCTACTAATCAAACTTACATCAATATGAGCATTAAATTTGACCTCAAAAACAATAATGATTGTAGTATAGTAAAACACATTAAATACGTAAAAATATTGAGTTCATAATAATATTAGAAATAAAAAAACTAAAGTCAGAAAAAACTCATGTATCACTAATGAGGTGACTGTTAAACCTGCATAAGGACTCAACCTTAAGGTAAATATAACAATGCAAGATCCTGGATTAGATCTTTGTTTAGTGAAACCAGCTGTAAATGTCATTTTTGGGGACAATTGGGGAACTTTAGGGGAAAAGTGACCTTATGGTAGAGATTGCTAATTGCTTTCCAATAGTTAATCTCCCTTTGCTCTATTTAGAAATAGAACTGCCTGAGTTTTAGCTGCAGTCACACTACCCAACTAGAGACTACATTTTCCAGTCTTCTTGTGACTTTGGGTGGTATGTCATTAAGTTCTGGCCAATGGGATATGAGCAAAAGTGATGTATGTACTTGGAGTTAAGGCCCTGGCTATTCCATAAGAGATGATTCTATCTTGTTTGAACCACTTGTTTTGGGGGTTTCTGTGAAACCTCAGTTTAACCTATTTCCTAACGAAATGCAAACCCTGTTTGACATCTGGACAACTGAAGCATTCACACATACATATACCCAGATGAAGTACGAATAAGATAAGAAAAAATAAAAAGGCAAAGTAACATAGTAAAAGAGAGCTAAAGGGAAATAAATGTTTATTTAAGACATTCAAGAGTTTAAAAAGCTAAAGGAACTATGTGTTAAGATATTTTTTCTAAGTGCTGAAAGAAATATACCAGTTTATAAGGAGAGAGATTTTTTTGCTATCCTGAACTCAGAGAATTTATGAGATGACCTTTTTGTAGTTGTTCAAATGTCTATATAAGGATTATATCTTTAATGTAAATTTTATAAAAATAAATTTTACATATAGCATTTATTTTATTATCTTTTGATTAATAATGTGTTCTCTGTGTATAGCTTTCTGATGAACTGGCTTAATACAGGATGACACAAGCTAAAGTAACCAGCAGCAGGAGGTTAATATATCTTAGATCAATGTTTCCAACTGTGTTCTATAAATGGCAGGACAGAGGAGGGAATCTACAACTGTTTGATTTGAAGTTGTGTGAAATGTTTAAAAATATGTTTTAACCACTGTTAAAAAAGTTGTTATAACATACTTTCCTGAGATCTCTATTTTAGTGAAGAGAATTCTGAGAGTGCAGAGTGAGCTATTACAAAACTTTTACCATTTGAAATTAATTTCTTGTGTGATTTAGATTGTCTCAATATAGGAAAACAAATTGGAGGGCTTCCCTGGTGGCCCAGTGCTTAAGAAGCCTCCTGCCAATGCGGGGGACATGGGTTCGAGCCCTGGTCCTGGAAGATCCTTCATGCTGTGGAGCAACTAAGACACTGCACCACAACTACTGAGCCTGCACTCTAGAGCCCCCAAGCCACAACTACTGATCCTGCACTGTAGAGCCTGTGAGCCACAACTACTGAGCCCGCATGCCACAACTACTGAAGCCCATGTGCCTAGAGCCCATGCTCCACAACAAGAGAAGCCACCGCAATGAGAAGCCTGCGCACTGCAACAAAGAGTAGCCCCTGCTTGCCACAACTAGAGAAAGCCCACGCACAGCAACAAAGACCCAACACAGCCAAAAATAAAATTAAATAAATTAATTAAAACAAAAACAAAGAAACAAATTGGATGCTGAGGCTGGTGAAGCTACTGTTGACAACCATAACCACCAATTTAAAATCTTTGGGGTTCAACCGAACAACTTCATTTTTTGTAAATTTGAACTAAACTAAATTTAAATAAATATTATTTTGTATATTAGAATTGAGTGGAGAATTCTAATTGACAGGGTTGCTTTGCTAGAATAATTTGAAATCCATGTATTTAGATTTTCCCTGTAGAATATCAATAGTCTCCACTAGGCTTTGGATAGGAACCGTGAGACAGATAATTCTCCATTGAGATGGATAGTCAGTGTCTGACAGGAAGACACTCTCTGCTGTTGACTGAAAGAATATCAATATGTTCTAGATGCCAGTAGCATAGATGGTGAAGGTGCTGATAGGAGCCTAATTTGTATTCCAGGCTTAGTTGAGGGCCACCCAACTTTGCTTGCACTTGGTCTCAGGAGGCAGGACAAGACTTTACTTGGACATTAGCTCTGGATCTATTCAATTGCTTAACAGAGTCTTGCTTTTAAGGCTGAGAGTTTTGTGCCTTAAAAAAGAAGAATGTCCTTGTATGGATATTTTTTTTTAAAAAAATTTTATTTATTTTTTATACAGCAGGTTCTTATTAGTTATCCATTTTATACATATTAGTGTATGTATTTCAATCCCAGTCTCCCAATTCATCACACCAGCCCCCACCCCCCTGATGCCACTTTCCCCCTTGGTGTCCATAGGTTTGTTCTCTACATCTGTGTCTCTATTTCTGCCTTGCAAACTGGTTCATCTGTACCATTTTTCTAGGTTCCACATATATGTGTTAATATACGATATTTGTTTTTCTCTTTCTGACTTACTTCACTCTGCATGACAGTCTCTAGGTCCATCCACATCTCTGCAAATGACCATTTTCATTCCTCCTTATGGCTGAGTAATATTCCATTGTATATATGTACCACATCTTCCTTATCCATTTGTCTGTCGATAGGCATTTAGGTTGATTCCATGACCATTGTAAATAGTGCTGCAATGAACATTGGGGTGCATGTGTCTTTTTGAATTATGGTTTTCTCCGGGTATATGCCCAGTAGTGGGATTGCTGGATCATATGGTAATTCTATTTTTAGTTTTTTAAGGAACCTCCATACTGTTCTCCATAGTGACTGTATCAATTTACATTCCCACCAACAGTGCAAGAGACTTCCCTTTTCTCCACACCGTCTCCAGCGTTTGTAGTTTGTAGATTTTCTTATGATGGCCATTCTGACTGGTGTGAGGTGATACGTCATTGTAGTTTTGATCTGCATTTCTCTAATAATTAGTGATATTGAGCAGCTTTTCATGTGCCTCTTGGCCACCTGTATGTCTTCTTTGGAGAAATGTCTATTTAGGTCTTCTGCCCATTTTTTGATTGGGTTGTTTGATTTTTTAATATTGAGCTGCATGAGCTGTCTATATATTTTGGAGATTAATCCTTTGTCCATTGATTCATTTGCAAATATTTTCTCCCATGCTGAGAGTTGTCTTTTCGTCCTGTTTATAGTTTCCTTTGCTGTGCAAAAGCTTTGAAGTTTCATCAGGTCCCATTTGTCTATTTTTGCTTTTATTTCCATTATTCTAGGAGGTGGGTCAAAAAAGATCTTGCTGTGATTTATGTCACAGAGTGTTCTTCCTATGTGTTCTTTGCTCTAAGAATTTTATAGTGTCTGGTCTTACATTTAGGTCTTTAATCCATTTTGAGTTTATTTTTGTGTTTGGTATTAGGGAGTGTTCTAATTTCATTCTTTTACATGTAGCTGTCCAGTTTCCCAGCACCACTTATTGAAGAGACTGTCTTTTCTCCATTGTATATCCTTACTTCCTTTGTCATAGATTAGTTGACCATAGGCGTGTGGGTTTGTCTCTGGGCTTTCTATCCTGTTCCACTGATCTAGATTTCTGTTTTTGTGCCAGTACCATATTGTCTTGATTACTGTAGCTTTGTAGTATAGTCTGAAGTCAGGGAATCTGATTCCTCCAGCTCCATTTTTTTCCCTCAAGATTGCTTTTGCTATTCAGGGTCTTTTGTGTCTCCACACACATTTTAAGATTTTTTGTTCTAGTTCTGTAAAAAATGCCATTGGTAATTTGATAGGGATCGCATTGAATCTGTGGATTGCTTTGGGTAGTATAGTCATTTTCACAATATTGATTCTTCCAATCCAAGAACATGGTATATCTCTCCATCTGTTGTGTCATCTTTGATTTCTTTCGTCACTGTCTTATAGTTTTCTGAGTACAGGTCTTTGACCTCCCTAGGTAAGTTTATTCCTAGGTATTTTATTCTTTTTGTTACAATGGTGACTAGGACTGTTTCCTTAATTTCTCTTTTTGATCTTTCATTGTTAGTGTATACGAATGCAAGAGATTTCTGTGCATTAATTTTGTATCCTGCAACTTTACCAAATTCATTGATTAGCTCTAGAAGTTTTCTGGTGGCATCTTTAGGATTTTCTATGTATAGTATCATGTCATCTGCAAACAGTGACAGTTTTACTTCTCCAATTTGTATTCCTTTTATTCCTTTTTATTCTTTGATTGTCATGGCTAGGACTTCCAAAAGTATATTGAATAATAGTGGCAAGAGTGGACTTCCTTGTCTTCTTCCTGATCTTAGAGGAAATGCTTTCAGTTTTTCACCATTGAGAACAATGTTGGCTGTGGGTTTGTCATATACGGCCTTTATTATGTTGAGGTAGGTTCCCTCTATGCCCGCTTTCTGGAGAGTTTTTATCATAAATGGGTGTTGAAATTTGTCAAAAGCTTTTTCTGCATCTATTGAGATTATCATATGGTTTTTATTCTTCAATTTTTTAATATGGTGTATCACATTGATTGATTTGCATATATTGAAGAATCCTTGCATCCCTGGGATAAATCCCACTTGATCATGGTGTATGATCCTTTTAATGTGTTGTTGGATTCTGTTTGCTCGTATTTTGTTGAGGATTTTTGCCTCTATATTCATCAGTGATATTCGTCTGTAATTTTCTTTTTTTGTAGTATCTGTTTGGTTTTGGTATCAGGGTAATGGTGGCCTCGTAGAATGAGTTTGGGAGTGTTCCTTCCTTTGCAGTTTTTTGGAAGAGTTTGAGAAGGATGGGTGTTAGGTCTTGAAATATGGAGCGAATTCACCCGTGAAGCCATCTGGTCCTGGACTTTTGTTTGTTGGAAGATTTTTAGTCACAGTTTCAATTTCATTACTTGTGATTGGTCTGTTCATATTTTCTATTTCCTCCTGGTTTAGTCTCAGAAGGTTATACCTTTCTAAGAATTTGTCCATTTCTTCCAGGTTGTCAATTTTATTGGCATAGAGTTGCTTGTAGTATTCTCTCATGATGTTTTGTATTTCTTGCGTATAACACAATGGTGTTCATTGTAACTTCTCCTTTTTCATTTCTAATCGTATTGATTTGAGTCCTCTCCCTCTTTTTCTTGATGAGTCTGGCTAAAGGTTTATCAATTTTGGTAATCTTCTCAAAGAACCAGCTTTTAGTTTTATTGATCTTTGCTATTGCTTTCTTTGTTTCTATTTTATTTACTTCTGCTCTGATCTTTATGATCTCTTTCCTTCTACTCACTTTGGGTTTTGTTTGTTCTTCTTTCTCTAGTTCCTTTAGGTGTAAGGTTAGATTGTTTATTTGAGATTTTTCTTGTTTCTTGAGGTAGGATTGTATTGCTATAAACTTCCCTCTTATAACTACTTTTGCTTCATCCCATAGGTTTTGGATCAACGAGTTTTCATTGTCATTTGTCTCTAGGTACTTTTTGATTTCCTCTTTGATTTCCTCAGTGGTCTCTTGGTCATTTACTAACGTATTTTGGAACCTCCATGTGTTTGTGTTTTTTACATTTTCCCCCTGTAATTTATTTGTAATCTCAAAGCTTTGTGGTCAGAAAAGATGCTTGATATGATTTCAATTTTCTTAAATTTACTGCGGCTTGATATGTGACCTAAGATGGAATCTATCCTGGAGAATGTTCCATGTGCACTTGAGAAGAAAGTGTAATCTGCTGTTTTTGGATGGAATGTCCTATAATTATCAATTAAATCTATCTGGTCTATTGTGTCATTTAAAGCTTGTGTTTCCTTATTAATTTTCTGTCTAGATGGTCTGTCCATTGGCATAAGTGAGGTGTTAGAATCCCACACTATTATTGTGTTACTGTTGATTTCCTCTTTTATAGCTGTTAACATTTGCCTTATGTATTGAGGTGCTCCTATGTTGAGTGCATATATATTTATAATTGTTATATCTTCTTCTTGGATTGATCCCTTGATCATTATGTAGTGTCCTTCCTTGTCTCTGGTAACATTCTTTATTTTAAATTTTATTTTATCTTATATGAGTATTGGTCCTCCAGTTTTCTTTTGATTTCCATTTGCATGGAAAATCTTTTTCTATCCCCTCACTTTCAGTCTGTATTTGTCCCTAGATCTGAAGTGGGTCTCATGTAGACAGCATACATATGGGTCTTGTTTTTGTATCCATTCAGCGAGCTGTGTCTCTTGGTTGGAGCATTTAATCCATTCACATTTAAGGTAATTATTGATATGTACATTCCTATTACTATTTTCTTAATTGTTTTGGGTTTGTGTTTGTAGGTCCTTTCCTTCTCTTGTGTTTTCCAGTTAGAGAAATTCCTTTAGCATTTGTTGTAGAGCTGGTTTGGTGGTGCTGAATTCTCTTAGCTTTTTTTTTTTTTTTTTTTAAAGTTAACTTTATTCACACCAGAGACTTTATTATTATTATTTTTTATTTATTTTTTTTAAATTTTATTTATTTATTTATTTATTTTTGGCTGTGTTGGGTCCTCGTTTCTGTGCGAGGGCTCTCTCCAGTTGTGGCGAGCGGGGGCCACTCTTCATCGCGGTGCGCGGGCCTCTCACCATCGTGGCCTCTCCCGTTGCGGAGCACAGGCTCCAGACGCGCAGGCTCAGCAATTGTGGCCCACGGGTCTAGTCGCTCCGCGGCATGTGGGATCCTCCCAGACCAGGGCCCGAACCCGTGTCCCCTGCATTGGCAGGCAGACTCTCAAGCACTGCGCCACCAGGGAAGCCCTCTCTTAGCTTTTGCTTGTCTGTAAAGTTTTTGATTTCTTTGTTGATCTGAATGAGATCCTTGTCGGGTAGAGTAATATTGGTTGTAGGTTCTTCCCTTTCATCACTTTAAGTATATCATGCCACTCCCGTTTGGCTTGTAGAGTTTCTGCTGAGAAATGAGACGTTAACCTTATGGGAGTTCCCTTGTATGTTATTTGTCATTTTTCTTTTGTTGCTTTTAATAATTTTTCTTTGTCTTTATTTTTTGTCAGTTTGATTACTATGTCTCTCAGTGTGTTTCTCCTTGGGTTTATCCTGCCTGGGACTCTCTGCGCTTCCTGGACTTGGGTGGTTATTTCCTTTCCCATGTTAGGGAAGTTTTCGACTATAATCACTTCAAATATTTTCTCAGGTTGTTTCTCTGTCTCTTTTCCTTATGGGACCCCTATAATGCAAATGTTGGTGTGTTTAATGTTGTCTGAGAGGTCTCTTAAGCTGTCTTCATTTCTTTTCATTCTTTTTCTTTATTCTGTTCCGTGGCAGTGAATTCCACCATTCTGTCTTCCAGGTCAATTATCCATTCTTCTGCCTCAGTTATTCTGCTATTGATTCCTTCCAGTGTATATTTCATTTTAGTTATTGCATTTTTCATCTCTGTTTGTTCTTTAGTTGTTCTAGGTGTTTGTTCTTTAATTCTTCTAGTTCTTTGTTAAACAGTTCTTGCATCTTCTCAATCTTTGCCTCCATTCTTTTTCCGAGGTCCTGGATCATCTTCACTATCATTATTCTGAATTCTTTTTCTGGAAGGTTGCCTGTCTCCACTTCATTTAGTTGTTTTTCTGGGATATTATCTTGTTCCTTCACCTGGAACATAGTCCTCTGCCTTTTCATTTTGTCTGTCTTTCTGTGAATGTGGTTTTCATTCCACAGGCTGCAGGTTTGTAGTTCTTCTTGCTTCTGCTGTCTGTCCTGTGGTGGATGAGGCTATCTAAGAGGCTTGTGCAAGCTTTCTGATGGGAGGGACTGGTGGTGGGTAGAGCTGTGTGTTGCTCTGGTGGGAAGAGCTCATTAAAACTTTAATCCCCTTGTCTGCTGATGGGTGGGACTAAGTTCCCTCCTTGTTGGTTGTTCGGCCTGAGGTGACCCAGCACTGGAGGCCACAGTCTCTTTGGTGGGGCTAATGGTGGACTCCAGGAGGGCTCATGTCATGGAATACTTCCCAGAACTTCTGATGTCAGTGTCCTTCTCCCTGTGGTGAACCACAGCCACCCCTTGCCTCTGCAGGAGACCCTCCAACACTAGCAGGCATGTCTGGTTCAGTCTCCCATGTGGTCACTGCTCCTTCCCCTTGGGTCCTGATGCACACACCACTCTGTGTGTGCCCTCCAAGAGTGGAGTCTTTGTTTCCCCCATCCTGTCGAAGTCCTGCCATAAAATCCTGCTAGACTTCAAAGTCGACTCCCTGGGAATTCCCCCTCCCGTTGCTGGACCCCAAGGTTGGGAAGCCTGACGTGGGGCTGAGAACCTTCATTCCAGTCAGTGGAATTCTGTGGTATAATTGTTCTCCAGTTTGTGAGTTACCCACCCAGCGGTTATGTGATTTGATTTTATTGTGATTGTGCCCCTCTACCATCTCACTGTGGCTTCTTCTTTGTCTTTGGATGTAGGGTATCTTTTTTGGTGAGTTCCAGTATCTTCCTGTAGGTGATTGTTCAGCAGTTAGTTGTGATTCTGGTGCTCTCGCAAGAGGGAGTCACTTTATGGATTTCTACTTGTTGTCTTGCTTCTAAAATGTGGATACGATTCTTATATTCAGGGAAATATTCTTTTCTTTCTTTGTTGAGTTTATTTTGAAGATAAACTTAGTTTAGGTATCATTTTCATGTGAGACTCTTTTTCTGAAATTTGTATTCATCACAAAATAATTGTCTCTATGGATTCAAACTGCCCCTTTGTTTTTTAGTATTGCTCATTTCATTTCTTTTTATTGAAAGCTTACTCCTGTGCTGTTCAGTATGTAGGCTAATTGTTTATCATAAATTGATTTTGGTTCTTCAACTATGATATTTGTGTGCAGTTCAAGAAAATATATTGACTATTTTCTAAGGGTCTAATACTATTTTCTTTCCCTCGGGATGTTAATTAACTTTTATTGTTATTATTAGTTCTAAAATAAATGGCCTCCATATTTAGGATATTTTCACCCTAGGCTTTGCATCCTCTCTATGTGCCCTCAGGATATCTCCAGTTAAATGTCCTACTCTCAACTGAGTTTTTGTAGGTTGAGAATAGAGTTCTTCTTCCTAAATAAATAGGTACCCCTGTCTAACTGCCCAGGGTCACCATCTTTACAGGGTCTCAAAGTTTCACTTTTGTGTGATTTTGCGCTGCTTTCCTTCTTTGCATCCTTCATTCAATTAGTTACCAATCCTATCGACTGAATGTTTGTGTCTCCCCAAAATTCATGTGCTGAAGCCCTAATCCCAGATATGATATTTGGAGGTGGAGCCTTTGGGGGGTAATATGGTCATGAGGACAGAGCCCTCATGAATGGGATTAGTGCCCTTAAAAGAAGAGAAACCAGAGAGATAATCTCTCAGCCGTGTAAGGACACAGCAAGAAGTCATGCTGGTACCCTGTTCTCAGACTTCCAGCCTTCAGAACTGTGAGAAACAAGCGTTTAAGCCTCCCACTCTATGGTGTCTTATTATAGCAGCCAGAAATGACTATGACAGCAACCTTCGTGTCATGGGCTAGATTGTATCCCTCCTCAGATTCATATATTGAAGTCCTAACCCTAAGTACCGCAGAATGTGACTGTATTTGAAGATAGGGTCCTTAAGAGGTAATTAAGGTTAAATGAGGTCATTAGGGTGGGCCTTATCCAATATGATTGGTGTTTTATAAGAAGAGGAAATTAGGACACAGACATGTACAGAGGGGCATCCATGTAAAGACACAAGGGGAAGATGGCCATCCACAAGCCAAGGAGAGAGACCCTCAGAAGAAACTAACCCTGCTTACACATTGATCTTGGACTTTGAGCCTCCAGAACTGTGAGGAAATAAATTTCTGTTGTTTAATTACCCCATCTGTGTACTTTGTTATGGCATCCCTTGTAAACTAGTACAATTTGGCAATTCTCTGCAATGTCTCTTGAATTTTGGCCAGTTGAAGAGTACATGTTGATTCCTTATTGTCATTTTATTTACATATATATTATTCTCTTTTTCTAAAACAGCATTATATTTTCCATATTTTGGCTTAATTTGGAGAGGTACCAACAGTTGTGAAAAAAATCCCCATTTGTCTGTTACTTCTCAACTTAGAAGTAACCTTCTCTAAAAGGCATGCCCATATATCCATTCTTTGGGATCCTTTGCATTATAGTGCTTATCCCAATTACAACACTTTATCATACCATGTTATAATTGTACATTTTACCACTTTTCTTTCCCACCTGCTAGATTGTAAATCTAACATCATGGACTGATTCTTAAATATTATTATAGTCCTACCACCTAGGATAGTGCCTGGTACAAAGAATGTGCTCAATAAATATTTATGAATAAATTCCTTTGTATTTTGCTGCAGTAATGAACAACCCCCAAATACCAATGTCTTAGAACCACAACAGTTTATTTCTTGCTTATGATAGTTGTTCATTGTGGTTCTGCTAGAGGTTCTGCTCTGTGTCATCTTTACCCCTGGATCCAAGTTAATGGAGTAGCCACCATTTGGAGTATTTGGAGTATTATCTGTCACTGTGCCAGAGGAGAAAGGAGAGCAAGATGATCCATAAGTCTCCTGCACAGCTGTCACTTCTGCTCATATTTCATTCATCAGAGCAAGTCCTATAGCATCATAGGATGTCAGTGGGGGGAAGAAATTACAATCCTACCATATGCCAGAAAGAGAAAAAACCAGAGATATTTGTGAATAGCATTAGTCACCACCCGAAACTCCTATGTTGGTACATGGTATATTGTTTTTTTAGTTTCATGTTTTTCTACTATCTTTACCTTAGTGTGCTTGAATTTTGCTAAAATATTAACCTTGAAAGTATATATTTACCATATTCAGTCTGGATCTTATGACCCTTCAGAAACTGTTCTTGTTTTTCTTTAATATTTTGAACCTTATCTTCTTGGAGGATTATATCATCTAGTTCTTATAGCTTATGATCTTACTGTAGTTTCATATATTGTGCACTATGATCATGGATAGAACAAAACTTTTCTGCTTTTCAATTTCCTTATCTGTAAAATGATATGATATATCAAGTTCCTTCTAGCTTTTTATTTCACATATATGTTAAATATATATTATTAGTGACTATGGTATTCATGGATTTATTTTTATTTGGTTGGTGTAGAAGTGCATGTTTGTTGTTTAATTATGGTAAAAATTAACACAAAAATATTTAAACCAAATGACATTTTGGGAAAAATATTTGCAAGAAATAAAAATAGACAAAGGATTTATATAACTATTATACAGAGGGATCACATAAACTAATAAGAAGAAATACAGTCAGAAAAATGGTCTAAGGGGCTTCCCTGGTGGCGCAGTGGTTGAGAGTCTGCCTGCCGATGCAGGGGACACGGGTTCGTGCCCCGGTCCGGGAGGATCCCACATGCCGCGGAGCGACTGGGCCCGTGAGCCACAATTACTGAGCCTGCGCGTCTGGAGCCTGTGCTCCGCAACAAGAGAGGTCGCGATGGTGAGAGGCCTGCACGCCGCGATGAGGAGTGGCCCCCACTTGCCGCAGCTGGAGAAAGCCCTCGCGCAGAAACGAAGACCCAACACAGCCATAAATAAATAAATAAATAAATAAATAAATAATTAAAAAAAAAAAAAAAAAAGAAAAATGGGCTAAGGATATGAACAAGCATTTTGCACTCACATACCCATACCCACACTCCCTCCACCCCCAGCCAATGAACATATGAAAAGATGTAAAATCTCAGTGCTGACAGAGTGGGGGAAATGGACATTCCTCACTGTTGGTGAAGAGTATAATGGTATAATCCTTTGTGGGTAAGGTAGTACAACCCTTTGTGGCATGTATTTTTAAAATGTCAAAATGTCAATATATTTTAACTTGGCTACTCCATTTCTTGGAATCAATCTCCTAGAAAGGACAGGGAGGCTCACTGCAGCACTGTTTGTAAAAGTAAAAAATTAGAAACAATTTAATCTCTCAATAAGGGAAAAACATAACCATAAAATTTAATAGTATACATACATTAGAAGAATGAGGAAATAGTAATAAAACAAAGCTAAGATTTATTGAGCGCTTACTATGTTCCAGACACAATTGTAAGTGCTTGTTTAAAGGCAGATTTATAAATGTGAACACGGTAATATATACATGATATATTAAGTGAAAAATGTTTCAGACCAATATGAAAATAGATGTGAGTAAATAAATGCAAGTACAAATATATTATTGTAAAGATCCAGATACTTACATTTCTATATATACCTACATGCAGATATGTAGATAGAGACATATATGCATGTATATAGGAAAACCTGGGAAGGCTATATTCCAAAGTATTAACAGTAGTTAATTCTAGGAATTGGATTAGATGGGGGATGGTTTTATTTCTTATATAATCATAAAAACATGGGACTGTGGGTAATTTTTACTTTTTTTTGCTTTTTAAATAAAAAGTTAAATAAAAACGTGGTGGTGATGCTCCAGGAATAGTAGTGTTCTACTTTATCATAGAAAGTGCAGCTTTATAGTTTTGGTAGAAAAGCTGGGGAGAAGGATACTACTTTCGTGGTGTGTTCTCAGAGAACTAGATGTCCCCCTAAGTGGTGAGCCTTTATTCTATCAATAACTTATAACTAAGAATACTTTTTAAAAAAAATAAATTTATTTATTTATTTATTTTTGGTTGTGTTAGGTCTTCGTTTCTGTGCGAGGGCTTTCTCCAGTTGCGGCAAGCGGGGGCCACTCCTCATTACGGTGCGCGGGCCTCTCACTATCGCGGCCGAACCTGTTGCTGAGCACAGGTTCCAGACGCGCAGGCTCAGTAGCTGTGCCCCACGGGCCCAGCTGCTCCGCGGCATGTGGGATCCTCCCAGACCAGGGCTCGAACCCGTGTCCCCTGCATTGGCAGGCAGGCCCTCAACCACTGCGCCACCAGGGAAGCCCAAGAATACTTTTTAAAAATAGATAATAATTAGTCCTCTCATTGAGGTAAGAAGCCACCTGAATGGTCAGGCCGCTCAAGATGGCTGTTCCCTTGCTCTCTGTACATCCCCTGCCCAGGCAGTGCCTGCTTCACCTAAACCTTACATGCATGACTGACCTTGCTACTTACTTGCCCCAGGCCCCAGCTGGTGATTGTTCTTATCAAAGAGGCAGTGAGGGGCGTGCCCCTCTACTGGTTTCCTTGGTAACTAATGAGCCCAGGTGAAGTCAATTCCCCTGTAACTGGTAATCTTCCCCACCCCCACCCCCCCCACCACTTCCGCCGGGAGCGAAGACTACCTCCATGCCCTGCCTGCAGACCACCTTAACACTGTGTGTTGTCGCTCCAGGACCTTACTTCAGACATGTAAGCTTCCCCCCATCCATTAAACCACTGACGTCTTTGTTGCTGACTCCAGGCTCTTTCTTTGGTCTTGAAACTGGGCAAGCACAGGCCTTGTAGGCCTGTGGGGTGCAGCCCACCACCACCAGGGAAGAGAAATTTTGGTAGTTACAATAGGGAGTTAAAGCATGGAGAGGTACATTTTGGGAAAGCAGATACGGATGGGATGACAGTTTGGATCATTGTATATGTCACACGAGGGCTCTGGAGGCCCAGGGGTTGGGATAAAGCAGGAAAGAGTATAGGTTGTTTGATTCCCCTTGCACATTTGCCTTTGGTTCTTCTATTTGCTGTTTTGTCACAAAATAACTTCCAAACTCTAGATTAACAATACCTGAGTCTGAGTATTAGGTCTAGTTTGGAGGGAGCAAAGCTTCATTATCAGTGGTTCGGCTGCCCCTCATCCAGCATCTTTTTTTTTTTTTTTTCTAAATTTTAATTAATTAATTAATTTATTTTTGGCTGTGTTGGGTCTTCGTTTCTGTGCAAGCGCCTTCTCTAGTTGTGGCAAGCTGAGGCCCCCTTCATCGCGGTGCGCGGGCCTCTCACTATTGCGGCCTCTCTTGTTGGGGAGCACAAGCTCCAGACACGCAGGCTCAGTAATTGTGGCTCACGGGTCCAGTTGCTCCGCGGCATGTGGGATCTTCCCAGACCAGGGCTCGAACCCGTGTCCCCTGCATTGGCAGGCAGATTCTCAACCACTGTGCCACCAGGGAAGCCCCAGCATCTTCTTAATGATTCTCTCCTTTCCATTCTTCTTCCATTGGCATGGAGAAGAGAAGACAGTGTGCATGGGAAAAAAAAAAGAACCAAGACTATTTTTGAATCACTCGCTGCTACAAAAGTAGTTCAGCAGAAGGACTGGTTGCTTTTAGGATCCCTGTGCCCAGCACACCCCTCTTATTTTTACATGGACATCCCACATCTCTCCAGATTTGTGGGTGACTGTCCTGTGACTTTAGTTCTCTGGCGGCTTCATGAAAAGTCATTAATTTGCTGTCTGTCCAGGTTTCTTCTTGTTGCAAATATGAAAGCTGCAGCTCTGAGACCACAAGTAAGAGATGATTTTAAATCATTAAATTATTGAAACAATGCAGGTAAATTGAAGATAAAAATTAAAACGTGGCAGAAATCTAAAGGATAGAAGTTTAGAAAGGATGTGTGAGCAATGTAACTAAGAAAATAGCATCAGCCAAAAACAATCCTACTAGTTTTCCAAAAATGATTTCTAATTATTTATAAATATATATTGAGCATCTATTAAATGCAATGTATCTTCTTAAGTGCTTTGCTTACTTTTTAAAATTGAATCTTTTCAGCAACCTTCGGAGTTAGGTTCTCTTTTTATTCCTATTATGAGGAAACTAAGGCACAAAAAATTTGAGTGACTTGCCCAAGGTCATACAACTAATAAATGTTGGAACTGGGACTCTAATTCAGGAGGTCTGAATCCAGAATCTGTCTTCATAATATAAATAAAATGAGGCTATCACTTTTTCTGATATTAAAAGGAACCCAGCTGAACAAAGAAAGAACATGCTGTAAGAAATAGTTCAAAAGCAGAAGATACTATAATAGATATGAAAGGAGAAAGATTCTCAGATTGTTGAAAGGAAGAAAAGAAAAGGAAAGCTTGTGAGGATTTTAGAGCATCCTGACCATGGCAGCATGTCTGACCCAGGCAGACACTTCTAAGAGCTGCATGGAACTGTATTTAAGGTTGACAGGAATAAAACCATCCATTTTATCGTACTTTTCTTATATATACCCTCAGACTCATCTCTATTATTCACTGGCAACTCCAGCGTTTGAACTCTGAAAATTACACTAAAAGTACTGAAAAAAGATACTTTTTTATTTTAAATGATATCTTCCTACTGTTTGTAGATATTATGTGCATTACATTGCTAAAGAATCATTCTCTTTGCCTGAGGAACAAGACAGTTTAAAAATAACTTGTGTTGTGATTAGAAAAGTCTTTGTATAAAGATACCTGAAAAAGAGAGTGTGCACAGGCACCTGTATAACACATGACAGGTGACAATTTTCAACTATGCTTGGGGAAACAATTTGTTCTGTATAAAAACAAAGCATAGACAGGGAAAAAAAGCATGATATGTTAGTGTTAGATGTATTTGGCATGTATTTAAATGTATCTGTTCCTAACGAGCTGCATAAATCCTCTAAATATAAAATATATAAAATTTTGGAAATGCATTTGGCCATAGGTCCTCTTTTGTGATCTATTAGTGGTGGTGGTGGAGGGGGAAGGAGGCAGACAGGAGTCAGGGAGATAGGATTCCCACTGGAAAAATTTAAACCTCAAGTGTATGAAGATACTCTCCTTCCTGCTGATACTGATTATGCTTAATACAGACAGTGGGGCTTATTTGTAAGTCCCTATGTGCTCTTTACACTGAAAGGGTGGGAGATTACAATATACCCAGTGGAGGCGGATGTGTGGAAATCTTACTGTGAGTCCAACAATTACAGAGAATCCAGGGTATTTTGTAACACCATTATCTCTTTCAAAGTCCAGCCTAGACTTTTAAAATATTTGAATAACACTGGATTGTAGGAAAATAACATCTTGTTGAAGAAAATAACCCTCTCCCATCCAACCTGAAATGGATTAAGGCAGTAGTAACTTTAGTCCGATTCTGAAACAAAATCTGCTTCCCTAACCTTTTTAGTAGACAAGCCAACCACATCATCTGAGATTGGAAAGTCCACTTGGAAGTTTTGCCTTTAAAAATTGTCTTAATATGGAGAGGAAATGGGCCCTCCAGTGACTCTTTGCCCTGGCAGCATGAAGAGGGGTAGGGCGCTGGTGTCCCAGCTGGAGGAGCCACCGGTTACTCAGTGCCTTTTATTTCAACATTAAAACACTATAGAGAAAAGGGTCTGACTTTCCACCTTTTAATATTGCTCAATCATTTCTTTTTACTTCTTGCTTCAGTGAGCACAGTATGTGGTTTTCTGGGGGAATTTATTAAAAAGAAAACCTTTCACTGTTTTATGGATGGATTTTGGAGAAATCTACAGTCGATGCATATTTCTCAATCCCTTCACAACTGTTCTATTCTCTAAATCTTAGTGAGGACATGCTAAAAAATTGCCTCCTAATTTATAATTTAACAAATGACAGAATATTTTGACATTAGCAAATGAAGCAAAATGACATTAGCAAAATGAAATGTTTTATATACCTTCAGTAGTTCAAACCATGAGTACGGCTTTCTATTTTGGCCACTTGTACCGAGCAGATAGTCATAATCAAATAGCAGGGCTGTTTGACACCCAGGCCAGTTTTGTTGAAATTTTCTGGGTAACTGAGATCATTTGGGGTCAGTCTTGTATTTACATTAGAGTGGTTATCTGCTTTCTGTGTTAAGAATGCCCCCCAACCCCGGCCTTTTTTTGTCTTACCCAAAGTCACCTAAACTTTTTTTGAATATCTATTTATAATTTTGAGTCTATTGTCATTTTTGGACTTTAACTTTTTGTTTTCCACTTTTTAAGGGCCAATCTCAGCATTTCACCCGCATCTCCTAAATCATAATGAGTAAAAGATGGCAAGAAACAAGCCAGAGCAGGTGTCAGTGGGCCAGGGAAAGATCCAGTATAGAGATTATTGTCTTATGTTCTGGTAGAAGCCATGCTTCTGGGGTCTGTAGCCTCACCCACTTGGATTCTCTCTCACACAGATTCTGATGTAGGGCATATGGTGTCATCTTTCAGCTGGCTTAAAAAAGACTTACACCGAATGTACTCTTTGAGAAATCCTTGAATATAAATTTGTATTAATCCAGGTAATTCTCTAGACCACAAACTTAAAACCCTGTAGGAGATGTGTGTAACAAATATAAATGAGTAAAGTGGGTCATATTAACACTAACATTGCCTTTTAAATCTGTGTGAGCATGAAATTCACATACACTATTAAGGTCCACTGGCTGGCTGGGCGTGACTCCCGGTTAATGCTCACCGTTTTCTGGCACTAAGAAAGCTTCACTATATAATAGAGCTCTCTCTTCCAGAGTCCCTGAGAAACCAACCTCCCAGCTGCAGTCCCCGTTTTTAGCTAGGACAAGTCTCATCTTATTTAACCATTCTATCCAGAAGTGGCTGAGTTGAGGAAGTTATTGCCTTCTGTGGTCTCAATTGCCTGTTAGAAAGTAATTTAACCTAAATCCTAGGACCCCTGTGGGACAATCCCAACTGTTTACCATGCCTGTGGACTAAATAAGGTGCTGACTGGCTTCTCCTCACAAGGAGAACTAGTTTTAAGATCTTCACTCACAGGCCATCACTTAAACTTGAAAATTTCCTATTTGTTATAGCAAGGAAGGCAATTCAATTTGGCTGTTTTAAAATATTATTAAAAAGAGTCTGCTCTTGGATATAGTTCAGTTCCTGAATACGGCTGTTGCTGGGAGATTTGACTGAATATGTTGTATCTTGACTTAAGCATATATTGTGAAAACAAGATTTATTTGCAAAACTCTGTGGTATCCATCAGGTGTTACTTCTTTCGTCAAAATTAAAAACCCATAAATCTTTTTTCTTGTCATATAATCAGGTACTTAAGAGGATTGTACAATAACTATCCTTTAAAAAAGTAGGATTTGATATTTAACTACATGTTCGGCAAAATAAATTAATTGGAGGCTTCTGCAGTTCAGGCATGGACAGTTGTCCAAGGAACCTGCAAAGGCTTCATGTTGTAAAATTATTAAAGCACATAATGATTATACCTTTAACCTGTGAGGACACTTTATAGATAGCTCATCATTAATAGGCATTTATTAAGGCAATTAAAAGTACACTCTGCTTTTATAGCTACAAATAAACCTTCCCATTTCCTTTGAGAGCGTATTATTATCCCCTTATGTGGAAGAGTAAATGGAAGCAAAGATTGAGCATTACTAGTAGGTGTGTTTTCTGCTTAGGCTGATTAGCATATTATGAAGGGATTAATAACTGAATAGATGATAATTTTTATATCTATGACTCATGTCCAATAATGATCAATTCTTTACCATTATCAAAATAATGGAATCTTATTTGCAGTAAAAAGATAACTTCTCGGATGGCTTTAAAACATGGTCAACCAATTTCTGATGCTCCTTCGTTAAGAGGATGGATCTTTGTCCTCTTTCCTTGAATCAGGGCTCTGTGACTGCTTGATCAATAGCACTGAAAGTGACACTGTGCTAATCCCTGACCCAGGCTTCTAGAAGCTAGCAGCTCCTACTTCTTGTCTCTTGGGATGCCTATTCTTGGAATCCAGCCACCATGCCATGAGAAAGCCTAAGCAGCCAGTGCAGCAGCCCTCAAGGGACATCCAGCGCACAGCTCTAGCTGAACTTCCAGATTATGGCCAGCTCCAATTTGCCAGCCATGAGTGAGCCATCCTGAAAGTGAGTCCTGCAGCCCTCAGGGAGTTGCCGTTGATGATGCTGTGTGGAACACAGATTAGCGATCTCTGCTGATCCCTGCTCAAATTACAGATTTATAAGCAAACTAAATGATTATTGCTGTTTTTAAGCCAGTAAGTTTTGAGGTGATTTTTTACACACCAATAAATAACTGGAACATGCTCTAAGGAAATGGTAATGTTCCTAGCTCCCTTCTCTACCGCACAGCAAAAGCTAGGTACTATTTTAAATCTCAACCCTTGATACTAGTGGCTCGTAAAGGAAGTGAACACACCAGGTTTCCAAGGGAGGCTCCCAGCTCTCACTAAATATTGGTGGAACTGTACTTGTTCTAGGCTGATGCATCACAGACTCATCTAATTTACTGAGCACCTACTAAATTCTAGGCACAGGTGTAGCTCTAATGGAGGCAGCTTTGCTGTTTCTCAGGCTGCTTGAGCTACTAATTCACTTTGGGATACTTGACAAGTTATTCTGTGTTAGAGTCCCATTTCCTCATCTGTAAAATGAGAGGGCTTGGATAAATGTTCTTTCAGGTTCTTTCAGCTCTAATATAATATTATTCATGACTTTAAAACTTTAGCTGCTCCATTTGAAAATCCAAATATTCATTGCCCCTCCCCGAGGACTCCTCCCTTCATTATTTGAATGTTCTTTCCTTTGTAGAGAGTATTTCATTCCTAAGAAGGGTTGAAAGTAAAGCTCACCTGGTCTCTATCTGATGCTTTCCAACTGATGACGATTCTCCAACCTAAATCTAAAGCCACAAACAAAAAAGGAACTAGAAGCTGAGATGAGGAAGTCCTGATGGGCAAGTCAAAATGGGACCAATAATATTTACCTCATATGTAAAGCCCATAGTTCGGGGTCTGAACTTAGCAGATACTCAACAAAAGTTGTTCTTCTTTTTTTTCTTGAGAAGCAACCCAGACTAATTGCTTGAAATGTAAAATTTTGATCATAGAATTTCATAAAATACTTTCCGATTTCTACAAAAGTTTCTGAAATCTTAAATGTCCTACACTAATTGATTGTTATTAAATATATTTCTTCTTGATATGTATGTATGTTTGATAAATACTGGCTGCCTGGTTTCTGATATTGTCAAATTTGCCTTTTTTTTTTTTTTTGTACATTGATCATCATAGCATGTTTATTTTTAATAGACAGAATTGTAGCAACCTCGAGCACCCATCGACAGGCGAATGAATAAACATGCTGTGCTATACTCATCCAGTGAGACACTACTCAGCAAAGCAAAGTGATAAACTACTGATACCCACAAAAATATGAATTAGTCTCAAAATAATTACATTGAGCGAAAGAAGCCAGATAAAAGAGTCCTCACTCTGTGAATCCATTTATATAAATTTCTAGAAAAATGCAAACCCATCTATAACAATAGAAAGCATATCAGTGGCCACCTGGGGATGTGGAGGGGTGGAATGTGGGGAAAAAAAAGGGGGCTTTATGAATGAGGCATTAAAACACTTTCAAGTGATGGATATGTTCCTTTTCTTGATTGTGTTGGCAGTTGCATGGGTATATGCATATTTCAGAACTTAAATTGTGTTCTTTAAGTATGTGCAGTTTACTGTGTGTCCGTTATATTTAACAGAGCCATTAAAAAAAAGGTGAAGAACAGACGTTTGTCTCAACAAATAAATGTAGCAAAGAACAGATTGCCTTTTTTTTTTTTTGGTTTGTTTAAATAATAAGGAATCACTCAATACAAATGCAAGCCAGGATATATGTGATGAATAATTTTTTCTAAGAAAATGTCTGAAAAGATGAGTTGTGGCATGACATTTTATAAAATTCATAAAATGAATTATCAGTATTTTTTTGTTGGAGAAATTTTTAAGAGTATATTGTTGTTCCTTGCATGTATTAGTTATCTACTGATGTATAACAAATTATCCCAAAACTTAGTGTCTAAAACAACAACAAATATTTATTATCTCACTCAGTTTCTGTGGGTCACAAATTTAGGAGCAACTGAGTTGGATGTTTCTGACTTGAGCCTCTTATGAGATTGTAGATAAGATGTCACCCAGGGCTGCAGCCATCTGAAAGTTTGACTGGGGTTGGGGGGTTTGTTTACAGTGGTTCACACATGTGCTGGCAAGTTGGTGCTGGCTGTTATTAGGAGACATCAATTCCATGCCATACAGATCTCTCCTTAGAGCTACTTCAGTGTTTTATAACATGGCATCTGACTCTCTCCAAGATAGCTCAAGGAGGAAGCCACAATATCTTTTATGACCTAGAGTCAAACTCTGCCACTTCTACAGCATCTTATTAGTCATACAGGTCAGTCCTATTCAATTTGGGAGGGGACCACCCAAGTGCTAGAGTACTAGGAACTGAGAATCATGTGGACTATCTTGGGTGATGGTTACCATGTCAAGGTTTTTGCTTTGGCTCTTTTATCACTATGCACATTTTCTATGGACAAACCCATCTATATCCATAGTTTCACATGCCACTTTTAAGGCCATTACTCTCAAATATATAAGTAAGCCTTGATTTCTCTTCTGTTCTTCAGACCCCAATGCATAATACCTATTTGAAATTCATCTTATCCTACTGCTATTTACTGAGTAGGCACTAGGAACCAGGCCTTAGACTACTCTGGGTAAAGAAGACAGACCTCCTGCCCTCATGGAGATTGAAATTTAGTGAAGCAGGAGGAAAATAAATAAATGAAGAAAGAAAATTTGTACAGCTTGTAGTAAGTATGATAAAAAATATACTGCTGTGATAATAATAATGGGAGTGTGTGATGGGAGAGGAGAGGGTTAGCTATTTTAGATGCAGTGGAAAACAAGAACTCTTTTTTTTTTTTTTTTTTTTTTACTGTGAATATCTGACAGGCAAAGACTTTTTTTTTTTAAATTAATTAATTAATTAATTTTTGGCTGTGTTGGCTCTTCGTTTCTGTGCGAGGGCCTTCTCTAGTTGTGGCAAGCGGGGGCCCCCTTCATCGCGGTGCGCAGGCCTCTCACTATTGCGGCCTCTCTTGTTGCGGAGCACAGGCTCCAGACGCGCAGGCTCAGTAGCTGTGGCTCACGGGTTTAGTTGCTCTGTGGCATGTGGGATCCTCCCAGACCAGGGCTTGAACCCGTGTCCCCTGCATTGGCAGGAAGATTCTCAACCACTGCGCCACCAGGGAAGCCCAACAAGACCTCTTTGAAGAAATGACATTTAAGCTGAGACTGGAGGGATAAGATGTGAAAGATGGGGGAAGAAACTGTTTCAGTCACTGAGAACAGCAAGTGCAAAGGCCTGAGGAGAGGAAGAGCATGGCATGATCTAAAAAATGTCAGAATAATTGTGGCTGGAGCAGTATGAGTGAGAGAGAGAATGGCTTCCAGTCTTATGGTATATGTAATGTAACAAGTCCATATGTAAAATCATTATTCTCATCTCCCACTCCAAATTGCTGTTTCTCTAATGCTTCCTGCATCACTGAATAGCAGCAGTTGTTATGAGTTGTAGGATTTGGAGTTGCCAAGCCTGTTTGAAGCCTGGCTCTACAGCTCACTAGCAAAGATATCTTGGAAGTGTTATTTACTTTTTCTGATCTCCAGTGTCCTCACCTTTAAAGTGGGAGCATGGTTGAGGATTAAATTGTCTGGAAACTGGTTATATTTGAAACATGGTGGCTATGATTATTTTCATTTTTGAGATTTGTGGTCTTAAATTTATTTTATTTTATTTTATTTTTTAAATTTTTAAATTTAATTTTATTTATTTTTTTATACAGCAGGTTCTTATTAGTTATCAATTTTATACACATCAGTGTATACATGTCAATCCCAATCGCCCAATTCATCACACCCCCACCCCCCCGCCGCTTTTCCCCCTTGGTGTCCATACGTTTGTTCTCTACATCTGTGTTTCAATTTCTGCCCTGAAAACCGGTTCATCTGTACCATTTTTCTAGGTTCCACATATATGCGTTAATATACGATATTTGTTTTTTTCTTTCTGACTTACTTCATTCTGTATGACAGCCTTTAGATTCATCCACATCTCAACAAATGACCCAATTTCTTTCCTTTTTATGGCTGAGTAATATTCCACTGTATATATGTACCACATCTTCTTTATCCATTCATCTGTCGATGGGCATTTAGGTTGCTTCCATGACCTGGCTATTGTAAATAGTGTTGCAGTGAACATTGGGGTGCATGTGTCTTTTTGAATTATGGTTTTCTCTGGGTATATGCCCAGTAGTGGGATTGCTGGATCATAAGGTAATTCTATTTTTAGTTTTTTAAGGAACCTCCATACTGTTCTCCATAGTGGCTGTATCAATTTACATTCCCACCAACAGTGCAAGAGGGTTCCCTTTTCTCCACACCGTCTCCAGCATTTGTTGTTTGTAGATTTTCTGATGATGCTGATTCTTACTGGTGTGAGGTGATACCTCATAGTAGTTTTTTTTTTTTAATAGAACTTTTTTTTTAATTAATTAATTTATTTTTGGCTGTGTAGGGTCTTCGTTTCTGTGCAAGGGCTTTCTCACACAGAGAGAGCAGGCGAGCAGGGGGCACTCTTCATCGTGGTGCGCGGGCCTCTCACTGTTGCGGCCTCTCCCGTTGCGGAGCACGGGCTCCAGACGTGCAGGCTCAGTAGCTGTGGCTCACGGGTTTAGTTGCTCTGTGGCATGTGGGATCCTCCCAGACCAGGGCTCGAACCCGTGTCCCCTGGATTGGCAGGCAGATTCTCAACCACTGTGCCACCAGGGAAGCCCCCTCATAGTAGTTTTGATTTGCATTTCTCTAATAATTAGTGATGTTGAGCAGCTTTTCATGTGCTTCTTGGCCATCTGTGTATCTTCTTTGGAGAAATGTCTATTTAGGTCTTCTGCCCATTTTTGGATTGGGTTGTTTGTTTTTTTAATATTGAGCTGCATGAGCTGTCTATATATTTTGGAGATTAATCCTTTGTCCGTTGATTCATTTGCAAATATTTTCTCCCATTCTGAGAGTTGTCTTTTTGTCTTGTTTATAGTTTCCTTTGCTGTGCAAAAGCTTTGAAGTTTCATTAGCTCTCATTTGTTTATTTTTGCTTTTATTTCCATTACTGTAGGAGGTGGGTCAAAAAAGATCTTGCTGTGCTTTATGTCAAAGAGTGTTCTTCCTATGTTTTCCTCTAAGAGTTTTATAGTGTCTGGTCTTACCTTTAGGTTTCTAATCCATTTTGAGGTTTTTTTTGGGTATGCTGTTAGGGAGTGTTCTAATTTCATTCTTTAACATGTAGCTGTCCAGTTTTCCCAGCACCACTTATTGAGGAGACTGTCTTTTCTCCATTGTATATCCTTGCCTCCTTTGTCATAGATTAGTTGACCATAGGTGCGTGGGTTTACCTCTGGGCTTTCTATCCTGTTCCATTGATCCATGTTTCTGTTTTTGTGCCAGTACCATATTGTCTTGATTACTGTAGCTTTATAGTATAGTCTGAAGTCAGGGAGTCAGATTCTTCCAGCTCCGTTTTTTTCCCTCAAGACTGCTTTGGCTATTTGGGGTCTTTTGTATCTCCATACAAATTTTAAGATTTTTTGTTCTAGTTCCGTAAAAAATGCCATGGGTAATTTGATAGGGATCCCATTGAATCTGTAGATTGCTTTGGGTAGTATAGTCATTTTCACAATATTGATTCTTCCAATCCAAGAACATGGTATATCTCTCCATCTGTTGGTATTATCTTTAATTTCTTTCATCAGTGTCTTATAGTTTTCTGCATATAGGTCTTTTGTCTCTGTAGGTAGGTTTATCCCTAGGTATTTTATTCTTTTTGTTGCAATGGTAAATGGGAGTGTTTCCTTAATTTCTCTTTCAGATTTTTCATCATTAGTGTATAGGAATGCAAGAGATTTCTGTGCATTAATTTTGTATCTTGCAACTTTGCCAAATTCATTGATTAGCTCTAGTAGTTTTCTGGTGGCATCTTTAGGGTTCTCTATGTATAGTATCATGTCATCTGCAAACAGTGACAGTTTTACTTCTTCTTTTCCAATTTGTGTTCCTTTTATTTCATTTTCTTCTCTGATTGCCGTGGCTAGGACTTCCAAAACTATGTTAAATAATAGTGATAAGAGTGGACATCCTTGCCTTGTTCTTGTACTTACAGGAAATGCTTTCAGTTTTTCACCATTGAGAATGATGTTTGCTGTGGGTTTGTGGTATATGGCCTTTATTATGTTGAGGTAAGTTCCCTCTATGCCCACTTTCTGGAGAGTTTTTATCATAAATCGGTGTTGAATTTTGTCAAAAGCTTTTTCTGCATCTATTGAGATGATCATATGGTTTTTATTCTTCAATTTCTTAATATGGTGTATCACATTGATTGATTGGCGTATATTGAAGAATCCTTGCATCCCTGTGATAAATCCCACTTGATCATGGTGTATGATCCTTTTAATGTATTGTTGGATTCTGTTTGCTACTATTTTGTTGAGGATTTTTGCATGTATATGCATCAGTGATATTGGTCTGTAATTTTCTTTTCTTGTAGTATCTTTGTCTGGTTTTGGTATCAGGGTGATGGTGGCCTCATAGAATGAGTTTGGGAGTGTTCCTTCCTCTGCAATTTTTTGGAAGAGTTTGAGAAGGATGGGTGTTAGCTCTTCTCTAAATGTTTGATAGAATTCACCTGTGAAGCCATCTGGTCCTGGGCTTTTGTTTGTTGGAAGATTTTTAATCACAGTTTCAATTTCATTACTTGTGATTGGTCTGTTCATATTTTCTATTTCTTCCTGGTTCAGTCTTGGAAGCTTATACCGTTCTAAGAATTTGTCCATTTCTTCCAGGTTGTCTATTTTATTGGCATAGAGTTGCTTGTAGTAATCTCTTAGGATGCTTTGTATTTCTTCAGTGTCTGTTGTAACTTCTCCTTTTTCATTTCTAATTTTATTGATTTGAGTCTTCTCCCTCTTTTTCTTGATGAGTCTGGCTAATGTTTCATCAATTTTGTTTATCTTCTCAAAGAACCAGCTTTTAGTTTTATTGTTCTTTGCTATTGCTTTCTTTTGTTCTATTTCATTTATTTCTGCTCTGATCTTTATGATTTCTTTCCTTCTGCTAACTTTGGGTTTTGTTTGTTCTTCTTTCTCTAGCTCCTTTAGGTGTAAGGTTAGATTGTTTATTTGAGATTTTTCTTGTTTCTTGAGGTAGGCTTGTATAGCTATAAACTTCCCTCTTAGAACTGCTTTTGCTGCATCCCATAGGTTTTGGATCATCGTGTTTTCATTGTTATTTGTCTCTAGGTATTTTTTGATTTCCCCTTTGATTTCTTCAGTGATCTCTTGGTTATTTAGTAACGTATTGTTTAGCCTCCATGTGTTTGTTTTTTTACGTATTTTTCCCTGTAATTCATTTCTAATCTCATAGCGTTGTTGTCAGAAAAGATGCTTGATATGATTTCAGTTTTCTTAAATTTACTGCGGCTTGATTTGTGACCCAAGATGTGATCTATCCTGGAGAATGTTCCGTGCACACTTGAGAAGAAAGTGTAGTCTGCTGTTTTTGGATGGAATGTCCTATAAATATCAATTAAATCTATCTGGTCTGTTGTCTCACTTAAAGCTTCTGTTTCCTTATTTATTTTCTGTTTGGATGATCTGTCCATTGGTGTAAGTGAGGTGTTAAAGTCCCCCACTATTATTATAAGTGTTACTGTCGACTTCCCCTTTTATAGCTGTTAGCAGTTGCCTTATGTATTGAGGTGCTCCTATGTTGAATGCATATATATTTATAACTTTTATATCTTCTTCTTGGATCGATCCCTTGATCATTATGTAGTGTCCTTCCTTGTCTCTTGTAACATTCTTTATTTTAAAATCTGTTTTATCTGATATGAGTATTGCTACTCCAGCTGTCTTTTGATTTCCATTTGCATGGAATATCTTTTTCTATCCCCTCACTTTCAGTCTGTATGTGTCTCTAGGTCTGAAGTCGGTCTCTTGTAGACAGCATATATATGGGTCTTGTTTTTATAGCCATTCAGCAAGCCTGTGTCTTTTGGTTGGAGCATTTAATCCATTCACGTTTAAGGTAATTTTTGATATGTATGTTTTATGACCATTTTCTTAATTGTTTTGGGTTTGTTTTTGTAGGTCCTTTTCTTCTCTTGTGTTTCCCGGTTAGAGAAGTTCCTTTAGCATTTGTTGTAGAGCTGGTTTGGTGGTGCTGAATTCTCTTAGCTTTTGCTTGTCTGTAAAGCTTTGGATTTCTCCATCGAATCTGAATGAGATCATTGCTGGGTAGAGTAATCTTGGTTGTAGGTTCTTCCCTTTCATCACTTTAAGTATACCATGCCACTCCCTTCTGGCTTGTAGAGTTTCTGCTGAGAAATCAGCTGTTAACCTTACGGGAGTTCCCTTGTGTGTTATTTGTCGTTTTTCCCTTGCTGCTTTCAATAATTTTTCTTTTCTTTAATTTTTGCCAATTTGATTACTATGTGTCTCGGCATGTTTCTCCTTGGTTTTATCCTGCCTGGGACTCTCTGTGCTTCCTGGACTTGGGTGGTTGTTTCCTTTCCCATGTTAGGGAAGTTTTCTACTATAATCTCTTCACATATTTTCTCTGGTCCTTTCTCTATCTCTTCTCCTTCTGGGACCCCTATAATGTGAATGTTGTTGCGTTTAATGTTGTCCCAGAGGTCTCTTATGCTGTCTTCATTTTTTTTCATTCTTTATTCTGTTCCGTAGCAGTGAATTCCACCGTTCTGTCTTCCAGGTCACCTATCCATTCTTCTGCCTCTGTTATTCTGCTATTGATTCCTTCCAGTGTAGTTTTCATTTCAGTTACTGTATTTTTTTATCTCTGTTTGTTTGTTCTTTAATTCTTCTAGGTCTTTGTTAAACATTTCTTGTATCTTCTTGATCTTTGCCTCCATTCTTTTCCGAGGTCCTGGATCATCTTCACTATCATTATTCTAAATTCTTTTTCTGGGAGGTTGCCTATCTCCACTTCATTTAGTTGTTTTTCTGGGGTTTTATCTTGTTCCTTCATGTGGTACATAGCCCTCCTCTGCCTTTTCATCTTTTTTATCTTTCTGTGAATGTGGTTTTTGTTCCACAGACTGCAGGATTGTAGTTCTTCTTGCTTCTGCTGTCTGCCCTCTGGTGGATGAGGCAATCTAAGAGGCTTACGTGAGTTCCCTGATGGTGATTATTTTCTTTTAATAGTGAAAATGGGCCCTCTGAGGTATCCCCAACTCATGTTTCTTATCTTACTTCTAAATGAACTATCCAAATCCTATTTCCATGGCCAGCAATGGAATACAGATCTCGTGCAGTGTATGGCTTTCGAACTACAGGGCAAAATAATTTACAGGTTGAGTCACATACTAAAACAGGGTTTAAAACGTGAGGAAAGTTTTTGAGAGAAAGAAAAGTTTTCCTTTCTCCCCAAATTGGCTAAGGACTCTGTAGTCTTTGAATTAGCTAGGTTAAGTATGACTAGCCTTTAAGTATAAGTTCAAAGTCCTTTTTATAAGTCCAAACTTCCCCTAACCAGCAGATACTAAGTCCAGACACGTAAGTCTAATATTTCTTTTTCATTATGTATTATTTAGGATTCAAGCTCCCAAAGATTTCCGTAAATGACTGATTAAATGGGGGCACTACATGTTATCCCCGTATCTTGGAGGCTTAGAATTGTGATAAATAGCTAAGGCTCTATGAGAATCTGTTTAATGGTGTTTAACTCAGTATTTCCAAACATATTTGACATTAGAAATTCCTCCTACCCTGAAACACATATTAAAACCTCCCCCCGGGCTTCCTTGGTGGCGCAGTGGTTGAGAATCTGCCTGCTAATGCAGGGGACACGGGTTCGAGCCCTGGTCTGGGAAGATCCCACATGCCACGGAGCAACTAGGCCCGTGAGCCACAACTGCTGAGCCTGCGCGTCTGGAGCCTGTGCTCCGCAACAAGAGAGGCCGCGATAGTGAGAGGCCCGCGCACCGCGATGAAGAGTGGCCCCCGCTTGCCGCAACTGGAGAAAGCCCTAGCACAGAAACGAAGACCCAACATAGCAATCAATCAGCTAATCAATAAATAAATCTTTAAAAAAAAAAAAAAAAAAAAAAAAAAAAAAAAAAAAAAAAACCTCCCCCCACTTTGGGAAACTCCACTTCAGGCTAATTTCTCATTCTCCTGATTTGCATATCCCTGTGTCTTTATTCCAAGTGTCCTCAGCTCTGGTAAAGTAGCATCAATTTCCCCATCCTAGTTTTTTCTTAATTCTACCTGATTGTCTTATTCCCACACGTTCTGCTTCCTGCCCTTTCTTGTCACTGCCAGTGATGTCTTTGTTCATGTCCTTTCTGGCCTCCAGATTTAATGGTAACATTTAATTTTTTTTCATTTTTATGAAATGTGGTTCATTCTCTACCCCCTTATTTTCTGGGTTATTAGATATATACTTTTGTCATACTTCTTTTTTAATTGAGATATAATTGACTTATAATATTCTATTAGTTTCAGGTGTACAACATAATGATTTGCTAATTGTATATATTGTGAAATGATCACCATAATAAGTCTAGTTAATATCTGCCACCACACATAGTTACAATTTTTTTTCCTTATGATGAGAACTTTTAAGGTCTATTGTATTAGCAACTTTCAAATATATAGTAGGGTATTAACTGTAGTCACCATGCTGTACATTACATTACCATGATGCACTTATTTTATAGCTGGAAGTCTGTATCTTTTGACACCCTTCACCTATTTTACCCACGCCCTACCTCCGCCTCTGAACCATCAGTCTGTACTCTGTATCTATGATTTATTTATTTACCACATATAGATGAGGTCATATGGTATTTGTCTGACTTATTTAACTTAGCATAATGGCTTCACGTTCCATCCATGTTATCACAAATAGCAAAATTTCCTTCTTTTTTTTATGGCTGGAAAATATTTCATTATATATATATATATATGTATAAAACACATTTTCTTATATGCATTCACCTATTGGTGGACACTTAGGTTGCTTTCATATCTTGGCTGTTGCAAACTGGGTTATTATATTAACGTCTCCCAAACTGCCTTTCTTTATGGCCTTAGAAGTTATGTTTTCTATAGAAAATTAGAGGTATTTAGCATTAGTTTTAGTTGTTGGTACAAACTCCTTCCACATCCCCTATTCAGGCATCCTTTCTTCATTGCCCTTAACTGAATATTTAAGTACCAAAGAGTACTTGAAGGGCAGCCCTTTTCATTTGGACAACTCCAATTTTTAGGAAATTCTTTCTTATACTGAAACCAAGTGTGCCTCACTATCATTGGTGGCTTAGTTTAACTCCTTTTGCATTGTTTTGTCATGTCCTTCCTATACTGTCTCTTTTTCAGGACTGCTCTGCATACGATATCATTTCATGACACTTCACTATTCTATTTACCCATTTTAAACTAGTGTATACAATGAGGTTGCTCTCTTCTTAGTGATGGAGCCCAGTAAATCTCATACCCACAACTTAAATCGTCTTTCTACCAAAATAGTATTAAGTTTGGTTTGGATTGCAGCTGGTGACACCATCATGTATGTGGCCAGCTGGAATAGCTTAGTCTTCTCTCAGGACAGCAAGTCGAAGGTCTAGGAGGGAAGAATTCAGAGGCTGGATAAAGAAATGTAAGTCAACCACTTATTGCAACTCTAGGGAAAATTTTGAAGTAGGTGAAGCTTGTTTTGATATTCTTAGCTTGCTTTTTCTGATTCCTTTTTCTATTGCATGGATTCCCTTCTTGTTCTTCTGTACTTCATGTACCCCAAACTTGCTTGCTCTTTCCCTCAATTAAAACCTGCTTTCAGGAAAAATTTAATTTCAATTACTTGTATATATGTTGGGAATATATTGTGCTGTCATTCTCAAGTTTATGTGTACTTTAAGCCTTATTGCTGAATATGGGTTGAAGAGTCTTGTGTGAAAGGCATTTTAAGTTTTAACAACTAGGTGGGACAGATTTTGGAGGGCTGAGCAAGAGATGTATATTGGTTTGTCTAAAATCCTACAAATATTTCGGCTGCCTGTTTTCTTGCATTTAAGCCCATTCTTACAAATTCCTCTAAACATTCTGTTCCCTTAAATAAATTCTGTAATGTTTCCTGCCTAAGGAATTTCCCATGCAATATTTCTCAAACTTTAAATCAGTGTGCTCCTGATAATCAAAGGAGAGTGAATGCATAAAGCCCTGGGATCTGGGAGTGTGGCTTGAAGAGCAGTCCTTAGACTGAAACTGATTCCTTTAGGAAATTGTTTCCTTCTCTTATAGACTAAAAATCAATTTAATTCAAAAGATCAGTGAAGATGGAAAATCACTGTGAAAGTCTTATCCATACAGGGCAGTAATGATGGCATAGCACTAATCTGGAGAATGGCTAATCCCTTTTGATGAATGGCACATAAATAAATTCATTCCAAACAGACCTTTTCATTTATTACATGTCCATCTTTTATTGTTTCAGGGTCACTTTAATAATGAGGCATTTTATAAATGAAGCTGTCCTATACAATATAGACTCTCACAGAGAGAGACAGTAACTCCACATTCATCACTGAAATCAGTCCAAGAGAATATTCTTCTTAACCAGGCATTCTGTGAGTACACAACTTAATATTTCATTGTGATGTATAGTCGAGGATTCTGAACAAAGATGAATATAATTTATACAAAGTCACCTTCATGCAGATGGCAGTTCTGGATGAAAGTGAGAACGCCTGTTTCTTAATCATAGTAACTTCATTTTTCCTGTAGTCTTACGAGTTCTGACACAAGATGCTGGTGATGAAAGTTAATACTGTGTGATACTAAACAAATTCTTGTGAGGCATTCTTTCCCTTTGGAGTTGTTTTTCAAGATTTTTATAAGTGCAACCACTGCAAAACTACTCCTAAAGTTATTTCAATCTATATTATCTGTGAAGGTAGATTAAGACTATAGTATTTTACTACAGCTATCCAATTTATGACAATTATTATTTTAAAGACTTTAACTTTGTTATTAAACTATAACTTAATGTAATTAAGAAGTCATTGCTGGAGATGTTAATGATTTCAACCTTTTACTAATATATTGAGAATCGGCACTGGACAGCATAGAGTAAGTTCTAAAGCCTTAAAAAACATTTAAAACTAAAAAATAGAAAACTGGAAAAAACGAAACTAAAAAATAATACAGTTTAAAATCCATGTGATTAAACTGTGTGATTCAAGTGTCCAAAAGAAAATTGCTTATATTTGCAGACTAAAACCTGCGTTATTATTTCTACTACTTGTATGATGATAATTATTAGTCAACCATTTAATGAATCAGTAATTCACTAGTGAACGCCTATAATCTGTGAACCTGGGGATCCAGGCTTAGAGAGGTAGTAGGGGGTGGAATCAACACTTAGGAAGCACTGATTATATTTGATGTTTTATGTACTCTGGTGATTGGTTTATCATTCTCAATTATTTGTTTCTTCTTGACAGGTAGTATATTCTTCCCTATTGACTTTGGGCTTGGCCACATGAGGTGCTTTGGTCATTGGAATATGGGCGGAAATGAAAGCATCTGGTGATCTGAAATTTTAAGAGATTTTGTGGGTATCCAGTCAACCTCTTACTTCCATCCTGGAACTATTATTTTGGAACCCAGGATTCAGCCTGGATTCCAGAATAATAACATACACGGAGCACCAACTGAGTGAGGAAAGCAAGAAATAAATATTTGTTCTTGGAAGCCATTTAGATGTTGAGGTTGTCTGATGCAATATAACCTTAAGAAAGTTTTATCTCTATACACTTAAGCTTGATAGCCATCGTATAAGCTAGATATAATGTTTTTATTTCACAGATGAGGAAATTGGAGTGTCAAAGGGGTTCAGTCTTTTTTTCCATGGTCACATTGCTGGAAAGTGGCAAATCTAACCCCAAAGGTCAAAGTGTTTATACTGCACCCTGCTTCCTAGTGTAGAAATATGGAACAAGGGCAAGAGCCCTGCCTGAAGGTGAGAAACCAGGTTCTAGTCTTAGGGAAATCACTGAGTGTTTTACTCTAGGACGGGCATATAGACTGAAGTCTCTGTTGGGTCATAATTCCCTTTCAGGGCTGCTGTTGTCTCTGATTAGTAGACTGTGCATACAATTGACATTTAATGAGGATTACTCTGAGTAAGATTGTCAACAGTAAATATTAGCTGTGGTCCTCTAATTTCTTTCAGAGATAGTGTTATTACTTTCTAATATAATGGGAATGAAAAGAAAGCACTGACTCTCAGTTCTCCAATGATTTATGTAATTTGTGAGTCATAGACTATGAGTAATCAGATGTTCAGAAACACTTACAGAAGCTCCAGGGATAATGCCAGCTTCCATATGGTGGTACTTAACACACTTCCCCCGCAGAGCAAGCTGAGCAGTCAATGTCTTATCTGGGTAATTTAGGCCAAAATTGTGGTTTTTAAAATATCCCTGAATTTCATGGATAATTACACCAACTCCCATTTCAACGGAAACTTATAGAATTACCCTATAGTCATAGATTAATTATGACTAACTTAAACTTTGGGAAGAATGATTCCATCCATACAAATGAGTACTCTATGATATAAATGAAATTTTCTTTGGGTCGTGATTCACCTTTTTTATTTTCTCTTTTCCACAGTATTTTTTAAAAAATGAATCATCATACTCTCATAGCAAGGAAGGTATTATAAAATCACCAGTGCCATTAAGTCTTATTCTTGGTACCCTACAGTCAGGCTATTTTGTGGGCCTCAGTTTCACTTATCATTTCCCACAAAGACAAGTAACAGGTTTTCTCATATAATATCTCTCTTCTACATAAGAATAGAAAGACCTCTTTAAGCTATCAAGAAAATCTTGGTACTTTAGAATTGCCTCTGAAACAAGTTTCTTTGGCTTCTCTTACTTTTTGTTCTGTCAGATTAGAAATTTTTAGTTCATTTTCCTTCTTTTTAGTTTATTACAGGATATTGAATATATTTCCCAGTGCAATACAGTAGGACCTTATTGTTTATCCATTCTATATATAATAGTTTGTGTCTGCTAACCACAAGCTCCCAATCCCACTCTCCCCCACCCCACTCCCCCTTGGCAACCACAAGTCTGTTCTGTATGTCTGTGAGTTTGTTTCTGTTTCATAGATAAGTTCACTTGTGTCCTATTTTAGATTCCACATATAAGTGATATCATATGGTATTTGTCTTTCTCTTTCTGACTTACTTCTTAGTACGATAATCTCTAGGTCCAACCATGTTGCTGCAAACACCATTGTTTCATTCTTCTTATGGCTGAGTAGTATCCTATTGTATAACTATACCACGTCTTCTTTATCCATTCATCTGTCATTGGACATTTAGGTTGTTTCCATGCCTTGGCTATAGTGCCGCTATGAAAATAGGGGTGCATGTATCTTTTTGAATTATAGTTATGTCGAGATATATGCCCAGGAGTGGGATTGCTGGATCATATAGTAACTCTATTTTTAGTTAGTTTTTCTTTTTTTACTTTTTTGGCTTCACCATGTAGCCTGCAGGATCTTAGTTCCCCGACCAGGGATTGAACCCATGCCCCCTGCATTGGGAGCACAGTGTCTCAACCACTGGACCCCCAGGGAAGTCCCTATTTTTAGTTTTTTGAGGACCCTCCATTCTGTTTTCCATAGTGGCTGTACCAACTTACATTCCCACCAACAGTGTAGGAGGATTCCCTTTTCTCCACACCCCCTCCAGCATTTGTTATTTGTAGACTTTTTAATGATGGCCATTTTGACTGGTGTGAGGTGTTACCTCATTGTAGTTTTGACTTGCGTTTATCTAATAATTAGCAATGTTGAGCATCTTTTCATGTGCTCATTGGCCATCTGTATGTCTTCTTTGGAGAAATGTCTATTTAGGTCTTCTGCCCATTTTTTGGTAGGGTTGTTTGTTCTTTTGTTATTGAGTTGTACATGCTGAGTAACTTTTATTTCTTAGCTGAAAACTTTTCAAGTTTCTCATGGACAACGCAAACTTGGTTTCTTAAGCACTAGCAAAAGAGATACCATTCAAAGTTTTCTGGAAAATATATAACCTGTGCAACAGGACATCTAAAAATTCAACTTTTCTATTTATCTGCACACCTAAAGATTCAACTTTACTGTTTACCTGCCACCCAACTAGAAATTCTGTTCTCTTTCTTGTGTGTTTAAAGTACAGTAAGTCCCCGACATAGGAACGAGTTCTGTTCTGAGAGCGCATTCTTAAGTCCAGTTTGTTCGTAAGTCCAATTTGTTTGTAAGTCCAACAAAGTTAGCCTATGTACCCAACTAACACAATTGGCTATATAGTACTGTGTTATAATAGGTTTATAATACTTTTCACACAAATAATACATAAAAAACAAACAAACACAAAAAAATAAGGAAAACATTTTTAATCTTACAGTACAGTACCTTGAATAGTACAGTACAGCAGCTGGCATACAGGGGCTCACATCGAGTGAATAGGCAAGAAGAGTTACTGACTGGAGGAGGGAGGGGAGGTGGGAGATGGTAGAGCTGAAGGATCATCAGCAATAGGAGACGGAGGGCAAGCTGCAATGTCACTCACACCTGACGTTGAAGCACAGATTCTGGTTCCTTGATGGATTCAATTCTATTTACTCTCTTGAAAAAACGATCCAGCCATGTCTGCATAGTAGCTCTTTTTTTCTTGTCATAGATGACACAGTAGCACTGGATTTCATTCTGAACGGCTGCTGCAACCTTCGTGTACCATTCTACGTTCGAGTCCTGTGCCTCAAAAACTAACAGTGCCTCCTCAAATAAAGAAAACCCTCTTGCCATTTCCTGTGTCGTGAATCTCTTTGGTTCTTCAGTGACTTCTTCTTCCTCTGGTTGCTCCACTCTCAATTATTTTCACTTTTGTTTCCATTGTTATCGCTTGGCCCTTCTTAGCAGTACCAGCTACATCACCACTGCTTTTATGCTTGCTTCTGGGCATCCTGGGCTTGAAATAAAGATACTGTACTACTGTACTCTATACAGTAGTGTAAAGTACAGAAAAGCACAACCACTTGTAGAGGATGCACGCACGTCACAGTATGCCAGACATGTGAACTAACTTACATGATTGGACATGCAAACTCACGTTCGCATCTTTGAAAGTTCACAACTTGAAGGTTCGTATATAGGGGACTTACTACATGGGGTCTCTGAGAATTTATTTTCATTGTGTGACTAAGGAAGTGGTAGCTCATTAAACTCCCACTAGTTATTAATATCCACTGGAAATTAAGTTATCAGATGATTTTTCAATCATGCTGGTACTCCACTGGGGGAGTCTCCATTCTGGAAACAAGGAGAAGAGCAATCTCCTATCTTGCATCCACTCTAAGCCAGGAACTCTGTCGGTGTGTTAAATATATTATCATTTCTAAACTTCACAGCAGTTTTAGGTGTCAAGGCTTGGCAAGTATGTAATTTCCCCACGTACACAGGGTGCCACGATTCGTACCTATGTTGCCTGACTTCAAAGCCCATGCTCATTCTACTGCACCTTGCTTCTAAGTGGTGTTCTAAAGGAAGGTTTGGAAGTTAGAACAAGTCATGAATATAAGTATATTTTTAACAGCAACTTTAACCTATATAATATATTTGTTCATATGGTGAGAGTTCTTACATGTGATTGCAAGTTTCTTTTTTGAGGAGATACTCTTATAAAACTCTTATCATCATTGAAATGATGATATCTTGTGACAAAATAACTCAACATGATAAATAGTTTTTACTGTTCCACAAATTCCCCCTTTTGAGTCTCCCCCTTCTTTGCACTGGTGATCTCCACTCCTGCTTTCCAAGAAAGTTTACCATCACTGTTGAGCATCTACCACAAAGAAAGCACTATCAACCTTGACCTCTTGGCTTGCGCTCTACATGGCTCACCTCCCTCTAGATAGGTCTTTGTGGTCCTGGTCTTTCCATTTCCCAAATTTCCATCAAAATTTGCTATTCAGATGTTCTGTTTCCTTAGGGACCTGAAGAAATCCATACTGATACTCTGTTCTTGTTAATACTTAAATGTTTATTCTGTATAGATAACATAGCTGTACTTGGCCAGGGACCTTTTGGATAAAATGTCTTTAAGTTTAATGGAAATAACCTATGACCTATCAGAGTCATAGTGTTTTAAAGCTAAAAGAAAAGTTATAAAATTTTCTATAAAATTCCATTATTTTTCAAATGGCAAAATGAGGCCAGGAGAAATTCCTAGAATTTAGTTCTTAAATCACACTTTCAAGATAGAGAAATGGCAATTATTGCTTCAGAAATAGAGAAAAAGAGGTACAGAAAGAACTGACTTGATTGAAGCTACACAGAGGATCAAAGCCCCAACTGGAATGGGTTTCATTTCACCTACCTTCAGTCTGATTTTGAAAGTAGTATTTGTGATGTCCACAAAATCCTTCTACCTGAAGATAATAAATTTTCAGCTGCAGGCCTCTTTAATTTTGCTTAGAAAACTTGCCCTTGTCTTTTTAACCTGTTAAGTTGAAATATCATGCAGGTTTGTGCACCAGAAGTAGCAGTGATGGGGCTGGAGGGTGAGTAGAGTTAGGGAGAACGCACCCTTAGGTTTTTGTTGCTTTTATTTTAGAAGTCACTCCTCTTCTTAAGGCAGTATACTGGCAGTAATGTGATGACTGATATGATGAGAAAACTAAGGACCAACCAACTACTGTCAGTGTCATATTAGTCACTTTTGTAAATAAAAAAACTTTCCAGTTAGGATCTTGATAGGCCATCTAGATTTGATAGTTTTCTTTAGCAAAAATAAATACTAAAAACTGTAAACCAATCATTTCTAAATTGACTATAGTACTAAAATATGCTACTAAGAATATTTACTTTCCATTCGCTAACAGGAAGAAATTATTAAATGTATTAGCTGTCTTTGCTTTTTCTGTACTGAACAAGAGTGTTGAGATTTAAAGCCTTGATGATCAATTAATTCATAACTGACAGGTAAAGGAATTTGAGTAGTGATATGATAGAATTTAGATTGGGAATTCACCATTTATTCTTCAAGCAAAAGTACAGATTCTTATTATTATGAAACAAATTAGTGAGGTCAAATGACTTCAGTGGGTTAACTTTCTTTTCTTTTAATCCAGTCCCTAATGACATCTTTCACCACTAGCTGAATGAGATTAGGATGAGATTTTATGAGATTTTATAGGATGAGATTTTATGTTTTGGCCTCATGGGTATTCAATACCTACTTTCTTACTTAATTCCACACTAGAGATATGATTATATTTTATGATGTGTGATACCTGTAGCTCTGTGATATGACATTTTAATTTTTTTATTATTATTTTTAAAACATCTTTATTGGAGTATAATTGCTATACAATGGTGTGTTTGTTTCTGCTGTATAACAAAGTGAATCAGCTATACATATATCCCTATTCCCTCCCTCTTGCGTCTCCCTCCCACTCCCCCACCCCACCCCTCTAGGTGGTCACAAAGCAACGAGCTGATCTCCCTGTGCTATGTGGCTGCTTCCCACTAGCTATCTATTTTACATTTGGTAGTGTATATATGTCCATGCCACTCTCTCACATCGTCCCAGCTTACCCTTCCCCCTCCCTGTGTCCTCAAGTCCATTCTCTATGTCTGCGTCTTTATTCCTGTCCTGCACCTAGGTTCCTCAGAACCTTTTTTTTTTTTTAATTCCATATATATGTGTTAGCATACGGTATTTGTTTTTCTCTTTCTGACTTACTTCACTCTGTATGACAGTTTCTAGGACCATCCGCCTCACTACAAATAACCCAGTTTCGTTTCTTTTTATGGCTGAGTAATATTCCATTGTATATATGTGCCACATCTTCTTTATCCATTTGTCTATTGATGGACACTTAGGTTGCTTCCATGTCCTGGCTATTGTAAATAGAGCTGCAATGAACATTGTGGTACATGACTCTTTTTGAATTATGGTTTTCTAAGGGTATATGCCCAGTAGTGGGATTGCTGGGTCGTATGGGAGTTCTATTTTTAGTTTTTTAAGGAACCTCCATACTGTTCTCCATAGTGGCTGTATCAATTTAAATTCCTACCAACAGTGCAAGAGGGTTCCCTTTTCTCTACACCCTCTCCAGCATTTATTGTTTGTAGGTTTTTTGATGATGGCCATTCTGGCCAGTGTGAGGTGATACCTCATAGTAGCTTTTTTTTTTTATCATTTATTTTTTTAAAGAATTATTGAGGTATAATTTACATAAAATTCACCCATTTTAAGTGTACATTTCTTTTTTTTTCACAACTCACACACACACACTGTATTTTATTTTTACAAGAGATAAATAAACTGACACCAAGCATTGTAAATGGATGACCACAACAAAAGCAACAATGATTGCAATTACCAAACACGAAACACACTCATACTATGTCATAATTTTGACATTCAGTCCAGTAGTCCTCCACTGTAACAGCTCCTTTACTTTGCAGTGAAAATTGATTTGTATATTTTTTGCCTCTGAGTCCTTGTGGGATTTTTTTTTTGTTTTTTTTGGGTTTTTTTATTCAAACAGAAAGTCACAAAAATTATAATCATCCTCATCAGTTCACTCAGTCCCATGTAATTAATTTTTTTTTCATCTTGATCTTTTGTTAGCACTTTTATGAATTCATCAGTTTTCCATAGGAGTTCTGAAAATGCTTATTCATTCAGTTCAGCAGTATAGTCAGTTACCAGAAACCTGTAATTGTCAGAGTCTTTTCCATGAATTCCTTGAAGATGAAACCCTTTTATAGGAACATTTTTGCAAAAGCATCAGAGTACACCCAGAACTGTCTGTAAATGACAAAAGACTTAAAAATGACCACGGTTAAAGATTTGATGAAAGTTCATAATAATGCAATTGACAAGGAAGTATAGTTATTTCTGAGATATACATTTTAAAGTAATAACTAGAATTATGACTTATAGCATTATACCAGAACATATAAGATTTTTAGAACTTTCATGTAATGTCTGAAACATTTATATTAACATATTTCCATACAAATAACCCAAAGAAAGTTTAGTATTAGTTGTTTTTTTGTTTGTTTGTTTTTAATACTGCAGATTCTTATAAGTCATCAATTTTATACACATCAGTGTATACATGTCAATCCCAATCGCCCAGTTCAGCACACCACCATCCCCACCCCCCATGATTTTCCCCCCTTGGTGTCCCTACGTTTGTTCTCTACATCTGTGTCTCAACTTCTGGTCTGCAAACTGGTTCATCTGTAGCATTTTTCTAGGTTCCACATACATGTGTTAATACACAATATTTGTTTTTCTCTTTCTGACTTACTTCACTCTGTATGACAGTCTCTAGATCCATCCACGTCTCAACAAATGACCCAATTTCTTTCCTTTTTATGGCTGAGTAATATTCCATTGTACATATGTACCACAACTTCTTTATCCATTTGCCTGTCGATGGGCATTTAGGTTGCTTCCATGACCTGGCTATTGTAAACAGTCCTGCAATGAATATTGGGGTGCATGTGTCTTTTTGAATTATGGTTTTCTCTGGGTATATGCCCAGTAGTGGGATTGCTGGATCATATGGTAATTCTATTTTTAGTTTTTTAAGGAACCTCCATACTGTTCTCCATAGTGGCTGTATCAATTTACATTCCCACCAACAGTGCAAGAGGGTTCCCTTTTCTCCATACCCTCTCCAGCATTTGTTGTTTGTAGATTTTCTGATGACACCCATTCTAACTGGTGTGAGGTGATACTTCATTGTAGTTTTGATTTGCATTTCTCTAATAATTAGTGATGTTGAGCAGCTTTTCATGTGTCTTGGCCATCTGTATGTCTTCTTTGGAGAAATGTCTATTTAGGTCTTCTGCCCATTTTTGGATTTGGTTGTTTGTTTCTTTAATATTGAGCTGTGTGAGCTGTTTATGTATTTTGGAGATTAATCCTTTGTCCATTGATTCGTTTGCAAATATTTTCTCCCATTCTGAGGGTTGTCTTTTCGTCTTGTTTATGGTTTCCTTTGCTGTGCAAAAGCTTTGAATTTCATTAGGTCCCATTTGTTTTTTTTTGTTTTTATTTTCCATACTCTAGGAGGTGGATCAAAAAAGATCTTGCTGTGATTTATGTCAAAGAGTGTTCTTCCTATGTTTTCCTCTAAGAGTTTTTTAGTGTCTGGTCTTACATTTAGGTCTCTAATCCATTTTGAGTTTATTTTTGTGTATGGTGTTAGGGAGTGTTCTAATTTCATTCTTTTACATGTAGCTGTCCAGTTTTCCCAGCATCACTTATTGAAGAGTCTGTCTTTCCTCCATTGTATATCTTTGCCTCCTTTGTCATAGATTAGTTGACCATAGGTGCGTGGGTTTATCTGTGGGCTTTCTATCTTGTTCCATTGATCTATGTTTCTGTTTTTGTGCCAGTACCATATTGTCTTGATTACTGTAGCTTTGTAGTATAGTCTGAAGTCCAGGAGGCTGATTCCTCCAGCTCCGTTTCTCTTTCTCAAGATTGCTTTGGCTCTTCGGGGTCTTTTGTGTTTCCATACAAATTGTGAAACTTTTTGTTCTAGTTATGTGAAAAAAAAGCCATTTGTAGTTTGATAGGGATTGCACTGAATATGTAGATTGTTTTGGGGAGTATAGTCATTTTCACACTGTTGATTCTTCCAATCAAAGACACGGTATACCTCTCCACCTGTTTGTATCATCTTTAATTTCTTTCATCAGCGTCTTATAGTTTTCTGCATACAGGTCTTCTGTCTCCTTAGGTCGGATTATTCCTAGGTAATTTATTCTTTGTGCTGCAATGGTAAATGGGAGTGTTTCCTTAATTTCACTTTCATATTTTTCATTATTGCTGTATAGGAATGCAAGAGATTTTGGTGCATTAATTTTGTTACCTGCTACTTTACCAAATGCACTGATTAACTCTAGTAGTTTTGTGGTAGCATCTTTAGGGTTATCTATGTATAGTATCATGTCATCTGCAAACAGTGATACTTTTACTTCTTCTTTTCCGATTTGGATTCCTTTTATCTCTTTTTCGTCTCTGATTGCTGTGGCTAAAACTTCTAAAACTATGTTAAATAATAGTGGTGAGAATGGGCAACCTTGTCTTTTTCCTGATCTTAGTGGAAATGGTTTCAGTTTTTCAACATTGAAAACGATGTTGGCTGTGGGTTTGTCATATATGGCCTTTATTATGTTGAGGTAAGTTCCCTCTGGAGGGTTTTTATCATAAATGGGTGTTGAATTTTGTTGAAAGCTTTTTCTGCCTCTATTGAGATGATCATATGGTTTTTCTCCTTCAATTTGTTAATATGCTATATCACATTGATTGGTTTGCGTATATTGAAGAATCCTTGCCTTCCTGGGATTAAACCCCATTTGATCATGGTGTATGATCCTTTTAATGTGCTGTTGGATTCTGTTTGCTAGTATTTTGTTGAGGATTTTTGCATCTATGTTCATCAGTGATATTGGCCTGTAGTTTTCTTTCTTTGTGACATCTTTGTCTGGTTTTGGTATCAGGGTGATGGTGGCCTCATAGAATGAGTTTGGGAGTGTTCCTCCCTCTGCTATATTTTGGAAGAGTTTGAGAAAGATAGGTGTTAGCTCTTCTCTGAATGTTTGATAGAATTCACCTGTGAAGCCATCTGGTCCTGGGCTTTGTATGTTGGAAGATTTTAAATCACAGTTTCAATTTCAGTGCTTGTGATTGGTCTGTTTTTATTTTCTATATCTTCCTGATTCAGTCTCTGTAGGTTGTGCTTTTCTAAGAATTTATGCATTTCTTCCAGGGTGTCCATTTATTGGCATGTAGTTGCTTATAGTAATCTCTCATGATCCTTTGTATTTCTGCAGTGTCAGTTGTTACTTCTCCTTTTTCATTTCTAACTCTATTGATTTGAGTCTTCTTCTTTTTTTCTTGATGGGTCTGGCTAATGGTTTATCAATTTTGTTTATCTTCTCAAAGAACCAGCTTTTAGTTTTATTGATATTTGCTATTGTGTCCTTCATTTCTTTTTCTTTTATTTCTGCTCTGATTTTTATGATTTCTTTCCTTCTGCTAACTTTGGGTTTTGTTTGTTCTTCTTTCTGTAATTGCTTTAGGTGTAAGATTAGGTTTTTTATTTGAGATTTGTCTTGTTTCCTGAGGTAGGATTGTATTGCTATAAACTTCCCTCTTAGAACTGCCTTTGTGGCATCCATAGGTTTTGTGTCATCTTGTTTTCATTATCATCTGTTTCTAGGTATTTTTTGATTTCCTCTTTGATTTCTTCAGTGATCTCTTGTTTAGCCTGCATGTGTTTGTATTTTTCACAGTTTTTTTCCTTTAATTGATATCTAGTCTCAAAACATTGTGGTCAGAATAGATACTTGGTGCGATTTCAATTTTCTTAAATTTACCAAGGCTTGATTTGTGACCCAAGATATGATCTATCCTGGAGAATGTTCCATGAGCACTTGAGAAGAAAGTGTATTCTGTTGTTTTTGGATGGAATGTCCTATAAATATGAATTATGTCCATGTTGTTTAATTTCTCATTTAAAGTTTGTGTTTCCTTACTTATTTTCATTTTGGATGATCTGTCTATTGGTTAATGTGGGGTGTTAAATTCCCCTACTATTACTGTGTTACTGTCGATTCCCCTTTTTATGGTTGTTAGCATTTGCCTTATGTATTGAGGTGCTCCTATGTTGGGTGCATAAATATGTACAATTGTTATATCTTCTTCTTGGATTGATCCCTTGATCATTATGTCGTGTCCTTCTTTGTCTCTTGCAATAGTCTTTATTTTAAAGTCTACTTTGTCTGGTATGAGAATTGCTACTCCAGCTTTCTTTTGATTTCCTTTTGCATGCAATATCTTTTTCCATGCCCCCACTTTCAGTCTGTATGTGTCCCTAAGTCTGAAGTGGGTCTCCTGTAGACAGCATATATACGGGTCTTGTTTTTGTATCCATTTAGCCACTCTATGTCTTTTGGTTGGAGCATTTAATCCATTTACATTTAAGGTAGTTATCGATATGTATGTTCCTATTACCATTTCCTTAATTGTTTTGGGTTTGTTATTGTAGGGCTTATCTTTCTCTTGTGTTTCCTGTCTAGAGAAGTTCCTTTAACATTTGTTGTAAAGCTGTTGGTGGTGCTGAATTCTCTTAGCTTTTGCTTGTCTGTAAAGGTTTTAATTTCTCCGTCAAATCTGAATGAGATCCTTGCTGTGTAGAGTAATCTTGGTTGTAGGTTTTTCCCTTTCATCACTTTAAATATGGCCTGCCACTCCCTTCTGGCTTGCAGAGTTTCTGCTGAAAGATCAGCTGTTACCCTTATGGGGATTCCCTTGTACGTTTTTTGTTGTTTTTCCCTTTCTGCTTTTAATATTTTTCCTTTGTATTTAATTTTTGATAGTTTGATTAATATGTGTCTTGGAGTATTTCTCCTTGGATTTATCCTGTATGGGACTCTCTGAGCTTCCTGGACTTGATTGACTATTTCCTTTCCCATATTAGGGAAGTTTTCAACTATAATCTCTTCAAATATTTTCTCAGTCCCTTTCTTTTTCTCTTCTTCTTTTGGGAACACTATAATTAGAATGTTGGTGCGTTTAATATTGTCCCAGAGATCTCTGAGACTGTCCTCAATTCTTTTCACTCTTTTTTCTTTATTCTGCTCTATGGTAGTTATTTCCACTATTTTATCTTCCAGGTCCCTTATCTGTTCTTCTGCCTCAGTTATTCTGTAATTGATTCCTTCTAGAGAATTTTTAATTTCATTTATTGTGTTGTTCATGACTGTTTGCTCTTTAGTTCTTCTAGGTGCTTGTTAAATGTTTCTTGTATTTTCTCCATTCTATTTCCAATATTTTGGATCATCTTTATTATCATCACTCTGAATTCTTTTTCAGGTAGACTGCGTATTTCCTCTTCATTTGTTTGTTCTCGTGGGTTTTTATCTTGCTCTTTCACCTGGTGTGTATATCTCTGTCTTCTCATTTTGCTTAACTTACTGTGTTTGGGGTCTCCTTTTTGAAGGCTGCAGGTTCGTAGTTCCTGTTGTTTTTGGTGCCTGCCCGCAGTGGGTTCAGTGGCTTGTGTAGGCTTCATGGTGGAGGGGACTGATGCCTGTGTTCTGGTGGATGAGGCTGGATCTTGTGTTTCTGGTGGGCAGGACCATGCCTGGTGGTGTGTTTTGAGGTGTCTGTGAACTTAGTATGATTGTAGGCAGCCTCTCTGCTAATGGGTGCGGTTGTGTTCCTGTCTTGCTAGTTGTTTGGCATAGGGTGTCCAGCACTGTAGCTTGCTGGTCATTGAGTGGAGCTGGGTCTTAGCATTGAGATGAAGATCTCTGGGAGGGCTTTTGCCGTTTGATATTACGTGGGGCTGGGAGTTCTCTGTTGTACCAATGTCCTGAACCAGGTTCTCTCACCTCAGAGGCACAGGCTTGACACCTGGCCAGAGCACAAAGACCCTATCTGTCTCATGGCTCAGAAGAAAAGGGAGCAAAAGAAAGAATGAAAGAAAGAAAAATAATATAAAATAAAATAAATAAAATAAAGTTATTAAAATAAAAAATAAAAAAATTAAAAAGTATAAAAAAAGAAAAAAAGTAGAGAGCAACCAAACCAATAAACAAATCCACCAATGATAACAAACGCTAAAAACTGTACTAAAAAACAAACAAATAAACAAAAATGGTCAGACAGAATCCTTGGACAAATGGTAAAAGCAAAGCGATATAGATAAAATCACAGAAAGAAGCATACTCATACACACTCACAGAAAGAGAGAAAGTAAAAAATATATATTTATGTTAAAAAAGAAAAGGAAGAGAGCATCCAAATCAATAAACAAATTGACCAATTATAATAAGCTCTAAATACTAAACTAAGATAAACATAAAATCAGAAACAAATTAGATGCAGAAAGCTAACCCCAAGTCTACAGGTGCTCCCAAAGTCCACCACCTTAATTTTGGGATGATTTGTTGTCTATTTAGGTATTCCACAGATGCAGGGTACATCAAGTTGATTGTGTAGATTTAATCCTCTTCTCCTGAGGCTGCTGGGAGAGATTTCCCTTTGTCTTCTGTGTTCGCACAGCTCCTGCGGTTCAGCTTTGTATTTGGCCCCGCCTTTGCATGTAGGTCACCTGAGGGCATGTGTTCCCACCCAGACAGGACGGGGTTAAAGGAGCAGCTCATTAGGGGGCTCTGGCTCACTGAGGCTGGGGGGAGGGAGGGGTACAGAATGCGGGATGAGCCTGCAGCAGCAGAGTCCCGCGTGACATTGCACCAGCCTGAGGCGCACCGTGTGTTCTCCCGGGGAAGTTGTCCCTGGATCATGGGACACTGGTAGTGGCGGGCTGCACAGACTCCCTGGAGGGGAGGTGTAGATAGTGACCTGTGCTTGCACACAGGCTTCTTGGTGGCTGCAGTAGCAGCCTTAGCATCTCATGCCCATCTCTGGGGTCCATGCTGATATCCGCGGCTCACGCCCATCTCTGGAGCTCATGTAGGTGGTGCTCTGAATCCCCTCTCCTCATGCAATCCGAAACAATGGTCTCTTGCCTCTTAGGCAATTCCAGACTTTTTCCCATACTCCCTCCTGGCTAGCTGTGGCACACTAGCCCCTTCAGGCTGTGTTCACGCAGCCAACCCCAGTCCTTTCCCTGGGATCTGACCTCCGAAGGCCAAGCCTCAGCTCCCAGCCCCCACCTGCCCTGATGGGTGAGCAGAGAAGCCTCTCAGGCTGGTGAGTGCTGGTCGGCACCATCTTCTGTGTGGGAATCTCTCTGCTTTGCCCTCTGCACCCCTTTTGTTGAGCTCTTGTCCGTGGCTCCAAAGCCTCCTCCTCTCCCACACCCACCCCACGTCTCCACCAGTGAAGGGGCTTCCTAGTTTGTGGAATCTTTTCCTCCTTCACAGCTCCCTCCCAGAGGTGCTGGTCCTGTCCCTATCCTTTTGTCTCTGTTTTTCCTTTTTCTTTTGCCCTACCCAATTACCTGGGGAGTTTCTTGCCTTTTGGGAAGTCTGAGGTCTTCTGCCAGCGTTCAGTAGGTGTTCTGTAGGAGTTGTTCCACATGTAGATGTATTTTTTTTTTTAAATGATGCTTTCTCATTTTTTTTTTAAAACCCCACATTTGTTTATTTATTTTTGGCTGTGTTGGGTCTTCATTTCTGTGCGAGGGCTTTCTCTAATTGTGGCAAGCGGGGGCCACTCTTCATCGTGGTGCGCGGGCCTCTCACTATCGCGGCCTCTCCTGTTGCGGAGCACAGGCTCCAGATGCGCAGGCTCAGTAGTTGTGGCTCACGGTCCTAGTTGCTCCGCGGCATGTGGGAATTTCCCAGACCAGGGCTCGAACCCATGTCCCCTGCATTAGCAGGCAGATTCTCAACCACTGCGCCACCAGGGAAGCCCTGTAGATGTATTTTTGATGTATTTGTGGGAGGAAGGTGATCTCCACGTCTTACTCTTCCACCACCTTGAAGGTCTCCTCTCGACATTTTTATATTTGTGGGTTTCAAAGATTATCTATTTTATTATGTTTATTTATAAGATAAAAATAGCGTGTATGAAACATTTACTATTTTCCAGGTGCTGTGCCCAGAGCTCTGCATACATTGTCTACTTAAGTTTTGCACAAACCAACAAGTTATATACAATCATCACTCCTATTTTAAAGATGAGGAAGCTGAGATTTGGAGGAGTTAGGTAACTGTGGTCCACATTTATCAAGGAGGAGCTGAAACACAAGTCCAAGTTTGCCTGGCTTCAAAGCCTGTGCTGTCATCCTTTTTGCTAAACTAGTTGATGAATAAGAAAACTGATGAAGAAACTAGGTGAGGACTAATACATGAAAGCTGGACAGAGAGGAAATCTGAAGAAGTATCTAATTCTCACTCTTATTACCAGTCCTAGCTCAAAACAGCACTCTTTGCTCTGTTGCAGAATATTCTTATTTGATGAAGAGGGGATAAACTTGTGGATGGTGGGAGGTAAAATGGATGATTTTTCTCTCACCCCTGACATGTAATCATTGACAAGTTTTATTGATTCTTTCTTTTAAACTTTTCTGAAATTCTTCTTTTTCTTTCATCCTCCCTCCCACTGATTTGGTTTAAAAGTCCCTCTTTAGGTCTTATCTAGTATCCTCTTACTAGACTACTAATCTCTCTGCCTGCCCAGTCTTCCTATCCATTCTGCAATATTCCTTCAGTATAAAGAGTTAAATTAAACAGAGATTGTCACCAAACAGCGTATGGACTTGTATGAGGGACAGCATCTAAATAGGTAATTACAAAACATTATGGTAAATCCTTGATCTGTCCAATTCTGTGGGAGCATAGAGAGGCCAGAATTTCAGGGAGAGAACCAAGGTAAAAAGTGACATTTAATGGAAGTGCTACTTACTAATATTGGACACAGAATAGTCTATTGATAATTTCACTACTCCTAATATTTATTGAGCTATTATTCCTTTGTGTCAAGCACTGTGTTAAGTCCTTTACATACACTGTCTCATTTAATCCTCATCACCACATTGTGTAGTAGGCACTATTATTATCTCCACTTTATTCACGAGGAAACCCAAGTATTTGAGAGTTTAAGTAACCTGCCCAAGGGTTACTAGTAGCTAGTAAGGGTGGTGCTAGGGACCTAACTAAAGCGGTCTGAACTAATTGCTAATTTCATTTACAGAAAGAGGGGTTGAGTTCATATATGCATTGCATTTGAGGAGTAGAGTTGTTCCAAAGGCAGTGGGTATGCAGATCTCAGGTTTAGGAGATGTGGAATTGGGGGTCATCAGCCTATACAAGTTACCTGAAGCTAAGAACATTGATGAAAATGCCCCAGGAGTGTGAGTTAGAAAAGAAGAGGTCCAAGGCAAAAACCTTGGAGGCTACCACCATATAAGGGGAAAGTAGATGTGGAAAAGCCACTAAAAATATGTCAAGGGACTCCCAGACAGGATCATTATTTGAAGGTAGACGTATCTTGGCTGGCTTGGTGCATAAGAGTTAAAAGAGAGCATTGATTATTATGAAGACCCCACCACAGCTCTCTCTTTGCCCAAAGATGCTTTCTTCTCCAGTTGAGTCTTTATCACAGCTGCTGACCTGGTGCTCTCTGTGACTCAGCTCTTGTAACCATCTAGAGCAGGGATTGGCAAACTTCTTCTCCAAAGGGACAGATAGTAAATATTTTGGGCTTTGTAAACCATGTAATCTCTGCTGTAACTACTCAATTCTGCCATCTGTTGTAGCACCAAAGCAGCCATAGACAATATGTAAACAAATGGATGTTGCCGTGTTCCAATAAAGCTTTATTTACAAAAACAAAAGATGGGTTGGATTTGGCTCATGGGCTCTGGTTTGTTGATCCTTGATCTAGAGTCACCTGTCTTGGTTTGGTGTCTTTTCAAAAACCCTCAGCTTTGGTCCTTTCTTCATTAGACACTTAGCTCCACACAGTTGAATGCTCTTGTACATCTTCCTTATTCCTTCCTTATTCTCCTCCTTCTGGTACATTCTCTGATACATTCTCTAGTAGAATTCTCTGGGCAAGAAAAATTTTTAATAGTTGTTGTAATAGCATCTCCATAGGAAGGCTAATATGGGAAGCTGGTAGTTAACTGAAATATGTTAATGTGAAATCCGGTGTTTTGGTAATCTGCTCTGTTACAACTCTGGTTTCTTAAATGTTTCCCATCTCCTCTCCCCCCCCCCCAAAAAAAAATTCAAAATAATTTATTACAAAGTGAGCTTGATTTGTATTTCAGACAGAAGGAGTTACACTTAATAATATGACAAACTACGTTTTATTTGTGAAGCAAGGAGTGATTTTGATTCCATTGCGGCAAAATCCTTTCGGTTTGTTTTGCTTCTTTGAGAGTTTCGTAGTTTTGTGAAATAAAGAAGGATCCCCAGCATTTTCTTAGATGGAATCCCCATGGAAGGGCACACAGAGTGATTGAAGAGTACCCTGAGAATTGGGGAAATTCAGTTTATCCCTGAACATTTTAAGTAGAAAACGAAAGCATCCATTGCATCTCAGTAGAACTGAAAATTGGAAAATAAGTACTAAAACAGTTTGCTTCCTGGTAAAGCAAGATGTAGAAAATATTGGAAATCTGCTAAAGCATCATTTTCCTCCATAGTTTTCATCTTTGGGGTTCTTGCTATTGATTATGAAGTACATTCAAATCTTTTTTTAAATTGAATGATCCTTATTTATATTTATTGATCATTAAACCAAGAAGGCTGATATAATAAGCCTGACTTTCCAATCTTCCTAATCTTAATTGAGTTGCTTATATAGCATTTCAAGCCTGCTATCAATTAAACATATACTCTGTGATGTGTGAGTTGAGGAGTGAAAAAGCAGTGATTTTTGTGTCAACTCCATTTTTGATAAGAAATCTATGTGAACAGCAGAGCCAGGAAAACCTTAAAATCCTTTTGTGGTTGATAATACTTTCTATGTCAGGGTAGACTTGTGCTGCTACATCCTCCTTCCCAGGAGGGTCTTGCTACCCAGCTGTGGGGAATGAAGTCATCAGACAGCCTGAAGATGTCAGCTTCTTTAGGGTTGGCCTCAGCTGAGGTCGTGCCCTTTGAGGACGTCTCATAAGTGATGATTGTGAGAGATGAGGGTAGCGGTGATGGTAATAGAGACCAGACCATTGCGTCCTGATGTGGGATGGGACAATACTTGCTCCAGGGTTCTCTGCCAGCTTTGTGGAGCCTGCATTGCAATTTAACTTTTCCTGCTGCCCGACGTTGCTTCTATTCCTTGTGTTCGCAGGATTGATTCCTTATAAACATCAAAACATCGAGCTTACATCCAAAGCTCCGTCTCAGAATCTGCTTCCAGAGAACCTGGCCTGTAGTAGCAGGTAAGTGATCAGCACTCCCCTGGCTTCCCCATAAAAGGGATGGAACTATCAGGAGGATGTGTACTTCGTAGTGTTTGTTTCTTAGTGGTGATGGGTTCTCCCAGTCATGCAGTCTCTGTGAGAGGAATGACTTGAGGAATAAAATTCAAAGGTGGGTAAACTGGAAGCACTTTCTTCTGAGCAGACAGTAGAAACTGCTAGAAATTTGAATGGTTTGCTGTCTTTGCCAAAATATTTAAAAGTTGATTTAGAGTCCTTCTGGCATATGAAGTCTTAGCTGAAAATGTATTTCTTACATTTTTCCTGAGGATTCCTTCATGCTCACCCTCTTTCCTTTCTCCAGTTCTTCCTGTATAGTGAGTCTTTCAGTTGCCACAGCCTCTGTGGGTCCAGTTATCCGGCCTGCCTAGGCTTCTGTGGCACAAGCTGGGTATGGAGTATAATACAAGAAAGAAGAGGAAGCCAGCATTGGACCAAATGCCAGGAGAAGTCACCTAGTGTGGTCCCTGAGGGAGGGGACAATGGTCCCAATTACAGGCTCTAAGGAGTTTGCTGGATTGTGTTCAATCTGGCTCCTGTTGACACGTGGAAGGAGGCTGATGTTTACGGAGGTTCTATATGCCCTAGGCCCTTTACACGTCATCTCATTTAAGTTTCAAACAAATGTACAAGGTAGATATTTTAGAGTTGAGGAAATTGAAGTACATAGAGATTTAACTGGCTTGCCCAAGGTCATATGATATCTGATGGCAGAGATGGTGGTGAAGAGTGAGTGCTGTAACAGATATCACTAATTTTCTGTTAAATAGCCATTCTCCCTTCTTCTTTAATAAGAGAACCCTAAGGTTCAGCTGAGTTTGCTGTGGCCTCAAATATAACTATTTGTCTGTGTCCAGTGCAACTAAGTATAGCCAAGTGACCAAGTTCTCACCAATGAGATGTGAGTAGAAGTGCTGCATGGGACTGTTGGGAAGTCTCTAAAGAAGAGGCAATGCGATTTTCCTCCTTGTTTCTTCCATCCTGCTGTCTGGAATGTGATGTAATGGCTGGAGCTCTCATGCAGCCACCTAGACCATAAGATGATTTTGAGAATGAAAATCATGCACCAGAATGGGTGAAGAAAGAGGAGCGCTTGAGTAGGAGATGATGCTGTGACCCATTGTTCCATCCCTGGATTGTTTTAACTCCAGATTTCTTAGTGTAAGAGACAAATTCTTTCTCTCTTCTAAGACTTTAAGCTATTCTCTTGTTGAATATTCGTTACATGTAGCTGAACCTAGTCCTAACTGATATGAATGCTAACCCCTTTTGACAGGGAAAGTCATTTCCTACTTGGAATAAGCATTTAAAATGGATCTTCTGTGTATATAAATATGAATATAATGTAGTTATTTTTTAAGTAACACCATTAAACTCCACATCTCCCTTCTAGCAGCAGTACTTAGGAAGTAGCTCAGGGCCTTTCTGTTTAACCACTTCATTCCCAATAGTGTTGTGGACATACACAAATGTACTTTTAACAGACATTCTTTTGATTGACGGGTATTCAACTTATGACATTCAGAGTTGCTGTCAGGGATGCAAATCTTTAGTCTCTAGTTCCTACATCCTCTAGTTCCCTGAATCCTCGTAAAAAATGGCAGCTTCCACCCGGTTGTAATCAGCTGAGGTGAGTGATTTGATCTCTAACCTGTGGCATTTTTGTTCTGAGGGTATCTCACAACTAAAATGAACACTGTAGTCGAGCAAACAGAGATCAGAGCCAAGGAATCATTGGAATGAATGTTTGCATCTGACTCTTTGATTACAATAAGCAATGTGGCCTAGCTGGAGAATGCTGTATTTTCACAATTGACAGACCAAGCAGCCTGCAGCAATCAACAAAGGGTGGCTTATTTGGAGCAAAAACATCCATCAGACTGTGATGAGAAAAGCAGTGCTGCAATCAGTGGCAGGTTCTTCAAAGAGCTGCTCATGAAAAATGGATTTTACACGTATCTAGTGGAGGAGAAGCTGCTGCTCTCTTTTTTAGCCTCATTTGCATGCACGCACAATAACAGTGGGAACACTTTGGACATGAAAGAGAGTGATACAATAGTTCTATCATGAGTGGGACTTTTCTGACCTTGTCATAACATAGTATACCCAGTCTGTGGCAGGAATGTATTATGTTTTAAAAAGGCAAGATAATAAGCAATTTCAAAGAAAGATTTAACATTCAGTCCAAATGTCTTATGCAGATGTATTATTTTCACTAGAATTATGATGGAAGAATTCTATTGATGTAACCAATAGAATGGAGATTTTTGATAACATTTCCAGTCTTATTCATAGTGGCTTTATTCCATATCACTAAAAAATTAGAACTGTTTAGCTCTGTGAATCCTTTCACTGAACGATATATCATGAAAGCTCTGTAGGTTCAAAGTTTGTGATCTGAGGTGAAAGAAAATTTGTTCAAATAGGAATCTTCAGCTTTCTTCTTTAGATAGCATCTCCTGCTGTGGTTATGGGATCTTTGGTTTTGATATGTGTTACAATATTTGTTTTACCTTAAGTGACAGAAAGAGATGCTAGATACAAAATGATCTTTGTTTTTAAGCATTAAGTTGCTCTCTCCTTAAGGCCTACTAATTATACAGGGAGGCACTTAGAATTGGGACTTGATCTTGGGCCATTTAGGCTGTTCTGTTCAGTTTTGTGCTGCCTCCTATAGGGGAGCTGTGGGAAGAAAGCAAGATGATGTACTGGTTTGGGTTTATAGCATCTAAAGACACTTCAAAAAATGGGAGTTTTCTTTCCTATCTCCCATCTCTCATCAAGTAGTTCCTGGATTGGGTCTCAACTTCTTCTTTTTTTAAACATCTTTATTGGAATATAATTGCTTTACAATGGTGTGTTAGTTTCTGCTTTTTAACAAAGTGAATCAGCTATACATATACATATATCCCCATATACCCTCCCTCTTGCATCTCCCTCCCACCCTCCCTATCCCACCCCTCTAGGTGGTCACAAAGCACCGAGCTGATCTCCCTGTGCTATGCGGCTGCTTCCCACTAGCTATCTATTTTACATTTGGTAATATATATTAGTCCATGCCACTCTCTCACTTCGTCCCAGCTTCCCCTTCCCCTTCCCTGTGTCCCCAAGTCCATCCTCTACATCTGTGTCTTTATTCCTGTCCTGTCCGTAGGTGCTTCATAACCATTCTTTTTTTTTAGATTCCATATATATATGTGTTAGCATACAGTATTTGTTTTTCTCTTTCTGACTTACTTCAGCCTGTATGATAGACTCTAGATCCATCCACCTCACTACAAATAACTCAATTTCGTTTTTTTTATGGCTGAGTAATATTCCATTGTATATATGTGCCACATCTTCTTTGTCCATTTATCTGTCGATGGACACCTAGGTTGCTTCCAAGTCCTGGCTATTGTAAATAGAGCTGCAATGAACATTGTGGTACATGACTCTTTTCAATTATGGTTTCTCAGGGTATATGCCCAGTAGTGGGAGGGCCAGATCGTATGGTAGTTCTATTTTTAGTTTTTTGAGGAACCTCCATACTGTTCTCCATAGTGGCTGTATCAATTTACATTCCTGCCAACAGTGCAAGAAGGTTCCCTTTTCTCCACACCCTCTCCAGCATTTATTGTTTGTAGATTTTTGGATGATGGCCGTTCAGACTGGTGTGAGGTGATACCTCATTGTGGTTTTGATTTGCATTTCTCTAATGATTAGTAATGTTGAGCATCCTTTCATGTGTTTGTTGGTAATCTGTATATCTTCTTTGGAGAAATGTCTATTTGTCTTCTGCCCATTGTTGGATTGGGTTGTTTGTTTTTTTGATATTGAGCTGCATGAGCTGCTTGTATATTTTGGAGATTAAACCTTTGTCAGTTGCTTCATTTGCAAATATTTTCTCCCATTCTGAGGGTTGTCTTTTTGTCCTGTTTATGGTTTCCTTTTTAAGTTTCATTAGATCCCATTTGTTTATTTTTGTTTTTATTTCCATTTCTCTAGGAGGTGCGTCAAAAACGATCTTGCTGTGATTGATGTCATAGAGTGGTCTGCCTATGTTTTCCTCTAAGAGTTTTATAGTGTCTGGCCTTACATTTAGGTCTTTAATCCATTTTGAGTTTATTTTTGTGTATGGTGTTAGGGAGTGTTCTCATTACATTCTTTTACATGTAGTTGTCCAGTTTTCCTAGCACCACTTATTGAAGAGGCTATCTTTTCTCCATTGTATATTCTTGCCTCCTTTATAAAAAATAAGGTGACCATATGTGCGTGGATTTATCTCTGGGCTTTCTATCCTGTTCCATTGATCTATATTTCTGTTTTTGTGCCAGTATCATACTGTCTTGATTACTGTAGCTTGGTAGTATAGTCTGAAGTCAGGGAACCTGATTCCTCCAGCTCCATTTTTCTTTCTCAAGATTGCTTTGGCTCTTCAGGGTCTTTTGTGTTTCCATACATATTGTGAAATTTTTTGTTCTAGTTCTGTGACAAAAGCCATTGGTAGTTTGATAGGGATTGCACTGAATCTGTAGATTGCTTTGGGTAGTAGAGTCATTTTCACAATGTTGATTCTTCCAATCCAAGAACTTGGTATATCTCTCCATCTGTTTGTATCATCATTAATTTCTTTCATTAGTGTTTTATAGTTTTCTGCATACAGGTCTTTTGTCTCCTTAGGTAGGTTTATTCCTAGGTATTTTATTCTTTTTGTTGCAGTGGTAAATGGGAGTGTTTCCTTAATTTCTCTTTCAGATTTTTCATCATTAGTGTATAGGAATGCAAGAGATTTCTGTGCATTCATTTTGTATTCTGCAACTTTACCAAATTCATTGATTAGCTCTAGGAGTTTTCTGGTAGCATCTTTAGGGTTCTCTATGTATAGTATCATGTCATCTGCAAACAGTGACAGTTTTACTTCTTCTTTTCCAGTTTGTATTCCTTTTATTTCTTTTTCTTCTCTGATTTCTGTGGCTAAAACTTCCAAAACTATGTTGAATAATAGTGGTGAGAGTGGGCAACCTTGTCTTGTTCCTGATCTTAGAGGAAATGCTTTCAGTTTTTCACCATTGAAAACGATGTTGGCTGTGGGTTTGTCATATATGGCCTTTATTTTGTTGAGGTAAGATCCCTCTGGAGGGTTTTTATCATAAATGGGTGTTGAATTTTGTCAAAATCTTTTTCTGCATCTATTGAGATGATCATATGGTTTTTCTCCTTCAATTTGTTAATATGGTATGTCACATTGATTGATTTGCGTATATTGAAGAATCCTTGCCTTCCTAGGATAAACCCCACTTGATCATGGTGTATGATCCTTTTAATGTGCTGTTGGATTCTGTTTGCTAGTATTTTGTTGAGGATTTTTGCATCTATGTTCATCAGTGATATTGGCCTGTAGTTTTCTTTCTTTGTGACATCTTTGTCTGGTTTTGGTGTCAGGGTGATGGTGACCTCGTAGAATGAGTTTGGGAGTGTTCCTCCCTCTGCTATGTTTTGGAAGAGTTTGAGAAGGATAGACGTTAGCTCTTCTCTAAATGTTTGACAGAAGTCACTTGTGAAGCCTTCTGGTCCTGGGGTTTGTGTTTTGGAAGATTTTTAATCGCTGTCTCAATTTCAGTGCTTGTGATTAGTCTGTTTACATTTTCTCTTTCTTCCTGGTTCAGTCTCGGAAGGTTGTGCTTTTCTAAGAATTTGTCCATTTCTTCCTGGTTGTCCATTTATTGGCATATACTTGCTTGTAGTAATCTCTCATGATCCTTTGTATTTCTGCAGTGTCAGTTGTTACTTCTTCATTTTCATTACTAATTCTATTGATTTGAGTCTTCTCCCTTTTTTTCTTGATGAATCTGGCTAATGGTTTATCAATTTTGTTTATCTTCTCAAAGAACCAGCTTTTAGTTTTATTGATCTTTGCTATTGTTTCCTTCTTTTCTTCTTCATTTATTTCTGATCTGATCTTTATGATTTCTTTCCTTCTGCTAACTTTGGGGTTTTCTTGTTCTTCTTTCTCTAATTGCTTTAGGTGTAAGCTTAGGTTGTTTATGTGAGATGTTTCTTGTTTCTTGAGGTAGGATTGTATTGCTATAAACTTCCCTGTTAGAACTGCTTTTCTGCATCCCATAGGTTTTTGGTCCTCGTGTTTTCACTGTCATTTGTTTCTAGGTATTTTTTGATTTCCTCTTTGATTTCTTCAGTGATCTCTTGGTTATTAGGTAGTGTATTATTTAGCCTCCATGCGTTTGTATTCTTTACAGATTTCTTCCTGTAATTGTTATCTAGTCTCAAAGCATTGTGGTTGAAAAAGATACTTGATACGATTTCAATTTTCTTAAATTTACCAAGGCTTGATTTGTGCCCCAAGATATGATCTATCCTGGATAATGTTCCATGAGCACTTGAGAAGAAAGTGTATTCTGTTGTTTTTGGATGGAATGTCCTATAAATATCAATTAGGTCTATGTTGTTTTATGTGTCATTTAAAGCTTGTGTTTCCTTATTTATTTTCATTTTGGATGATCTGTGTATTGGTGAAAGTGGGGTGTTAAAGTCCCCTACTATTACTGTTTTACTGTCGATTTCCCCTTTTATGGCTGTTAACATTTGCTGTACGTATTGAGGTGCTTCAATGTTGGGTGCATAAATATTTACAATTGTTATATCTTCTTCTTGGATTGATCCCTTGATCATTATGTAGTGTCCTTCTTTGTTTCTTGTAACAGTCTTTATTTTAAAGTCTATTTTGTCTGATATGAGAATTGCTACTCCAGCTTTCTTTTGATTTCCATTTGCATGGAATATCTTTTTCCATGCCCTCACTTTCAGTCTGTATGTGTCCCTAGATCTGAAATGGGTCTCTTGTAGACAGCGCACTTATGGGTCTTGTTTTTGTATGCATTCAGCAAGCCTGTGTCTTTTGGTTGGAGCATTTAATCCATTTACATTTAAGGTAGTTACCGATATGTATGTTCCTATTCCCATTTTCTTAATTGTGTTGGGTTTGTTATTGTAGCTCTTCCTTCTCTTGTGTTTCCTGCCTAGAGAAATTCCTTTAGCATTTATTGTAAAGCTGGTTTGGGAGTGCTGAATTCTCTTAGCTTTTGCTTGTCTGTAAAGTTTTTAATTTCTTTGTTGAATCTGAATGAGATCCTTGCTGGGTAGAGTAATCTTGGTTGTAGATTCTTCAGTTTATCACTTTAAATATGTCCTGTCACTCCCTTCTGGCTTGCAGAGTTTCTGCCAAAAGATCAGCTGTTACCCTTATGGGGATTCCCTTGTAGGTTATTTGTTGTTTTTTCCTTGCTGCTTTTAATATTTCTTTCTTTGTATTTAATTTTTGATAGCTTGATTAAAATATGTCTTGGAGTGTTTCTCCTTGGATTTATCCTGTATGGGACTCTCTGAGCTTCCTGGACTTGATTAACTATTTCCTTTCCCATATTAGGGAAGTTTTCAACTATAATCTCTTCAAATATTTTCTCAGTCCCTTTCTTTTTCCCTTCTTCTTCTGGGACCCCTATAATTTGAATGTTGGTGCATTTAATGTTGTCTCAGAGGTCTCTGAGACTGTCTTCAATTCTTTTCATTCTTTTATCTTTATTCTGCTCTGCGTAGTTATTTCCATATTTTATCTTCCAGGTCACTTATCTGTTCTTCTGCCTCAGTTTTTCTGCTATTGATTTCTTCTAGAGAATTTTAAATTTCATTTATTGTGTTGTTCATCATTGTTTGTTTGCTCTTTAGTTCTTCTAGGTCCCTATTAAATGGTTCTTGTATTTTCTCCATTCTATTTCCAAGATTTTGGATCATCTTTACTATCTTCACTCTGAATTCTTTTTCAGGTAGACTGCCTATTTCCTCTTCATTTGTTTGGTCTGGTTGGTTTTTATCTTACTCCTTCATCTGCTGTGTGTTTCTCATTTGCTTAACTTACTGTGTTTGGGGTCTCCTTTTCGCAAGCTGCAAGTTCGTATTTCCCGTTGTTTTTGGTGTCTGTCCTCAGAGGCCAAGGTTGGTTCAGTGGGTTGTGTAGGCTGGCTTCGTGGTGGAGGGGACTGGTGCCTGTGTTCTAGAGGATGAGGCTCGATCTTGCTTTTCTGGTGGGGAAGACAGTGTCAGTGGTGTGTTTTGGGGTTTCTGTGAACTTAGTATGATTTTAGGCATCCTCTCTGCTAATGGGTGAGGTTGTGTTCCTGTCTTGCTAGTTGTTTGGCATATGGTGTCCAGCACTGTAGCTTGCTGCTCGTTGAGTGTAGCTGGGTCTTTGCATTGAGTTGGAGATCTCTGGGAGATCTTTTACCGTTTCATATTATGTGGAGCCGGGAGGTCTCTGGTGGACCAATGTCCTGAACTCGGCTCTCCCACCTCAGAGGCACAGGGCTGACACCCGGCTGGAGCACCAAGACCATGTCAGCCACACGGCTCAGAGAAAAGGGAGAAAAAAAGAAAGAAAGACAAAAAATAAAATAAAGTTATTAAAATAAAAAATAAAAAATAATTATTAAAAATAGAAGAATTTAAAAGTAATAACAGAAGAATAAAAAGGAAAGAAAGAAGAGAGCAATAAAACCAGAAAACAAATCCACCAATGATAACAAGTGCTAAAAACTATAGTAAAAAAAACCCAAGGAGAACCAAAAAAAAAAAAAAAAAAAGCTGGACAGACAGAACCCTAGGACAAATGGTAAAAGCAAAGGCATGCAGACAAAATTACACAAAGAAGCATACGCATACACACTCACAAAAAGAGAAAAAGAAAAATATATATATATCGTTGCTCCCAAAGTCCACTGCCTCAATTTTGGGATGATTTGTTATCTATTCAGGTATTCCAGAGATGCAGGGTACATCAAGTTGATTGTGGAGATTTAATCTGTAGCTCCTGAGGCTGCTGGGAGAGATTTCCCTTTGTCTTCTTTGTTCGCACAGCTCCTGGGTTTCAGTTTTGTATTTGGCCCTGCCCCTACATGTAGGTCACCTGAGGGCATCTGTTCCCCACCGAGACAGGACGGGGTTAAAGAAGTGGCTGATTAGGGGGCTCTGGCTCACTCAGGCCAGGGGGAGGGAGGGGTATGGAATGCGGGGCAAGCCTGTGGTGGTAGAGGCTGGCATGACGTGATGTCGCAACAGCCTGAAGCATGCTGTGTGTTCTCCTGGGGAAGTTGTCCCTGGATTACGGAACCCTGGCAGTGGCGGGCTGCACAGGCTCCTGGGAGGGGAGGTGTGGATAGTGACCTGTGCTTGCACACAGGCTTCTTGGTGGCTGCAGCAAGAGCCTTAGCGTTTCATGCCCATCTATGGTGTCCGCTCTGATAGCCGTGGCTCGCTCCCGTCTCTGGAGCTCGTTTAGGTGGTGCTCTGAATCCTCTCTCCTCGTGCACCCTGTATTAGTGGTCTCTTGCCTCTTAGGTAGGTGCAGACTGTTTCCCTGACTCCCTTCTGGCTAGCTGTGGCACACTAGCCCCCTTCAGGCTGTGTTCACGCAGCCAACCCCAGTCCTCTCCCTGGGATCTGACCTCTGAAGCCGGAGCCTCAGCTCCCAGCCCCAACCTGCCCCGGTGGGTGAGCAGACAAGCCTCTCAGGCTGGTGAGTGCTGGTTGGCACCGATCCTCTGTGTGGGAATCTCTCCTCTTTGCCCTCTGCACCCCTGTTGCTGCACTCTCCTCCATGGCTCCAAAGCTTACCCCTCGCCCCTCCCCCCGGTCTCCGCCAGTGATGGTGCTTCCTAGTGTGTGGAAACTTTTCCTCCTTCACAGCTCCCTCCCAGAGGTGCAAGTCCCATCCCTAATCTTTTGTCTCTGTGTTTCCTTTTCTCCTTTGCCCTACCCAAGTGTGTGGGGAGTTTTGTGCCTTTTGGGAAGTCTGAGGTCTTCTGCCAGCGTTCAGTAAGTGTTCTGTAGGAGTCATTCCACATATTGATGTAATTCTGATGTATTTGTGGGGAGGAAGGTGATCTTTATGTCTCACTCCTCCGCCATCTTGAAGGTCTCCTCGACTTTTGTATTTGATCAAATTCCTCTCTTTAAGTCCGTAGGGATAGATTGTTTTTCTTTATGGGTTTGCTGAAAAGTAACAATCCCAACTGTCTGTTTCTTCAAACAAGAGGATAATTAATACTTAATATAAAAGGACACCACAGGCATACCTTGGAGATATTGCAGGTTCGAGGCCGTTGCAATAAAGTGAATATCGCATAAAGCAAGTCACATGAAGTTTTTTGTTTTCCAGTGCATATAAAAGTTATGTTTATAGTATACTGTAGTCTTTAAAGTGTGATGTAGCAGTATTTCTTAAAATGTGCGTACCTTAATTTAAAAATATTTTATTGTTAAAAAATGCTAACCATCACCTGAACCTTCAGCAAGTCATAACCTCTTTGCTGGTGGAGGGTCTTATCTTAGTGTTGATGGCTGCTGACTGATGAGGGTGGTGGTTGCTGAAGATTGGCGTGGCTGTGTCAATTTCTTAAAATAAGACAATGAAGTTTGCCACATTGACTGACTCCTCCTTTCACTGGTATGCTTAGAGGCAATTGTACGGTTATTAATTGGCCTAATTTCACTATTGTTGTATCTCAAGGAACAGGGAGGTCAAGGAGCGGGAGAGAGACTGGGAATGGCCAGTCAGTGGAGCAGTCAGAACACACACAACATTTATCAATTAATTTCTCTGTCTTATATGAGCACAGCTCATGGCACCCCAAAACAATTGCAATAGTAACAGCAAAGATCACAGACCACAGATTACCATAACAGATATAACAATAATGAAAACATTTGAAATATTGTGAGAATTACCAAAATCTGATACAGAGACACGAAGTGAGCAAATGCTGTTGGAAAAATGGCGTCGATAGACTTGCTCGTTGCAGGGTTGCCACAAACCTTCAATTTGTAAAAAAACACGGTATCTGTGAAGGGCAGTAATGTGAAGCACAATAAAATGAGGTATGCCTGTAATTACAAAAAGAACAATATCAAGCAAAGATAAGGTCCTAGGTGCCTCAGGCGTGGTAGAGTATTAGTTTCTCCTTTTCTGCCATGTACAGTTGTTGAGGATCTAACATGTGAACTCTGGAGCTCAGACCAAAATATCTGTGTAGAGGTTGCCGTTCTAAGGGTGAGGTTACTTTCCCGTCCTTTATTATTCTCCCTAGGTTTTGTTTAAAACACCTTATTTGGAATTAGAAAGATGCCATGCAAAATGTCCTTGGCCGCTCACTCATTGGCTAATGTAAGCATTTTATCTAGCTGTTCACCCAATTTGTAGCAACCAAGGAAGGAGTGCTGTGGTCAACTATTGGCTAAATTGTAAGCAGTTTCAGAGAAAGTTTCAGAGGAAGTCTGGGAACAGTTGCTGATATATCATCCAAAGAGCAGGAGTGTTTAAAAAAAATCCTTTTTCTTTATTATTATTTTTTATGTTGAATTAGCTCCCAGTATCCCCTTAGGCTGAATGCCAGCACTGTTGTCCTGGTTACAAAAACCACCTTGATGGATGGGGGGCATGGTAGACATGCTGACCTGAGCAATTGAACTGGTAAATGCCAGATTCTATAATGTGTGGATGGATGTTTGCACTAAGTGTTAAAAATATGTCTTGCCACAGGGAGATAGTTTGATCTGAGTATTCTCTTCAGAGCTCCCTGAGTTTCTATGAATGGGAAGTTGTAGAGCATTTCCCATCAGTGATAGGGCTCCAGTATCCTTTTATCCTCTTGGGGTGGTAGTAGCAAGTCTATAGGACTTGTGGTCCAGGGTGTCTTATTTCATCTTTCAGTTCTCTAGGTGGCATATTATATGATAGTATGAGAAAAATGTGCCTGCAATTCAAGTAGAAAGAATTCTAGAAGACTCACGTTATAGTCTTTATTCTCTGATTATAGCAGTGAAACTGCAAACTGTTCATTTGGATAGGGCAGCCATTGTGCACCTGGATATGACAATTCTTCTTATCAAATCTCCTGTTATTTGCATTTATATGGTACTCTAAAGCTCTTAAAACAATTTCAGCTTCACAATACTTGTGTGAATTGAATAAGAAGAAGCACACTTCATTTTGAGGCAGAGATAAAGGATGGTAATTGTCAATGGCTCTCCTCAACAGAACAGAACAGAGCACAGCCAGTGCCAAGTATTACCCACACTGATTCCCCTGGTGTCAAAGAGAAGGTTATTAAAGAAGGGGTCCAGACACACTGGGGAAAGGGTCCACTGTTAGACTTCACAGCTTCTGTGAATTCCCTGAGAAAATGTACAAAATATAGTCCTCCTTTGTATCTTCCTGGGCTGAGGGTTTACAGTACTTATCAGATTCTCACAGGGTTTAAGGAACATGGTCTGGTGCAGTGCTTCTCAAACCTCTGGTGCATCTGAATCAACTGAGATGTTTGTCAGAAATTGCTGGCCACACATCCAGAAGTTCCAAGTTAATAAGTTTGAAATGGGTCCTTGGGACCTGAATTTTAACACCATGTGATTCTGATTCTGATGAACCAAGAGTCACACTTAAGAGGCCTAGCCCCTTGAGGAGAGCTAAAGAAATAAGTGAATGGTTGGAATCTTTGGAAATTATTGTTTCAGACTTTGGAAGAGATTAGCCAGAGGGAGGGTGTAGAGACTGTAATAGTGGCATAGAGTGCAGATAACTTTGTCATGTGTCTTAAAACCTGAATTGTATTTCAGGAGAAGTTAGGTTTTAGTTCTTTGAGAGAAAATGATTTAAAATGGAAAATAAAACACCGTATGAAAGAACGATTTAAAAGATGCAGGATAATAGTGTTAGTAAATACAATAGTATTTTTAGATTTTTCTTATCTATTTTATATGGCCCTTAAGTCAGAAAAATAGAAGATGTTGGTGGGAAACAAATGCTCAGTGAAGTCATTAAATATTAGGTAAGTAGAAACTAAAATCTTGTCATTAATTAGAATCTAAGAAATAACAAGGTAAGGAAGACCATTTAGTCGCGTTTTTGGGAGAAATGAGTTAGCTGAACAAAGATCTCTTCTAAAGCAGCAAAGTATTTTGGGATTTCTTGTCTTTATAAACCCAGGAAAGTATAGCATAAGTAGAAGGATTTTATTCTGTTGAAGGGAGCACTTCTGCTTCCTTCCCACAAAGAATTTGTGTTTGACAAGAAGTTCTATGAAAATATTATTCTAAATATAGTCCGACCTGAACTGGGAGACCATCCAGATTCAGTGTAAACTGACGCATTGACCAGCTGGAAGAATACAATTTATTCCACCCCTGACCAGATCTTCACACTTTTCTCCAGGAACTACTCATGTCAAGGCCCAACAAAGTCCTCTTGTTACTCTGTCACCTTCCGTGCTACCAAATATACTTTGATGTGTGTGACACCACACTTAAGGAAAATTGCTTCATGAACTTTTATTTAAAGCTATAATAATGTTAGCTCTATGCCTTCTTTGCTTGTTACTTTGCCATTTAGTTTGGTTGCAAGAATATGATGCAGTGGTGAGTCAATTGCTCTGAAACCTCACCGCAATCTGTAAAGCACTATATTCGTAAAGTACCTTTTGGGAAGTACGTAGTGTCTTTTGAAGAGAATCTTTTTAAGTTTAACAAAGGCTTTTTTTGTAAATGTATTGACACACACTTAGAGCACAGAATGCTGGAGCCTGGCAAGATCTTTTGAGAACACTTGTGCATGGCTGATGAAATGCCACCATTTGTTTGGAAAAAGCTTTTAGGAAACTAAATTGTGTTAAAAGAGACATGAGCTTTCTTGTGCGGGTATAATGTACCCTAATGTAAAATTGTAGCAAGTTATCCTGAAGAGAGACTTTGAGGAAAGCAAAGAAGGGTCCTGGTTGAAGGGATCTCTATCCTTCAGGTTGGCCTGAGCCAACAGAAAGCAGTCTTCCTCCCATCTGGTCCAGCTTTTGTGTGATCCCACTCCTCTTCTTCCACCCTCTTAAAACCCCTCCTCCTTCCCCTGTCCCAACACACACAAAGTCCTATTCATTGTTGCATGCCCAGTACTATGAAACTGGCATACAGTCAGGCTGAACAGATAGTTTTAAATGAATTGATGAACGTGTTAAATTTCCAATGGCTTTCTATCAACCTCTGGATAAAAGTCAAAGTCTTTACAATGACCTACAGTGCCTGGGTTGATCTGATTCTAGCTCATTTCTAGCTCATTTCTTAATGTGTCCCCCACCCCCACTTCCTCATTCGGTTCCAGCTATACTGGTCTCCTTGCAGTTCCTCACATAAGCCAGGCCTATACTCCTCTTCAGGGCCTTTGTGCTTTCTCATCCCCCTGCCTGGAGTACTTTTTTTCCCCGATATCAACATGGCTTCTTTATCACCTCTAAGTCTTCTCAATGAAGTCTCCCTATTCCTTATCTCCTATTTCAGATGTCTATCTATTGTTACATAATGAGCCACTCTAAAAGTTAGTGGCTTAAACAGCAATTGTTTGTTAAGACAATTTTGCAGGTGGAGTGGATGCTTCTCTACCCCCCCCCCCTTCCCCAGGAGTGACTGCGTTCAGCTGGTATGTCTTGGGTCTCCTTCACGTGGCTCTTTCTACTTGATGATTCATCTTCCAGATCCTCTCCACGTGGCTCTCTCTCCAGCAGAATAGTCAGCCCTTGCTTAAATCATGGAAGCTTGCTTCCCAGTAGGAGTACTCCAGGAGGACAGGCCCCAAGGTGACCAGCTTATCAAGCCTCTGTTCACATCACACTTGCTAATGTTCCACTGGCCAAAGCCAGTCCACGGCCAAGCCCAATGTCAATGTGGAAGGAGATTACACTGAGTGTGAAGACCCGGAGGTATCATTCATTGGAGATTACCAACCTAACAGTCTACCCCATTCTGCCCTCTGACCTAAGCAATTCACATCCCTCCCACCTGTAAAATACACTCACCATCCCCCAAGACCCCTCAAGGTCTCATCCCATTAAGGCCTCCAGCTTAGGCTTGAGATCAGGATCCTATCATTTAGATCATGTCCAGGTGTGACTGAAGTGTGTGGGTGCAATTCCTTAGGCACTACTCCTTAAGTGTGGCTCCTCCCGTGTAGCTGCCTATGACTGAGTCTGCAAGATCATTCTTTGCCTCTCAGCCCCTAGCTTAGAAATGCAGCATGTGTCTGTCTTCCTTTCCAGTGGTCAATAGAATTTAGTATGCTTATCTTAATTCTTTCTCTTCTTAGGTAATTTAAATATTTTCTTTTTGCTCTATTCTCAGAAAAGACATAGATAATCTCATTGTTGCATTGTAGTTCTTCACTTTGATAATTACCAATTTCCTCTTTACCCACCCCTCCCATGTTTCAGTTATCTATTTCAGTATAACTGTGTATACAGTGTAAGCACTCCCAAATTTAGTGATTTAAATAATGATTCATTATTTCTTACTAATTTCTGGGCTTTTATTCTCTTCATATGGGGTCAGCAGGGGTCTCAAGTGTGTCGGCATGCAGGTGAGGAATCAGAAGGTGCAACTAGGTTCTCTCCCGTTTTATCACCTTCTCCACGTTGGCCTCCTCGTCCAGGGCTTCTCCATGTGGCCTCTCTCTCCAGAAGATAGTTGGGACTTCCTTACAGCATGGTGGCTGGGTTCCAAGAGAACCTAAACAGAAGCTGCCAGGTTTCTTAAGGGCTAGGCCTGGAGCTGGAGCTCCTGTCTATTCTATTAGTCAAAGCTAGTCATAAAGCCAGCTAGGATTCAAGGAGAGGGAAGATAGATCCTCCATCTGTTACAGAGAGGAGTGAGATGTGAATACAGAGAGAGGAGCAATGGGGTGTGGTCATCTTTGGGAACTATACACTATATCCCTTCTTCCTGATTTTATTTTCTTTTAAGCTCTTATCACTCTGCATTTATCTTGTTTAGTATGTGTCTCCTACACTGGATGGACACTAGAAAGTTAGGGGTTTTTGTCCATTTTATTCACTGCTGCTTACTCCCAGAATACTGTCTGCCACAGAGTGGGTGCTCATATAGTATTTGAAGTGAACGTTTATCACCCTAGTTACTGGTATTCTTTTCTTGCTCTTCCACCTAGATATTTATCATCTACATGGTCCCTTATGGCTGATTTGAACGCAGGGTTTTGAACACATATTGATATGTTTATATGTTTGTATATTTGACTTTTGCTATATCTGAGCCCATTGCTTTGACTGTATCTTTGGGAGTTAGCTCTGGAATCATCAAATTCTTAACCTAGTCTGTCTTTTGATGTGGAATGATGATGCAGAATTTGATGCCAACTTGGCTGGCTGGTCCTGTGCCCATTTCAGACTGCTTTTGGTCTGCCTTGTCCTCATATATTCCTTGCTGCCTACTAAAAAGACTGATATTTCCATAGACCCAGTATACTGGGAAAGTGACATTTTCTCTTATGTGTTGGGGAAATATATATATCTTTAAGACATGGAAAGGAAAATAGGAGTAAAAGGCACACATATTAGAGTTAACATCATGATAAAGTATAGAAATATTCCACACTTTGGGGTTCTGAAGATATCTAAGGGGAGGAACCTGATAGTATTTTTTTTTTTTAGTACTTGACAAATAAAAAAGAGGTACTAAAAACTTACAGATATTTTTTAGGGTATTAGAAGAACCAAAGGTTGATGTAAAAGTATCTATGCTTATTGATCTGTGCCATTTCTTTCTTTATTCCATTCCAGTGTAATTTCTTCTTATTACTTTTCTTCTTGTTCATTCCTTTCCCCAACTTATAAAAATTTCTTGTTGAAAAGGCAGAGTTATTTTTCTCAATTTCTACTTCTGTCTCAGCTCTCCCATCTACTTGATTTGGAAATATCTGATTGTTTTAACTCTGATTTTATTTGGCCTAAAGCTTCCTGGTAAAATTGTTGCAGCAGGGAATTACCTGTTGCTTTTACACAATATTGTGTTAGAGATAGAATTAACCACATAATGTGTTCATATCATAATGCCATCGACCCGAGAAACTACATACACAAGCCTAAATTTTTTTTTTAACAGTCACGCATCTTATCTAGTAATGAAAGACATTAGGGTGACATATGAAAATCATATTGAAACGGAGCAGGACCCTATGTTTCTCCCTGCCCCCGCCATGTCCTCAGCCTGCCTTTTGTCTGTGGAAAAAATTTAGCCAAAGAATAAGTTTAATCAGAGAAGTAAGAAAATGCAGAAACAGAGGAAGACAGTCAAAGGAGACCAAATAATAATAGTTTAGTCATTAAACATAGTCAAGACCTTTAGTTCCTCCTTAAGGGCTATAGATAATATTCTGAGTCATATCCTGTGAGCTGTCTTATAGATACTGAAACCCCCACCAGGTGGAAGAAGTTAACTACATGATGACCAGGCTGTAGCCATGACATAAGCTGCCACGATTCCAGGAACTGGCCTCAAAGAAATGGAAACAAACCGACCCTGGAAATGAAGATTAACTGTACCTAAAACAATCGAGATGATGCTGGTCAGACCACCGATGACCAATTTCAAGATGACTGTCAGAGCTGACTGTGTTGTTTCTGCATGTAGCCCCTCCCTCTGTCTATAAAAGCTCTTGCCCCCTGATTGTCAGGGTGGGAGTCAGCCTTGGGACAGGAGTATGCCCACACGCCCGGTTGCCAGCCTCCGAAATAAAGCAACATTTCCTACCAACACTTGTCTCTCGAGAATTGGCTTTCAAGCAGCGAGCAGCCAGACCTGGGTTCGGTAACAATATTAATGGGTGGTTTCATCTAGTATCTGTTGCTAGAAATTGCAAATGAATTCGGTGACTGCTACATGATTAGTTGTGCAGAATAAAAACAGCTATTATTTGCTGATAAGGCTTCTGTTTAAGCAAGTGAATATCATAGCCATGGGATAACTGCTGGCAGGATTTGTTGGGTGAAGTTTAAGATAAATAGGGAGAAGGAGTAGGGTAAAACATATAAAGAGACATTTAAGTAGTGTACTCAAAGCCAATGCTGAGAAAAAAGATGGAAGTGTCCTGAAACATATCATGAGATCTTTATGAATTATTAAAAAGAAAACCATAATATTATCATCCTTTCATATAAAGGATAATAATAGTATAAATTGAGAACATCTATAAACTTCTGGAGGATAGTGGAGATAGAATATGATCATAAAGTTGATTGCTTTCTGAAGTAAAATTAGTAGATGTAGGCAATTCAGTAGATAATAGTATTTAATCACAGTTTCTTTGCTAAATAAGTTTATGTGTCTGCCAATTTACTTTTAGAATGATAATTGAAAACCTTGCTTATAAGTTGAAGTAAGAGGAAATCATTAAGTGCCATCTCTCAGGGCAGTTTCAAACATTGCTCTTTCTCATCTATCAAGCTTGATTAAAGGAATCCAACCATTGGAGAAGAAGACTGAAGTTTTTGCTGTATTTTTAATTCTTACATTTTGTGTGTTGAACACTAACATCACAATGAAGAGTTGGGTCAAAATGAGAGTTCTAAAACAAGGAAAACATTCAATCCAAGTTAACAAAAAAATTTATACAGTTTTAAGACCCTTTCAGTCTGGAGAAAGAGAACCTCCTCTCGAATTTTTCTACTGGTGAAGTGGCCCTGTGGTGTGCTGACCATTCTTTTACCTAGACATTCCTCATGCCTGATGGCAAAGATCCACTAAAGTGGAAGTTCAATTACGTGTCCTCTCCGGGGCACAGATACAGTTTGAGAATGTTTTGGTTATGACAAAGAGCAATCTCAGATTTGGGGAAATCAGGAGAAAAGGAAACACTATTCTGAATGTGTGCTGCTGGGAAATTGTCTTACCAGTCACAGAGAATTCAGGGAGAAAATGGAGTCATCATCCACAGTCATTTATTGATATCCAACTATATATGTATGGCACATTTGAGGCACTAATAGAGAGAAGGAAATGCCCACCTACCCCCTGAAATGGAAATAATCAGAGGTGGGTTACACCATCTTTTGGAGAAAGATAGATCTAAAGGATTTTGTAGAAATAAAATTTTAGGGCAACAATGAATGATGTTTTTTAAAAAAAATCCTAGGGCTGATTCATTTTTGGCATAGAAATATTAATTTAACATAAAGATTTATTTTCTTTTCCAATTACATTTCTGTTTTGTAAATTGTTTATTCCTGTTCCTTTATTTGTCCATTTCCTTATGAAGACTTTAATATTTTTCATATCAGGAATGCTAATTTTTAAAGGTAAAGTATTAGCTCATGTACTAAATTTAATTTTAGAGGACAACTTCTAGGAATGCATCTAGTCTATCAGTTAAACAGTTCAAACAATCTTCACCATCTTTACAAATATTTTTATGGAAAAGTGAAGGTTGCAATGATCACATCATTCTGCTTGTCAACAGTCTTTAATAGCTCTCTAGCACACAGTAAAATTGAAAGCTCTCCAAAATATAAATGCAGTGTGTCTTTTCATCTTTTCCCTTAATGCACTATATCCCTTTCTGTTAGTATTCTTCATCCCTTCCTGGGCTTATCCTATACCTATTAAACTTAAATCCTTGTTGTATTTGAAACAATATTTTCTACTCTTCAGCTTGCTTCCTACAGACTCTCTCTGTGCTATTAACTCTATCCCAAACTTGCATATCTAGATTCTTTAAGGCTGTTTATGTTCCACCTTCTCGTTTCATCTAGGCCTTCCCAGATATCCTCCAATGAGAAGTAGAATCTTTCCCCTGTTATTTCATCATATCTGGTGAAGCTATTGGAACACTTTGCATCAGGGATGGCAGTGGTGTCCCTGAACGGCAGAGAACTGGTGTCAGGCATCATTAGGCTTATTCTCTGTTTTCTGTTCTTCCCAGCCCCTCTATTCTTCACTCCTGTCCTACTCTGCTTGGATTCAATAGCAGTGATTCTATTCCCATGACCACATTGATTTCTCTTTTCCATTGTTCTTCTGTTGACCTGGGAAAATCCAAATCCTGGATGAATCCAGTTATCATCCTTACCTGCATACTGAGACTACTGACCAAATATGGGAGAATCTTGCAACCAGCTAGTGTGGTATGGTTACCCTCTGAACCTGATGGGCCGTCAAAATTGCTTACTTTCTGCGATGATCATTTCAAGACTTTGTTCGCTACTCTTCTCAGTTCTCTCCACCTACCACATCCTTACTTTCTCTTAGAAAATCACAATATTTTCTGCTCTACAAAAAAATAGAAGCCAGGACAAGAACTGCCTCAAATTTCCACCACCAAATCTCAAACTTACCTTCATCTACCAGCCCTGTTCCCTCCCTTCTTTGCTCCCTTTATAGTGGAAAAAGTAATTCCCCATGTATAAGGCAAGCCTTCTGTCTGAAGACTCTTAACCTCTCCTGCCTACAGAAGAACCTTGTCCTGGAACAGTGGTTCTTTTTTTTTTTTTTAATTTTTTTATACAGCAGGTTCTTATTAGTCATCAGTTTTATACACATCAGTGTATACATGTCAATCCCAATCGCCCAGTTCATCACACCACCCCCCCACCCCCCCCGCCGCTTTCCCCCCTTGGTGTCCATTTGTTTGTTCTCTACATCTGTGTCTCAATTTCTGCCCTGCAAACCGGCTCATCTGTACCATTTTTCTAGGTTCCACATACATGCGTTAATATACGATATTTGTTTTTCTCTTTCTGACTTACTTCACTCTGTATGACAGTCTCTAGATCCATCCACGTCTCAACAAATGACCCAATTTCTTTCCTTTTTATGGCTGAGTAATATTCCATTGTATACATGTACCACATCTTCCTTATCCATTCGTCTGTCAATGGGCATTTAGGTTGCTTCCATGACCTGGCTATTGTAAATACTGCTGCAGTGAACATTGGGGTGCATGTCTCTTTTTGAATTGTGGTTTTCTCTGGGTATATGCCCAGTAGTGGGATTGCTGGATCATATGGTAATTCTATTTTTAGTTTTTTAAGGAACCTCCATACTGTTCTCCATAGTGGCTGTATCAAGTTACATTCCCACCAACAATGCAAGAGGGTTCCCTTTTCTCCACACCGTCTTCAGCATTTGTTGTTTGTAGGTTTTCTGATGATGCCCATTCTAACTGGTGTGAGGTGATACCTCATTGTAGTTTTGATTTGCATTTTCTAATAATTAGTGATGTTGAGCATCTTTTCATGTGCCTCTTGGCCATCTGTATGTCTTCTTTGAGAAATGTCTATTTAGGTCTTCTGCCCATTTTTGGATTGGGTTGTTTGTTTTTTTAATATTGAGCTGAGTGAGCTGTTTATATATTTTGCAGATTAATCCTTTGTCCAATAATTCATTTGCAAATATTTTCTCCCATTCTGAAGGTTCTCTTTTCATCTTGTTTATGGTTTCCTTTGCTGTGCAAAAGCTTTGAATTTTCATTAGGTCCCATTTGTTTATTTTTGTTTTTATTTCCATTACTGTAGGAGGTGGATCAAAAAAGATCTTGCTGTGATTTATGTCAAAGAGTGTTCTTCCTATGTTTTCCTCTAACAGTTTTATAGTGTCTGGTCTTACATTTAGGTCTCTAATCCATTTTGAGTTTATTTTGGGGTATGGTGTTAGGGAGTGTTCTAATTTCATTCTTTTACATGAAGCTGTCCAGTTTTCCCAGCACCACTTATTGAATAGACTCTCTTTTCTCCATTGTATATCCTTGCTTCCTTTGTCATAGATTAGTTGACCATAGGTGTGTGGGTTTGTCTCTGGGCTTTCTATCTTGTTCCATTGATCTATGTTTCTGTTTTTGTGCCAGTACCATATTGTCTTGATTACTGTAGCTTTGTAGTATAGTCTGAAGTCAGGGAGTCTGATTCCTCCAGCTCCATTTTTTTCCCTCAAGACTGCTTTGGCTATTCGGGGTCTTTTGTGTCTCCATACAAATTTTAAGATTTTTTGTTCTAATTCCGTAAAAAATGCCATGGGTAATTTGATAGGGATCCCATTGAATCTAGATTGCTTTGGGTAGTATAGTCATTTTCACAATATTGATTCTTCCAATCCAAGAACATGGTATATCTCTCCATCTGTTGATATCATCTTTAATTTCTTTCATCAGTGTCTTATAGTTTTCTGCATACAGGTCTTTTGTCTCCCTAGGTAGGTTAATTCCTAGGTATTTTATTCTTTTTGTTGCAATGGTAAATGGGAGTGTTTCCTTAATTTCTCTTTCAGATTTTTCATCATTGGTGTATAGGAATGCAAGAGATTTCTGTGCATTAATTTTGTATCCTGCAACTTTACCAAATTCATTGATTAGCTCTAGTAGTTTTCTGGTGGCAGCTTTAGGATTCTCTGTGTATAGTATCATGTCATCTGCAAACAGTGACAGCTTTACTTCTTCTTTTCCAATTTGTGTTCCTTTTATTTCTTTTTCTTCTCTGATTGCCGTGGCTAGGACTTCCAAAACTATGTTGAATAATAGTGGTGAGAGTGGACATCCTTGTCTTGTTCCTGATCTTAGAGGAAATGCTTTCAGTTTTTCACCATTGAGAATGATGTTGGCTGTGGGTTTGTCATATATGGCCTTTATTATGTTGAGGTAGGTTCCCTCTATGCCCACTTTCTGGAGAGTTTTTATCATAAATGGGTGTTGAATTTTGTCAAAAGCTTTTTTCTGCATCTATTGAGATGATCATATGGATTTTCTTCTTCAATTTGTTAATATGGTGTATCACATTGATTGATTTGTGTATATTGAAGAATCCTTGCATCCCTGGGATAAATCCCACTTGATCGTGGTGTATGATCCTTTTAATGTGTTGTTGGATTCTGTTTGATAGTATTTTGTTGAGGATTTTTGCATCTATATTCATCAGTGATATTGGTCTGTAATTTTCTTTTTTTGTAGTATCTTTGTCTGGTTTTGGTATCAGGGTGATGGTGGCCTCATAGAATGAGTTTGGGAGTGTTCCTTCCTCTGCAATTTTTTGGAAGAGTTTCAGAAGGATGGGTGTTAGCTCTTCTGTAAATGTTTGATAGAATTCACCTGTGAAGCCATCTGGTCCTGGACTTTTGTTTGTTGGAAGATTTTTAATCACATTTTCCATTTCATTACTTGTGATTGGTCTGTTCACATTTTCTGTTTCTTCCTGGTTCAGTCTTGGAAGGTTATACCTTTCTAAGAATTTGTCCATTTCTTCCAGGTTGTCCATTTTATTGGCATAGAGTTGCTTGTAGTAGTCTCTTAGGATGCTTTGTATTTCTGCGGTGTCTGTTGTAACTTCTTTTTCATTTCTAATTTTATTGATTTGAGTCCTCTCCCTCTTTTTCTTGATGAGTCTGGCTAATGTTTTATCAATTTTGTTTATCTTCTCAAAGAACCAGCTTTTAGTTTTATTGATCTTTGCTATTGTTTTCTTTTTTTCTGTTTCATTTATTTCTGCTCTGATGTTTATGATTTCTTTCCTTCTGCTAACTTGGGGTTTTGTTTGTTTTTCTCTCTCTAGTTCCCTTTGGTGTAAGGTTAGATTGTTTATTTGAGATTTTTCTTGTTTCTTGAGGTAGGCTTGTATAGCTATAAACTTCCCTCTTAAAACTGCTTCTGCTGCATCCCATCGGTTTTGCATCGCCGTGTTCTCATTGTCATTTGTCTCTAGGTATTTTTTTTTTTAAACTTTTATTATTTTTTTTAATTTTTATTTATTTATTTATTTTTAATTTATGGCTATGTTGGGTCTTCATTTCTGTGCGAGGGCTTTCACTAGTTGTGGCAAGTGGGGGCCACTCTTCATCGCTGTGCGCGGGCCTCTCACTATTGCGGCCTCTCTTGCTGCGGAGCACAGGCTCCAGACACGCAGGCTCAGTAATTGTGGCTCACGGACCCAGCCGCTCCGCGGCATGTGGGATCCTCCCAGACCAGGGCTCAAACCCATGTTCCCTGCATTAGCAGGCAGACTCCCAACCACTGCGCCCCAGGGAAGCCCTCTCTAGGTATTTTTATATTTCCTCTTTGATTTCTTCAGTGATCTCTTGATTATTTAGTAACGTATTGTTCAGGCTTCATGTGTTTGTGTTTCTTACGTTTTTTTTGCTTGTAATTCATTTCTAATCTCATAGCGTTGTTGTCAGAAAAGATGCTTGATATGATTTCAGTTTTCTTAAATTTACTGAGGCTTCATTTGTGTTCCAAGATGTGATCTATCCTGGAGAATGTTCCATGCGCACTTGAGAAGAAAGTGTAATTTGCTGTTTTTGGATGGGATGTCCTTTAAATATCAATTAAATCTCTCTGGTCTAAAGTGTCATTTAAAGCTTCTGTTTCCTTATTTATTTTCATTTTGGATGATCTGTCCATTGGTGTAAGTGAGGTGTTAAAGTCCCCCACTATTATTGTGTTACTGTCGATTTCCACTTTTATAGCTGTTAGCAGTTGCCTTATGTTGAGGTGCTCCTATGTTGGGTGCATATATATTTATAATTGTTATATCTTCTTCTTAGATTGATCCCTCAATCATTATGTAGTGTCATTCCTTGTCTCTTGTAGCGTTCTTTATTTTAAAGTCTATTTTATCTGATATGAGTATTGCTACTCCAGCTCTCTTTTGATTTCCATTTGCATGGAATATCTTTTTCCATCCCCTCACTTCCAGTCTGTATGTGTCTCTAGGTCTGAAGTGGGTCCCTTGTAGACAGCATATATATGGGTCTTGTTTTTGTATGCATTCAGCAAGCCTGTGTCTTTTTTTGGGAGCATTTAATCCATTCACGTTTAAGGTAATTATCGGTATGTATGTTCCTATTACCATTTTTTAAATTGTTTTGGGTTTGTTTTTGTAGGTCCTTTCTTCTCTTGTGTTTCCCACTTAGAGAAGTTCCTTTAGCATTTGTTGTAGAACTGGTTTGGGGTGCTGAATTCTCTTAGCTTTTGCTTGTCTGTAAAGCTTTGGATTTCTCCATCGAATCTGAATGAAATCCTTGCTGGGTACAGTCATCTTGGTTGTAGGTTCTTCCCTTTCATCACTTTAAGTATATTATGCCATTTGCTTCTGGCCTGTAGAGTTTCTGCTGAGAAATCAGCTGTTAACCTTATGGGAGTTCCCTTGTATGTTATTTGTTATTTTTCCCTTGCTGCATTCAATAATTTTTCTTTGTCTTTAATTTTTGCCAATTTGGTTACTATGTGTCTCAGTGTGTTTCTCCTTGGGTTTATCCTGTATGGGACTCTCTGCGCTTCCTGGACTTGGGTGGCTATTTCCTTTCCCATGTTTGGGAAGTTTTCAACTATAATCTCTTCAAATATTTTCTCGGGTCCTTTCTCTCTCTCTTCTCTTTCTGGGACCCCTATAATGCAAATGTGGTTGCATTTAATATTGTCCCAGAGGTCTCTTAGGCTGTCTTCATTTCTTTTCATTTTTTTTTTGTTTATTCTGTTTCTCAGCAGTGAATTCCACTATTTTGTCTTCCAGGTCACTTATCCGTTCTTCTGCCTCAGTTATTCTGCTCTTGACTCCTTCTAATGTAGTTTTCATTTCAGTTATTGTATTGTTCATCTCTGTTTGTTTGTTCTTTAATTCTTCTAGTTCTTTGTTAAACATTTCTTGCATCTTCTCGATCTTTGCCTCCATTCTTTTTCTGAGCTCCTGGATCATCTTCACTGTCATTATTCTGTGTTCTTTTTCTGGAAGGTTGCCTATCTTCACTTCATTTAGTTTTTTTTCTGGGGTTTTATCTTTTTCCTTCATCTGGTACATAGCCCTCTGCCTTTTCATCTTGTCTATCTTTCTGTGAATGTGGTTTTTGTTCCATAAGCTGCAGGGTTGTAGTTCTTGCTTTTGCTCTTTGCCCTCTGGTGGATGCGGCTATGTGAGAGGCTTGAGCAAGTTTCCTGATATGAGGGACTGGTGGTGGGCAGAGCTGGGTGTTGCTCTGGTGGGCAATAGTCAGTAAAACTTTAATCTGCTTGTCTTCTAATGGGTGGGGCTGGGTTCCCTCCCTGTTGGTTTCTTGGCCTGAGGCGACCCTACACTGGAGCCTACCTGGCTCTTTGGTGGGGCTAATGGCGGACTCTGGGAGGGCCCATGCCAAGGAATACTTCCCAGAACTTCTGCTGCCAGTGTCCTTGTCCTCATGGTGAGCCACAGCCACCCCCCACCTCTGCAGGAGACCCTCCAACACTAGCAAGTAAGTCTGGTCAGTCTCCTCTGGGGTCATTGCTCCTTCCCCTGGGTCCCGATGCACCTATTGCTTTGTGTGTGCCCTCCAAGAGTGGAGTGTCTGTTTCCCCCAGTCTTGTCAGAGTCCTGCAGTCAAATCCTGCTAGCCTTCGAAGTCTGATTCTCTAGGTATTCCTCCTCCCGTTGCTTGACCCCCAGTTTGAGGAGCCTGTCGTGCAGCTCAGATCCTTCACTCCAGAGGGTGGACTTCTGTGGTATAAGTGTTCTCCAGTCTCTGAGTCACCCACCCAGCAGTTATGGGATTTGATTTTATTGTGATTGTTCCCCTCCTACCATCTCACTGTGGCTTCTCCTTTTTCTTTGGATGTGTGGTTTCTTTTTTGGTGAGTTCCAGTGTCTTCCTGTCGATGATTATTCAGCAGTTAGTTGTGATTCTGGTGTTCTTGCAAGCGGGAGTGACAACACATCCTTCTACTCTTCCATCTTGGGTTGTGGGGTAACAGTGTTTCTTAAGCTTAAGTCTGAATCACAGTCCTTTGTGGGTGGTCTGTTAAAAACCTATTGCTGGGACCCACTCCCAGGGTTCTCCAGAGAAACAGAACCAATAGGATGTGTGTATGTATAGGTGTGTGTGTGTGTGTGTGTGTGTGTGTGTGTGTATGCCTGGCATATAAGATGCTCACTGGATCGAAGTTAATTTCTCTACCTTTAGAAACCAAGAGATTAGTGTCATCTCTTCCACTAGATTGGGAATTCCCCTAAATGCTTTTATTGTTCAACATCTCATGGCCCCCTGTTTTTTTTTTTTTTTTCCTACATTTATTTATTTTATTTTTATTTTTGGCTGTGTTAGGTCTTCGTTTCTGTGTGAGGGCTTTCTCTAGTTGCGGCGAGCGGGGGCCACTCTTCATTGCGGTGTGCGGGCCTCTCACTATCGCGGCCTCTCTTTGTTGTGGAGCACAGGCTCCAGATGCACAGGCTCAGTAGCTGTGGCTCACGGGCCCAGTTGATCCGCGGCATGTGGGATCTTCCCAGACCAGGGCTCGAACCCGTGTCCCCTGCATTGGCAGGCAGATTCTCAACCACTGTGCCACCAGGGAAGCCCAGCCCCGTGTTTTTAAATACAGTAATTTTAATGTTGCCTTTTTAATTAGAATATTGATATAAAGAGGTGTTACCATTTCTATAATGATCTTCAGAATTTTTTTGGAGTATATATTTCCTGTATATTATTGGTCTAGATTTCTGAAATGCATAGAAATTGATTCTCACTGACAAAGTCCTTTTTTGGAGCTTTACATAAAAATATCATAGTTTTGCAGTCAAAAATCACATTGGAGAGATTTGATATATTTCCCACATGAAAGGTGGTTCTGTTTCACATTATCTAAAAATAGTCAAATGCATAACTTTGTCAGATGACACAATTGTGTGATATGAATAGCTATCATTTGAGATTTGTAATGGCATCCAAGCTACTCATGTATGTATGAGTTATTATTAGAAGCCTGCGTTTTAAGAGAGATATGTAAAGTATTACTTTACTTTTCTGATATGGGAATAGGAAAGACTTTAATCATAAAATTACTACTTGTATAAATGCTTAGTTGTAGGTAAAATGTTGCAGAATGCCATTCACATACATAATTCAAATCCCTTAGGTACTTAAAGAGAATTCTCAGGACAAAAGAGACCTTGGGGTTTTTTCCTAGGCTGTGATAAAGTTCAAAACTAAAAAAAAATTCTGTAAAACCTAATATTAGTTCATGTTATATGACAAAAGGGTTGAGCAAATTCACCTCTAAACAGTTGGATTTTACTAACTGACTTGTACAGGTGGATACCAGGCATGGTGCACTGTCTGTTAAGCATCTCTGAAAAGTACCCATGCTGCTCTGAAATCTTCTAGGAAGGCTGAAACTAGGATTCTTCTTGCAAAGCTACAAAAACGTGATATTAGAAACGTACATAAGATTAAAAAACAAGAACAACAACAAAAAAACGCAAGTTGTGAAGGGGAAAAATCTCATCATAAGTGTTAAACAATTGTAGACCAGGTCATGTGGGTACACCATTGCATGGTAATCTGACACTTGAATCTCCAGGCCACACTTCAATACTCTCTATTTAGATGAGTATAGTACTTTCTGTTCTATTTGGCTTTGTGAGCCGGCATACTTCTCATTTCCTAATGAGCACCAGATTCTCCCAGTGTGTAAATTAAGGGCTTTTGGAATCCACTACCGGGCCACAAGGGTATCATTCAGTACATTGAAGTAGTAATTTACTAAATGGGACCCTCATGGCCCAAAAGAGTTCATGCAGCTTCCCAAATGCCTACCTTAAGCAGGCGATGGTTTATGGTCTGGAGAAACTATTGATTATTCAATTACAGTATTATATTTAGAAAAGGAGACTGGTATTTCCCCAGAAATTGTAGCTCTGCTTTATGCTTTATCTCAGTTAGAGTTAGGTTATTTTTAGTCTTCTTATTCCCACCAGGCTTTTTCCTCTCTTATGTTTTAAATTTTGCTTCTGTTAGGTTGCTTAAGTAGCACTCCCTTACCTCCAGCTAATGATTCTATTGGGTTTTAGTTACCATAATTATTTCCCTAATTGGCATCACTTGAAAGAATGATTATTAGGAAAGGTGATAAACACTGAAAAGTCTGCCACTTGGTCTCATTCGTTATTCTTCCAATTCCTTTTCAATATTGTTCTTGGAAATTTAAAAAACACTAAATTTTTGACTAAGGTTTTATTGCAGCATTAATAGTACAGCATTTTCTGTCTAGGTATTCTGCTATTATTCAGAAATGACTACTTCAGAATTATTTTGAACTTTTAAAAGATTGTCTCTGTTAATTCACTCTCTATGAAATTTTAAAACACAACTAAAAAAATTAAATTTGATATCATATGAATAATTAATTTAAAAAATCATAGCATTAGAATTTAACATTGCTTTTGAGATTTTAAATTTGATTTGTTTTTAGTTAATAGGACAATATTATTCTTTTTTTAAACATCTTTATTGGAGTATAATTGCTTTACAATGGTGTGTTAGTTTCTGCTTTATAACAAAATGAATCAGCTATACATATACATATATCCCCATATCTCCTCCCTCTTGCGTCTCCCTCCCACCCGACAATATTATTCTTGCAGTAAATGTAGAAGGCTAAGATGCTCTCATTTTTATGTTCTCTAGGTGGCAGCTTAGCTCCACCTTTAAAAATTTCCCTTTTAGTATTTTTCTCACTGGCATTTCATTTAAAAACTGGTAACATAATGCACAACAATATGTCAAATGAATACAGCCAAACATGATCTGCCTGCTTTTAATGTCTTGACAAGGTTTTTCATGTAGTACACTGCTGATTTGAGTTGAAAAACATAGATATACAGTCCTCCAAAAAGTGCTCTCATTCACCATTTTCCTTATACGAAGGTCAGTAACCGGATCTTTTATGATGAAGCTGTAGTATAAAGCATCAGCCTTGCTCTAGATTTGTACTTTTCTGCATGTGTTGTTGAGCCGATTGTCATGCTATTTAGTCACATCTGGGATGTATGTATTTCCCTTTCTCTGTTACAGTTACATGAACAGCTGAGTCTGAATGTCATCCTCATTCTGTTCAGTTAGAGCCCAAATATTGTCCTAAGAATTATGAAAAGAGTAGCTTAACTCCAAAATAAGAAATCACATTATCTTGTAGAACAACATCTCAACTGGGAGTGATTTTGACTCTCAGGGGATATTTGGCAATGTCTGGAGACATTTTTGATTGTTCCAACTTGGGGGGAGGGGAATACTATTAGCATCTAGTGATTATAGGCCAGGGATTCTGTTAAACATGCTTCAGTGCAGAAGATAGTCCCCCCAAACAAAGATTTATTTGGTCCAAAATGTTAATAGTGCTGAGGTTGAGAAATGCTGTTGTAGGGAAATAGAGCTATAGTTTTATAATATCAAAATCAGTGCAAAATGTTAATAATCACTGTAATGAATTCTTTTAAGAGAGGTTTACTGAAGGTCATAAACATCATAAATATCCTTTACAAAAACAGCTTGTTTGATTAATTTAGTAACAAATTTCTCATGAATCTATTCCTTTTCCCTATTGTCCCACTTATTTTTATCTCATATGGTTAAAAAAAAAAGCTGTGCCCTTGTATTACACTTTTTAATTCAAAAATCATTGCTCAAGTCTTATTCTGCATATCTAAAACTCAGGAAATCTCTTTGTGAAAATATTTATTGTATTTACTGAGTACATAAAGAGTTAGTCTGCACAGCTGTCAAGATCTATGTACAATTTTCTTTCTATTTTGTAAGTCAATTTTAATAAAACAGGTTTGAGATGGCTTAAGTTTATCAAACCTATTGACTGTGGACTATATTAATTAAAATTACTGAAAATCAAGTTTTGAGAATACTGCCGTTCCCAAAGAGTTTAGTGTAAAAGAAGCTACTTAATTTATCTTTGCCAAGAGGTTGTGAAACAATGACAAACTTGTTTAGTATCCTGAAATTGTGCTTCAGATACAATTTATCATCGTGTTTTGCCTGAAGAGCCATTATGTGACACAATTAAGAATACATACCATATATGGATTAATCAGATAATACAGTGAGATGTTTTGGCGACCTTATGCTCTTCTCAGATCAGTAATTTTTCAACTGACATCTTATTCTAAATCCCCATATATAAAATGGATTAAATTTGAGTTACTTTTTTTTGTAAGGATGGAGGCCTGCCTTGCTTTTTGCAGCAGCCGCAGGGTACCATCTCAGAAATACAGCCTTTTGTTGAAAACAGTTTGAAAATCACTGGCCTAGAGCAGGGGTATGTCAAGCTTTCTTTTGTTTTCTTGGCATGTAAGCGTCCATCTGAAGGGGGAAAAAAAAGACAAAATCCTATCTTGACCCCATATCCCTTCTTGCTACTATCCTCCTTTCTTCACTCCTTTCCCCAGCAAAACTTCTACATACCTTGCCTCACTTTCTCACCTTTAATTCACTCCTAAAACTGCTCATCTGCTTCTAGCTCTGCTATTCCACAGACACTGCTTTTGTCATGATCTCCAGCTGCCTCCCTGGTGCTACACTTGATGGTCACTTTACTCTCATTTTGCTCCACTTCTCAAAAACCATTGATGAAGTTGACCCCTTCTTCCTTTTTCAAACAATCTTCTGGTTCTCCTTTTTTTCTTATTGGCTTCTTTGTAGTCTTTCTTTACTCTAAGTGTTGGAATTCTTCAGGACTAGGTCTTGAGCTCTCCTATTCTTCTCTGTAAACTTTCTGGGTTTTCTGATTCATTTCTATGATCTTAAATACCATCCATATGTTGGTAACTCCCATATTTTACACCTTCAGGCCAGACGTTTCCTCTGAGCTCCAGATCTACACACCAAGTTGCCTATTTGAAACCTTTTCCTGGATATCTCTTCTCATCTGCCATCCAGAGTCACTCCAACTAGAAACCCAGGAGTCATCCTTTATTTTCCATCTTCCTTCATCATCTGTGTCCACCATCAGAAACATCTGTCTGTACTTTCTCCACTCTTATGCTTCAAACCTTTCCACACCTCTCATTCTCTACTGCTGCCATGTTTAGCTATGTCTCCATAATTTCTCATTTCAAGAGCCTCCTAAGTCATCTTTCTGTTTCTACCCTTGCCCTGCCCTCATCCATTTTCCGCAAGGCCACCAGAGTGGTATTTTAAATAACAAATTGATTACGTATCTTTCCTGCTTACAATTCTTACCTAGCTTCCTATTGCACATGGAATAAAATATGAACTCCATACTATGGTCTGGGTCTGCTTCTCCAATTTTGGTTTCTGTCACTTCAACTTCTCTTCTACTAATGTTCTAGACGCGCTGACATGGAGCATCTAGAAGAGACTGAATTCTCTTTTTAATCTCAGGGTATTAAGTTCTCCTCCCTGGCTTTTTGCATGCCTAGTTGTTTTTCATCCTTCAGGTCTTATCTTAAAAATCATCTCCCTAATCAATACATATTCACTTTCTGCCATTTTAAAGCTTATTTATTTATCTGTTCATTTGTTCATTGTCTGACTTACTAGAATTTAGGCTTCCTGAGGACAGGGATCTGGTCTTTCTTCCTTGCCAGGAAGCTGGTAGTCACTCAGCACGCATTTGATGAATGCATTAATGAGTTATTGTACTAAGTAATCATCAGATTATATAGGAGGGTCCAACATGTATACATATGCTTGCCCTATACATCTTGGCTTTAGAAAGGAGATGACTAAAGAGGGACATATCATATCGGTGTCTAGTATTTGAAGACATAATATGGAAAATAGGATTAGACATGGGTTTGGCAACTAGAAAACAAAACTGAGAGTATGAGTGGAAGTTAAACTGGAACAAACAGTGGAATAGTAGGTGCTTGGGAGATGGCAAGCTTTGTCTCACTGAAGATGTTCAACTAGAGAGCCGGATGACAGCCTGTCTGGCAAGTGGTGGTGGGATTTCTTGCTTTACATTGGAACTTGATCTAGGGACTTCAAAGGGCTCTTCCCTCTCTGAGATGCTTGGATTTTGTGATTACAGAGGAGTTCTTACTGGTATCTCCTAGCATTAATCTATGATTGTATGGGTTATTCTTTTTCAAGTCACACTTTATTGGATGTCCTCTTAAGACCTCACTGTTCTCTCAGAAATAATAATAATGCAGAAGCTAAAGAAACCATTTTTTTCCTGTTTCTATTTTGTTTGAGAAAGAAATGTTAGATAATAAAAGAAGAATTAGATAGAAAATATCTTCTTGATGGCTTAATCTTTTAATAGACATGTCTAAAAAAAACAGATCAGTGTGTGATTTGGCATTACTTTCAAATCCTTTTCTTAAACTTATGGAAAACAGAATCAATAGGAACACACCTTTGTTTATCCAATATCCTTAAAAGTTACCATCATGACTGGAGTTGGGATACGGGGGTCAGGTCCAAAACAACTCTGCATATTACATTTTGAACTTTACTTTTTAATAGCATCATAAACCTCCCATCATATCCTTCAATATTTCCTATGGAATTTCTTGTTTATCTTCAGTCATAAGCTAATGTATTTGATGTGAGAAATAGAGAAATAATGACTTAGAATTCTCCAAACATTAATTGGCTGACTTCTGGAAATCATAAAACAACTCTGGCTAGGTCTTATTGAACACAGCATTAGGAGAGGTTCAAAATCCATATTCAACTGAAGAAAAGTCACATCCTCAAAGGTGGTTTATGTTTTCTCATCACCAATTCACACAAAATTTTTCATTATGTTGTGTGACAGTATGTGACTCTGCAGGGACAAGTACAAGAAAACCTACATTCAGTCATCTGGCATGACTGAAAACTGGTTTGTCGTGAAGTCATTTTCAGAAGTTATGGTATATATAATCTCTCTTCTTTCAAATAATGTAGAATTACATGCTAATTTGAATGATTTGGATATGATTTGTCCATAACTTTTAATGTTACTCTGGCCATTTTTTTATCCAATTAAGTCTAGACACCATAAAAAACCCAATGCCCTATGTGTGTGTGTGTGTGTGTGTGTGTGTGTGTGTATACGTATTTGCTTTATGATTTTCTTTATGTTATCCATTTCTAGTTTCACTTCTTTCTTTCTCTTTGCTTTCCTTATTTTCCAAGAGCAATGTATCAGTAAATATCTCTTGAAGCTTGTCATGTGAAGGACATTGTATATCTTCCACTTTACTTCTTTACTCTGAAGAACTTGGCCTTAGTACTGTAGCCTGCCCTTTGTTATTCTAGCTATTGCAAGTAGAAGTTAGTTTTGTTGATATTCATAAATTCTTTTGTTTTGGCCCTCTATCTACTATTTCCTAAACTTCTTGTCTTCATCTTTATTCTACTATGGCATTTTGAACTTATCCCTCTTGGCCTTTTGGGAATCCTTTCCATCATAGTTTTTACTGTGAAGTACTGTATTAGTTTTCTATTGGTGCGCTAAGAAATGACCGTAAATTTAGTGGCACAAAGCAACATGAATTTATTATCTTATAGTTCTGGAGGTCAGCAGTCTGAAATGATTCTCAGTTAACAAAAATCAAGGTGTTGGCAATTCTGCATTCCTTTCTGGAGGCTCTTGGGGGAGAATTCATTTTCTTGCTTTTTCCAGTTTCCAAAAACCATCTGTACTCCTTGGCTCCTGGCTCGCTTCCTCCATCTTCAAAGGCAGCAACTATGGTCAAGTCTTTGTCATATCAAATCACTCCAAAACAACCCCTCTTCTGCCTTCTTCTGCAACCTTAATCCCCCTTTGCCATATAATAGGCAACATATTCACAGGTTCTGAGGATTAGGCTGTAGATATCTTTGGGGGCCCATTATTATGCCTCTCATGAACACTTACCTCTTTTTCTTTTGATGTTTGCAACCCTGCAACCAAGCCACTCTCCACTCAATAGGAGGAAGCTCCCCTGTTCCATTTAGTCGCTCCCGTGGTTTTTACATTTGTCTCTGGCTGCCTGGTCTCTGCTGACTCTGAATAATTATGTAAAATATACTTGCTTGTTGGCTTTTTGTAGTTAAAGCACATTTAAACCACAATTAAATTGCTTTGATATCTAAGTAACTTTGGAAAAAATAAGTAAAGACTGCTGACCACCTTGTTCTCCCTTTATTTAAATTATTTATATTGGATCTGTTTTCTTCCTTTTTCCTTTGCAAAATATCTAACTATTTTCATGCCATTAGAGATATAACAGAGCAATGTAAAAAACAGAACTACTCTGAGAAAACATTTTACTTATTAATCATTTTATTCTTATTTGCCACTTCTTTTTACCATTTTTGTAATTTACTATGAATTGTATAAATAATTCATACTTGCTCCCTTCTCATTTTAGTTTTGATATGAACCTATAAATTGTACTTCTGCCAGAGTCTTTCTGTGCTTTAAAGTATGTTCATCCTATTTTTTTCTGTTTATGTATAAACTAGGTATTTAATTCTAGCAACATGTTTTTGAGAAAAAAGCTTTTGGTTTGAAAGAATACTGGTGATCTTCAGTAATTAAGACTGTATAGTTAACCAAGCTCTCTAAATTCCAGCGTGTAAGACATTTCTATAGGTGATGAGCTTATTACTTATATGCTATTTAATGCTTACATGATTTCTCTTAGACACAAAGAGACAAGTGACATATACTTAAACATATCCCTATCTTGATATTTGGGATGTTGATCTTTCGTAACATAAAAAGAAGAGTATTATTTACATTTTCTCTGAAGTAAATGAGAAGACCAAACCTACATGGATTTTGAAATTGATCAGGAACAAGAATTTTGGGAATTCTCAGAAAGGAACTAATTTTCTCACAATTTAAATTTACTTTTCACCAGAGGAAAGATATTCATGTGTTTCTGGACTATATCAATTCATTGAACTCTACCTGTTCTGAATAAAGAGCTTCTTTATGCAATCAATGAAGCCAAGCAAAACACTACAGTTTCTGAGTTCAGTACAAATTATTTCCCATTATAAGGGATCCCTATCATTGAGAAATATCTTCTCTATTCACATCAATGATGAGAAAATGACATCCTGTTGCTTTCAATTATATGCATATGTTCCCTTTAAGACCCAACATATTAGCATTGCTGACTCTTCAGGATGACCTCTTTTTTTTTTTTTAAATAAATAAATTTATTTATTTATTTATTTTTGGCTGCATTGGGTCTTCGTTGTTGTGTGTGGTCTTTCTCTAGTTGTGGTGAGCGGGGGCTACTGTTTGTTGTGGTGCACGGGCTTCTTATTGCTGTAGTTTCTCTTGTTGCAGAGCATGGGTTCTAGGCACGTGAGCTTCAGTAGTTGTGGCGCGTGGGCTCAGTAGCTGTGGCTCACGGGCTCTAGAGTGCAGGCTCAGTAGTTGTGGTGCACAGGCTTAGTTACTCCATGGTATGTGGGATCTTCCCGGACCAGGACTCGAACCCGTGTCCCTTGCACTGGTGGGCGGATTCTTAACCACTGCACCACCAGGGAAGTCCCAGGCTGACCTCTTTAATTAGGGTCAAATCAAGGAAATGAAATAAATATATGTAAATTCTGAGACTAAACTGAAACAACTAGTCAGGTAATTTTTCTGTTCTCTGTGCAGAAGCACAAGCTTAGGACTTTTTATAAATCAAATTGAAATATATATCTTTTTATTATGGCTTTTTAACTTGTTCTGAGTAGATTTTATGAACCTAATGAAAAAATTGAAAATAACTTCTCCAGCATAACTTCTGAGTGATAATATTGTACAGGGATCAGTATAAAGAAAGGAAAGAGTTTGATACAGTGACACCTAGAAGTGCTAAAAAGACACTATTAGTTGGTAATTTGTAACTGGTTCATTTTCCAAACATTGTAGGGTCTAGAGGAAAATGTGAACAACAGAATCTCCAGGTTTAGTTTTTGATATTTTTATGGTAGGCTGACAAGAGCTTGAAGGTTGAGGCATTTATCTTGAAATAATGAGAGAAGTTTTTGCTTTCTGAATTACTTAGAGAATTGGTACTAAAACTGCCCCAAGGCATGGGCTGTGAATCCAAGTGTATCCACACCAAGCCATCTTTCATTTAAGTCTGTTTAATAAATCATCTTCCTAACTGGAGCTTGGGGTATAAAAGTTCATGCCTCTGGCACAACTGAAAGGGAGAAAAAGATCAGGAGCATGGAAGTTTAAGAAATGTAATTTTATTTTCAACTTTGGTTTTCTGACATACAAGGAAAAAATGCTATTTAAAAAATATTCCTACTTGGATAAAAGCAGCTGCTTCTAGATGGTGCAAAATAATAAAATTTGAAAAGCTGGAAATGGCCCAGCTTTTGTCCAGGATTCAGTGAATTTCATGGAGCAAGTGCTAGACTGAAGATTTATGAGGACAGGGTTAGGTGACCATTGATTGTTGAATGAATTAATAAAAGAGTGAAAATTTAAGTTTCTTTGACTCCTTCAAATCTCAGACATGTTATTTAGATATGGATAAGGACATAGGTTTTGCTACTATTGCTGGAGAGATGGAGCTTGGTATTTTTCCCCATGAAGCTTGTGGGTTCTCTCTGGTCAACAATTTCATGGGAACTTGATGAATACTTTATATTTGGTTACTAAACCGGTTTATAAGCCATTCATAAAAGTAATGTGATTTGTTTTGGGGGCAAAGGTTTGGTAGTTTCATGTATTCACTCAGTAAGTAAATGTTTGTTGAGTGCCTACTATATGCCTGGCAGTGGCTAGTACCCTAGCCTTATATAATACATATGTCCCTCTGCTCTTGGAGAAATAGACATGTAAGCAGTTAAAAATCAATATAGAGTAAGTTCTGTAATGGACGAAGAACAATACATCACAGAAGCATGTAAGATAAGGTTCAAACCCAGATTTGCGGGATTAGGAAACACCTTCTAGAGGAAGAACATCTCAGCTGAAACCTTAATTTAAAATAGGAGCCTGCTAGTAGAGGGAGGCAGAAAGAGTGTTTGAGGCAGGAGAGCTTGGTGAAATGTAGGAACTGGAAGCACTTTAGTCACCCTTCAGAGTGAAGAGTGGAGTGAACTGAAGCTGCCATGGTGAGCAGAAGCCAACTTCAGAAGCACCTTGAAGCCATGGCAAGGAGTTCAGAATGTGTCCTTAGAGTTTAATTAAAATAGTAATTGAGTAGGTGACTAGTAAGAGCCAAGGGTGATGGGAAGCCATTGAAAGCTTTTAAGGAAAGGAACTACATAATTAGACTTGTGTTAGAACACTGTCCCTGGTTGTAGGGTGAAAAACAGATGGAGAGGACTCAAGGCTGATTGTAGCAGCCTAGTGAGAGGCAATCATAACCTGAAGCGGAGAGGTGGCCATGGGGATTGCGTGATATGGGCAGATTTAGAAGATTGTTATGAGAAAGAATGTCCAGATCTTGGTGATCAGTTAGGCATGATGTACGTGAAAGACCAAGGAGTTCAGGGTGACTCCCAGGTTTGAGTCACAGTGTGCTATATGGTACCATTTTCTGAGGAAGGCGGACCAAAATGAGACAGAAATATAAGTTCAGTTTCAGGCATGTTAAGTTTTAGGTACCTGAGTGGAAGCTAGTTACATAGGTAAGACTAAAACTATAGAAAAAGATCTGAACGAAAGACACACATTTGAGGATCATCAGCCTAAGGGTGGAAAAGAAACCCTGGAAATTGATCCAGTTGCTCATGGTGAACATGCAGTCTTATAACATGATCCTTAGAGACACAAGTTTTTAACAAATGGACAGAGGAAGAGGAATTGACCAGGGAGACTGAGAACAAGTGAACAGATAGTTAAGAGGTACATCAAGAGAGTGTGGTGTCAAGGAAGCTAAGGAAAGAAAATATTTCGAGAAGGAAATGCTCAGCAGAGGCCATACTGTGGTGAGTTGAAGACAAGACTCAGTAATAAGGTGGTTGTCAGTATCTTGCCAGCTTCCTTGAAGGGGGAGGGCAGAAATCACTTCACAGGTAAGAAGTATGTGGGTGGTGAGCATGTGGAGAAAGAGAGCAAGAGCGTACACACTGCTTTAGGGAAGTTTGAATGTGAAGAAAGCTGAACAAGATAGTAGTAATGCTAGATAGCTAAGGGATCTAGGGAAAGGTCTATTTTTTTTTTTTTTTTTGGTCAGTTTGTTTTAATGAGTGAGACCAGAGTATGTTCAAATGCAGAGGAAAAGAAGAGTTTAAAGATGAAGTAAGAGGAGCAGGTTTGCGGTTGGATAATTGAAAGAAAAAAAAGATCCCTGAAGAGGCAAGAGAGGACAGAGTCCCAGGGTAGCTGTACCAGGGTCAGGGTGGGGCTGGTTTTAGGCAAGAAACAGCACATTGGCGGGCTGACAGTGATGGTAGGAGGTGGTGGAAGTTGGAAGTTTGAGGAACTTGAAAAATGTTTCTGATGGTAGCTGTGTGAAATAAAAGAAAGCTAAAAAAACACAGATAAGTTGCCAAACAGCATGAAGGACCTAGTACAAGTTGAATGCCATGAAACTATAGTGACACCAATATGATTATGTGATTTTTTTTTCTTCTTCTCCAGCAGTGCCCAAGTCCTGAGCTTTGGCAAGGAGATAGCAGACATTGTGGGTGTTTTCTAACTGGGTGTGAGTGAAATGCAACGGGACAAGGTAAATGGGACATTTATAAGCAAGTATCTGAAGCGATGAACTAGACACTTGTCTCCAAGCTGTTTTGTTCTCATGTTCTCAAAAGAAGTTTGAAAAAGTGGCTACTCAGACACTTTTTAAAGTGGAAATCTAAAAAATGTTAACACAAATTTAAATATCATAAAATTAAATAGTTGCAAAAGTTGTTTTTTATGGTTTATTTTATGTAATATACGTACATTAAATGTATTTTTATCCAAATCTTAGAGCTGTAGATTTAGCTTATTCAATTTATAGGCATGTCCTTCAGATAGATAATCAGGTATCATTGTGAAACTAATCAGCCAAATCAGAGTTACTTTTCATTAGAAAAGGTTTGATTTTATTTTAAAATTCATAGGTTGTGAATCTAACACTCTTCTCACCTCTGTATTCTGAGGTAGGTTAATTGATTGATAGATGAATGATTGATTGCTAGGTAGGTAGGTGGGTGGATAGATGGATAAAACAAGTCATGGATGAATAGATGGATACTTGCCTTGGGTACGTCTCCTGGATGAAACAAGGTCCCCCTGAATATCTTTCTGAAGGTTTTTGGCTTTACTTTCAAGAGTCTTTCCCTCAGGAAAGTGTCATTCTAAATTGGTTCCTATTTTTGATGCCTTGAAGATTTTTGCACCCTGGAACAACTCACCAAAATACAATTTAGGATAAGGGAGAGCATGACTTTCTTTTTGAAGGTGGAGAAGGGCAATGGGAAAGGCGAGAAAGGGAGGAATAATTGTTAGATATTAGAGCTGGCAGGCAGGTCAGCTTTAGGAATAAGTTTTTGGAAGTTTAGATCTGGATGTTTTTACCCTATTGCTAGCTAAGCCTATTTATACTCTAGAAAATCTTTGTGTCCATACTTCAGTTTGAAGACCATTGGACTATTGCATAAAAGCCAGGTCAAGATGAAGAATGAAGGTGGGAGGATGTGAGAAAGCGGTCAAGGAGATTGAGATCTCCTAGTTCCAAAACCTGTAATTTTTTTTTTTTTAAATTTTTTTTTTAACTTTTGGGTTTATTTATTTATTTATTTATTTATTTTTGTCTGTGTTGGGTCTTCGTTTCTGTGCGAGGGCTTTCTCCAGTTGCGGCGACTGGGGGCCACTCTTCATCGCGGTGCGCGGGCCTCTCACTAACGTGGCCTCTCTTGTTGTGGAGCACAGGCTCCAGACGCGCAGGCTCAGTAATTGTGGCTCACGGGCCTAGTTGCTCCGCGGTATGTGGGATCTTCCCAGACCAGGGCTCGAACCCGTGTCCCCTGCATTGGCAGGCAGATTCTCAACCACTGCGCCACCAGGGAAGCCCCAAAACCTGTAATTTTAATGGCTTATGTTTAGTATTTTTTTGTTTGTTTGCTTTGACATTCAGAGAATCTGTGTTGATCTTTATTGAAAATGGAAATATTAGGGCACATTTGGGGCTTGTGTTTCCATCAGGCACCGTGTAAAGAGAGTGGGCTTTGGAGCCCAACACACCTGGATTTGAATCCTTCCTCTACCACTTACTCATTGTGCTTCCAGGCAAGCCAGTTATCCTTTCTGTGATCAGATTTCTCATTTGTAAAATTAGAATAACAGAATCTACCTTGCAGGCTGTTACAAGTTCTAGAGATAACTGGTTCTTTTATTCAACAAATATTTACTGAGTGCCTACCGTGTGCCAAACACTGTTCAAAGAAATATTAAGAGCAAAATACCTCACACAGCATTTGGAACATATGAATAAACCAATCAATGGCAACTAAAAGGGATGTGTTTGAGGGTAGGAAGCCTGTCATGTTCTTCTGTGATAAAAGGCAGTAATTATTGGGTCAAAAGTGAAGGACAATTGCAAATGTCCAGTGTTTTTCCTGAAGCTTATAAGGTGTTCAGGCCTAAGCTTACTTTTTTCCTCTCTCACTTTTATCAAAGTATAATTTTCAGTGAGTTAAAGACATGGCTTTCATGCACATATGAGAGAATACTTGTCAGAGATTTTACCCAACTCGTTATTTAATGAGAGAACCAATATGAGGGTAAAACTGATTCCAAGAGCATTTATGGAACAAGGATGTATATAGTCCATCAGGGAAGACATTAAAAAGTAAAAGAATGTTGGAATAAGATAGCTTGGTTAGATATAAAATTGTTACTGGCCCACAGGGCAACAAAACAGCAAACTTTAGGATTATCTTTTTGCTATGGGCTGAATGTTTGTGGTTTCTTGTCAAATTTGTATGTTGAAATCCTAATGATGGCATTAGGAAGTAGGGCCTTTGGGGGGCGCTTAGGTCATGAGGGTGAAGTCTGTATGAATGGGATTAGTGGTTTTATAAAAAAGACCTCAGAGACCTTCCTAGCCCTTCCACCATGGAAAGTCACAGCCAGAAGACAGCCAACTATGAACTGGGAAGTGGGCTCTCACCAGACGTTGAATCTGCTAGCACTTTGATCTTGGGCTTCCCCAGCCTCCAGAACTGTGAAAACCATGGGAAATGACAAGTTCTAAGGCTTTCTAAAATGCGTAAGCTGTACGTGTGTCATCATACACTCAATTAGCGCTCCTAAACTTAGACAGGCTTTGGGTAATGCCAAGACTCTAGAAATAATATACTATATAGGTTAAGAGAGACAAAGAGACATTTCACTAAGAAAAAAGTTAGGCAAAGAAAGAAAAGGCAAAAAAAGGAGCTTATCATGATACTTTTGGGGTACCCCTATTAATCTCAGAAACTACTTCCCTATAACTGATTACATGTGTTGCACATTCCATAATGTATAATATGGAAAAATAGTAAACACACAAATATTGTCAATTTTGTGACATATTTGCTCAGAAATAGCTGTACTTATTATCTCAACAACCTTGTAGTTGGAACAGACACATTATGCCTCTCATTTTAAGACTAAAACCGTGAATTAGGAAGTGGTTCAGCAATAGGGCCAAGACTGTACATCAGTGCTGCTATCTTGTCTCTAATCTATTGGACCTGACAGGCTGGAGATAGTTGTAAAAGCAGTCTGCAGTTTCCAGGTGAGTTATGTTCCTAAGGATCATTTGTAGGTCAGTTGTTTTGAACTTCGCACGTTTTCCCATAGTAATAAATAGCGTGATGAATAAAGGTTATGCATCCAGCCCAGCCTGCCAAAGCCTTTAACCTATGATGCGTCTGTAGTTCAGCGATACAGAATCTTTCGCCACTAATTTCCACTGGAGAGTTAGTTCAGGGCTCTAATTTGGAATGTAGGGAGCATATTTTCCTGTGCCCTACCTTCTTCCACTTCAGCACCACTGCTGAGAGGGGAGAACTTTTCCAGCTTTAGACGGTGGAGGGTAGCTCTGCTGTGTCTGGGTGGAGAGAGTCTCTCACAAGGGCACCTGAGGGCATTTGATGCAGAATCGCTGGAGAGAGCCCTGACATAGGTGCCTATGCAGGACAGAGACTGGAACTTTGTGGGAGTGAGTTTGAGGAGGGGATGCTGAAGGACTGGGTCGAAGCCTGTGTTGACAAAGGCAGACAGTTCTTAAAGCAGTAGACCTCTAGCAATGGGAGGAGAGTCCCAACCATGCAAGGTGTGTAACAGCTCCTTAAATGAGATCCACAGAACAGATTTGCAGGTACAGTGGTAAGAAAGAACAAAGTTGCTCTTTTGCTTTCTCCCTGTGGAGTTCAGCTTATTCAATAAACTGGTTGCATGTGCTTAAATCTCCTTGTTGACTTTATAAAATGTACTGTCATGGAAATGGAAAATTAAACAATATTGAAAACTGCAAAGAAAAATGTAAAAGTCACACAAATCCCTTTCATCCAGAGATAAGCATTATTAGTTTAAAGGTTTCAATCAGTATTGGGGAAACTATTTCAGAAGCGACTTTACAAACGACTCCATATACTTCTCAATAAGGGAGCCTGAGGTCCAATCCTCCATGACTAATAATTTTAGTATCTCTTCCCTATCATTTTTCCAGATTAGGTAATGTTACAGAATATCTCCAGCCTTCACTTTATTATCTAATACATTGGATCATCTAATTTCTTTTCTGGACTTTGTTATTGTCCTGTCACCTTTTCTCAAATTGATCTGTAAGTACTATGGAACAATGGAGGAAGATTCAATGTCAAAAAGTCTGAGCTAAAGTCACAAAATACTGAACAGTGAAGGAGGGCATATTCTTATTTATCCATGTGCTTGCCAATAGTAGGATTTGCCAATTTTTTTTTCTGTAGTGGCCCATCTGATAAGGGGAAAATATTTCTCATTGTTATTTCTAATTGAATTTCTAATTAAGGTTGAGTATTTTTTCCATATTTACATTGGAAATATGGAAAAAGTATTTTTTCCACATGTTCCATGTGTGTTTACAGGACACATGCCTGGGTGAGAGGTATGAACAAGAGTTGAGATTTGAAAACTAAGGGTATGCAGGTAACAGTGGATGTTCTAAGTACTGTTGAGGTTTAATTCATGATGGGCATCATTGGCAAGGGTGTGTGTATGTGTTTGTACATGTATACACATTGTAAGGGAGGGAGTTTCTATTTAATCAGCATAATTATAAAGTTCCTGAAGTGATGGGGAATCCCATGTAGTAACTGGACATCTAGAGTTGTACCTGTGGGTCCCCCCACTCCCCAATCCAATAGTGAAAAGTCTCTGGGAGGGTGGACAGGTAGGAGTTTTAATGAAAACAAAAAATTACCCTTTTCTAACTAGTAACTGTGGATCAATACTTAATCTTAGTTTACGCATCTGTAAAATGGGGATAATAACAGTGCTCGTCTCATTGGGCTCTTGTTAAGATTCATTGAGAGAATACATATGAAATCATTAGCCCAGTGCCTAGAACATGGTAAACTCTCAGTAAATGTTAGGTGTTCTTAATTTTTTGTATGTAAAACAACGGAGTTAACTGGGTGATCTCTAAGGCACCTTCCAGAGCTACAGATCCAGATTTATGATACTGAAAATATTTAGCTTTCCGTATTTGATCCATAATTTGAAGAAAAATTGAGGACACAGCAGCTTTAAAATGAGCAAAAATGAGCTGGGTAATTACTCTCAATTTAAGCTATGTCTTCAGGAAAATGCATCGAGTAAGACTGTAATATATATAACATAACCTGTAAGAAGCGGCTCTTACACAGTGAAGGACACAGTCAAGCCTCTAGAATAGAGCTGACAACATTTAATGCCACCTATTTAGCTAAGTTTACACTTTTTTTTTTTACATCTGTATTGGAGTATAATTGCTTTACAATGTTGTGTTAGTTTCTGCTGTACAACAAAGTGAATCAGCTATACATATACATATATCCCCATATCCCCTCCCTCTTGCGCCTTCCTCCCACCCCCTAAGTTTACAACTTTATTGAGAAATATGGAAAATAGCTCAAAACCTTGAAAATAAATTCTATAGAACACAAAGAACAGTTATCAGCTATCATTCTTTTCCGCCTCTACTGAAAGTCAACAACTCCTATGCAGAAGTCAGATGTAAATGTTTGCAGCAATGTTTGAAAAAAAAAGAAACATAACAAGCTTATCAAAAAAAGTTAGAGCTGTTGACCTATCAATATTTAGCTCTTCAAAACCAAGTCTTTGTAAGCTCAGCTCAGTATATTTAAATACTGAGCATAGTGATTTTCTTTTTTTAAAAAATTTTATTTATTTATTTTTATACAGCAGGTTCTTATTAGTTATCTCTGTTATACATATTAGTATATATATGCCAATCCCGATCTCCCAATTCATCCCATCACCCCCTGCCCTGCTTTCCCTCCTTGGTGTCCATATGTTTGTTCTCTACATCTGTATCTCTATTTCTGCCTTGCAAACCAGTTCATCTGTACCATTTTTTGAGATACTACATACATGTGTTAAAATACGATATTTGTTTTTCATTTTCTGACTTACTTCACTCTGTATGACAGTCTCTAGGTCCATCTACATCTCTACAAATGACCCAATTTCATTTCTTTTTATGGCTGAGTAATATTCCATTGTATATATGTACCACATCTTCTTTTTTTAAAACATCTTTATTGAAGTATAATTGCTCTACAATGGTGTGTTAGTTTCTGCTTTATAACAAAGTGAATCAGCTATACATATACATATGTTCCCATATCTCTTCCCTCTTGCATCTCCCTCCCTCCCACCCTCCCTATCCCACCCCTCTAGGTGATCACAAAGCACCGAGCTGATCTCCCTGTGTTATGCGGCTGCTTCCCACTAGCTATCTATTTTACATTTGGTAGTGTATATATGTCCATGACACTCTCTCACCCTGTCACCCCTCCCCCTCCCCCTCCCCATATCCTCAAGTCCATTCTCTAGTAGGTCTGTGTCTTTATTCCCGTCTTGCCACTAGGTTCTTCATGACCTTTTATTTTTCCTTAGATTCCATATATATGTGTTAACATACTGTATTTGTTTTTCTCTTTCTGACTTACTTCACTCTGTATGACAGACTCTAACTCCATCCACCTCATTACAAATACCTCCATTTCATTTCTTCTTATGGCTGAGTAATATTCCATTGTATACATGTGCCACATCTTCTTTATCCATTCATCCAATGATGGACACTTAGGTTGCTTCCATGTCCTGGCTATTGTAAATAGAGCTGCAATGAACATTTTGATACATGACTCTTTTTGAATTATGGTATTCTCAGGGTATATGCCCAGTAGTGGGATTGCTGGGTCGTATGGTAGTTCTCTTTTTAGTTTTTTAAGGACCCTCCATACTGTTCTCCATAGTGGCTGTATCAATTTACATTCCCACCAACAGTGCAAGAGTGTTCCCTTTTCTCCACACCCTCTGCAGCATTTATTGTTTCTAGATTTTTTGATGATGGCCATTCTCACTGGTGTGAGATGATACCTCATTGTAGTTTTGATTTGCATTTCTCTAATGATTAATGATGTTGAGCATTCTTTCATGTGTCTGTTGGCAATCTGTATATCTTCTCTGGAGAAATGTCTATTTAGGTCTTCTGCCCACTTTTGGATTGGGTTGTTTGTTTTTTTGTTATTGAGCTGCATGAGCTGCTTGTAAATCTTGGAGATTAATCCTTTGTCAGTTGCTTCATTTGCAAATATTTTCTCCCATCCTGAGGGTTGTCTTTTGGTCTTGTTTCTGGTTTCCTTTGCTGTGCAAAAGCTTTTAAGTTTCATTAGATCCCATTTGTTTATTTGTGTTTTTATTTCCATTTCTGTAGGAGCTGGGTCAAAAAGGATCTTGCTGTGATTTATGTCATAGAGTGTTCTGCCTATGTTTTCCTCTAAGAGTTTGATAGTGTCTGGCCTTACACTTAGGTCTTTAATCCATTTTGAGTTTATTTTTGTGCATGGTGTCAGGGAGTGTTCTAATTTCATACTTTTACATGTACCTGTCCAATTTTCCCAGCACCACTTATTGAAGAGGCTGTCTTTTCTCCACTGTATATGCTTGCCTCCTTTATCAAAGATAAGGTGACCATATGTGCGTGGGTTTATCTCTGGGCTTTCTATCCTGTTCCATTGATCTATATTTCTGTTTTTGTGCCAGTACCAAACTGTCTTGATTACTGTAGCTTTGTAATATAGTCTGAGGTCAGGGAGCCTGATTCCTCCAGCTCCATTTATCGTTCTCAAGATTGCTTTGGCTATTCGGGGTCCTTTATGTTTCCATACAAATTGTGAACTTTTTTGTTCTAGTTCTGTGAAAAATGCCAGTGGTAGTTTGATAGGGATTGCATTGAATCTGTAGATTGCTTTGGGTAGTAGAGTCATTTTCACAATGTTGATTCTTCCAATCCAAGAACATGGTATATCTCTCCATCTATTTGTATCATCTTTAATTTCTTTCATCAGTGTCCTATAATTCCACATCTTCTTTATCCATTTATCTGTCAATGGGCATTTAGGTTGTTTCCATGACCTGGCTATTGTGAATAGTGCTGCAGTGAACATTGGGGTGCATGTGTCTTTTTGAATTATAGTTTTCTCTGGGTATATGCCCAGTAGTGGGATTGCTGGGTCATATGGGAGTTCTATTTTAGTTTTTTAAGGAACCTCCATACTGTTCTCCATAGTGGCTCTATCAATTTACATTCCCACCAACAGTGTAAGAGGGTTCCCTTTTCTCTACATTCTCTCCAGCATTTTTAATTTGTAGGTTTTCTGATAATGGCCTTTCTGACCAGTGTGAGGTGATCCCTCATTGTAGTTTTGATTTGCACTTCTCTAATAATTAGTGATGTTGAGCAGCTTTTCATGTGCCTTTGGCCATCTGTATGTCTTCATTGGAGAAATGTCTGTTTAGGTCTTCTGCCCATTTTTGGATTAGGTTGTTTGTTTTTTGATATTGAGCTGCATGAGCTGCTTGTATATTTTGGAGATTAATCCTTTGTCTGTTGATTTGCTTGCAAATATTTTCTCCCATTCTGAGAGTTGTCTTTTTGTCTTCTTTACAGTTTCCTTTGCTGTGCAAAAGCTTTGAAGTTTCATTAGGTCCCATTTGTTTATTTTTGTTTTTATTTCCATTACTGTAGGGGGTGGATCAATAAAGATCTTGCTGTGATTTATGTCAGAGAGTGTTCTTCCTATGTGTTCTTTGCTCTAAGAGTTTTATAGTGTCCGGTCTTACATTTAGGTCTTTAATCCAATTTGAGTTTATTTTTGTGTATGGTGTTAGGGAGTGTTCTAATTTCATTCTTTGGCATGTAGCTGTCCAGTTTTTCCAGCACGGCCTATTTTTTTTTTTTTTTTTTGCTGTTCTTTCATCTTTTTTTTTATTATGGTAAAATATGCATAAAACAAAATTTATTATTTCAACCATTTATTTAAAAAATCTTATTTATTTATTTATGGCTGTGTTGGGTCTTCGTTTCTGTGCGAGGGCTTTCTCTAGTTGCGGCAAGTGGGGGCCACTCTTCATCGCGGTGCCCGGGCCTCTCACTATCGCGGCCTCTCTTGTTGCGGAGCACAGGCTCCAGACGCGCAGGCTCAGTAATTGTGGCTCACGGGCCCAGTTGCTCCGTGGCATGTGGGATCTTCCCAGACCAGGGCTCGAACCCGTGTCCCCTGCATTGGCAGGCAGATTCTCAACCACTGCGCCACCAGGGAAGCCCCCTCAACCATTTTGAAGTATACAATTCAGTGACATTAAATACATTCACAATGCTGTGCAACCATCACCACTGTCCAAATTCAAAATAATTATGTCAAAAGATTGAGCAGGACCTCAGAAAGATGGAGGCAGCAGCATAGTTTCTGAATCTCTCCAAACCCTTTCATGGAAGAAGATCAACTAAAACCAAACACCGATAGGTGGCATTTATCAGCATTTACTATTTCCAGAACTTTTTAACCATTCCAAACAGAGACTCTATATAGCCATTAAACAATAACTTCCCATTCCCTCCTCGATCCATGTTCTTTCATCTTTCAGCATGACTTATTGAAGAGGCTGTCTTTTCTCCATTGTATATCCTTATCTCCTTTGTCATAGATTAGTTGACCATAGGTGCGTGAGTTTATCTCTGGGCTTTCTATCCTGTTCCTTTGATCTATATTTCTGTTTCTGTGCCAGTACCATATAGTCTTGATTACTGTAGCATTGTAACATAGTCTGAAGTCAGGGAATCTGATGCCTCCAGCTCCATTTTTTTCCCTCAAGATTGCTTTGGCTATTTGGGGTCTTTTTTGTCTCCATACGCATTTTAAGATTTTTTATTCCAGTTCTGTAAAAAATGCCATTGGTAGTTTGATAGGGATTGCATTGAATCTGTAGATTTCTTTGGGTAGTATAGTCATTTTCACAATGTTGATTCTTCCAATCCAAGAACATGGTATATCTGTCCATCTGTTTGTGTCATCTTTGATTTCTTTCATCACTGTCTTATAGTTTTCTGAGTACAGGTCTTTGACCTCCTTAGGTAGGTTTATTCCTAGGTAGTTTATTCTTTTTGTTGCAGTGGTAAATGGGAGTGTGTCCTTAATTTCTCTTTCAGATTTTTCATCATTAGTGTATAGGAATGCAAGAGATTTCTGTGCCTTAATTTTGTATCCTGCTACTTTACCAAATTCATTGATTAGCTTGGGTAGTTTTCTGGTGGCATCTTTAGGATTCTCTATGTATAGTATCATGTCATCTGCAAACAGTGACAGTTTTACTTCTTTTCCAATTTGTATTCTTTTTATTTTTATTCTTCCCTGATTGCCGTGGCTAGTACTTTAAAAATTATATTGAATAATAGTGGTGAGAGTGGACTTCCTTGTCTTGTTGCTGATCTTAGAGGAAATGGCTTCAGTTTTTCACCATTGAGAATGATGTTTGCTGTGGGTTTATTGTATATGGCCTTTATTATGTTAAGGTAGGTTCCCTCTATGCCTATTTTCTGGAGAGTTTTTATCATAAATGGGTGTTGAATTTTTCGAAAGCTTTTTCTGCATCTATTGAGATGATCATATTGTTTTTATTCTTCAATTTTTTAATATGGTGTATCACTTTGATTGATTTGCATATATTGAAGAATCCCTGCATCCCTGGGATAAATCCCACTTGATCATGGTGTATGATCCTTTTAATGTGTTGTTGGATTCTGTTTGCTAGTATTGTGTTGAGGATTTTTGCATCTATATTCATCAGTGATATTGGTCTGTAATTTTCTTTTTTTGTAGTATCTTTGGTTTTTGTATCAGGGTGATGGTGGCCTCATAGAATGAATTGAGGAGTGTTCCTTCCTCTGCAATTTTTTGGAAGAGTTTTAGAAGGATGGGTGTTAGCTCTTCTGTAAATGTTTGATAGAATTCACCTGTGAAGCCATCTGGTCCTGGACTTTTGTTTGTTGGAAGACTTTTAATCACAGTTTCAATTTCATTACTTGTGATTGGTCTGTTCATATTTTCTATTTCTTCCTGGTTCAGTCTCAGAAGGTTATACCTTTCTAAGAATTTGTCCATTTCTTCCAGGTTGTCCATTTTGTTGGCATAGAATTGCTTGTAGTAGTCTCTTATGATGGTTTGTATTCCTGTGGTGTCCATTGTAACTTCTCCTTTTTCATTTCTAATTTTATTGATTTGAGTCTTCTCCCTGTTTTTCTTGATGATTCTGGCTAAAGGTTTATCAGTTTTGTTTATCTTCCAAAGAACCAGCTTTTAGTTTATTGATCTTTGCTATTGTTTTCTTTCTATTTATTTCTGCTCTAATCTTTATGATTTCTTTAATTCTACTAACTTTGGGTTTTTTTTTTTTTTTTTCTAGGTGTAAGTTTAGATTGTTTATTTGAGATTTTTCTTGTTTCTTGAGGTAGGACTGTACTCTTAGAACTGCTCTTGCTGCATCCCATAGGTTTTGGATTACCGTGTTTTTATTGTCATTTGTCTCTAGGTACTTTTTGATTTCCTCTATGATTTCTTCAGTGATCTCTTGGTTATTTAGTAAGGTATTGTTTAGCCTCTATGTCTTTGTGTTTTTTACATTTATTTCCCTGTAACTTATTTCTAATCTCATAGCATTATGGTTGCAAAAGATGCTTGATATGATTTCAATTTTCTTAAATTAACCGAGGATTGATTTGTGACCCAGGATGTGATCTATCCTGGAGAATGTTCCATGTGCACTTGAGAAGAAAGTGTATTCTGCCACTTTTGGGTGGAATGTTCTATAAATATCAATTAAATCTATCTGGTCTATTGTGTCATTTAAAGCTTGTGTTTCCTTATTAATTTTCTGTCTGGATGATTTGTCCATTGGTGTAAGTGAGGTGTTAAAGTCCCCCACTATTATTGTGTTACTGTTGGTTTCCTCTTTTATAGCTGTTATCATTTGCCTTATGTATTGAGATTCTCCTATGTTGGGTGCATATATATTTATAATTGTTATATCTTCTTCTTGGTTGATCCCTTGATCATTTTGTAGTGTCCTTCCTTGTCTCTTATAACTCTCTTTATTTTAAAGTCTATCTTATCTGATATGAGTATTGCTACTCCAGCTTTCCTTTGATTTCCATTTGTATGAATATCTTTTCCCATCCCCTCACTTTCAGTCTGTATTTGTCCCTAGGTCTGAAGTGGGTCTCATGTAGACAGCATACATATGGGTCTTGTTTTTGTATCCACTCAGTGAGCCTGTGTCTTTTGGTTGGAGCATTTAATCCATTCACATTTAAGGTAATTATCAATATGTATGTTCAATTACCATTTTCTTAGTTTTTTTGTAGGTCCTTTTCTTCTCTTGTGTTTCCCAGTTAGAGAAATTCCTTTAGCATTTGTTGTAGAGCTGGTTTGGTGGTGCTGAATTCTCTTAGCTTTTGCTTGTCTATAAAGCTTTTGATTTCTCCGTTGATCTGAATGAGATCCTTGTCGGGTAGAGTAATCTTGGTTGTAGGTTCTTCCCTTTCATCACTTTAAATATATCATGACACTCCCTTTTGGCTTGTAGAGTTTCTGCTGAGAAATGAGACGTTAACCTTATGGGAGTTCCCTTGTATGTTATTTGTCATTTTTCCCTTGTTGCTTAAAAAAAATTTTTTTTGTCTTTAATTTTTGTCAATTTGATTACTGTGTGTCTCTGCGTGTTTCTCCTTGGGCTTATCCTGCCTGGGATTCTCTGCACTTCCTGGACTTGGATGGCTGTTTCTTTTCCCATGTTAGGGAACTTTTCAACTATAATCTCTTCAAATATTTTCTCTGGTCCCTCCTCTCTCTCTTCTCCTTCTGGGACCCCTATAATGCAAATGTTGGTGCATTTAGTGTTGTCCCAGAGGTCTATTAGGCTGTTTTCATTTCTTTTCATTCTTTTTTCTTTATCCTGTTCTGCAGAAGTGAATTCCACCATTCTGTCTTCCAGGTCACTTATCCATTCTTATTCCTCAGTCATTTTGCTCTTGATTCCTTCTAGTGTGTTTTTCATTTCAGTTATTGTATTGTTCATCTCTGTTTGTTTGTTCTTTAATTCTCCTAGGTCTTTATTAAACATTTCCTGCATCTTCTCAATCTTTGCCTCCATTCTTTCTCTGAGGTCTTGGATCATCTTCACTATCATTATTCTGAATTCTTTTTCTGGAAGGTTGCCTATTTCTACTTCATTTAGTTGTTTTTTTGGGGTTTTATCTTGTTCCTTCATTTGGTACATAGTCCTCTGCCTTTCATTTTGTCTAGCTTTCTGGGAATGTGATTTTCTTTCCACAGGCTGCAAGATTGTAGTTCTTCATGCTTCTACTGTCTGCCCTCTGGTGGATGAGGCTATCTAAGAGGCTTGCGCAAGCTTCCTGATGGGAGGGACTGGTGGTGGGTAGAGCTGGGTGTTGCTGTGGTAGGCAGAGCTCAGTAAAACTTTAATCCACTTGTCTGCTGATGAGTGGGGCTGAGTTCCCTCTCTGTTGGTTGTTTTGCCTGAGGCAACCCAGCACTGGAGGCTACATGCTCTTTGCTGGGGCTAATGGCAGACTCTGGGAGGGCTCACAGCAAGGAATACTTCCCAGAACTTCTGCTGCCAGTGTCCTTGTCCCTGTGGTGAGCCACAGCTGCCCCCCGCCTCTGCAGGAGATCCTCCAACACTAGCAGGCACGTGTTGTTCAGTCTCCTATGAGGTCACTGCTCTTTCCCCCTGGGTCCTGATGCACACACTACTCTGTGTGTGCCCTCCAAGAGTGGAGTCTCTGTTTTCCCCAGTCCTCTCGAAGTTCTGCAATCAAATTCCGCTAGCCTTCAAAGTCTGATTCTCTGGAAATTCCTCCTCCTGTTGCTGGAATCCCCAGGTTCGGAAGCCTGATATGGGGCTCAGAACCTTCACTCCAGTGGTTGGACTTCTGTGGTATAATTGTTCTCCAGTTTGTGAGTCATGTACCCAGCGGTTATGGGATTTGATTTTATTGTGATTTTGCCCCTCCTACCATCTCACTGTGGCTTCTTCTTTGTCTTTCGATGTGGCGTATCTTTTTTGGTGAGTTCCAGTGTCTTCCTGTCAATGATCGTTCAGCAGTTAGTTGTGATTCCGGTGCTTTTGCAAGAGTGAATGATCACACGTCCTTCTACTCCGCCATCTTGAACCAATCCTGATTTTCTTATTTTAGGGGAATTTCAACATCCAGGGTTATTTATTTGACCCTAGGAAACAAAATCCGTGGTCTTAAAGGAACTTCATGGCAAATTTGGAATCTAGAATCCTAGAGTTTCCAGGAGCTTAGATAGCTAAACTTTTCCATAATATTCTTAATGAGGATTTGATCTCTGATTAAATCCTACTTAGAGTTATGGTCAGTGTTGCAAGTGCTTATCAAAACTTCTGACATTCCTTTCCTTCTAGTCACTTGGGGGTGTTATGCCCCCATTTCCTTAAAATTAGAGATGGCCATAGTCTTGCTTTGGCCAATAAAATTTTGGTGGAAAAGACGTGAATCACTTCTACATAGAAACATTTAGGAGCCAATTTGAGATTCAAGCCCTGTTTCCTTGCCAGAATGACCCCCGGCAACTGGTGTTTGGATGGCAGTGTCATAGGATAGTGGACCTTCTGTCATCTTTGGTCTCTGAGTGCTACAGTGAGCAGGCCTCCTGGTGACCTGTGTTGGATAGGTAATGTGAAAGAGAAATAAAGTTTTGTGTGATATGCTATTGAGATTTAAGGGTTCTTTGTTGCTGTAGCACAAACTAGACTAACTTGATCAATACTTTGCAAAACTTTGCTTTTACATAAGCCTCTTCTGTGTCTGGATAAACATTATTATTGTTTTGTCTCATGTGAAGCTAAGATGTGACTCCATATAAGAGTAAATGTTTAGAAAAAGAAACTGCAAAAAGAGTAAATATTTAACCTTTTTATGCCCTCCAAAGAAGAAGAGATTTGCCACTTTTGTTCTTCCACATATCAGAACACAACAATTATGTTCCCCATAAGTCCTCTCCCTGCACAGAAACTCTATTTTTCCTTTGACACATGGTTTCTTGACTTTTCACCATCCTGGTTACTCTCCGTATAACATTTGTTTTGCTAATGTCCCTTTCAGTTTTAATGTCTAGAACTGAATACAATTCTTAGCAGATTAGATGCTGCAGGGGGAGATCATTAGTTGGCTTTTCTAAGATTTTTGATGATGGAGAATTATTAGTATAGGTACATTATTTTAGACCATATTTAGGTAGGACTGACATTTTTAGTTAGGTCCCAGCAGTGGGTTTGGGTCAGGAAGTGTATGGCTCTCCTCTATCCCCATTGGAAGCTGGTAATCTTTGGGGAGCAACAATATCAGGAGCTTAATGTGGACCATATCTAAGGTCTAACTCTGGACAAAATGGGAGTAATTGAAGATTTTCAATGGGAGAATGGTAAGGACACATTTATGTTATGAACTCTGGAAGAAACAAAAAGAATAATTGCTAGGTGATACATACTTGGGAAGGGGTGAGACCAAAGGTAGGGAGACCAATCATTCAATCAAGCAATCCACATAATGTGTTGATTGTTTACTGATGTATTGATTGCTCACTATGGTTGGCCATAGCTAAACAAAACATATATCTGAAGACAGGAAGGAGAAGGTGTAGTAAACGTGGTCAATGGATTTGATATTTTGATCAGATATTGTAAGTATAAGTGAAGAAACTGAAAGGACAGAAGGCTAACATCTGAGGACAGGCTTCCTAAAGTAGCGATTTGAGAATCAGCAATTTCTAGTGGTGACAAAATCCGTGAATGTAACAAGAAACCCGTCTCAAATTGTTTAAAAAACAAACAAAATTCCAGAAGTAGGGTTGTTTATGAAACTGCTTGATCAGGGCTGTCTCTACTTTTTTTTTTTTTTTTTCTATTTCTTTGGCTCTTCTCTTTATATGTTTATATGTTCAGTTTATATGTTAGCCTTTTCTTTAGGCTGATTTTTCTCATGGTTGCAAGGTAGCTATCAGCAGTAATGAAGAATCCATACTTTCTAGTTTGTCTCTAGTGGGAGAAAAAGTACCCATTTCCCAGAACCACTGAACCTAAGTTCTGGGATTTGCTCTGATAGGATTATTCCTGAATCAGTCACTGTGGCCAGGTAAATGCATGCACTAATTCTGGAGGTAGAGCTAATGTCAGTTTTTCAAAAGACAGGTAGCATAAGTGAAACATAGGTGTCTATTAAAAAAATTGGGATATAATTAGCAAGGGCAGAGGGGGAATAAATGCTGTGTAAACCACTCACAAATGCCCTCTAGAGAATGTACAGAAAAATGGGACCACACTTAGAGAGGTAGAGACTTTTTCACTTGAATGGGGGTGATAATTATTGGGAAGGGACTTTGGAGAATGAAGGAGACATGGACATGAACTAAGGGGTTCACATATACTCTGAAATGTTTGAAGCTGGAGAGAACGCTTTATGTAAGGAGTACAGGGGAAGCAGTTTATTGGCAAGGGCATTTGTAGCTAGGGGACAAAATGGAGGTACAGTGACAGTGGATTTTGAGAGGCTGAGGGAGAGCCCTGTGATTTGAAAATGGCAGCAGAGAAGTGGTGCCATTAGCTCATATGTGGAATGTAGCAGGAGGAGAAGGTCTGGCTGGATCTTTCCACATCTCTACCCACAGGTGAAGGGTTTCAAGACATTTGAGTTGCAGCTCAGAAGAGACTGGGTGATTCAGAGGATATTTATATTTGGGGAGAAAATGAGAAAAGCATCAGAGCAGTTTCTTAGGATGGAGAATATAGGAGAGAAGTCTCCTCTGTGAAATCTTTTCTGGTTTTCTTAAGTTAGACACTCTCTGTTACATAGGTAGTTATTTTTTCCCAACTGATAAAGATTTTAGTTAAATGTGAACTAAAAGCAAGAGTGCATTATGATGGTACTGTGATGACAGAAGCCAGACACTAGGGGCTGGTTTTGATGATGGAGGAGGGACCACCTGCCAAGGAATGTAGGTGGCTTCTAGAAGTGGGAAAAGGCAAGGAAATGGATTTTCTCCTTGTCTCTCTGGAAGGAACCAGCCCTGCCTTCAGCTTGCCTTCAGCTTGCCTTCAGTCCATTGAGACTGATTTTGGACTTCTGACTTGCAGAACTGTAAGAGAATAAATTTGTATTGTTTGAAGCTACTAAGTTTGTGGCAATTTGTTACAATAGCAATAGAAAACTAATACAGTGATGAAAACTAATAAAAAAAACCCAAAAAACAAAGAGTACATTATGATCATTTTGAAACCTTTGAAGAATCAATTTCTGGGACTCCAAATTCCAATGAGTAACATTTTGTTAGCATTCATAAACATTTACATATTTGTCATTTGCATACTTACATATTGGATACATCCAGTTTCTCCTTAAGTGGAACACTTACAGGTACCAGCTGCCTTTGGTCCTCTGGCCACAAGAACACTTGCTCTTGCTCATCATATCTCTGTATGTTGGGCACCCATGGCTCGCTCTTCAGTTCAGTTGAGAAGTTTGAAATTCACCTCCTGGAAGCTGGACACCCAGCTCCACTTGGCTCTGTTCACTTAAGATCTCTCAGCGGCAGTGAAAGCCACTGTGTCCCATGCTGTCCTCTCCCAGAAACTCCTCTTTAACCCCCTATTAGCTTTCTTCAAGATGCACAGCTAGACACATCTCAGCATCAAACTGGGCATGCTGCCCTTCCTCATTCCACATGCCCGTGGAATGCTTTATGCTTTTGTCTACTTAATCTGCTCTCTGTGTTCCTATTCATGACATTATTGACACGTTTCTCCTCAGGCTTCAGGTGGTTTTCCATATTGTGCCCCCTCACACTCTCATTCCTATATTAGGTAAACTCATTTATTTTAACTATTATGTCTGAATATTTTATTCAACACTATTCTAAATTTTCTGACTCCAAACTCCTGTAATAATTTTTTTCAGCTATAGTGTTTTTTAGTTTCTGTCTCATGTGGTTGTATGTTTGTCCTATCTGAGTGTATGCATATAACACAATACAGTGTCTGCCATATCTTCAGGTTTACTTTCTGTACTTGAGCGCAGCATTGCTTCCACTACCTATACTGTCTACAGTACTAGCACAGTGCCTTACGTACAATTTTCCCTCAAACATTTGATAAACTAAATTTATGTGTGGACAAATGCATATCTAATTATTTTATCAATTATGGGGTGGGGATAATGGAATTTAACTTATTTTTAAATGAAATATTTTTATATTAGTGTTATCATTAAGCCAAGTGTTTCATATTTCCTTACTGTTAGGAACAAGGTAACATATTTGATACTTTGGCATTGATTTTTGCAGCAGATTTGTAGCAGGCATGCCTCCAGTGATCCTCTTGCAGTCATAATAAAAGTTGCTAAGTATCAAGTACTAATCTATTAAGCCTGGATTCTTCCTTAGAACCCTTTTCCATGCTGTGCTATTGATAGCTACCACAAGTGGTTAGAGTAGGAACATAACATTGAATATTTAAATGGTTTGCTAGACCAAGTGAGAATACTATAAGTGAGTCCTGACTTAAATAATCAAAATATCTCTTCTCTATGTAAGTGGCAAAGAGTTCTTGTGGCAGGAACGAGTTTAATGTGGTCTGTGGTGTTCATGAGAAAATAAACAGGGAAAGGTAAGATAATTATTTTTTGTTTTACTATAATGAGTTGGTTGAATACTGAAATATTGTGACTATCATGTAAATAGAAGATACCTGGGTTTAGAGAAAATGCTATAAATTCTTATACCTCATGACCAGTAAGTTATTCTAGAAATATGTTATGAACAATAGTGTTGGTACTGTCTGATGCAATTTAATTCTTTACCTTTTTTTTTTAAGATAGAGCTGCTAACTCTCCTCTCAGCTACGATGTAATATTCTTAAATCTATAGTATATTACCCTTCATATTAAAGAATAATGGTACTGTTAACACAATGACTGTTGATCTAATGGAATATTTTTTAGTTTTACAAGGCTGTCTGTATAAACAATCATTAATCTTCAGAATATCAAGATAAAAGCTTTAGAAATACCAAGTTATTAATTTTTCAAGATATTGTAAAACTGAGTTCTAATGGCAGAAAACCCACAAAACAAAGTTTTCAAATTTTTATCATATAATGTATATGAAGAAATGAGAATTTGGCTCAGTAACCTTTGCATTCTTTTGTTATTTGTTCATATTCTCATTGATGACCTAAATTTATAGATACTTTGAGAACAATCTTCCCGCTAAACTAGGGAGACATTTCCTTATGTAAACAAAGAGTAAATATTCTATTGGGGGGAATTTTTGGCCCAACTTTTACCTCTCAAGAAATTTAGTATTAAGGACATGTTTAGAGGTTCAGATTTTTCAAAAGATCTTTTCAATGATTTCCTAAAAGAATAATTTTTAGGATAAGATGGTTATAATATAGACTTTTTCCCCCTAGAGCAAATACTAAGAAAATGCCTAATATTAAGACTTTAAAGAAATTTAATCCCAGAAACAGTGAAGCATAAAACTGAAGTTTTGAGAGTAGGAACTGATATGTTAAAATGGCCCAAACAATAAAGGTTAATGTCAAAGAACAAAACTACGCAATCTGATGAATTCCCATGACTAAGCAGATTGATTTGGTGTTTCATTTCTTTATCATTTCATCTTTTTTCAAGGTTTAGAAATTGAACTGTGCTTCAACTGATGAAAATTATATTAACTTTGCAAGATAAGAAATTCAGTCTTTTTACTTGGAGTGTTGAAAAATAAATTCTGAATTTTTAAAGAAAATCTATTTTATTTAGCCTTTTCAAAGATTTAAGATTCTATTAAAAACTACGCAAACATAAGAGATTTTAAGGAAACTATATATTTAAAAAAATATTTTAATGTACACTGCTGACTCTTAGAACAAAGGAAAAACTATTGACATTTTTCACCTAACAATTTCCTTCGAAACATAATCTCAATTACTGTAGAAAATGCAGCAATATATTAACCTTTATTAGACTATTTTATTGAAATAGAGCTGATGTAATTTAGTTTAATGTAATCAAAACAGGTTAAATACATAGTACCCTCTTATATCTTATTGCTAAAGGAATAAAATTAAGGAGGAAAATTTTAAGTGGTATTCAAAGAGTGATATCCTTCATGAAACTTATTTACATATGTTCAGTATAAAATGAAACTACAAATTATCCATGGAATTTTAAAATTGAGTATCAGTATTTGGCAGGCAAACTAATGGCTTCTCAAAGTTGTCCTAGTCTCCAGAATCTGTGAATATGTTACATTACATGGTAAAGGGTGAAGATTGAATTAAGTTTGCTAATTAGCTTAAAATAGGTAGATTATTCTGGATTATTCAAGTGGGCGCAGTGTAATCATAGGGGTCCTTAAATGTGTGAAGAGAGGAGCGGAAGAGTGATTGTTAGAGTGAATGCAATGTCAGAAAGACTCAAACAGCCATTGCTGGCTTTAAAGACAGAAGGGGCTAGTAGCCAAGAAATGCTTGTAGAAGCTGGCTTGTAGAAGGTGGAAAAAGCAAGGAAACAAACTCTCCTTTAGAGTGTCCAGAAAGGAACACAGTCCTGCTGACACCTTGATTTTAGTCCAGTGAGACCCATTTCTGACTTTTCACCTCCAGAACTGCAAGATTGTAGATTTGTGTTGTTTTGCAACACTAAATTTGTGATAATCTGTTACAGTGATAGAAAATGGACACAAATATAATTTTTTTCTGAAAATCCTAAATTTCAAAACTTGGGACCAGTTTGGAGGAGAAGTAACTGGCAACAATAGTTGCCACAGTTGCTATTAGCGGCAATGGCTACTCTGTTCAAGTTTATAAAGCGCTTCTACTTGGGTCTCTCATGGGCGCTTCACTGCAATTAAGCCAGGTAGAAGAGGCTATGTTGGTGCATAGTTTACAGCTAAGGAAACTGAGCCTCAGAGAGATGATGTGGCATAGACAGAGATGGAGTGCAGTCCCCCATCTTCCTTTGCTGAATTCTGGGTACTTTAGCCTGTGTGCCAGTCCAGCACTAGTAGACATAAAGAAGGCTTTTAACAAGCATGAGTCTTATTTCTATATCCAAGGGCTTAAATACAGTTTGGATGGTTGGCAACTACTTAGGTTTCAAACCAACATTAAAAGTTATAAATATCTTTGAATCTGCTCTCAATAAATCTTCTAGGGTTTTATTTGTGGGTAGGTGAGTACAAAGACATTACAGAGTTCCTAGTATGACCTTGAGAAAATTATGAACAACTTCATTTGTTTTCTGAGTCAAGGAAATCCAGTACTTATTCAGCTGCTGGGCAAATTGAGAATAAATGACTCTCCTTGCTATGGTTTAATTTTTTTTCAAGTTTCGGTTTATTAGTATAACTCATTTAATTTTAAATTTAATATTACTGGACTTCCCTAGTGGCGCAGTGGTTAAGAATCTGCCTGCCAATGCAGGGGACACGGGTTCGAGCCGTGGTACGGGAAGATCCCACATGTCGCAGAGCAACTAAGCCTGTGAGCCACAACTACTGAGCCTGCACTCTAGAGCCCACAAGCCACAACTACTGAGCCCGAGAGCTACAACTACTGAAACCTGTGCTTTGCAACAAGAGAAGCCACTGCAATGAGAAGACTGCGCACCGCAACAAAGAGTAGCCCGCGCACCGCAACAAAGAGTAGCCCCTGCTCGCCACAACTAGAGAAAGCCATGCACAGCAACAAAGACCCAATGCAGCCAAAAATAAATAAATAAATAAATAAGTTTATAAAAAAATTTAATATTACTGAATTAATTCAGTTTTTAACTTATAATTTATATCAGTCATGGAGTAGAAAGGTCTAAGCCATTATTAAAGATTAATAGGTAGGTAAAAAGATTGGATTCTGCCATGGAACATGGTAAACTAGTGGGTTGTTGGTGGTGGTGGTTATAAGTGTGGGATGCCTGAGTTTGAATTCTGGCTTCTCCCTTACTAGTTGTATGACATTTGGCAAGTTATTTATCATTCTGTACTGTCAATTCTTCATCTGTAAAATAGGGATTATAAAAATTATTAACTTAGAGGGTTTACATGAGAATTGAGATAATGTGTGGAAAGTATTTAAAACAGTGCTATATAAATGTTGGTTATTATTATACAAATCCTGTTTAAATTCATTACTTTTAAAAGGGAAGAAAAACTTCTTTTAATTACAACACTTTCTAACATTGATGTGACTGATCTACTTTACCCCAGTTACCATTATATTCAAGGCAGATTTTTTGCATCTATAGTAAGAAAACTGGTGCTTGTATGATACTACTAAGAATTTGTTTCCTAGTAAATAAAAGCCTTTAGCTTTGAACTGGAGCTGTGTAACCATATATTAATGGAGACAACACCACATGGAATTGAGAAAATATGGTATGTACAGCAAATTATGAATGAGTTCTCTAGCAGAACATTTTTCCATTTCCCTATTCTAAATAAGATGAGGAGAAATAATTTTCCCAAGTTGCTAAAATCTTGACATTTTTACTGAAAACTTCAAGTCATAGCTGTATTGTTTTCTCCAAGTTACCTTTAAAAGTGGAGACAATGTTCATAAGCAAAAAGAATCACTTTATGTAGTATGTGGCTTTCTACACACTGAAAAAAATAAAAAAGAAAAAGAAAACCTCAAAAGCCCCCAACAACAAAAACCAAAACACAAAAACTCCAAATAGCAATGGAACAAATCTGCAATGTGAAAACTTGGGTAAAAATAAATATCTTATTAAAATCAAATAGGGGCTTCCCTGGCAGTCCAGTGGCTAAGACTCCATGCTTCCACTGCCGGGGGCATGGGTTTGAACCGTGGTCAGGGAACCAATATTCTGCATGCTGTGCGGTATGACCAAAAAAAAAAAATTAAAATAAAGTAAAATAAAAAAGCAGTGATGTTTTAAAAAAAATTTATTTATTTTTTGGCTGCGTTGGGTCTTCATTGCTGCGCACCGGCTTTCTCTAGTTGCGGTGAGTGGGGGCTACTCTTCCTTGTGGTGTGCAGGCTTCTCATTGTGGTGGCTTCTCTTGTTGTGGAGCACGGGCTCTAGGCACGCAGGCTTCAGTAGTTGTGGCTCGCAGGCTCTAGAGAGCAAGCTCAGTAGTTGTGGCACATGGGCCTAGTTGCTCCGCGGCATGTGGGATCTTCCCAGACCAGGGATTGAACCCGAGTCTCCTGCATTGGCAGGTGGATTCTTAACCACTGCACCACCAGGGAAGCCCCAATAAGCAGTGATTTCAAGGCACATGTTCAAGTAATAAGCAAAACTTTAAAATGTTATTTGATTAAAAAGATATTTAGCACAGGGAGCTCAGCTCAGTGCTCTGTGATGACCTAGATGGGTGGCAATGAGGTCCAAGAAGGAGGGGATATATGTATACATATAGCTGATTCACTTTGGTGTACAGCAAGAACTAATACAACATTGTAAAGCAATTATACTCCACTTAAAAAAAAATATTTAGCTTTCAGAAATGCATTATTTGTTCTAAATCAAAGGAATAGTATCAATGAAAAGGTGATTGATATATAATATATTTTGGTTCCATATATTATTATTCATTGGAGAGACTAGAATTATTTTTTTTTAATTGAAGTATAGTTGATTTACTATGTTGTGTTAATTTCTGCTGTAGAGCAAATTGATTCAGTTATACACACACACACACACACACACACACACACACATATATATATATACACATTCTTTTTTATATTCTTTTCCATTATGGTTTATCACAGGATATTGAATATAGTTCCTTGTGCAATACAGTAGGACCTTGTTGTTTACCCATTTTTATATAATAGTTTGCATCTGCTAACCCCAAACTCCCGCTCTGTCCCTTCACCCCGCCGCAACTCCCTCTTGCCAACCACAGGTCTGTTCTCCATGTCTGTGAGTCTGTTTCTGTTTCACAGATAAGTTCATTTGTGTCATATGTTAGATTACACATATAAGTGATATCATATGGTATTTGTCTTTCTCTTCTGACTTACTTCACTTAGTATGATAATCTCTATTGCATCCATGTTGCTGCAAATGGCATTATTTCATTCTTTTTTATGGCTGAGTAGTATTCCATTGTATATATAAACCAGCAGTCCCCAACCTTTTTGGCACCAGGGACCAGTTTCATGGAAGACAATTTTTCCACGCACTGGGGTGGGGGATAATTTTGGGATGATTCAATCTTATTACATTTACTGTGCACTTTATTTCTATTATTATTACACTGTAATATATAATGAAATATGTAAATATAATTATACAGCTCACCATAATGCTGACAGGAGGTGGAGCTCCAGCTGTAATGCGAGTGATGGGGAGTGGCTGTAAATACAGATGAAGCTTTGCTCACTCGCCCGCCACTCATCTCCTGCTGTGTGGCCTGGTTGCTAACAGGTTGCAGACTGGTACTGGTCTGTGGCGTGGGGGTTGGGGACCCCTGATTTAAACCACATTTTCTTTATCCATTCATCTGTCAATGGATATTCAGGCTGTTTCCATGTCTTGGCTATTGTGAATAGTGCTGCCGTGAACATAGGGGTGCATGTATCTTTTTGGATTATAGTTTTATCTAGATATATGCCCAGGAGTAGGATTGCTGGATCATATGGTAACTCTAGTTTTAGTTTTTTGAGGAACCTCCATACTGTTTTCCATAGTGGCTATACTAATTTACATTCCCACCAACAGTGTGGGAGGGTTCCCTTTTCTCCACACCCTCTCCAGCATTTGTTATTTGTAGACTTTTTAGGATGGCCATTCTGACTGGTATGAGGTGGTACCTCACTGTAGTTTTGACTTGCATTTCTCTAATAATTAGTGATGATGAGCATCTTTTCATGTGCCTGTTGGCCATCTGTATGTTTTCTTTGGAGAAGTGTCTATTTAGGTCTTCTGCCCATTTTTCAGTTTGTTTGTTTGTTTTTTTGTTGTTGAGTTACATGAGCTATTTGTATATTTTAGAAATTAAGCCCTTGTCAGTTGCATCATTTACGAATATTTTCTCCCAGTCCGTAGGTTGTCTTTTAATTTTGTTTATGGTTTCCTTGGCTGTACAAAAGCTTCTGAGTTTAGTTAGATCCTATTTGTTTATTTTTGCTGTTACTTCTATTGCCTTGGGAGACTGACCTAAGAAAACATTGGTACGATTTATGTCAGAGATTGTTTTGCCTATGTTCTCTTCTAGGAGTTTTATGGTGTCATGTCTTATATTTAAATCTTTCAGACATTTTGAATTTATTTTTGTGTATTATGTGAGGATGTGTTCTAGCTTCATTGATTTACATGTGGCTGTCCAATTTTCCCAACACCAATTGCTGGAGAGACAGTCTTTTTCCCACTGTAGGTTCTTGCCTCCTTTGTCGAAGATTAATTGACCATAGGTGTGTGGGTTTATTTCTGGGTTCTCTATTCTGTTCCATTGATCCATATGTCTGTTTTTGTGCCAGTACCATGCTGTTTTGATTATTGTCGCTTTGTAGTATTGTCTGAAGTCTGGGAGGGTTATGCCTCCTGCTTTGTAGAAACTAGAAATCTTAATTTTAGCATATTAATTCCTTTGTGAAAAATGGAACTTCATTTTATTTCAAAACTTGGGTAAAATGGACAGTCTTTTCAACAAATGGTGTTGGGAAAGCTGGAGAGCTACATGTGAATCAATGAAATTAGAACACTCCTTCACACCATATACAAAAATAAACTCAAAATGGATTAAAGACCTATATATAAGGCATGACACCATAAAACTTCTAGAGGAGAACATAGGCAAAATATTCTTGGACATAAATCATAGCAATATTTTCTTAGATCAGTCTCCCAAGGCAAAAGAAATAAAAACAAAAATAAACAAATGGGACCTAATCAAACGTCAATATTTTTGCATAGCAAAGGAAACAACCAACAAAACAAAAAGACAAGCTATGGAATGGGAGAAAATATTTGCAAACAATGCAACTTACAAGGGGTTAATATCCAAAAACTCATACAACTCAATTTCAAAAAACAAACAACCGAAACAAAAAATGGGCAGAAGACCAACAAGGATTAGTATTCAGAATAAATAAAGAGGAAAGACAAACAACACATAAAATGGGCACAGCATATGAACAGAGATTACACAGAGGAGAAGAACTGATCTTCCAATCAACATTTGGAAAAATATTAAAGTCATCGGTAATCAGGGATAGTCAAATGACATACCACTTCACACATATAAAGTCAGCCAAAATTAAAATGACAAACCTCATGATGTATTGATAATCATGTTGAGAAATGGGAACTCTTAAATACTGTTAATGGGGAATATAAAAAATGAGTAATAATAATAATTGGAGTATGTTTGTCAAAGAAAAATTGCTTTGGATAAATTAGCCAAGGAAGTCTTTATTCAAGACTATTGTAATAGAGGAGAGAGACTGAACTTAACTCTGCTAAAACTAAAGGTGGGGGGAGTTTTAAGTTCTGTAGTGAGCTAGTGGAAAAAGTTCTGGAGGATGTTAGGGGCAAGGTTGGTCCATCTGATTAGGCATCTGTTTTTGCTAATCTAAATTAGGCTACTACCCTCTCACAGAAACTGGGAAACAGGAGCACTACTTCCTTGAGGATTACATTAAAAAAAAGTATGGCTCCCAGGTCCTTGAGAAAGCATTCCTGGGTTGTAAAACCACAAGAAGCTTTCAAGAAGATTTGTATCTCTAAGGGATGACTGGTGGGGAGGAGAAAGACTTTGCAATTACAAGCTTTCTAAAGTTAATACTAAGAAAAGGGAGGTCAGTGGCCTAGAGTCAGGAAGAGACCTGTTTAAAATTCCATCAAGCTGAGGGGAATGTTAAGGCCATTTTGGTCACTTTGAAGAATAATTTGGCAATATCTAGTAAGCTTAAAGATGCATACAATCTAGGACCCAGACATTCCACTTCCAAATATATATACCCTAGGGAAAGTCTTAGACCTATGCATCAGGAGACATGTGCCACATATTTATTCATCGTAACGTTGTTACTAATAGCTAACTGTTGGGGGAAAAGAGAATGAATGAATGAATACGTTATAGAGTATTTATACAATAAAATACCATAGAGAAGTAAAAAATGAATGAACTAAAGCTACACAAATTGACATGAATAATCCTCAAAACCAATATCAAGGAAAAATACAAGTTCCAGAATGAAATATGTAGAATAATACATTTACACAAGAATCCTATATATTTCTGGATAAAATTATGTGTAGGAGTAATACCCATCCACTTGAAGATAGTAGTTAGCTTTGGTGCAGGGAGAAGAGAAGAGAATGGGATTGAAGTGGTTATATAGAAAGCTTCAATCCTCTCTATAGCATTTTATTTCTTGAATAAAATAATCTGAAGCAATTATGGCCACATATTTTGATTTTTTTAATATGAAATATTTCCAAATTTCATAATAGAACACAGCCTAACAACTCCCTAAGGTTTTTTCAGAGTTTTTTAAAAATTGGAGTGTAGTTGGTGTAAAATATTATGTGTCACAGGTGTACAATATAGCAATTCATGATTTTTAAAGGTTATACTCCATTTATAGTTATTATAAAATATTGACCATATTCCCTGTATTGTAAAATATATCTTTGTAGCTTATTTTATATGTAATAGTTTGTAGCTCTTAAATCCCTACCCCTATATTGCCCCTCCCCCATTCCCTCTCCCCACTGGTAGCCACTAATTTGTTCTCTATATCTATGAGTCTGCTTCTTTTTTGTTATATTCACTAGTTTGTTGTATTTTTTAGATTCCACATATAAGTGACATCATACAGTATTTGTCTTTCTGTCTGGCTTTTTTCACTTAGCATAATACCCTCCAAGTCCATCTATGTTGTTGCAAATGGCAAAATTTCATTCTTTTTTATGGCTGAGTAATGTTCTATTGTGTATACATATGTACCACATCTTTATCCATTCATCTGTTGATGGACACTTAGGTTGTTTCCATATCTTGGCAATTGTAAATAATGCTGCTGTGAACACTGGGGTGCATGTATCTTTTTGAATTAGTATTTTTGTTTTTTTGATATATACCCAGGAGTGGAGTTGCTGGGTCATATACTATTTCCATTTTTAGTTTTTTGAGAAAGCTGCATACTGTTTTCCACAGCAGCTGCACCAATGTACATTGCCACCAACATTGTACGAGGTTTCCCTTTTCTCTACATCCTTGCCAACATTTGTTTTTGTGTTCTTTTTGATGATAGCCATTCTGACAGGTGTTAGATGATATCTCATTGTGGTTTTGATTTACGTTTCCCTGGTGATTAGTGGAACATCTTTTCATGTGCCTGTTGGCCATCTGCATATCCTCTTTGAAAAATGTACATTTAGGTCTTCTGCCCATTTTTTAATTAGGTTTTTATTTTTTTGGTATTGAGTTGTATGAACTGTTTATATATGTTTGATATTAATCCCGTATTAAGCATATCACTTGCAAATATTTTATCCCATTCAGTAGGTTCTCTTTTCATTTTGTGGATGGTTTCCTTTGCTGTGCAAAAGCTTTTAAGTTTAATTAGGTCCTATTTGTTTATATTTGCTTTTATTTCCTTTGCTTTAGGAGACAGATCCAAAAAAAATATTGCTACGATTTATGTCAAAGAGTATTCTGCCTATGTTTTCCTCTAGGATTTTTATGGTTTCTGGTCTTACATTTAGGTCTTTAATCCATTTTGAGTTTATCTTTGTATATGGTGTTAGAGAGTGTTCTAATTTCATTCTTTTACATACAACTCCCTAACTTTTTGAAGTTTAAACTTTTTGACATTTAAATTTCAGTAGCTCTGTAGAAAATATACAGTATTAGTTTTTGTGTATCTTTTAATATAAATGGTATCATATGTACCTGTATTAGTTTCCTACGAGTTCTGTAACAAATTACCACAAATTAAAAAGAAATGAAATTGAGTTATTTGTAGTGAGGTGGATGGACCTTGAGTCTGTCATACAGAGTGAAGTAAGTCAGAAAGAGAAAAACAAATACCGTATGCTAATACATATATATGGAATCTAAAAAAGAAAAAGAAAAAGGTTCTGAAGAACCTAGGGGCAGGACAGGAATAAAGACTCAGATGTAGAGAATGGACCTGAGGACGCAGGGAGGGGGGAGTGTAAGCTGGGACGAAGTGAGAGAGTGGCATTGACATATATACACTACCAAATGTAAAATAGTTAGCTAGTGGGAAGCAGCCGCATAGCACAGGGAAATCAGCTCTATGCTTTGTGACCACCTAGAGGGGTGGGATAAGGAGGGTGGGAGTGAGATGCAAGACAGAGGGGATTTGGGGATATATGTATACGTATAGCTGATTCACTTTGTTATACAGGAGAAACTAATGCAACATTGTAAAGCAATTATACTCCAATAAAGATGTTTAAAAAAAAAAACACAGTAATTTATTCCCTCTCATATCTGGAGGCCAGAAGTCCAAAAGCAGTATCACTAGGCTGAAAACAAGATGTCAGCAGGGCTGTGTTCCATCCAAAGGCTCTGAAAGGGAATATGTTCCTTGCCTCTTCCAGCCTCTTCCAGCTTCTTGTGGCTGCCAACATTCCTCAGCTTGTGGCTACATCACTCCAGTCTTCAGGGCCAGCATTGTCAAATCTCATTCTGCTCCATTTTCACATTGCCTTCTCCTCTGTGTGTGTGTCTGTGTCAAACCTCCCTCTCCTCTCACTTGCGACTGTCTTTAGAGTCCACCTAGGTAATCCAGGATAATATCCCCATCTAAAGATTCTTAATTTAATCCCATCTGTAAAGACCCTTTTTCCAAATAAGGTAATATTTACAGATTCCAAGCATTAGGACCTGAAATCTTTGGGACCATTATTCATCCTATTACAGTATCTGACATGCAACTTTTTCCTTTTTATTCCATAATACAACTTAGAGTCCATATTGATCGATACAGACCTCTCTTATTCAATGTCATTGCTGTAGAGTATGCTCAAGATGCATATTTCATTTTGTTTTTCAGTTCCTAAAGTGATGAGTGATGTTTTTATTTTTCTGTTTTATAGACATGCAATAATGATGGTGAAGGGTCTAGAGTGATGTAACTGATAGATAACCATTGTTACATTTCAGGGGTAGGGGATAAGAACTATATTTGGGTTACTGGTGAAAGAGAATTTAGATCTATCTATATTATTTCAATTTTTCTTAATAAAGAAATGCAATTATATATTACTTATTTGCTTAAATAAATAAATAATAAATAATAAAATAATAACTAAATATAGCTGGGTTTTGACGCTATTCCTCATTTGAACTTTTAAGACCAATGTTTATGGCCTATCCATTACTCTGAACTCTTAAAGTGAGTCATTTTTTTTGTTTTGCCAAAAGGTCAAAGTCAAAAAAACATAACAAAGGAAATCATTATAATGAATATCTTACCTGATTTCTGAAATTATTACCAAGCACGGTGGTCCCAGATCTGGCAGAGTGCAACTTACACTGAGCTCCCTGAATTTCATCCATAATAATAGAACATTATACAATTCTCTTGCTAAATTTTGATGCTGCTGAGACCAATCTCTTAAATTATGATTTTGATGCTGCTGAGACCAATCTCTTAAATTATACTATAACAATAATAGCAGAAATGTGAGGAATGATTGACTGCTTAGAGAGGAACTATTTAAATGAAATGTAATTTAGCAAAGACTGGTATTTTTGCCCAAAGTGTTAAATTCATAATTATCACTTTAAAATTTATGGTAGTATTAATATTATCTACTTATATCTACTTTTCATCAAACTAGATTATAAATAACCCAGGTGAAAAATCTAAGATTAAGTCATTTGTTTACTTAAACTAGATATATAAGTTTTAAATAAATGAGTGAACAAGTAGAGAAAATTAGCATCAAGGATCTCTAAGATGCTAACACTGTCTGAAGCTGTGCTCATTCTGATTATTCATTAACCAGAGAAGAGCTTTCCTAGCAAGAAACCCTCACAGCATAAACTTCCTTTCTCAATAGTACTGTTTGACAGCAGACAAGCAGGAAATATTTAGAACTGGAGAGCAGGCTTACAAATAATCAGTACACATAATTCGTGATCACATAAATACATTGTATTTTATATACACTAATAATTAACTATCAGGAAGAGAAATTAAGGAAACAATCCAATTTACAATTGCATCAAAAAGAATAAGATACCTAGGAATAAATTTAACCAAAGATGTGAAAGACCTGTATGCTTAAAACTAGAAGATATTAATGAAATAAATTGAAGAAGACACAAATAAATGGAAAGATTGTTCCATGCCCATGTTTTAGAAGAGTTAATATTGTTAAAAAGTCCATACTACTCGAAGTAAGCTACAGATTCAATGTAATTTCTATAAAAATTCCAGTGGAATTTTTTACAAAAATAGAACAAATAATCTTAAAATTTATATGGAACCACAAAAGACCCCAAATAGCCAAAGCAATCTTGAAAAAGAAGAGCAAAGCTGGAGGCATCACGCGCCCTGATTTTAAACTATATAACAAAGCTAAGTAATCAAAACAGTATAGTATTGGCATAAAAACAGGGACACAGTTCAATGGAACAGAATACAGAGTCCAGAAATAAACCTCACACATGTGGTAAATTAATTTATGACAGAGGAGCCAAGACTATACAATGGAGAAAGGACCTTCTCTTCAGTTAATGGTGTTGTGAAAACTGGACAGCCACATGCAAAAAGAATATAATTCTACTGGTATCTTATACCATATACAAAAATTTACTCAAAATGGATTAAAGACTTGAAAGTAAGACCTGAAACCATAAAACTCCTAGAAGAAAACATAGGCAGCAAACTCCTTGACATAGGTCTTGGTGATGATTTTTTAAATCTCATGCCAAAAGTAAAGCAGCAAAAGCAAAAATAAGCAAGTGGGACTACATCAAACTAAAAAGCACAGGAAAGGAAGCCATCAACAAAATGAAAAGGCTGAATGGGAGAAAATATTTTCAAACTGTATATCTGACAAGAGGTTAAAATCCAAAATATATAAAGAACTTCTATAACTCAAAAGCAAACAAAACAAAACAAAAAAACCCAAATAAACAGATTAAAAAATTGGCAGAGGATCTGAATAGACATTTTTCCAAAGAAGACATACGGATGAACAATAGATACATGAAAAGGTGTTCAGCATCACTAATTACCAGGAAAATGCAAGTAAAAACCACAATGGGATATCATCTCTTACCTGTTAGAATGGTTATTATCAAAAAGACAAGATGTGGTTTTTTTTATTATTAGTTTTTATTGGAGTATAGTTGCTTTACAATGTTGTGTTAGTTTCTGCTGTACAGCAAAGTGAATCAGCTATATGTGTATATATATCTCCTCTTTTTTGGATTTCCTTCCCATTTAGGTCACCACAAAGTACTGAGTAAAGTTCCCTGTGCTATCCAGTAGGTTCTCATTAGTTATCTATTTTATACATAGTAGTGTATATTAAAAAAACTACAATTTTTATTTTAAAAATAAAAAAATAAATTAGACTCTTTATTCCTGGCCCCCTGTGGACCCACTCTACCATTCTCTACTTCATCAACTAGTTTTATTTTCTTCATATGATTTATCATTATTTGAGATTATTTATTTATTATAATGTTTGCTTTTTGTTGTCTATGACTTGCATCAGATTATAAACTGTGGGAGTAGTGAATAAACTGGTTTACCACCGGGGGGGAAAAACACAAGAAATAACAAGTGTTGATGAGGAATGTGGAGGAAAGGGGAATTCTTGGCACTGTTGGTGGGAATGTAAATTGGTGCAGCCACTATGAAAAACAGTATGGAGTTTCCTCAAAAAATTAAAAATAGGACTACCACACAATCCCAGCAATTCCACTTCTGAGTATTTATCTGAAGAAAACAAAAGTGCTAACTCAAAAAGATACATGCCCCCAAATCACTGCAGTGTTGTTTATAATAGCCAAGATATGGAAACAATTTATGTGTCCATCCATGGATGAATGGATAAAAAATTGTGGTATGTATACACAGTGGAATATTACACAGTCATAAAAAAGAATGAAACCTTGCCACCTGTGACAACATGGGTGGACCTCAAAGGCATTATACTAAGTGAAATACGTCAGACAGAGGAAGGCAAATACCATATGATCTTTCTTATATGTGGACTCTTAAAAAATAGATAAACAAAAAATTTAAATGCTGTGTGAATTAGTGATACAATAGATGAGGTTCTAGTTAACATAAGAAGGAAAATATATTTGAAGAGATTATGGATTTTCTCACTCTACTTATTCTGGACTTCCTACCACAAGGGAATCTTTTCTTGTTCCTATCCAGAAAAATGCACAAGGCAGGGCTATTTTAATTTGAATTTATTATTATTATGTGGGGTTATTTTCCTCTATGATATCAAGAATATGCCATGAAATTAATTTCATTCTTTTTTAAAAATGAGATGAAGCTTCAGTTCTTTACCAAGATTCTTCAAATGATTCATTCCATTCAAGAATATTTATTGAGCACTCACTTTGTTCAAGGTATAAAGACTGGTGACATAAGAGAGGACAGGGTAGAAGACATTGTTACTACTTACAAGACTTTATAGACTAGTTGTGCAGAGGATATGATGCCAACTGGTGATATGGCTGGCTGTGGTCCGGAGTCCCCAGGAGAGGCAGAACAGGGAGTTTGATAAAGCAAGAGCATCTAACAGATATTCTCATCTTTCAAAGCAACATTTTAAGATGAGTAAGTTGTTAAGTATGTGGGAAAGAGCAAGATTGTGTCTTTGGGAAATAAATGTCTGTTGGTAGGTGGTTAGGAGTACGTAGGAACTCTGAGTAGAGGTCCTTGCTTGCACACCCTAAATTCTGGAGAATTACCAAAGTCAAGAGAAGCCAAGTGGGTTAGGATAAGAGGCAGTAGTCCCCAAAGTTATATTTTCTGATTCTAGGGCAATAGCTGCTTCTCTCTGTTGGATTTACGTTCTTTTCTCTGAGAGGGTGGAAAAGATTTCCATTTATATCTATCCTTAGGGAGAGGAGCACTTGTAGAGATCTTATTTAATATAGTATTTGGGAATTTTCAACTGTTACCCTAGTTACACGCATCATATAACAAGTCTGCAAACTCTGGATTAGAAAACTTGCTTCTTCTGAGAGCTGCTATCTTTAGGCAGAATTTTTAAAAAGTACATTAATTTAGTGCTTAATTTTCAGAAAGAACTAGAAAATATTTCAGTAATACACTCTGTTCAATTCTAGTTGCTCCTGGCCATGACACTCACAGATACAGAGTAGAACAACAATCCTTCAAACATTTCTGGCTCTATTCCCATCACTCTCACTTACTGATTTAGGGCTTCCAGCTTTCTGAAAGTTCACCTCTGAGTAAGATGACTATCATTGGTAATGGGAAATGTATAAGTTTATGCTTGTTATACTGGTGTCTTGTCTTGTTTAGAGTTTGTCCTGGATTTCTTATTTTTTTAAACAAAGTATTGTTACTACTTGCTTAGATACAGCTATATGGATTTGGTAGACACCCCCTTTGTATATCTATTCTGCCTTGGTCTCTTCTAGTGTTATGTGAAATCCACATGCAGTGAATAGGGTTCTCACTTTAACACACGTTTACATCTGGAATTATGACCAGTGACAACTCATATCTCTTTTCCAACCCTTTCCAGACTCAATGTAACTAACAAGGACAGAATCCAGAGCTGATAAAACCAAGTATATGTGGACAGGAGTGCCTATTTTCTTCTTGGGTTGGTGGTAGGAAAAATATTTGGTGCTGCTGGCCACTTGATTGTCAACCTCTTCCCTCCTTGCCTGTACAATTTGGTTTTTTTTCAAACAGGAAGACTCCAAAATTTATCCTACGTAAGCAAGGAAGAAACTGAACAAACTATATCACAAATCAAATGATGTACATTATTTAATTCTGAAATTCTGTAATTAAACTTTGGAGTCAACTTACAGGAAGAATATTTTGATGGAACTATGATTTTTAATTGAATAAATATATATTCTCTATGGAATGAATTTTGCTGCATACATTTCTGATGTAATGTTCAAAAGAATAATAGAGAAAAGCTTTTTCTTGTAAAATATTTTTAGTAGAAAAAGACTCTGAACGGAGGCAAAAAGACAGTAGAAATAGTTAGGGTAAGATATTTAAACACTGAAATTTCAACAGAAAAATTAGAATTGAGAATATTCTCTATATAGGAGAATTTTTTTCTCTGAGTCTTCTAGGTATGTCAACATCTGTCTAGAGAATATCTTCCTAATTAATATATTATTGTCTACAGAAAAGAATCAATTTTAAGTCTCAACAATTTCAGGTTTTCTAATTATAAAATTCAATTTTAAGAGGATTACATACAATTTTACGTAATAAAACATAATAGGACCATTTTGAAAACATATATTCTTCCAAATAAAATATACCATTGACATGGTATAATAAATAGATACAGAGGCTGCCCTGGTGGCGCAGTGGTTAAGGGAGCAACTAAGCCCGTGCGCCACAACTACTGAGCCTGAGCTTTAGAGCCCGTGCGCCACAACTACTGAGCCTGTGCTCTAGAGCCTGTGAGCCACAAATACTGAGCCTGAGTGCCACAACTACTCAAGCCTGCGCGCCTAGAGCCCGTGCTCTGCAACAAGAGAAGCCACCGCAATGAGAAGCCCAAGCACCACAGCGAAGAGTAGCCCCCTCTTCCCGCAACTAGAGAAAGCCTGTGCGCAGCAATGAAGACCCAGTGCAGCCAAAAATAAATAAATAAATAAATATTAAAAAAAAAATAGATACAGCTAAAAAGATTGTGAATATATTCAAAGAATGATTGTTCTGCTTACATTATTTTTAATGTTCAGATAATAATTATAAAAAAGTGCTTTTACTTTGCTTTAATGTACCTGGATAAATGTTATTTTATTTTCTAAGAAAAATTTTCTTTTTGAAAATAGTTTTTTAATATAACTATTTTATAAGAACAACACTATGACAAAGCCAATTTATTAGTCAATAAACAAAAGTTTAAAATGATGTGATTTTGGTTATTTTTAACAGCCCCTTTCACTCTCAGTTGTGTCCCTATTTGGATGATAAATGCCCTTCCTCCAAGCATATTTAGGAATTCCCTGGCCATGTCTTATAAACACTGCTATAAGTTGATATTCCCAGGGTCCTGCTGAAACTCTGCATTTTCTGCCAGAGTCCACCACTATTCCATGAGGTGCATATCTCTGCCAGGTGCTACTGTCACCTGGTAGAAACCGTGGTGTCATGGCATTGGGCAGGCAGTGGTGTCCTGTAGCACAGACTGGTATGCTGCTTGCTGATGCAGATGCAGCACCACAGTGCTGGCCAAGCAATCCCTGATGGTTCCTTGACTTTGACTGGACCAAAGCTGACCTTCAGATCAGAGGAGAAGTGGGAGAGACATGTTATCTCACCTTTGTCTTATGCTCTCTAAGAGGGTCTTAAAGCAGTGTGGTTTGTGCTTCTATGATTTGTAGTGTTTTTAGTGAATTTGTGTTTTAAGTTTTGCTTGGTGTCTGTCTGTTGCTATGGTGTGCCTAAGGACTTTTGTGGGGACAAAGTGCACTACAGTGTACCCACAATCACTGCTTCCCTCTGGCGCTTAGAGTCAATGTTCTTTTTAATTAGTTCCCTCCCAGGTCCCCTGCAAATAGACGCTTGTCAGGCCATCCCCCAAGTTTACCAGACATTTCCAGATATGTCTCAGATTCAGCAGAGGCATAACTTGTGTTGTTTCCTAAGAGGCTCTTAGCTCCCTTGCAAATAGGCTTCTCTCAAATCTGTCTTAACAGCTAAAGTCTGAATTCCCACAGTGGGCACAGCCTAAACTCAAGTTGAGAGTTCCATTATATAAAGAATTTAACAAGTAACAAAATGTTTAGATCAGCTGTTTAACTTGAGGGCATTCAACATGTATCTATCAGGTGTCTACAATGGAACAGGCATAATATTAGCCAGATATACAAAGATATCTAAGTTACAGTTTTCATCTTCAAGTAATCCAGTGTAACAGACAGATGCATATTAATGGGTAATTATAATACATTGTGGTAAGTTATGTAATAGCAGGATATGTGAAGCACAGTGATAACATAACACAGATTTGCATATGCATAAAGAGAAAGAGGTATGAAAGAGGAAACTATGACTTCAGATTTCTGGAGTGTTGAGATATGTTTATGGTGGAGAGGAGGGTGTGAAGGTAATGGTGTGGAATGCAGGTTGAAAGGTGGACATGGGTCAAATACAAATACTGCATTCCATGCTAAAGAACTTCAACAATTTAGAATATCTGGAAGATTTAAAACATATTAAGGGAAGTAAGTCAGACAGAGAAAGACAAATATCATGATATTACTTATTTGTGGAATCTAAGAAAATGATATAAATGAATGTATTTACAAAACAAAAATAGACTCACAGACGTAGAAAACAAACATGGTTACCAAGGGGATAGCGATGGTGGGGAGGGAGGAGAGATAAATTAGGGGTTTGGGATTAACATATACACACTACTATATATAACATAGATAAACAACAAGGTCCTACTGTATAGCACAGGGAACTATATTCAATATCTTGTAATAACCTATAATGAAAAAGAATCTGAAAAAATGAATATCATTTATCATCTATCATCTATTTATCTATCTATCATCTATCATCTATCTACCTATCTATCTAATCACTTGCTGTACACCTGAAACTAACACAACATTGTAAATTAACTATACTTCAATTAAAAAAATGGTTTAAAAAAAACATGACAGAGACTTGATCTTATATGTGTTTTAGAGAAATGACTCCTGTTGGAGGGGGTGGATATGGATTAGATTGCACATGTTACCCCACATAATGGACACAGAAAGATGGAGTATTGCAGTCATCTAGGCAAGAGTTGATGAATAATGCACAATGGGAATGGAGAGGATATTTCGGGAGGACGTTTGCATTATTTAGAAGGCAGAATAAATAGGCCTCACTGAGTAGATCTGGACGTTGTATGTGAGAGAGGTGGGAGTCTATGAAGAATCCTGGATTTCTGATCTGGATTTCTATATGGTGACATATTTAAAACTACTTGAAACAGGGAATGCAGGATAAGAGAAGTTTCAGGGAGGAGAAATAATGCATTCTCTGTTGTAAATGACTAGTTAAAGAATAGGGCAAGAATGGAAGAAGGAGATGAAAATGCAGGGAAAGAAAATAGAAGAGACAGGAAAAATAAATATTGACAGAGACAGGCAGAGACAGGAAAATGATGTAAGAGAAAGTCATAAAAAGATTCAGAGTGAGACTTCCCTGGTGGTCCAGTGGTGAAGAATCCGCCTTCCAATTCAGAGGATGCAGATTCGATCCCTTGTTGGCGAACTAAGATCCCACATGCTGTGGGGCAACTAAGCCCGAGTGCCACAACTACTGAGCTCATGCGCCTCAATGAGAGAGCCCGCATGCTCCAAACTACAGAGCCCATGCACCCTGAAACCCGCGCCCCACAACTAGAGAGAGGGAAAAAAAAACAACCCTGCAGGCCGCAACTAGAGAGAAGCCCAAGCGCCACAACAAAGAGACCGCACACCAGAACGAAAGATCCCACATGCCTCAACGAATATCCTGCATGCTGCAACTAAGACCCGAAGATTCAGAGTGACACCCATCTTTTAAAAAGATTCAGAGTGACACCTAGATTTGTATTTGAGAAGTAATTTCATTATCAGTTCTTGGTAATATGGCTGTTTTAATATTGCTACTATAGGAATTGCTGTTGTTTTTTTTTTTCATGATTAAAGGTTGAATAAGATAAAGATTTAATCTCTGAATTGGAGAAAAGTGACGAATGGTATGGAAAAGGGAGAGAAAAGTAAACAGAGACCAAGCTTTGTTATTCTGCAGTAAAACCTGTGTTTATCAATGATGTCAGCTCTTGCAAAGGAATTTGTATCTTTAAGATTAGGATTTTAGAAAAGCCAATTTAATTTTTCACTGGACTCATATTCAGTTAAGGTATTGGAAACTGAGGAGCTAAAAAGATGGGATACATCTTATGGCTGTTTTTTTTAGTTTCTTTCATGGACTGGATAGGTAGCCATAGCTTCTTGTAAAGACACAAATAAGACATAGAATCATAGAAGATTGGAAAGAATTCACATAGATTGGTTTCCAAACACTGCTTCCATTATTGCTTCAACATAAAAATAATCACTCAAGCTTGCCTGGTCAAGTGTTCTCACATTCACAGAACTGTTTTGGTGGGATGGTAAGATTGATTTTGGAGTGAATATAACACTTCTAAATAAACAAACGAAGAGATATTTACAAAGAACTGGGTCTTCTGTTCAGGGAATACCCGCCCTGTCAAAACTATGAACCTTACTACAGTCAACATTTTAAAACTGTTAAAGAAAAATAAAAATTGTTCTGAGTTTTGCCTCAGCAGGTCACTATGCACCAAAAGTATTCTTTCTGAATTTTGCTCTGAAATCACCAAGGGCAGATGTATTTTGAAATATGATTTGTATTAGAATATCCAGTCAATTGGATGCAATTGATTTTCAGTTCCTGAAACTGTGACTTCAAATCAATGCAGAGTAGAGGATCAGTAATTAAACAATAATGATTTTTTCAAGTGGAGGTAGTTAATATTATTCTAAATTGCTTTGCTGTGAGTGGGTTTGGGCTCTTAATGATTTTGTAAATGATTTTGGGAACAAAACTAAGCTTTCAATTACATTATTATTTCAGGCCTTATTATATAGAGTTTAAACAAAGGTATACAAACCTATCACAGAAAAGGTATGTGACAACCTGAGAATTACTTTACTAACTTGTGAGATAGCCTCTTCAGAAAAAGAAGGATCCAATGATTGTTTTAATCATTCACCTGCCAGCTCATATGAGATATGCATGAAAAGCAAACAGTTGTTCTGGGCAGAAGAACAAAAACAGACAAGAAATGAGCAAGTTTTCAACCAGATTGCTCTTCAACATAGCAGGTACTGTAGATTCTTATTCTAGCAGTTTGGAAACACTAGGAGACCATATCCATAGTTATAGTCATCAGAAGGTGGGGATTACTTTCTTCATTTTGTGGTAATCTTGGGATGTTGGCCTAAAACATGTAGGTTGTGGTGCTATGAGGGAGCCTTAATGGTTCAATGGTGGTCAAATTGCTTTGGAGGGAAGACTGGATTAATCTGTTAGTGACACACTGATGCATATGCTCTCCGAACCTTACGTGGAGAAAAGTTAAACAACAAAATTTAAGCAATTCAGCATGATTGAACTCTGCTGATCACAAAGGTTGATGTGGTGAATAATGGGAAAATTAGTGAGAGGGTTGGTTTCAGTATCCCAAACAAGAGTCTCTCTAGGGGTCTGTACCATTTCAGCCTGACCACCTACAAGAAAAGGATGGGGTACAGTGGTGATAGTTCAGATAGAACTTAATAGTTCAGGCCATGCATTACATGCACCTAGGGCAGAACTAGTTGTAACCCGTTGAAATTTGGTGTGAAACATGGAGTATCATGAGCTACTTATTTACTACAATCAAACGGTTCTTTCTCTTGCATGGTGCTGTAAAATCAATATGGATTTTAAAATTTTACTTAGTTTGTAATGTAATTGAATGCATAGGCAATGCCTAAATACATCTAGAGGATTTTATAGAAAATCCCAGACATTAAATAATTTCACACACAAATATTTAAATATTTCTCTAACACGAGACCTTAAAAAAACATAAATAATGTTAACATACCTAACATATTTCTCAATATCATCTAACACCTAGTCCATGTTCTATTTTCCCTCATTGTCTCAAAAATATCTTTTTGTACTTTGTTGGAATCAGGATCTGGACAAGACACACACATTGCATTTGGTGGTTACTTCTCTTAAGTTTCCTTTCCTTTTTACTTTCCTTTTAATCTGTAATTTCTCTTTTTTCTTCTTTCCATTAACTTGTTGAGCAAATTGGGTCATTTGTCCTGTAGAATTTCTCAAGTTTTGGATTTAGCTTATTGTTTCTTCTGATGTTGTTTAACATGTTCCTGTTCCTATATTCCCTGAATTTTCTATAAATGAGGTTATATTTAGAGGCTTGATTAAGTTCCTTTTTAAAAAACATACACTTCAATAGTGCTGGAGTCATGAATCTACTGGAGTCATCATTTTTTTTTCACTGTTTAAATTGTCGAATCTTTGGCCAGGGGGAATGACCACTCAAGTTCTTTAAATATGAGCCCAGTTGTTTTTCATCATCTCTTTACTGTCAAGTACAAGCAAGATACTATAGGCTTATTTTGTATATTTTTTTATTCCAGACCTGAAATCAGTGATTTCTCCAAATGCTCTAGTTTTTTTTAGTGGGTAATTGTGTTTAGAGACCACAATCTGGACACTGAGGGTTTTTATTGCTATTGGGTTGTCATTTTTAGGCCTCTTTAGTGGACAGAGCTAGGAAATAGGTATATTTTGTGAAGAGAAAAATAAATAATGAGTATACTAATGTTTCAAATTCAAATTTATTTATTCAATATTTTTTAGTATTCCATTTTAATTTATCTATTGTGATTTTGACTATCTCTTTGTATAGTGTTTTTAGTAGTTTCTAGGGCTTAAAAATAATTTTCACAGTCTACTTGGAATCAATAATTTACAACTTAAATTAGAAGATCCCTTTTGCCTTCTTCCCTTTATGCTACATTTGTGTTGTATCTTATACCTACAAACATTATACATATATGTACGAACATTATAGATCTATAATGATCCCTTTTGCATTCCTTTTTTTATGCTACAGTTGTGTTATATATTATACCTATACACATAAAGCATCACAACAATGCTATAGTTTTTGCTTTCAACTATCAAGTTTAAAGTTTCAACTGTCAGTTTAAAGTGCTAAATAGAAGAAAAATGGTCTATTACAGTGGTCCCTAACCTTTTTGGCACCAGGGACCGGTTTTGTGGAAGACAGTTTTTCCAGGGACCAGCAGTCGGGGAGTGTGTGTGGTTTCTGGATGATTCAAGCGCATTACTTTTATTGTGCACTTTATTTCTATTATTATTACATTGTAATATATAATGAAATAATTATACAACTCACCATAATGCTGACAGGAGATGGAACTCAGGAGGTAATGTGAGCGATGGGGAGCAGCTGTAAATGCAGATGAAGCTTCCCTCGCTCTCCTGCCGCTCACCTCCTGCTGCGCGGCCCTGGCTCCTAACAGGCCACAGACTGGTACCAGTCTGTGGCCCGGGGGTTGGGGACCCCCGGTCTATTATATTTACCCAGATACCTCTTCTATTGTGGTTTCTTCATTCCTGAAGGCCCAAGTTTCCCTTCTGTCTGAAAAGCTTCTTCAACAATGTTTAGAGCAGGTCTACCCGATATGAATTCTGTTAGTTTCATCTGAGTATGTCTTTATTTTGCCTTTATTCCTGAAGGATATTCTTGCTGGATATAGATTTGTGTTGACAGTTATTTCCTTTTAGCACTTTAAAAACATCGTGCCACTTACTTCTGATCTCTGTATGGTTTCTGATTAGAAATTCAGTCATTCAAATTGTGTGTCATTTTCCTCTGACTGCTTTACCGTTATTTGTTTTTATTTTCCTGCAGTTAATTATGGTCTGGGCATGGGTTTGTTTGAACTTATCTTCTTTGGGGTTCATTTAGATTTTTAAAACTGTACATTTGTCCTTCACCAAGATTGGGAATTTTTAAAGCCATTATTCTTCAAAGATTTTTTTCAGCATTCCATTCTTTAGCCATTCCTTCTGAGTCTCTGAAAACATGACTGTTAGACCTTCTGTTATTGTCTCAGTGGTCCATAAGGCTGATAATTTTTTTCAATCTTTATTCTTTCTGTTGTTCCTATTGGATCATTTTTAATGATCTATCTTGTCTTCAAGTTTATAATCTCTTTCCTCTGTCATATCCATCTGCTATTGAGTCCATCCAATTAGATTTTTATTTTGGTTGTCATATTTTTCAGTTCTACAATTCCCATTTGGTTCTTTCCATTTCTATTTCGTTCTTCTTTATGTTTTCTCTTTCTTTGCTGAAACTTTTATTCTAACATATGTTGCAAGAATGTTTGCAATTGCTTGTTCCAGCATACTTTAAAGTCTTTGGCAGATAATTCCAGCATCTATGTTAATAGTGTGTCTGTTGGTGTCTGTTGATTGTTTTTTACCATGTGACTTGAAATTTTTGTGGGTCTTCATATGCTGAGTAATTTTGGATTGTTCCCTAAATATTTTGAACATTATGCTGTGAGACTCTGTGTCTCATTTAAATTCTGTGGAGAGTGTTGACATTTTTGTTTTAGCAGGCAACAGACCTGGTTAGTTTCAGGCTGCAAGTTTCAACCTGAGTTTTATGGGTGATAATTCCAATGTCAGTTTACTTTTTAAAGCCTTTGTAGTGCTCTTTGGATCTGTCTTGGGTGTGTGCCATCCAGCAGTCAGTCTATAACCTAGGCATTGGTATATCTATTTGTTTCCTTCTCAACATTGCTGCCATGGTAATTAGGATTAGATCCATGCATCTTTAATCTCCCCCCAGTACTTTCTGATTTCTGGGACTCTCCTTTTTGTCCTCTGGCCAGAAACTTGGGGCTCTAGTTACCCTGCTTTGTTGTGTTCTGTCACTCACCTCTGTGACTGAGTCTGTGTTCTGCCTCAAGCAGAGGGGGGGAGAAAGGGTTGAGGGGGAGAGAGAGAATACATAGGGGCTTGCCTCACACTTTAGAACTGCAGCTCCACCTACCAGAGAGGAGGGTGGCCTCCTTAGCCCTTGTGGGTTTTTGTGGCTCTTGCGGCTCTTGTGGGTTCCTGTAGCTGTCAGTGACTCCCCACCACAGGATAGCCTGGTGACTGGGGAGCTAGAGAAGGAGAAAGGGCGAAAAAGCCAGGGGATTTTTATATTTCCTTTGAGCGTCACGAGTACCTTTTTCTGACCCTCAAGGCAGAGCCTCTGGGCTTCTCCATCTGTATCACAGTGCTCACTTCTGGCTTTCTGGCTGTGGTGAACTCAAGAAAGAGTATACCAGAAAACTGGTAAACTCACAATTGATTCTATGATTCTTTGAATTCTGGTAACACTTGCTGTTATTTACAAAGTCTTCAAATATGTGCCTGTGCATTCTGTCCAGGTTTTATAGTTACATTCAGTGGGAGGAAAAGGATGAAGCATGCTTATTCTATCTCAACTGGAACCTGAATTTTTAAAATTTCATTTCATTTTTACTTGTGTAAAACATTATGTGGTTCCAAAGCCAAAACTATGAACAAGATGAGCACTTAACAAAAATATGAACACTTAACAGATGTCAAGTTTCTATCCCTTTTTTTTTCTCCCCCAGAGGTAACCATATTTTTAGTTTTTTATTATCCTTTCATTTTTTTTAAATTTATTTATTTATTTTATTTATTTATTTTTGGCTGCGTTGGGTCTTCCTTGCTGTGTGTGTGCTTTCTCCAGTTGCGGTGAGCGGGGTCTACTCTTCGTTGCGGAGCACGGGCTCTAGGCGCGCGTAGTTGGGGCACGAGGACTCAGTAGTTGTGGCTTTTGGGCTCTAGAGCGCAGGCTCAGTAGTTGTGGCGCATGGGCTTCATTGCTCCGTGGCGTGTGGGAACTTCCCGGACCAGGGCTTGAACCCTTGTCCCCTGCATTGGCAGGCGGATTCTTAACCACTGCGCCACCAGGGAAGCCCCTTTCATTTTTTAATATTAAAATAAGTATTTATATTTGCATTCTTTCTTCCTTCACTTCTTACACAAAAGTTAACATACTACAAATACTCTTCTGCATCTTGCCCTTTTTCACTTACTTAATTATATATTCTTATAATAATTCCACAGCAGTATATAAAGATTTTCCTTATTCCTTTTTAAGACTGCATAGTGTTACCTTGTATGAACTTACCATTCTTTTTTCTAGTCTCTTATTTGTGGAAATATGCATTATTTCTGGGCTTTGGTTTTTACTAATCAATATAGACTTTAAACCTAACTTTCTTACTCATTTTATTTGGGAAAATGGAAGAAGCCTTCACAGTGTTTTTTGTAACCCCAATCATTTTGCCTTCAAGATGTAGTTTATAGCCAATGCCATAAATCTCTTGGTAATAATTCTTAGATTAATTACACATGCAACAAGACTAAGATATTTGAATGCTGGAATTTGCTCATAGACACTGTCTTTAATGGTAAACCACTCCTGGTGATAATTATTTGCGAATAGCTTGAATTCCTTAAGTAGTTTTCCTACTGGTATTTTGGGGGAGGTAAAAACCTGTCAGTTTGTCAGCACTGAATTGGTAACAGAAAATAAGAAATAGAGCATTTAAGAGAGAGAAGAGCAGACATAATGGTGATGATTGGTAGTAGTGAGGTTGCTCCACAAAATGGAGTATAGTAATATGGATATTGGATGTGAAGAAAACTGAGTCCAGTGAAGGAGTCACTACGTCTAAGAGGCAACATACAGCAGGGTGTGGGAAACTAGAAAGAAGAAGGTCTGGGATAAATTGAAGGCAGCTCTTTGCTGCTGTAGTACTTTTTCAAAAGTCTTTGATCCCACTCCCATGGGCATATTTCAGTTGCTGTTTAAGGGGACAGCCCAATATTTGGTATTTCCCACCTCTCCATCTGTAGTTTTTTGTTTTTTTAAAAAAAAGATTTATTTATTATTTATTTATTTTTGGCTGCATCAGGTCTTAGTTGCAGCATGCAGGATCTTTGTTGAGGCAAGTGGGATCTTTCGTTGTGACACACGGGCTTCTCTCTAGTTGTGGTGTGTGGATTTTCTCTCTCTAGTTGTGGTGTGTGGGCTTCTCTCTAGTTGTGGTGTGCAGGGTTTTTTTTTTTGTCTGCTCTAGTTGTGGTGCGCAGGTTCTGGGGCACGTGGGCTCTGTAGTTTGCAGCATGCAGGTTCTCTAGTTGAGGCACAAGAGCTCAGTAGTTGTGGCGTGAGGGCTTAGTTGCCCTGCAGCATGTGGGATCTTAGTTCCCTGACCAGGGATTGAACCTGCGTCCCCTGCATTGGAAGGCAGATTCTTTACCATTGGACCACAAGGGAAATTTCTCCATCCCTAGTTTAAATGCAAGCTTATGTGAAAGATAGGTTAATTTTTCTGTTTCATCAGTCTGAAGATGTGCATCAGAAGGTTGTTCCCCCATCCCTTTTTTCCTAACTTTAATGCTTCCAATATAGGAAATGATGTAATCTGGGAATTTCAGTGGCATATAGTTCAGGAATTTCATATTCAGTATTGCTTTTAGGGTGATAGACAAATACGTAGGAGTAATATTTGAGCAGAAGACTCCAGCATGGCCTACCTAATGACATAATTAAGAATGTGAGAAGAGATTATGAGAAAGAAGGTTCATAAGAAGCTTGTGATTAGCACAAATTTTAAGTAGTTAGCAGCAGAAGTAGTTGTGGGACTTCTTGACTCCTGTAGTAACAGTAAGGGTTCCATTCTCAGTTTCTGCTGGAGTCTGACCCTTAGGTGACATAATTCTTGAGCAATGTCCATACCCTCACACTTTAGACTTTTATAGCTAAGAACAGTTCTAACATTAAACTTGAAATATTTCTGATAAGATTGTGATTTGCATTCATCATAATGTTATAGCTTGAGAACAGAAACCTTTAACTGCTTCCCATTTTGGAAGTGTCTTATGAGTCTATTTTCTAGCATAAAGTAACTCAGCCATGCCTGCCTTTGGCTGAAGAAAAGAAAGTGATACAAACTTAAGTAGTCTAAAGAAAGAGTGAAATACCTGCTTTGCTCTTAGAGTAGCATATGTTATAGATGGCATGTGTATATTCTTGCATGGAGAAATTCTGGTACTGATAGGGACAAAGTAGGTGATTAGATAGTTAATCCCACTAGGGGATTGTAAGTAAAGAAAAGAGTATGGGAGACCCCTGTAAGCTAATGATCATTCAAGAAAGCAGGTTTGCTTAGCAGCAAAACCATGCAACAGAAGCATGAGACATGCCCCCAAACAGTAAAGCCATGATGGAATGAGACCCACATCCTGCCCAGTGATGTCAGTAAGTTAATGATTCCTAGGACACACACCTCTGTGCACATTAAAAACAGAAATATAAGGAAAAGGTGACATTATACTAAAACCTGAGATGATTTACCATTTTTAGCATATGTTACCACTTTTTTTGCTCGTTTCCATTGTGCCATGACAGTCCTGGATTGACCATGTAGGGACAAGAAAACTTCCCTGCCTGACATGGAGGACAAATTGATGATGAAAGCATGATGTCTACTCAAGAATGAGGAAGAAGGTGGTTTTCTCCCTCTCCCCACTTTTCCTTTGATTATAAAACTGTAGCCCACTAAGTTCTTGGGGCATGATACCCTCTCGCCTGCCCGCTTTTAAGCCTCTCAAGCATCCTATCCTAATAAATCACTTCTCATATATCACTTTGCCTCTCACTGAATTCTTTCTGCACTGAGACATAAAGAATTGGGGCTCCTCAGAGCCCCCCCAAGATGCATTTCAGCAGTTGCAGTACCCCTAAAATTGTGGCACTGAAATGTCAATTTGGTATTTTGCTTTTATCACGTGGATACCTGAATGTTGTTCTTCTGGAAATTATTCCCAGTTCTTCTGCTGTTGATACTATAGTGCCATATTTGTCATCTTAGAAATCCAGGTCATTATGAAGTATTGAGAAGTCCAAAGGTGTACAGAATCTCCAAGCTGAAGGTAATCAACTTGACATAACCATTAAGATGTAACGATCATTTGGTAACATCTTCAAGCATCTGGTGATAGTAGAGGGGGTGAAGAAAGGGAATAAATATTTATTGAACATTTGCTGTTTGATAGGTGATCTGTTAAGTGCTTTTCATAAATATCTTATATAATATTCATAATAAAACTTTAGGGGTAGGTATTACTATATTAATTTTTAAATCAGGAAGGTGGAGTTCCAAAAGTCTAAACAACTTTCTTAGTGTTACATAGACCATAAGTGGTGGGTAAGTGTTTGAATTCAGGTCTGTTAGCTTGGGTTCCTCCCACCATGCCTCACTGAATTCCTTAGTCTTTAAAAGACCCTGAACCTCAGTAGGAGTGGTAAAATGCTGCTTAGTAGGGGCTGGATATCGGTGTTATATAAGAGTCTTGTAATATTCATAAATCTCACCTTAACTAGCACATTTGATATGTTTATTTACTATACATGACTGATTGAAAGACACTGTTAAAATGTTCAGTACTTTTAGAGTAAAATACATAAATTTAATTTTCTAGTGAATCGTTACTGTAGCTAAATACAGACAGAATAACACTGGTTTCTTTTCATAAATTGAAATCCTGAGTGTTTTGAATGTAAGCAAAAACTGTGAAATTTTAGAACTCTATTTATGGTATCCTTATGACTTGGAATATCCTATGACAGAAAAATGTGTTTAAGGATCCCTTTCTAATCAGACATCAGGATGATGTTGGCTTGGCAAGGGAGCAGCCTTTGTGTTAGGTGATAAAAGCTCTCAAAGTCTTGACTATGGTTTAAATAAGACAAACTTGAAGTAGAGGGTCACATGATTTACAGATATGAACTCTTTCCATCTCTAGAACTCTTTGCCATCTTTGATAACAAGAAGTAGAGCTTCAAAGCTTAGAGCTCTGTGGGAAGCCAGGCAGGTAGGGCTGCTGTGATGAGTTCTTCTGAGCTTACTTTAATATGCCTCAAGTGAGTAAGTATCTATAGACAGCCAGAAAGGACAGGTAGTTAAGATTGTGTTAAAAAATCCTCATTTTATTATACCTTCTGATTCTAAATCAAGGATGAGGCAACAAAAGCCTCTTGGATCTAGGAGTGCAAGGAAAGGTCTGAAAGAGGATTTTTTATTTTGCCCAGTGTGTTCCAATACATAGATATCTGTCTTCTTTTAAGCACCTGGATGTTGAGAGCTTAATGTAATTGACCTCATACAGGTTGTGATGAAAATTGGAAACCCTATGTCATGCTGAGAGCTATGTTTCATCAATAACTTGGACCTGGCCTGGGGGTCAGCTCTCAAAACCTGAAAACATACATCTATTTATTTCCCAAAGTACATTACTTAGAACACTAGCCCTATAAGACATTTGTAGGAAAAAAAAGTTCCATAGTTAAATTTGTTTGGGAAACACTGTAGGAGATATATCTTCCTGTTAGAAAATTATAATACATTTTATCATATTAAATAAGATTTCTGATAATTTAAATAATTTGTTTTTAATTTGAAAAACAAAAGCAAAAAAAATGGTTTAACTTTGTTGAATAGTCATCCCAATGGGATCTCTCCTATTAAGATTTCGTAGAACTAATAATTAAGGCAGTATGTTTTCAGCATAAAGGTAGACAAGTAGACCAATGGGATAGAATACAGAATCTAGTAACAGACCCTCACAATAATTAATGATGAAGGTGAAACTGCAGTACAGTGGATAAAGTATGGTCTTTTCAGTGAAATGTACTGGGTCAATTAGATGTCCACAGGAGGAAAAAAAAGATCCTTTCCTCATATCTAAATATGAAAGATGAAACTATGGCTTTTAGGAGAAAATATAGGAGGCTGTCTTTATGACATGGAGGACAGAGAATATCTTCACGACATGGAGGTTAAATTTTTCTTAATGGGAGACATAAAGGAAAAAGAATGGTAAATTGCCCGCATTTAAATTAAGAATTCTGCTGAAGACTGGGACAACATATTTGTACTATATATATCTGACAAAAATTTTTAAAAACTGCTGTTGCTGTTGTAAAGCAGTGTCAAAAAGGCAGACAATCCAATAGAAAAATTGGACAAAATATTTGAACAGAGAAGATATTTAAAGCATCAACAGAGATATGAAAAAAGTACTCAAATTCACTAGTCAGCAGGAAAAGGTACTCAAAAGGAAAAGGCAATTCACTAGTCAGCAGGAAAAGGTACTCAAAAGGAAAAGGCAATTCACTAGTCAGCAGGAAAAAGGTACTCAAATTCACTAGTCAGAAGGAAAAACCACCAAAATGTGGTTACAAAGGAATGGCTAAAATAAAAACAGAAAATTTTAAGTATTCTCAAGGATGTAAACCAATGGCAGTGCTCATCCACTGTTGGTAGAAGTGTAAATTAGTGTAACCACTTTGGAAAACTGGTTGGCAATATTATTAAAGCTAAACAGATGCTTACCTTATGCCCCAGCAATTCTACTCTTAGTCTATCCAACAAAAACGCATATATACGTTCAGCAAAAGGCAGGTGCTAAAGACATGGACATATTGATAGCAGTACTCCTTGTTAGGATCTGCAAACTGGAAACAACTCAAATGTTATCAACAGTAGAATGAATAAAGTGTGGTAAATTCACACAGTGAAATGTAATAGCAATGAGAATAAACAAACTATAACTACAAAGAATAACATGGGTAAATATCACAAATCTAATTTTGAGCTATAACAGGCAGACACAAAAAAGTACATACTGGATGATTTATTTATATCAAGTTTTAGACAGGCAAAATGAATTTATGCTATTAGATATCAGGACAGTGTTTACTCTGGAAGGGGACTCAAAGGGGCTTCTGGGGTGCTGGAAATGGTTTGATCAGGGTGTTGGTTTCACTTTGTGAAAATCCATTGAGCAATGTACTTATAATTTGAGTATTTTTCTGAACGTTTGATATACTAAAATTAAAAGTATCCTTAAAAAGGCATTTATATCAAAACAAGAATTTACTTAAAAAAAGATTCTTAGATCTAGCCTCCCAAGGAACACACTTTGGGAAATGCTGACCTATTCACACACTGATATTGATATATATTGTTCAAATCTTATTTTTTAATTGAAATAATATCAGATGAAATGATATTCAAAGGAGAACTTTAATGGACACTTTTTCCAATTAATGTTCAAATTTATCATTATTTATGTATTGAAGATAGCACTAAATGATAAATTATGGAGAAAACATTTAATGAGCATTTGAAGACTAATGAAAGAAATAATGCATTTTAATTATATAAATTTTAAAACAAGATCAAACTTAGATTGCTTTTTTAGTTTGGAGCAATAGAAAATGTAAACTTTCAGTAACTTCAAAAATGTATAAAAAGTATTTTTCAGCAAACAGCAATTTTGTGGATTTACTTATGATAATCCTATTTTTGTTACTTTAGATTTCCTTTTATCATTGAAATGTTAGTTAATCTAGTTTATACAATATTATTCCCTTTCCCAGACCCTTAATATGTGTTTTGCTATTTTAGAGACATTTTTGATGACAGAGTGGATGCCTGGATCTTTGTGTAGATGCTTTTCTCTTACACTAATTAAATAATTAAATCACTTGCTCCAGAATGTTGAAATGCCAAATGTCCAGTTTCTCTACTTCCACAGACTTCATACCCTGACAGCCAACAATTGCGCTCTGTGTTTGACATTCAGAAATTGGAGAGAATAAGTCAGGACCCTGGCGAGGTGATTTGCATTTCAAACAGCTAGGAGTGAAAAGAGAGGAAGGAGATGTGCCCTGTGGTAATTTCTCTTAGGTATTTTCTGTGGTTCTCTTAAGACATTTTGTTATTTAAGAGATAATAAATGCCAGACTAGTTGATCCTATCCCGACTTTACTTCTCTTGTAGTAATCCCTCTGGGAAGTTATAGGAATCTGAAAGTCTGGCTATTCAAAAATTACATATCATATTTATAATATAGTCAAATGAGATCATTATACTTATTGTCGTGGTGCACATTTTTAAGAGAATTAGAATCATTGATTATGACACAAATTTTTTTGTGGTAACAGCTTTACAGTGTCCCTGCTTAAATTACTTTTTATTTAGCAGATTTACAATTGGAAAATTCATTTCACATAAAAATGTAATTTTTTTTTGATGTGGACCATTTTTAAGGTCTTTATTGAATTTGTTACAATATTGCTTCTGTTTTATGTTTTGGTTTTTTGGCCGCAAGACATGTGGGATCTTAGCTCCCTGACCAGAGATCGAACTTGCACCCCCTGCATTGGAAGGTGAAGTCTTAGATACCTGACCGCCAGGGAAGTCCCAAAAATATAATATGTATAGTTAGTTCTTTTTACTTAGGTTTACAAGGAAGGGACTTAGGTTTAAGTCTTTTTACTTAGGTTTAGAAAATTAAAAATATTAATTCAATGACAAATTTTTTTAAAATAAATTTATTTTTTATTTATTTTATTTTTGGCTGCATTGGGTTTTCGTTGTCAGCGGGCTTTCTGCAGTTGCGGTGAATGGGGGCTACACTTTGTTGTGGTGCGTGGGCTTCTTATTGCGGTGGCTTCTCTTGTTGCAGAGCACAGGCTCTAGGTGCGCAGGCTTCAGTAGTTGTGGCACGTGGGCTCAGTAGTTGTGGTACGTGGGCTCAGTAGTTGTGGCACGTGGGCTCTAGAGCACAGGCTCAGTAGTTGTGGTGCACAGACTTAGTTGCTCCGTGGCATTTGGTATCTTCCAGTACCAGGGCTCGAACCCGAGTCCCCTGCATTGGCAGGCAGATCCTTAACCACGGTGCCACCAGGGAAGCCCAATAACAAGTTTTATATTAGCCAATTATATGTTAATTTTTCTCTTCAGTAGAAATGTTTACCTTATATTTTGACGAATATATTTGTTTGGGTTTTATCACCTGTATTTTCTCCTCCTTACCTGTTGCGGAAGGTGCAAATGATGCCAGTAAAATGACCAAAAGGGAGAGAAGGAAGGAGGAACAGCAACAGCAACAGTGACAGCAGCAAGGGGTCAGGCAAAATTAGCAAATTTAATAATTCGTATCTAAATAACCATGTCACAGGTCAAATCTCCAAATGGGACCTCTATGGGAAATTACACTTTTGTTGCTGTACTGAACTTTTATGGAAATAAATATTATTAGAGATTGGGGAGTTCCCATCTCTTGTCATTGACTTCCTGAGCCAGCAGCAGGTAATTGATGGGTGGTGACAACTTCGTGGAGTGCAGTGAAAATGGTTGTAAAGTGATTACAGAGTAATTTCCATGAGCTGGATGCCATCAGAGGATGCCTAATGGTGTCACCATTATGGTTATCATGACAAATGTAAGGGAGGAGAGGTATCTAGGCCTTCTAGGATGGGTCTCACTGGCTAAGATTCTTAATTCCTTAGAGCGTTCAGAACTTGATATTAGAACTCCACTATGGAGAATCAGCTATGCTTATGTATGTATTTATAACTTAGTTAAAGCCATTGTATTATGAATTCGCTTCTCTTTTAGAGATTGTATTCAATTGTTTGCAAGCAAGTATGTTTGTCACTTTCATAGTCCCTTGGTAAATGAACCCTCTAAGGATTGTTATTTATTTGTGAATGATTTGGGTAGACCCCATTGGAATATTACAGTCAAAATTCTGGTGCCTGGGATGGGAGAAATTAGTTAAGTAATTTTTCTTAAGAAACCCTTTTAATGGGGATTGCCCTCATAGCTGAATGTTTGTAACGTCACTTTAATCTATTTGGTAATGTCAGAAACACTTACAGAGCTTCAAGATCCTGAATCACTGTGAACAATCTTTACCATAAGTCCTTTATGATTAATATTTTTTAAAAAGCTGTTGTATAAGTTTTCACATCTCAAACTAGTTTTTCTTAGTATTTTGGTTTACTTTACACATCGACAATCTGTCAGGCTAATGTATAATATTAACTCATTATCAACATTATTTCATTGGTAAAAATAGGTAAATGTTAATACAGTTGTCCCTCAGTATCTGCAGGGGATTGGTTCCAGGACTCCCCTGAATACCAAAATCCACAGATGCACCAGTTCTTTATATAAAGTGGCATAGTATCAGTGGGTTCAACCAACCACAGATGGAATCGCAAATATGGTAGGCCAACTGTGATGTTACAGCCAGCCTTGTCTATGTTACAGTTAGCCTGAATTGATCATGGTGGGAGTATTACATCATGGAATTGCAAATGTGATATACCAGCTCTCTCCCCACACCCCTCCACTGGTTGTTAAACATTTAACAGCACACCATTGGGTGTAGCAGAGAGAACACGGCTTTGAGGTTGATCGGACCTAGGATAAAATTCTACTTCTCTTTCTTTTTCTGGAAGGTTATTAAACTTCCTTAAATTTTCTGGTTTTCTCAACCTAAAACAAATAAGAGTGTTGTGAAAATTAAGTTAACTACTATACAAGCACCTGGCACACTACAAGTTCTTAACGTATTTTTGAATCCTTTTTATTTCTCCATTCTGCTGGTAGAACTGGTGCTAGAATTTGGGGTGAGAATGAGTTGTAGTGGAGGTCATGAGTCTGCAACTGTGGGCAGAGAAGGGCCAGAATTTGGGCACCAGGAAAGAAATTCTGTATTAGGGATGGCGTATCTCAAATAGTTACACTCAAGATCTTCCCTGGGGGAAGTGAAGAAAAAATCCTTGATGGTAGAAGCCCCTACCTGGCATTATAGTACCTCTGGAGAGGCAGGGACAGCTGTAGTTCTTTCCGTTTTAGAGAGCTGTGCTGAGTTGGGGTAACAAAACCAAGCCTGAGGAGTGGGAAACCCATGGGTGAGTGGAGTGAGCCCTAGTACTAGATATCAGACTGATCAGAGCCTCGGGTCTCCCAGCAAGGACTGCACTTGGTTCTGGTGAAGACGACCCCTCCTTCAGCCCCATGATTTTAGGCAGTAGAGAAGTGGATAGAGCCTGCAAGACACACAGTCCCAGATATGGTTGAAGGAAAACCAGGAAATTTCAATACACGCAATGTCAGAGGAAATGTGTTCTGGACAGAGCTTCCCACATTAAGCGCTATCAAAACAAAACAAGCAACAAAAACAACAAAAAGAATGATAACTATGGCAAACAACAAAAACCAAACATATAAAAACCTATGCATACATTCCAAGGGGAAAAGAGAGAAGGAAACTAGTACACAAAGCACAGAAAAAAATGCAGTCCAGAAGGAAACATTATCCAGAAAGCACGTTCCTGTTGATTCACTCTTCAGAGAAGTGTACTGAAAATATGAATTTATTAAAACCAGGGCTCAAAGATAAGATGATTAAAGAACAGAATGGGATAAAAAGAGGAATTGCTGAAATAAGAATACAAATTGAGAACCAAAACAACACTATAACAAATACAATAAGTAACTTAGAAGCAGAAAGGAATGGAAAACTTAAAACTGAATATGAGAGATGGAGTAAAGGTTTGAGATAATTACAGTGAATGCAAAAGAAAATGACTAAAGAGAAAAAGCAATCACAATGATTTCTCAAAGAAGAGCTCATAGTTTTGATTTCATGGTTTTCCTTCTTTCCAAAGTAGAGGGAGATTCTATAGTCACATAATCATTTCCATTTGCTTTTACCAAGACTGGAACAGGATGGAAAAGATGAAGGTGTGGGTCTTCACTGAAGTGACTCCTAACTGCCAAGGGCCTCTAGGAATGTCTTTTTCAATAAAGTGATGAAATTGTTTTATAAATCTCCCTGGTTATATAAGGGAAAATAGTAATTCTAGGATTAGTGCAGCCTGAAAAAATTCTCGTCTTCCCCAAATTTTGGTTAACAGTGTGTAACAGGATGGTGAATGAGACTTTTCTTATTTTGGAATTTTTGCTAAAACTCCAAACTGTAGAAAACTAATGAGTGTTTCCATGTTCTGCAGAAAGCCATCAGTAAGCCCTGAGTATCTCCCTTTTGTATCCTAGTAAGAGATAGCATGGACTAAAAAACATTTTAAAAGAAATTGTTTTTTAAATTTATTTTATTTAATTTATTTTTGGCTGCATTGGGTTTTTGTTGCTGTGTGTGGGTTTTCTCTAGTTGTGGCAAGCGGGGGCTACTCTTCGTTGCGGTGCATGGGCCTGTCATTGCAGTGGCTTCTCTTGTTGCAGAGCACAGGCTCTAGGCACACGGGCTTCAGTAGTTGTGGCTTGCGGGCTCAGTAGTTGTGGCTCGTGGGCTCAGTAGTTGTGGCTTGTGGGCTCTAGAGTGCAGGCTCAGTAGTTGTGGTGTACAGGCTTAGTTGCTCCATGGCATGTGGGATATTCCAGTACCAGGGCTCAAACCCATGTCCCCTGCATTGGCAGGCAGATTCTTAACCACTGCGCCACCAGGGAAGCCCCTAAAAAACATTTTTTAAAGGTACAAAGAATAAAACAAATATGAAATAGCATGAAATGGGTGAAGGGGGCAAAAGGTATAAAGTTCTAGTTATAAAATAAATGTCATGGGGATGTAATGTAAAGCATGGCAACTATAGTTAATAATGTTGTATTGCATATTTGAAAGTTGCTAAGAGAGTAGATTTTAGAAGTTCTCATCACAGGAAAAAATTTTTTTAACTACATATGGTGATAGGTGTTAATTACACATTGTGGTGATCATTTTGCAATAATACACATATTGACTCATTATGCTGTACACCAGAAATTAACATACTGTCATATGTCAATTAACCTTAATTTAAAAAGAACAAATCACATGAAAAGAGACAGTTGAATTGCCCTTGCTACTCCAATTATCATTCTCAGTAGATATCAACAAAAGTTATGGGCTTCAAGGATATTCACAAACCAAGATAAAAGGGGTTGAGGAGAATACCTCACAGGAATTGGGGATGCTTGGAAGAGGATGGCATTGGTATCTCAGTCATGGATTAGATGTCTGTTCCCATGGCAGGCTTGCAGATCTGCTCCACAATTATGTAAGCCGTGGTGGGGCAAACTGAGAGCAACTACAAGGTAGAGAGGGAGCAGCAGGTGAGAAGCTCGTGCATCCACTGTTTAAGGCACCAAGAGGTAGAATTTTACATAGGGGGCTACCTAATGCAAAGGAACCACGTGTGCTTGATCACCAGTGATGGTATTTGACGCAAGGTTGGAAGCACTGAGCCAGTGCAGCTGTTTCACATTAGAAGGCTATGCAGTGGGGAGGTATCCTCCAAGAGACACCCAATAGAATCCACGTGCGCTCTCCTCAATAAAAGAAGCGTTTCAACGCCTACCACAAACAGAACGTTTTTGGCTGCGAGAGGACTGCCACTGCAAGGTAGGTAACAATGTTTTTGGCACGTTTCTTTAAACTCTTCTTTCTGCTTCAACAAAGGAAAAGCTAAAGCCAGAAATGGGAGGCAAGAAGGGGAAGTACAAGGAGCCTGGGTTAGGAGAGGGGAATGTTTACTGGATGTGAAATTGAAGTCTTAAATTTGGGCAGGATTGGAAAATTGTAGACTCCGGCTCAAATTGTTTTAAGAGGTAAGAAAGGGAGATTCAAATGATGATTATTAAAGACAAAACCATCCTATGTTTGGACTCTGCTGAATTCAGATTGTTCAATTAATCTATCAACACATGTGTGCTATAAAATACTGTTGATACTATAGGCTTTGTATAGGCTGCTAATTTTATTTATCCTTTGGTATGCCTGATATATTTATGGTTAGAAACCACATGATATCTGTTAGTAGTCTTAATTGAGTTAAATCTCAGGACAGAGATGATTGGCTTTATAATTCTTATCACACAAGGAAGCGTTTAACAACTTCTTTAGTACTGACAACTATCTGAAATGAGGAGTATAAGTTTTACTCATAATTCTTTAAGAATTATCACACCACTCATGTTTTAAAGTCAAATTAATTCAGATGTTTAGCCCCCACTTTTCAAGGACATAAGAAAGTAATTATTGGTCACGTTTTGGGATTTTTGTCCATATTCCCAGAATTTCCAAAAGTCCTCTACAGCAGGCCAGTGTTCCTGGAGCAGAGGTAGGCAGAGCCACAGAATACTTTTGAGCCCTAGGTTTTTGCTTGTTTGGAGCAAGGGAAGGCTGCTCTAAAAATGTTTATTCAATATTTGTTTGATGTGCAGCAGGACTGGTACCCTTGTATGCATTCCTGGCTTAGTAATTTTTGCTTTCTGTCTTCAGCTCTGCCAGTAGAAGTGAAGGATCTGATGCATGTACACAGTTTCTTCCTCTACCCCTTTGAGGCTTCTTTTCCATAACTTCCCTTTTCTTTTTGCAAATGGACTTAATTTGATGAAGGTGTTTTATGGGAAAGGTAGCTCTGGTTTCTTTTTTTACTTAAAAAAATTTTTTTTATAAGCTGGTTCTTATTAGTTACCCATTTTATTCATATTAATGTATATGTCAATCCCAGTCTTCCAATTCATCCCCCCCCCCACTTTCCCCCCTTGGTGTCCATACGTTTGTTCTCTACATCTGTGTCTCTATTTCTGCCCTGCAAACTGGTTCATCTGTACCATTTTCTAGGTTCCACATATATGCGTTAATATACGATATTTGTTTTTCTCTTTCTGACTTACTTCACTTGGTATGACAGTCTCTAGATCCATCCACGTCTCTACAAATGACCCAATTTCGTTCCTTTTTATGGCTGAGTAATATTCCATTGTATATATGTGCCACATTTTCTTTATGCATTCTTCTGTTGATGGGCATTTAGGTTGCTTCCATGACCTGGCTATTGTAAATAGTGCTGCAATGCACATTGGCGTGCATATGTCTTTTTGAATTATGGTTTTCTCTGGGTATATGCCCAGTAGTGGGATTGCTGGGTCATATGGTAATTCTATTTTTAGTTTTTTAAGGAACCTCCATACTGTTCTCCATAGTGGCTGTATCAACATAACCTCCCTTTTGTAACAGATTTCACCTGTTCTCTCCTAGCTGGGCCTTCTTTTCTGTTGTAATAAGGGGATGTTGACACTACCAGCTTTTTCTTATTATTTCATCATGTTACACAAGCAGTGCTTCTGGAACCCTTGACAGATATAATGAATAGTAAGAGGGAAAAGAAAACAAAATGGAGGAAAAAGGATGGCAATGAAAGTGGAATGAACAAGAAAAAGTAAAAAATTGGGTTAAATAAAAACAGAAAATCAATCAAGGATGGTAGAATGACATTGGAAGTTGCTTTGAATTTCTCTCTGTGGAACTGGCACTTCTGGGTGACCCAGCTCCGTGGTTTCTGGTTTGCACAACTGAATGGATGTAACTGAAAGGATGTATGAATGGCATTACTATGATTATATAACAGTCTAAGCAGCTCATTGTTGTGTGAAAGTGAACGAGCACTACATTTTACTAAACTGTTAGCCTGCTTTGGCAGCTGTTACACTGTGATAAATGATTGCAGAATTAATTAATTGAAGAGATTATTATACTATTAAAGTGTATTTCCACCAAGCAGTAATAATGAGAATTCATTGTTAGCGAATGGTGGATGGTCAATGACTAATGGGAAATTTCTCTCGTAGTATTATAGGTATTGTTTTTTGAAATACATCTCTGTTAGACCACATATTAGAGCTTTATTTGAAGAGGTGCCAATTTTTTATCTTTCCACTGAAGGAGAGGTTGTTATGAGAGGAGGGTCAAGATCTCCCATTTTAAGTTTGCTTTCTTCTCCTTTGAGTATTCTAGTATCTCGTTTTCCCTCAGTAAGTCATCAACTGATTCAGTTAGAGCTGAGTTGAATCTACCAATTCACTGCCATTAAGTTTCTTCAGGTGTTTAGAACAACTCCTTATTAAAAAAACTTGGAAATCAGTTTCTATTGATAAGAAGCTTTCCTTCCTGTAGTTGTTAGAGGGATAAGTATTCCTGTTAAGTGCTGTTCCATTGAGTATGTTTTAAACATTCATATGAGCTCACCTCTATTTCATAATATCTGGAATTTATAGCAGGAAGACTTGGTAACTTTCTCTCGTTTGCATACTCCTTAATAAGGGAAATTGTGATACGACAAGTGGAATTCTTAAACAGTGACCCTGTGAGCTCACTTTGGGTAATCTGGACAATGAGCCAGGTTCCCCCATCACCCAACAGGAGGGGCTACACTCAAATTTAGTATCCCAGGGGACTGGTGGTCTCCTTTCCTTTGTCACTAGAAGCTGTACCTGAAAACATGGTCTCCAGGTGGTGGGCAGCTTGTTTTCCCCATACAACTCCTGTAAATAGCTGACCCCCTGAAAGATCTAGTGTTTTCCCTCTAAGGAGAGAAGTCATGGTAGGTTGGGGGGGGGGGTCCTTCCCCTGGAATGTGAATGCATGTTGCATGTGCATCAAAGCACCCTGGTCCTCAGTCACTTCTCTGTGGGATGGTGGTAGGATGGGGGACTGAGGTCCTCTCTTTTCAGACTCTCATCTTCTAAGCTTCCTCAGTAAAGCCTTTGCGATTCTGTAGAATGGAAGGAGCCACCTTACAGGACAGAAATCCACTGTATATTGGTTCTTGTCAGTTGTGACATGAGATACTACTTCACTCTTCTGGTTTCTCAGAGGAGAAATTTCCCCTAAACATGCCAGGTCTTTTACTCCACACCAGTCAGGGGTAATTGAATTATCTGGCTGGTAGGAAACAGCATTAATCTACATTTACCAGTTGTCAGGAGCTAAGCTATCAGTAGTCTTAAATGAAAGGCATTTGGGGTTTCTTTCCCCTTCCCTCTACTCTGGAGGAGAGAAAACAGTGACTTGTGTAAATGTTTTGCTCTACAGACTGAAACTTTCCTGTGGGGGGTCTCTTCTTAGGGCTGGATTTGGAGGGCAGTGAGCTTTCAAGCCTAGTTGGTTCTCACACTTAGTGACAAGGATGGTATTCTGGATTCCCATTTACCTTGTACGCTTGCCTTATCTTTCAGTTGGCTCAGAACTGAGGGGAGTAGGATGGCGTTGACTGGGCCTCCTTAGCTTCCAACAGCTCCAGCATCTTCTCCAGCAGGGAGCTGTGGCAGGATTGAATCATTGCCCCCAGTGCTGCTCTTTTGCACAGATGCTCTTTCTGCTGATTGATTTACTATTAGTTAAAAAGTGGTGCCTTAGGGAGAGATTTCAAATTCCAAATGTCTGAAACCGAGCATTTTCATCTGGTGAATTTGAAGATGACACCCCACTAGAAAAATTTTCCTTCCAGGCTCACTAAACAAGCGAATAGATCTTTTGCAGCTCAGATACTTTGCTCAGCCCCATTCTTACTGTGGCAAAGACATCTATCTGGCAACGGAATAATATTGTCTGTGAAGTATAGTCATAGGTATTTCATGGTCAGTTAGCTTAGCTATATCCTGTCTGTTGAGGAGCTCTTAAATGGCTTTAGAAGTCTTTACAGAGGGCTTCCCTTCTGGCGCAGTGGTTAAGAATCCACCTGTCAATGCAGGGGACACGGGTTTGAGCCCTGATCCGGGAAGATCCCACATGCCACGGGGCAACTAAGCCCGTGCGTCACAACTACTGAGTCTGCGCTCTAGAGCCCACGAGCCACAACTACTGAGCCCATGTGCCACAACTACTGAAGCCCACGTGCCTAGAGCCTGTGCTCTGCAACAAGAGAAGCCACTGCAATGAGAAGCCTGCGCACCACAAGGAAGAGTAGCCCCCACTCGCCACAACTAGAGAAAGCCCGTGCGCAGCAACGAAGACCAAACATAGCCAATAAATACATTTATTAAAAAAAAAGTCTTTATGGAGATAGAGCATAATTAAAGAAGTAATCAAGCACATAAACTCTAGCATTAAAGGTAATCAAAGTCAAAATTCTGTTAAACTCTAAACATGCCCTAAATAAGTGATTTAATTACCAAGTTGGTTTGCTGGGCATAGAGAATTCAGGTAGAAGAATCTTAATAGTTTCCTGAAAGATAGATTCTAGTTAAGATGACTTGATGTGAGAAATAGATAACTGCTTTAGATTGAAATTCCTTATGAGGCTAATTTTGTGGTCTGGACACAGCTTCTTTGTGCATTGTTAGGTCTTAATGGATAATTATCTGCTTGCTGACTATATTCTAAACTTTGGAAGATGTGTTTTGAAGTTAGACTGAATGAATAAACAGGAAGACTTCTGTTCTAAAATTAGAGCAAAAGTATATAATATGTGATTTTAAGCTTAAGTGAATTAAACTATTCTCTTGGTGGCCGAGAGCTATCATTGAGTTCATTTTACTGAAATGCTTTTCATGTAAAACTAAAATCTCTTTATGACAAACTGATGGTTTTCCTTGTAGGTGAATTTGTTATTATATTTGAATGTGCTGCTAGAAATCATATTGCCTGTCTAAAGGAAATGTGGATAGATTAAATTTGTCCAGATTCTCTGTAGAGGATTAGACAAATTTGAGAAAGTGATATGAGAATAGTAAGGGGAAAGAATCTCTCTCTCTCTCTCTCTCTCTCACTCTTTCTCTCTCTTTCTTCTTACTGTCATTTGACTGCCCCAGGAATTCAGTTAAGCCTTGAGACCTCAAGTTTGTATTACATGATATTATTTATGTCTTTTCTTTCATTTTACCTTTATTCTCTCGTCTCTGATACTCTCATTTCCTTTACTTCCTAATATCAGTGATTTTTACCCATAGCTCTACTGTGCCACATTACATTTTTCTAGACTGTGACTCCTTGAAGGAATTAGAGTGTGATTGTATCCATTGAACAATGCCTGTACAGGATAGCACCCATTTATTGACTAAATAAATGAGCTATTAGTATGTGCATTTATTGACTAAATAAGCATTTATTGACTAAATGAGCTATTAGTATGTGAATACATAATAATTTGTTATATGGAAGCCTTCTTTGTAATATATTCTGTTTTGTGATTTCATATTACAGAAGATTATTTTGTATATATTCTAAAGCAGAACAGCTTTATCCTGAGGTTATTTCCTCTTCAACAAAATACGTTTAATTGCAAAATATGCTTCTTTGCAAAGTTCCAGTGATAATTCATTGTTTTTCATTATTGCACTGGCATGTAACTGTACATGCTCCATTGCTCATGCCATCATCACTAATGAAGAAATACTTTCAAACAGTGGGATGGATGGGCCATGTGCTTTATCTTGTCAGCCTAACTGGAGACTGTTGGAAGAAATATGATTAGCTATTTCCTGGAAGTTTACTAGAACTATTTTTTTCCCCCTTGTATCTGGGTGTAAAATATGGATACATCTACTTATTTATAGTACTTTTATAAGGTTCTGGATAAATGTCTTCTACAAGGAGTACAATTTGCATGCCCTGGAAGTGACTCAGCCTAATATTTTTTGAAAGGATTCAAATATATCTGTTGAACAAATGAATGAAACAGCAAGCATTAGGATTGGTTACAACCACATAGAAATATGGTTTATCATTTCTGAGAGCAGGGGAATTCAGGGCATGTGACAAGAATGGCATAAAGATACAATGTGAGCATGACAGATGTCCAATCTGGAAAGAAAGGGACACAACTATGTCCACACTACACTCCCCCACCTTTGCTAAGCGTCCTCTAGAAGTTGGTCTATGTTGTACTACCTTCTTTGAAAATTCTGTCTTACAGAATTTCATTACCATAACCTGTATGTGAGAAGCCTCAATGATATGAGAAATGCTAAGGAGTATGTTTGTTGTCTGAGTTAAGAACAAGCTAGTTTACAAGTGTTTTCATGTACATAATTATCAGAAGTGATGGACTTCGGTGCTTTGCTTCATTTTCTGTACCTCCTCACGAACACATCCAAGAGTATTACTTCCTAGTTTAGGGAAGGTATAATTTAACTGTGGGAAGAAATATTTTGACATTTCAATAAATCCTATTAGAAAACTGACATTTTAGTTTATAAATAAACTTGGGGTTTCCAAGTATCTGATTTAATTGAAAAATACTGTATTTGAGCTTCTGTCAGGAAAACATGTTGAGAAAATGCCAGATGCATAAAGTTCTGGTGTTTTCTCATTGAACATGTCTTATTATTACCATGCTATGCTCTGACCTGCAGGTAAGTATTCCTGCTCATTCCCAAGGTCTGAAAAATATGGTACACAGAGGCTGCTGCTGGGCCAAGAGCCTCTGAGTCTTAAGCTGCTTCTATGGAGCAGTGCATACCAAGGTAGGTCATGCACAGTCATGCAGAAATGCTGACTAGTTTCTTCTTATGTATGTGCAGTTTGGGGCATTGCTATTCTTCGCCTAAAATTTATAATTCCATATCAAAATGATCTTTTAGTTACAGGATATTTGGAAACTTTATTTTAAAAAGCTTGGCCACTTAAATCAACAATTTAAAGAATTAATCTTGTACTGAAATTCCTTTAAAAATGTATGAAACTTTTCAGTGTGAAATTTACATTCCCTTTTCGGAAGGGCTATTTTCCAGTAAATGTAGTCAGTAAACTTATCTATAAAGGCACAAATGTGTACACAAGAACCTAGGAACAGGCTTCCCTGGTGGCACAGTGGTTAAGAATCCGCCTGCCAATGCAGGGGACACGGGTTCAAGCTCTGGTCCGAGAAGACCCCACATGCGGAGCAACTAAGCCCGTGCACCACAACTACTGAACCTGCTCTCTAGATCCCGTGAGCCACAGCTACTGAGCCCGCATGCTCAGTAGGAGGTAGGCATGGGCTGGATTCTAAAGGGTCTTTTTTTAGTAAGGGGTTTATACTTTATCCTATAGTATAGGGGTCAGCATACTTTTTCTGCAATAAGCCAGATAGTAAATATTTTAGTTTTTGTAGGCCATAGAGTCTCTATAACAAGGACAACTTTGTCATTGTACCATTAAAACAGCCATGGACAATATGTGAATGAACATGGATGCACTTTAAAAACTGTATGAACACTGAAATTTGAATTTCAAATAATTTCTACATGAAATATAACTGCTTTTTTCCAAACATTAAAAAAATGTAAAACTATTCTTAGCTGACACATTGCACAAAAACAGACTCTATTTCGGATTTAACCCACAGGCTGTAGTTTGCTGACCCCCTACTATAGTAGGTGATGAAACACCACTGAAGAATTTTAATCCGGAAGAATATATTATCCTATCTGTATTCTAGAAGGGTTTCTCCAGTATGGCATTTTTAAAAACCATACTCTGTGGAATCATACTGGAAGTTGCTCTGGGCAAAATGGGTCCCAAGAGCAAGCAATCTTAGGAAACACTTCAATTTGTATCTTCTTAGAGAGTCACAAAGCACATTTTAGTGTACTAAGGCTCTGAGAAGGGTTGCAGAGAACAACTTGTTTAACTTTGTTTAGTTAATTCAGTGTTAACTACACTTATTTATGGAAACTTCTTTGGAACATGACTTAGGAAATGTTATTTTAATGGCAATTAATGGAGAAGTGAAATAAAGATCATTAAGAGCAATGAAGCAGAAATCCATTGCAAAATTTATGAAAAAATATTGAGGGAACGAACCAGGAAGTAAAGGCAGAGTGTAGAAAGTTCATTATTATCAAAGTAACACAAAATCTACAGGAGAAAAGGTGGACAGTCTTAAATACTTTTCTGTTAAAATAGGAAAAAATAAGAACCACATAAGCTTCTGATACACATAGGCCTCTTATATACGGTATATAAAAACACCACATTTAGAAAATAAAAACTAATGAACTGAAGAGTGAAGGAATAATTGAGTACTTCAGTTGAGCTCTGGATGTTCAATTTTTATCTACCAAGTCCAGTGGGGTAGAGCCTGTAGTTCCCAAGTGGTCAAAGGAAGATGCTTGCGGATCACTTTAATACTATTCCAACATGCAAAAAAGAAAACAGTATGAAAGATGATTTTTTCAAAAAACTGGGTCATTTTCTAAGACTATGTCAGTCAGTGCTCTTGGTTGCTAGTAATAAAAATCAACTGGATAATTTAAGTTGAAAGGAAATTTATAAATGTTAGGTAGCTCACAGTTTCAGTACAAAGGTAGAGAGCCTGGCTTAGAAAACAGGCAGTGACCACAGACAGCAGAAACCACAACCTGGGTCAGCTCATAGGACTGATTTCTAAACTTGTCCAACGTCTTCACATTCTTCTCCCAAGATCCAAAGTCTTGAGGAAGAATATCAGATATCGAAGTAGCTGAGCCTACTTCCCAGGGTTTTGTCTTGGATCCCAGGGATAGGATCTACCTCCTTCCTTAAGCTCCCATGTTAGCGCTGGGATATTCTATCCTACCAGTATTATAACCAACTGAGAATTCTCCACAAATAGGAAAGAAGTTTGTATTGTCTCTCCTTAGATGATAAATATTCATCTCAAACACTAAGGGGACTATCTGTAAACATATTTGAAATCTGAAGTGTAATAATTTCATTATTATACAGACTAACTGTATTAACTGGGTTACAACACTTATTTAGAGGATAAGTAAGCTAATATGAAAAATTAAATATCCAAATATAAATGTGATTTTGTAAAACTTAAGCCTTTGGGATGGAGTAGAATTAGAACAGTTTGGGTTTTAATGAATAGGGTTCAGTGATATTCCCAAATCCCATAGAATTCAAACAGTAACTATCTAAAATCTTTCTAATTTATTTTAACAAAATTTCCTGAAAGCACATAAGAATTAAGATTTAAATAAGTGCTACATATTTTTCTGTGGATTGAAAAATCTAATACAAAACAAACATGTTTCATGTTCTAGGAATTTAGGAACTTCGACAAAATATTGTTTATTGAGATCATTTAAAACTATTTGTGTACCTCCATTTGGTTCCAATAGTGTTTAAATATAATGTACTGTATTAAGAAAGTTTCACCCTGTCTACTGTAAGTTTGTAAGTTAGTGTCGTCATTGCTTGTTGAGGTTTTTGTTTTTTCTTCTGGAATCTTGGAAGAAAAATTTGACTATAAACTACCAAAATTAGTAAAATAAGCATCTGAAAATGAAACTGATATAGGTGACTGAGCTATCTTCCTTGGAGATTTATTTCAAGATGTAATAAGTAATGATTCAAAACTTAGTAATTTTTTTTGTCCTTAACTTTGGCAGTAACTGTTAGTTTCTATTTGTTTCAAAACAAAATTATGAAGTAAAGACAGAATTGGTTCAGAGAAGAGGTGTATGGACATGCTTGTGTCTTTGCTCACTAACCCTGACATAGCAAGTTAGAAATATGTGAAGCAGCTAATTTAGCATCTGGAAGCTTAGCTGCACATCAATACAAGAACCATTATCCTTTTGCATGAACCTCTGGTGAACATGCACATCTGTTCCCCACCTCATCTCTAATGTACAACTGTTTAATAGTTTAATATCTAGAAATTTTATGGAATAGAAACTATAAGTAATTTTCATGAGCACGCATTGATATGCCTAAGTTACTTTTTTTTTTTTAGACATCTTTATTGGAGTAAGATTGCTTTACAATGGTGTGTTGGCTTCTGTTGTATAACAAAGTGAATCAGCTATACATATACATATATCCCCATATCTCCTCCCTCTTGCGTCTCCCTCCCATCCTCCCTATTCTACCCATCTAGGTGGGCACAAAGCACCAAGCTGATCTCCCTGTGCTATGCAGCTGCTTCCCACTAGCTATCTCTTTTACATTTGGTAGTGTATATATGTCCGTGCCACTCTCTCACTTCATCCCAGCTTATCCTTCCCCCTCCCCGTGTCCTCAAGTCCATTCTCTACATCTGTGTCTCTATTCCTTTCTTGCCCCTAGGTTCCTGAGAACCATTTTTTTTCTTTTGTTAGATTCCATATATATGTGTTAGCATATGGTATTTGTTTTTCTCTTTCTGGCTTACTTCACTCTGTATGACAGACTGTAGGTCCATCCACCTCACTACAAATAACTCAATTTTGTTTCTTTTTATGGCTGAGTAATATTCCATTGTATATATGTGCCACATCTTCTTTATCCATTCATCTGTCGATGGACACTTAGGTTGCTTCCATGTCCTGGCTATTGTAAATAGAGCTGCAATGAACATTGTGATACATGACTCTTTGAATTATGGTTTTCTCAGGGTATATGCCCAGTAGTGGGATTGCTGGGTCGTATGGTAGTTCTATTTTTAGTTTTTTAAGGAACCTCCATACTGTTCTCCATAGAGGCTGTATCAATTTACATTCCCACCAACAGTGCAAGAGTGTTCCCTTTTCTCCACACCCTCTCCAGCATTTATTGTTTCTAGATTTTTTGATGATGGCCATTCTCACTGGTGTGAGGTGATACCTCATTGTAGTTTTGAGTTGCATTTCTCTAATGATTAGTGATGTTTAGCATCATTTCATGTGTTTGTTGGCGATATGTATATCTTCTTTGGAGAAATGTCTAGTCAGGTCTTCTGCTCATTTTTGGATTGGGTTGTTTGTTTTTTTGATATTGAGCTGCATGAGCTGCTTGTATATTTTGGAGATTAATCCTTTGTCAGTTGCTTCATTGGCAAATATTTTCTCCCATTCTGAGGGCTGTCTTTTCGTCTTGTGTATGGTTTCCTTTGCTGTGCAAGTGCTTTTAAGTTTCATTAGGTCCCATTTGTTTATTTTTGTTTTTATTTCCCTTTCTCTAGGAGGTGGGTCAAAAAGGATCTTGCTGTGATTTATGTCATAGAGTGTACTGCCTATGTTTTCCTGAAAAAACTTCAGGTTTTTTTTTGTTCTTCTTTCTCTAATTGCTTTAGGTGTAAGGTTAGGTTGTTTATTTGAGATGTTTCTTGTTTCTTGAAGTAGGATTGTACTGCTATAAACCTCCCTCTTTGAACTGCTGTTGCTGCGTCCCATAGGTTTTGGGTCATTGTGTTTCATTGTCATTTGTTTCTAGGTATTTTTTGATTTCCTCTTTGATTTCTTCAGTGAGCTCTTGGTTATTTAGTTGTGTATTGTTTAGCCTCCATGTATTTGTCTTTTTTACAGGTTTTTTCCTGTAATTGATATCTAGTCTCATGGTGTTGTGGTCAGAAAAGATAATTGATACGATTTCAATTTTCTTAAATTTACCACAGCTTGATTTGTGCCCCACGATATGATCTATGCTGGAGAATGTTTCATGAAAACTTGAGAAGGAAGTGTATTCTGTTGTTTTTGGGAGGAATGTCCTATAAATATCAATTAAGTCGATCTTATTTAATGTATCATTTAAAGCTTGTGTTTCCTTATTCCATTTCATTTTGGATGATCTGTCCATTGGTGAAAGTGGGGTGTTAAAATCTCCTACTGTGATTGTTTTACTGTTGATTTCCCCTTTTATGGCTGTTAGCATTTGCCTTATGTATTTAGGTGTTCCTATGTTGGGTGCATAAATATTTACAATTCTTATATCTTCTTCTTGGATCGATCCCTTGATCATTATGTAGTGTCCTTCTTTGTTTCTTGTAATAGTCTTTATTTTAAAGTCTATTTTGTGTGATATAACAATTGCTAATCCAGCTTTCTTTTGATTTCCATTTGCGTAGAATATCTTTTTCCATCCCCTCACATTCAGTCTGTTTGTGTCCCTAGGTCTGAAGTGGGTCTCTTGTAGACAACATATACATGGGTCTTGTTTTTGTATCCATTCAGCCAGTCTACTTCTTTTTATTGGAGCATTTAATCCACTTACATTTAAGGTAGTTTTCGATATGTATGTTCCTATTACCATTTTCTTAATTGTTTTGTGTTTGTTATTGTAGGTCTTTTCCTTCTCTTGTGTTTCCTTCGTAGAGAAGTTGCTTTAGCATTTGTTGTAAAGCTGGTTTGGTGGTGCTGAATTCTCTCAGCTTTTGCTTGTCTGTAAAGGTTTTAATTTCTCCGTCAAATCTGAATGAGATTCTTGCTGTGTAAAGTAATCTTGGTTGTAGGTTTTTCCCTTTCATCACTCTAAATATGTCCTGCCACTCCCTTCTGGCTTGCAGAGTTTCTGCTGAAAGATCAGCTGTTAACCTTATGGGGATTCCCTTGTATGTTATTTGTTGTTTTTCCCTTGCTGCTTTTAATATTTTTTCTTTGTATTTAGTTTTTGATAGTTTGATTAATATGTGTCTTGTCGTGTTTCTCCTTGGATTTATCCTGTATGGGACTCTCTGTTCTTTCTGGACTTGATTGCCTATTTCCTTTCCCATATTAGGGAAAGGAAAATCTCTTCAAATATTTTCTCAGTCCCTTTCTTTTTCTCTTCCTCTTCCTCTTCTGGGTTCCCTATAATTCGAATGTTGGTGCATTTAATGTTGTCCCAGAGGTCTCTGAGACTGTCCTCAATTCTTTTCATTCTTTTTTCTTTATTCTGCTCTGCCATAGTTATTTCCACTATTTTATCTTCCAGGTCACTTATCTGCTCATCTGCCTCTTTTATTCTGCTATTGATTCCTTCTAGAGAATTTTTAATTTCATTTATTGTGTTTATCATTGTTTGTTTGCTCTTTAGTTCTTCTAGGTCTTTCTTAAACGTTTCTTGTATTTTCTCCATTGTGTTTCCAAGAGGTTGGATCATGTTTCCTATCGTTAGTCTGAATTCTTTTTCAGGCAGACTGCCTACTTCCTCTTCATTTGTTTGGTCTGGTGGCTTTCTACCTTGCTCCTTCATCTCCTGTGTGTTCCTCTGTCTTCTCATTTTGCCTAACTTACTGTGTTTGGGGTCTCCTTTATGCAGGCTGCATGTTTGTAGTTCCTGTTGTTTTTGGTGTCTGCCCCCAGTGGCTAAGGTTGGTCAGTGGGTTGCGTAGGCTTCCTGGTGGAGGGGGTAGGTGCCTGTGTTCTGTGGCTGAGGCTGGATCTTGTCTTTCTGGTGGGCAGGATCACGTCTGGTGGTGTGTTTTGGGGCGTCTGTGACCTTATTATTATTTTAGGGAGCCTCTCTGCTAATCGGAGGAGTTGTGTTCCTGTCTTGCTAGTTGTTTGGCATGAGGTATCCAGCAGTGTAGCTTGCTGGCTCATTGAGTGGAGTTGTGTGTTAGCATTGAGATGGAGATCTCTGGGAGAGCTTTCACCGTTTGATATTATGTGGAACTGGGATATCTATGGTGGACCAATGTCCTGAACTCCGCTTTCCAACCTCAGGGGCACAGGCCTGACATCCAGCTGGAGCACGAAGACACTGTCAGCCACATGGCTCAGAAGAAAAGTGAGAAAAAAAGAAAGAAGGAATAAAATAAAATAAAATAAAATAATTAAAATTTAAAAAAGCATTAAAAATTAAAAAATTTAAATGGAATTAAAAAAAGAGGAAAAATAAATAAAGAAAGGAGAGAGCAACCAAACCAAAAAACAAATCCACCAGTAATAACAAGTGCTAAAAACTATACTTAAAAAAAACAACAACAACAAAAAAAATGGGCAGACAGAACCCTAGGAGAAATGGTAAAAGCAAAGCTGTGCAGACAAAATCACAGAAAGAAGCATACACATACACACTCACAAGAAGAGAAAAAGGAAAAAAAAAAAAAACTCTATGTAAAAAAATAAAAGAAGAGAGCAACCAAATCAATTAACAAATCTACCAATGAGAATAAACTCTAAATACTAAACTAAGATAAACATAAGACCAGAAACAAATTAGATGCAGAAAGCAAACCCCAGGTTTACAGTTGCTCCCAGAGTCCACCACCTCAATTTTGGGATGATTCGTTGTCTATTCAGGTATTCCACAGATCAAGTTGATTGTGGAGATTTAATCCGCTGCTCCTGAGACTGCTGGGAGAGATTTCCCTTTCTCTTCTGTGTTCGCACAGCTCCTGGGGTTCAGCTTTGGATTTGGCCCCGCCTGTGCATGTAGGTCACCTGAGGGCATCTGTTCCCTGCCCAGAGAGGATGGAGTTAAAGGAGCAGCTGATTCGGGGGCTCTGACTCACTCAGGCCGGGGAGAGGGAGGGGTATGGAATGCGGGGCAAGCCTGCAGCGGCAGAGGCCAGCGTGACGTTGCACCAGCCTGAGGCACGCCGTGTGTTCCCCCCTGGATTGCGGGACCCTGGCAGTGGTGGGCTGCGCAGGCTCCCAGGAGGGGAGGGCAGGGGAGGTGTGGATAGTGACCTGTGCTTGCACACAGGCTTCTTGGTGGCTGCAGCAGCAGCCTTAGTGTCTCATGCCCATCTCTGGTGTCCGCACTGATAGCGGCGGCTCCTGCCTGTCTCTGGAGCTAGTTTAGGCGGTTCTCTGAATCCCCTCTCCTCGCGCACCCTAAAACAATGGTCTCTTGCCTCTTAGGCAGTTCCCGACTTTTTCCCGGACCCCTTCCTGGCCAGCTGTGGCACACTAGCCTTCTTCAGGCTGTGTTCTCGCAGCCAACCACAGTCCTCTCCCTGGGATCCAACCTCCGAAGCCCGAGCCTCAGCTCCCAGCCCCCGCCTGCCCCGGCGGGTGAGCAGACAAGCCTCTCGGGCTGGTGAGTGCTGCTCGGCGCCGAGCCTCTGTGTAGGAATCTCTCCGCTTTGCCCTCCGCACCCCTGTGGCTGCGCTCTCCTCCGTGTCTCCAAAGCTTCCTCCCTGCCACACCCCTGTCTCCGCCAGTAAAGTGCCTTCCTAGTGTGTGGAAACTTTTCCTCCTTCACAGCTCCCTCCCAGAGGTGCTGGTCCTGTCCCTATTCTTTTGTCTCTGTTTTTCCTTTTTTCTTTTGCCCTACCCATGTATGTGGGGAGTTTCTTGCCTTTTGGGAAGTCTGAGGTCTTCTGCCAGCGTTCAGTAGGTGTTCTGTAGGATTTGTTCCACATGTAGATGTATTTCTGATGTATTTGTGTGTGGGGGGGAACGTGATCTCCATGTCTTACTCCTCCACCATCTTGAAGGTCTCACCTACGTTACTTTTAAGATATGTTACAAGCAAGTGCTTGGTTGACTCCCTCACTCATCAACTGAGTGATTTGCTACAGTGCTGAAGAAAGAACACAGGTTGGTCAAACTTCCAAAGTGGTTTCATGCTATCTTCTAATAGATGAGCTACAGAAAAAGACTGTAGAAATTTGTGAAAAATGTGTTCTAATGAAGACCTTTTACATTAGCTACATAGATCGTGATAGTTTTAGAGACAGTGAATACACATTTCTAGCGTTAAATTTTAAGTCACAGGAAAACATTAATCAAGCACCCAGTATTTGCAGAGCATGCTGCTGAGTGTAAATGGAAGATCATTGAGAATTAGTAGATAGAGACCTTGTTTTCAAAAATGTTTCCATCCCTCCCATGCTCCCTCCTTTCCCCTCTCCCCACCTGCTTGCTTTCTTTCTACCAGGCTCTGGGACTAAACCTGTTGGCCCATCCTTTGGTTGCTGCTTTCACCTGGGTATAATCCTTGGATTTCCTTTTTTTCCACAAAGCTTGCTACCCTTTGCTATTCTCCTACTGCTATTCCCCTTGCTTTAGGAAAGCAGAAAGGAAGTAATAGAAATAAAAAGGGAGAAGTGCCAAATGTTCCAGAATTTTTCAAAGTCCTTACAAGTCCATTATAAAAGAGTAACTAGAAATCCTATTGAATGGCTACTCTTTTATTTATACGTGAGTGAGGGGACTAAATAACTTTTACTCCATTTCCCCTGAGTTACGGTCAATACCACTGGGGATCCAGGCAGGGAGAGAAGAGGTGAGCTTTCCTTTGAACACATTATTAAGCAGACTAGTAAGGGGTCTGTTTTCATTAAGGGGACAGTTTTCCTTTCTGAGGACTTCTAGACCTGTGACTTCTATTCCTATGCTACTCACAGAATTAACAGTTTTGAGAAGTTCCTCATAGGACCTTGGCAGATTATATTAGTACCCTTGCCTTATTCAATGGGCTTGACTCAAAGTATCTTTTGTCTGACTCAAAGTATCTTTTGATTTTTTAAAAATCGAATACAATATAGGATTGAGATTCATCACAAAAATGCCAATTAAAAGTAAGCTATAACCTTAAAAAATGTACTTTGAGTTCTGAACCCATTCTAGGAGGAGTAGTTCCATACCAGTTTTTGCTATATCAGAGGCACTGGAAGGAATGTAGCTTTCTACAGCCAAACAGCGAGAGGCACAGCACTCCTGCAGGCATATTTTCCAGATGCTTGTCAAGCAAAAATGTGATGCTTATAGACAATGACAGAGGTCCAGAAAGTTCTCCTTTAAAGAGGGCATCTATATAAATTAAAATTAACTGACTACTTATCATTTCATTACATAAAAAGACTGAATGTTTTCACCACATTAGATATTATGCTGAAAGTGGTCTGACTCAAAATACTGGATAGATATATAGAGAGTACGCTCTGGCCAACATTGGGCAGGGGTGCCTCTGAGAGATGGGCAGACATTGTCCAGATGGGTGATGATCATCTGGGCTCACTTATATGCAACCTCATGTTGTGCTCTGGGGTGATTTATATCTTTAAGAATGTTTAATGCTACCCAGAGCAATGCAGGAAAGTCAGTTTCAAAGATTCTCAAATTTAGTTCAGGGCCAACTCACTTTGATCTATCTGCTCCTTTTTGAAAAAAAGGATTAACAATTCTAAGTGATGTTGATTTTGGTTATTATGTAATTATTTGGAATGAATTACTGGTCATTCTGAATGAATAAGTGGTCACTTCTGTTGTATAAGTCATATTACTATTTTGTGGTTCACTGAAGTAGAAATAAGAATACTTGCACTCAGATGACCCGTACTTTAGCCCTAACTATTCTTGCATAAATCTGGGTCACTTAACTATTTTTATGAAATGAGATAGAATATAAATAAATAATGTTTCTGTGTGCTTGGGAAATTACTAATATAAACCCTTTGAAACTGAGTTTTATCATTTACAAAGTGGGAATAAGAGTAGCCCCTCATCCTACCTCCTGGAATTGTGCTGAGAATGTCATGAAGTAACAGATGCTCTGTAAACTATAAAATACAAACTGTATGGTACTGTGGTCATCACATCGTTGCCTTTGTTGGACTCCTCAAGAAACAGACCTCTCTGCAAAACAGACCCTTGTGTGCAGAGGGTTTGTTGTGGAGTGCTTTTGGCAACAGGTTCTATGAGAGAAGGGAAAAAGTGAGGATTGAGCAGAGGAAGAAATTGAACAACGATACAGTTACAGACAAGACCTCAGCCAATTACAAGGGAGCATTGAATTTCTTTCAGAGTCCTGAAATGAGGCAAGAGGGCCAGACTCTTGAACCTCTGAATCTACATATCATTAGATGTCGGCTGCCCTTTGTGATGGGATCATCTTGGATGAGGCAGTTCCTATGAGTAGATAAAAATTCCTAGGGAAGGACTCATCTGTGAACCCTCAGTGGGAAACATTACCGGCTGCTGGGGAAATGAGTGACGGGGTCCTGAGGGAGTATCTTGATGGTGTACCATAGCATCCATCATGGTGCACCACTCAAATCCATTTGACCCATATAATAAGTTCACACCATCTGTGAGCAGCTCCTCCAGAGTTCTAGTTGGTCTCTTTTACTGGGGGAAATTGACAAAAGGAAGTTTAGCGATGTACTATATAGCCCCAGCTACTGCAGCTCGTCTCAGGTCTATGCAAACAAACAAACGAAACAAAACAAAACAAACAAAAAAACCCCCCACCACACCAAGATCCTCCTTTTCCACTAGTCATTCTAGATGCTTTGTATCTTCAGCTAACACCTCTTCTGGTAAGTTGGCTTACACAGTAAAGTCACCCAATCCATCCCTGGGGGTTGTTTTCTCAGACTGCCTCCTTCACTTTTCCATTTACTGTCAAAATTGGGCAAGGGAGTACTGACAAGCATCCCAGTGGATTTTTGCATGCCAAATGTGTTCTTCTCTGCCTCTATTCTGTAACTAACCTTGATGATCAGCATAAATTATCCCACCAGGCTAATGACTCTTCTTGCCTGTTAGTTTTTTTGGCACAAGAAACCCTAAAGACTAGGCAGAATATGTAGCTTAAAATTTAATGGAATTCTTGTTATATCCCCCGGTGGAAGCAAGACCTATAAATGCACAGAATCTGGAGTTGTAGCACAGGAAACACACATTTTCCCAAGTAAATCCCTGGGAATGATGGTAAGTGGGCCACTTCTGCTTTTATCCCTCATTCCCCTGACCCACGTTTTCTAAGAGCTGGGAACACAGCACCATAACGGTCATTTATTTATGGTATGCTTGCATCTTGGATGATGGATCCATGTCTTCTAGGTTATCATCTCTAAGATGTACCACAGGTATTCTTTCAAAAGGCTCTTTAGTTATATTATCAAGCCAGCAGTTTCTGGGTGGTATAGTACATGATAGGATCAGTGGATTTCTTGGCCATATGTCCACTGCTTCCCTTCTTTTTCCACGAAGTGGGTTCCTTGGTCTGAGGTGGTTATATGGCATAATGTGTCAGTGGACCAGGCTAGAAACCCTAGCATCACCATGGTAGATGATAGAAAAGTCTCAGAGAAAGTGGGCATGCAGGTGTGAATGTACTACAGAAAGTTAAAAAAAAGTCACCAGCCAACTATGTTCCTGCAAGAGGCTCCAGAAGACACTTCATTCACCAAAGCAATTGGGAATATTCTGGTGAGAAGGGCGCCAGCATCCCTTGGAAGCTTTCTTCTCTGTGGGCCAGAACTATTGGTAGGCAATGCTGTTTATAGAACTGGGCTTCTTGAAAACAGTGGAGATAATAGAATCCTGAAATAAGAGGCTGAGTAAATGGCAGTTGCTTTGGTGAGCTGTGGACGCAAATTTGTCTCAGGGAGGGGGCATGACCTTGGGCAAGGAAGCACCTTTTGGATGAGGGTAATGTCTAGGTAAAGACTTGGCTGTGAGCTGTAAACAGTCAATAGAACAAAGCCCAGCATCTGGGTAAATAAGTGCATTGATTGTTAAGGGTAGGGGGATTGTGAAGCACAGCATAGCATCTGTTTCGGCCTTCAAAAACAGGTGGGCAATGCCACTTATTAATTTTTAAGTAAAATGTGATAATGGTACAGCTGGTACATAGAGAGCATAGGTTACTTGAGGTGCTTAGCACCAAGATGGGAGCATTTAATATAATAAATTCTCGTATTGCCTCTTGGAAACCTAGTTAAAGCCTAAACCTAATTGTTTCGTACACAATTTAAGTGAGGAAATGCAATAGTTTAAAGTAATTAAATGAAAATTATTTAAAGAATATAACCACTGACCCTAGAGTTTACCTGTCCACTGTGTTGGAGAACACTGGTTAAAATGAGTCTAAACCAACTGACTTCAATGTGGAACATGGTTTAAGAGAGGTTTGCAGAGAGGTCAGGTAAGAAAAAAATCACTTCAGTAGTCCAGAGATATAAAGACTAGCCATTTACTATTAAATTCCGTTAGATACAAACATAAGCAACCCTTGCTTATTTCTCTTTTCATGAATTAGAGGGGAAGGAGTATGAAGAATGGATAGGGTAGAGAATGTATTGCTTGCAAGATATTTGGCAAGGTGACATTTGATTTTTAAGAAGTAAATGATTTTCATTATTATAGATATTGTTTAGCTGTTAATTAAATGTGTTCTGGGGCAAATACTTTTATTCCTGCCAGTGTTTTGAGCGCCTAGCATTTCTTCAGACTAGTGCATGTCTTCTGGATATTCCTGTTTGCCAACTTTTTGCTGCCACTAAGAAAGGATTATTGGTTATCTCTGCCCTGGGTTTTCTAAAATTAGTGCCTCCCTTGTTTGAAGTTCAATAGTAAAGTTCGATGGTAAAGTAGTGTGAGCAAAATATAGTCTTATAGGTGCTGGTATTAACTTGAAAAGTGATTCAATTCCAAATACTTGGAAGTATTTTGCCTCTGAGAGCATACCAATCTGACTCAAGTTATGACATTTTTATATTGTTTTATTCATTCAACAAATATTAAAATATGAAACACTACAGATGTGCCTGGCAGTCTTTTTTTTATATTCCCATTTGACTTAAGATGAACAAAATTTGAAAATTTTGGCACAGATGATTCCATTTTACAACTTTAGAGTGCATATATTCCTCCAAATATTCTGGTATTCACTCAGGGAGCAAACTTTTGACAGTCTTCCCTACTCTAATTTGATGTTTCTTTGGTGAGGGATCTGACATTTTCTCACAGCTCTTGTTTAATACTGACACTGTGCTTTTAATTATACGAGAAGCCACAGGCAACAAAATATAATTATAATAAAATGAATTACAGACCTCTAGATCATTTTACCTTTTGCTTCCTGGTGAAGATTGTATAGTCACAGCATCAAAGCATCTGATGCTTATTTCTAATCTCCCTATTTGGGTGAGGCAAGGAGAAAATCTGATTGAGAAATTACCTGTTGTGCTATCACAAGATGAATTTTGAGACTGACATTCTGTGAGATGTAGTGTGATGTGTTATCCTGCTTACTTCAAGGCGCAGCTACCTGCAGAGAGAGAACTGCCTGCCTGGCTTTTAAAGTACTACAGTCTTACCTTTTTTTTTTCTTGGTTGAAGAAAATTTAAGAAGAAAGATGTAAATGCTTACATTTTTGTATGTAGTTTTGAGTAAATTTACTTATTCCAGCAATTAAGTGGTTTTGGAAATTAGCAGTTACATTGATATTTGTGTGCTAATTATTATCAATGTTTGTGTGAAGTTCCACTAAATAGATCATTTGGACAAAAGTGAGAGATAAAGGACTAATACTTAAATTTCTTACTATAAAGAGCATTTACCCGTTGTGAAGTACGGTTGCCTCTTGGGTGAGGCAGTTCTGGAAATCGTGCAACTTCTTACCTTCTTTAGACAATTCTCATTTGGCAGGTTTTGGTGAGTGGAATTAGGCAGATACTGAAGCTAATTAACTGCCAAGTTACTTAATAGAACAATTTGTTCTCCTGATTATTCTGTAGTCACTAATCCATTCTTGAAGGATTAAATTTCATTATCTCATATTTTTTGGAGAAGCTGTTTAAAAGGTCTTGTCCTTGCAAGGACATTGAATTGTTCATATACTTATAGCACTTATATTTTAGGACTTTACTTTCTCATCTTGGGACACATTTCCTTGTGGAGTTATAACATATCAACAACAAGGTCAGAAGCTTCAATGCGAGAGGAAACTCCAGGAAAGTAGGTGATGTTTCTCAGCTGATGAAATGACAGATCTCACTCATGAAAGAGTCACTGTCTGGGGAAAAAGTAAGGAAGGCTGGCAAAGTATGGAATTTTTTTAAATCAAAAAGAGAGTAGGAGAAATTAGAGCAGACAAGGAAAGAAGGTCTCTGGGGAAGATGCGAGGTGAAGGATTAGAAGTTGGAAAGGGAGAAGAGGAGAACCACTACCAGGGAGTAATCACATAAACACTGTTTATTTCTGTAGTTTTTGAACCTTTTTGCTAGTTTACCTTCTAAAATAATTTAAAAACAAAAAACTATGTACTCTCCCATCCAAATTTAGGTTGATGCCTAAATTTGTCATTATAATTTTACATAGCTGTAAATAATAGAATGTCCAAATTTTGTAAATATTGACAATCCAGATTGTCAATTCAAACTCAAAATTTATGTGTCCAATACATGTTTATAAATATATCCAATAAATTTAAATACAGTAACTTATTGATAAACCATAATTTAAAAAAATGTATAAATATTCATTTTTACTTCAGTAGTCAATTTTTAATTTCTCTTCCTTTTTTGAACTTGTATTCCATTCCATTTGTCCCACAGTTTTTTTTCCCCTAAGATAATACATTTTTATGCTTGGAAGTCTTTCATTCATTACTCTTAATAATTTTCTGCAAACAAAATATGTATATAAGTTGAAAATTTCCAGTGGCAATAGGGTTCTAAATGTTAAATTTTCTTTTTCTGGATGAAGTCATCATTAAATTATCAGTTCCCAATTAATCAAAGCAGCATAAATAAATGACCAATTTGGTAAATAACTGCTATTCTAAAATATTTATTGGAAACACATTTCTTCCCTAATTAGTTCATATACCTGTGAATAAATATTACTGATAAAAGAAGAAATGTTAATTTCTATTTTTTATTTCTGTAGATGTGACAACTGAGAACCTAGTTCATATTAAAAAGTAAATTGGAATAGAGTTTTGTTATAGCAGCAAGTGCTGTTTATTTACTATTGTTTCTTATTCCTAAACTTGCTCTCCTCTCTTCTTCTGTGGGATGCAGGGGATTCAATTCAGAATACAGTAAGTCCCCTACATATGAACGAGTTCCATTCCAAGAGCACATTCGTAAGTCCAATTTGTTCATAAGTCCAACAAAGTTAGCCTAGGTACCCAACTAACACAATCGGCTATATAGTACTGTACTGTAATAGGTTTTTAAAACTTTTCAGACAAATAATATTGGGTGGGCCAAAAAGTTCATTCAGGTTTTTCATAACCTCTTATGGAAAAACCTGAACGAACTTTTTGGCCGACCCAATACATAAAAAACACACACAAAATAAAGAAAACATTTTAAATCTTACAGTACAGTACCTTGAAAAGTACAGTAGTACATTACAGCAGCTGGCATACAGGGGATGGCATCGAGCGAACAGGCAAGAAGAGTTACTGACTGGAGGAGGGAGAGGAGGTGGGAGATGGTAGAGGTGAAGGATCATCAGCAATAGGAGATGGAGGGCAAGCTGCAATCTCACGCACGCCTGATGTTGAAGCACAGATTCTGGTTCCTTGCTGGATTCAGTTCTATCTACTCTCTTGACAAAACGATCCAGGGATGTCTGCGTAGTAGCTCTTTTTTTCTTGTCATAGATGACACGGTAGCACTAGATTGCATTCTGAACAGCTACTGTTTCCTTCGTGTTCCATTCTACACTCGGGTCCTGAGCCTCAAAAACTAACAGTGCCTCCTCAAATAAAGAAAATCACTTGCTTCCAGACATCTTGGGCTTGAAATAAAGATACTGTACTACTGTACTCTATACAGTACTGCACATTAAAGTACACAAAAGCACAACCACTTGTAGGGGATGCACGCACATGACAACATACACCAGATATGTAAACTACTCTACTTGACTGGACATGCGAACGCACATTCGAATCTTTGAAAGTTCGCAACTTGAACGGTCGTATGTAGGGGACTTACTGTACTGCATTTCCCAGACCCCTCTGCCTGCTGGATTCTAGGGGAAGACTAGAAGGCAGGAAGAGGGAAAAGGGTAATTCCTTCTTGTTTTCTCTGTACTTCTCAGTGTTTCTCCAACTGCAGTTGGTTGTTCCTTTAGTTTCTTTTGATCCTCTCAGAAGCAGCCCTGCTGTGCACTTCTCCTTGGAGATTCCACAGTGGTTGCAGAGTAGCCCTTCTTCCTCAAAGATCTGTGCACCAGCTGTACAAGTCCCCTCTTTTGAGGGTTTGGTAAACCTACCTCTTCCCCTTTATTCCCCCAGCCCTTGAGGTTGTAGCTGCTTCCTGCAGTTATTTCTGAGTTATGTCAAGTTTTTTTTTTTTTTTTTCCTAATAGCTTTGACAACAGTGTAAACGAATTCCCTGTACTAAATCTCCAATCTCCTATTTGAAATGTCTAGTTTGGTTTTTCTTTTTGACTGGACTCTGACTGACATAGTAGGTCATTCAATTCTTTGAACTCCTTCCTGGTTATATGCTAAATATCACACAGTGATCCATCATTATAAATTATTTTTAAATTGACAATTGGCTGACAATTTGACTAGGTTCTGCTTCAGTTCTTTTCATTTTTTCTTTTTGAAAGCCAAGAATTGACGTACAAAAGTATTAGTCACTCAGTCATTAGGAGTATTCATTTTCTGTTTCTGGAAGGTTTTCAAAATATAATTTATCAAGACTGATTAAATGGCTATTAAATATAGCTGTAACTAGTGGTACCTTGTTTATTGTACATGTTCATAAGCATTGGGAACTATTGTTAATTTCAATACACCTTTGCCACTACCATATTTTTGATAAAATGCTTTTATCATATCATGTACTCTAAATATAATTTTGACCTTAGATGAACAAAATTAAATTAAAAATTTATGGAAAATGTTTGTTAGTAACCTAATTGAGAAAGTCATTGTCTACCAATGAAGCAAATCTGACCCATGTCTATCAAAAAAATGACTATTTTTCAGTTTCTGTAGGTAAAAAACTTGTTTTCAAAATTTTTCTCTATTAATAAGTAACATCAGGAAACACTTGTTTTCTCTAATATGTGGAATATTTACTTTGTTTTGTTGAAGAAGATCTCCAAGGAATTATAATGAAAAATGAAATTAATTCTCACATTGATCATTAAAAGTGTCAGAGAGGGTGGGGGAAGGAAGAGAAGCAGCAAAACTATTTCAAGTTTCTTAAAGGGGGTAGAATAATTTTTTTTTCTCTCCATTTTCTACATCTAAAATACTTCTTAGGGATTTTCTCTCCTTTGATTGGAAGGATATTAAATTTTAAAAATTCTCAAAATAGATAAGATTTTTTCACTTTGCAATGGTGTCCTTAATTTGTCACAACTACTCTATTCAAGAGAAGAAGTATACTTAATGGATTTTAAAATGTGGAAATGTAACATGTCACACTACTGTACAGGCAAAATATTGCTCTAGTGTTAGTCTCTAAAGAGTAGCATGATATCCTGGGAGAATCCAGGATGTTGAAGTCAGTTAGATCACTGAGTCTAAGTGGTGGTAGCACTAGCTGATGGGAAATTCATTAAGTACTTCAAAACTTCACTGTCTTTTCTATAAAATGGGCTAAAAAATGCCAATGTTGCAGGATAGTTTTAAGGATAAAATGACAAAATGTTTGTAGAGCACTTAGGACAGTGTTGGGCACGTGGTAGGCATTTTGTTAAATGGTGGCTATTATTAAAGGCTGCTCCTTACTTGATCTTTCACACTGTGGACATAGAATATGGATCATAATAGTTTGGTAGGGTACACTCCATTCTTTTTTTTTTTATTCACTCATTTTTTTTTGGCCGCACTGTGCAGCATCTGGGATTCTAGTACCCCGAACAAGGATGTAACCCACGCCCCCTGCCATGGAAGCGCGGAGTCTTAACCACTGGACCACTAGGGAAGTCCCCACCCCATTCGTCTTGATGTTCTGCTGATCATCAGCAGATTTACTGATGATTTACCTTACTGTTTCTGCCCTCTTCCGTTCTGCTTTGGGACATATTTCACTTCCACTTGTCAGGACAGTCTTCATACAGTTGTCTTTTGGTGGAAGTTTTTGTTTGCCTCCAGCACATCCTCAAATTGTCTTTCCCGTGTTGTGTGCTTCCGCATGCCTCTTCTGTTTCTTGCTCGGGTGCCAGTATCATCTTCTGGATGCTGTTATACTTCCTATGTTTTACTGTTTAACCATTTCAAACCCACTAACCACTATGAAGTATAGATATCATTAGATTATCTAATTTTAGAACTTGATATAATATGGCCTAGGGGGTCACTTGGATTAAGACCATGTCCTTTCCCTCTTAAAAGAAGCGATTTGCTCTCAGTCTCTTATGCAATATTAGGATGTTCTCCTATCTGTGGATCTTGTGTCATCACTTTTTCCATGTAAGCAGAAGAAAAGAATTAAACAAGTTAACTTGAATATTTGGTGTCTAAAGACAATTATAGTATTTTAAAACACAGTTGAAAAATGACTACAATTTTTTCAACTCCAGTTGCTTTCCTGGGTCTAGGGCTGGCTTTTAGCTCCCTTTTAATTGCATCTCAAAAGTGGATATTTGGGGAATTTAAAAAACTAATATACTTCAGATTTCGAAAACCCTCACTACTTTCAATCTTTGGTGTTAGAGTAACAGATGAAATTATCCTTCCGCTTCCTCACAAATCCCCTTATTTGTATTGTCATCCTCATGCTGCTTTTGGACAAAAGATTCCCTTCTGATCTCCTTCTGCTTAGACAGACCTCTGCCAAAATAGACTGGCAGAAAGGACGGTGAAGAGCTTCATGTAATGTGATTGTCTCCACTTCAAGTTAAAGCAGGAACCATGCCAGGAATACCCCTGACTTTTGACTGTGACTGTAGTACCCCGGTGGAGTTGGTTGCTTTTAAGGGAAAAAAAAAATTCCCTTGAGCTTCACTAAGAAATAAAGAGTAAAGGAAGAAAATTTGGGAGGAATTTATGTAAGCATTTATGCTGGTTATGAACATAGGAGTTTTAAAAATTTGAAGCCTACTCTTTAGAATTACATTTTCAGGGACATCAAAGAAAGCCTATTTTTTCAGTTCTCGAAATAGCTCATGTGAATTTCTCTAACATCTTTCCAACTTGCACACTGATTTCCCTTCTCTCACATTTGCTAGGTGTATAGATAATGTTTCTCTTCACAATGCAGTGCAGTAAAAGTGAAACTAATTACTATGAAAAGCCCTTCCTTTGTTTCAGGAGGATTACAAGGTTTCCATCTCCTTAGTTTCTATTTCAGTTTATCTCTTGAAATTAAATTAAATCAAATCTTTTTCTTTTGAAGTGCCAGGCTCCATTTGTGGTAATAGTTCCTGACAGTTCTAAGCTTTTACCCAAACTTCTCAGTGAAAATGTGTTGGATGATTTCTTTGTTCTTAATATTATAATTTAAAAATGAAAAACAAAGACAAGATAACATTTTATGAGAAAGTCAAACAGATCATTGGCATTTCCTAGTACGGAGAGTATAGTATCTTATCAATTTAATTAAGTTTATAAGACCTAAGTCTAAATAAGTTTTTGATCATACTGTTAAAATTCATCTATTACTACAATCACACTGAAAAATTAAAATGAATACTTAAATGTGGATGGTCCCAGTTAATTACAAGCCTTGTGTGTTTTCTTTTAAGAAAGGATTAGGAAGTGTATTTTTTTTAGCCTAAGAAATTATGGCTATAACACAGTTATTTGTTCCCTTTATTTGTGAAAGTGTTGGTACAGCTCTCTCTGTTGGTCTGGCACAAAGATTTAAGGCATGAATAAGAATGAAATTTGGGGCATCTAATGTGACCTACTAAGGTCTAGCACTCACAATTTAAAAAAAGATTTAATGTGGCAAAATATATATAACAAATTTACCATTTTAATAATTTTTGATTCTACAATTCAGTGGCATTAAGTACATTCACATTGCACCACATCCATCTCCAGAACATTTTCATCATCCCAGACCAAAACTCTGTGCCCATTAAACAGTAACTCCCTATTTCCCCCTCCCTCCGGCCCCTTTTAACCATTATTGTACTTTGTCTCTATGAATTTGACTCTTCAAGTACCTCATATAAGTAGACTCATACGATATTTGTATGTCTGGCTTATTTCACTAAGTATAATGTCTTCAAAGTTCATGTTTTAGCAGGTGTCAAAATTTCATTCCTTTTAAGGCTGAATAATGTTCCATTGTATATAGATAACAGGTTTCGTTTGTCCATTCCGTTGATGGACATTGGGTTGTTTCCACCTTCTGGCTATTATGAATAATGCCTCTGTGAACAGTGGTATACAAATATCTTTTTGAATCCCTACTTCAATTCTTTGAGATATACACCCAGAAGTGAAATTGCTGGATCATATGGTAATTCTATGTTTATTTTTTTTGAGGAACGTCAATACTGTTTTCTACAGTGACTGGACTATTTTACATTCCCACCAGCAAAGCAGAAGGGTTCCAATTTCCCCACATCCTCACCAACACTTATTTTCTATATATGTGCGTGTGTGTGTGTGTTTATAATAGCTATCCTAATGGGTGTGAAGTGATAGCTTGTGGTTTTGATTTGATTTTCATTGCACTAATGATTAGTGATGTTGAGCATCTCTCATGTGCTTACTGGCCATTTGTATATTATCTTTGGAGAAATGTCTATCCAAGTGCTCTGCCCATTTTCAATCTGATCGTTTATTTTCATTGAGTTGTAAGAGTTTTTATATATAGTTGACCCTTGAATAACACAGGTTTGAACTGTGTGGGTCCACTTATCTGCTGATTTTTTCGCTATATATACTATAGTACCACATGATCTATGGTTAGTTGAATCGTGGGTGCAGAACTGTGGATACGGAGGGCCAACTGTAAAGTTATATGCAGAGTTTTGACTGTGTGGACGGTTGGCACCCCTAACCCCACGTTGTTCAATGGTCAACTGTATTCCAGATATTAATCCCTTATCAGATATGATTTTCAGATATCTTCTTCTATTCTTTGGATTTTCTTTCCAGTCCCTTGATAGTGTCCCTTGACGCACAAAAGTTCTTAATTTTGATGGTCTAACTTATCTATTTTTCTTTTGTTTGTGCTTTTGGTGTCATATTCAAGAAATCATTGCCAAATCCAATGTTATGAAGCTTTTCCCCTATGTTTTATTAGCACTAATAATTTGAAGAAGTGGAACTTTATAAGTGCTCTGTAGTGTATGCCACTCAAAGATTTTTGGGCTGAGTCCAGTGCAAGTCACAAAAATATACTCCAGGCCAGAGAAGAAAGAATCGAAATGGGAGGGAAAGCAAGACTTTTCCACGAATCCTCAATACACTTCTGCTTCAGTCTATTGGCCAGAACAACAGGTCACATTGCCACTTCTGCCTGCAAGAGAGGGTAGTTGGGAAATATGTAGGGGTTTTGTTATTGTATGTTTTTTAAGCTGGCCACATTGCCATCTAAAGTGAAGATGAAGAAAAAAATTAATAATAGTTAGGCAACATGGTGTCTGCAACAAGTCTTAAATGTGTTGGTGTATCTGAAATTTTCTTAGCAGAACTGTTTAAAAGTTTGAGGCATGTAGACAATGTTTTTCTCTAGAGTCCAGTGTTGACATATAATTTTACCTGTTTCTATATTTAAGTCTATTTCTGGAGATGGGAAGTGGGGGCCAGGGCAGGGTCCAATGACACCTGGGGCAGGATGGGAACTTACACCCATATCATGTTCTTTCCTGAAAGTCTATAAAATACACCTTTGGACCACATTGATGAATGATGAATTTGTATTCTTTTTTCTAAGAAGAACTTAAATATTCCATTTTTTCAAGTTTTACATATTTGGCTGAGTTACTGTTATAACTATGGTGTTTTGTAGAGCATCAAGCAACCTGCCTATGCTGCAACGAACACTTAAATACTATTCTCTGGGTGCTGGCCCCTTCTTCTGGGGCCTCCCACACCAAACAGGGTACACCTAATCAGGCAAAGTGTAGAAAGCCTCTTTTTCTACATGTTGCCTCGGACCTTGCTCTCTGCCTGCTTCTCTTGGAAATCCATTCTATTCCTTCTTAATCTGGTTTGATGCTTAGGCATCAAGTATAGCTGTTCATTGGGAAAATGCTTGTCTGGCCCTGTTTTTCTCTATAAAACCTTTGGATGTGAATTTCCTTTCTGAATCATAGAGCTTATATTACCTCCTTGAAAATAATAGGTTTTTGATAACAAGATATTGCAGGAGTTGTGACTTTTTACATTTAGTGTTTGTATATTGAGTTATGAAGAAGAAAAGTTAAACAGAAAAAAATTCAATGCAAAAGATAACAATACATGGAGAAAAATAACAAATATTTCTACTCTGGGAATTTTTTTTAAAGGCTTGAAAGTGATTTATGTTTTTTGGGTTTTCCTAATATTAGGACTTACATAAAATGTATGATATTACCTCTGTATAAGGAATTCTCACATATTTACAGTGAACTATTTTACAGCCTTCAATTTTTGTTCCATTTAATTTTCCCTTAAAGATCTTTTTGAATCTTTTTTGACTATTTTATATTACCCTGAAGTTATGGAAATAATCATTTGTTGTGTGGTTTCCCTTTCCTGCATGGCCCTCACAGCTCTGACCACTTACCTTTAAATGGAAATTTCAGTCTCTACAGCCTCTAGCCTTGGGAACAATAGAGCCTTAATAAAGAGAAGCTCAAGAAGTTTAAGTGTAAGTAGCTCAACATATTTATCCTTTTGGCTATTTCACTCTGATTTTGTACCTTAATCCTAAAACCTGGAACTTGGCTTTTTTTTCTTTATGCACAATATCCCATTTAAAACTCTGTTTCAAAAAATGAGTCCCTGTTTCACATCTCTCTTCCCAATCACTGACTTCTCTGGGATTAAGTTCCTGTTCTTAATTTTTTGGGCCTCAGCAGCTGATTCTCTATATTTTGGCAGCCTTGCCTTAATTTCTATAAGTATTGTGGGAACTTGGAGAAGGCTTTAGACAGGTTAACCCCTTGGTGGTTTGAATTTTGAATTAGACGTTCCTTGAGAAACTGACTTGGGAGAGGAACTCTTTTAATTCAGTGTTGCACATTCTGCAGAGGTTTGACCTGAGAGTACAGTAGAGTGATGAGTTAGTGCAGAGAAGTTTGAAAGTAACAAATGAAGGTCTCATAAAGTATGCATACCCCTTGCCTGTTTTGTTGTTGTTGTTGCTATATCCCAACAAAAACTGATGTGTATTCCTTTCACACAATGCAGTGAAAAGTTAATGTTGCAGTAATGTTCTGTTTTGAAATTGAGTATGATTGAGTCTTCCCTATAAAATTACATATTTTGCTACACATTAACTCAGTACATGCTTGCATACAACTACTGTGAATAATATGCTGTGGAGTTGTCACATCAATTTTTCCCTTCACTTAGGAACTTTTAACTAGGGTGGCCAAAAGATGTTTTCTATCTTGCTCTGGTCTAGAATCCTACCTTGTCTGCAAAGCAATTATTCAAAGTTTCAGCTCCTAAGCTTTTATTTGTTTCTATACTATAGCATTTCATCTCCTGTGTTTTTTGTTATATTTAATAACTATATTTTGTTTCATTCTGACTTTCTTTTTAAATCTTCAAGTGTTGAGTCTATGTTTTCTGGCTTCAAAATGTTGCTGTGTTGATGAGGGAGTATTTCAAATATGTTTTGGTGAAAAAGTTCATGTCTACGTTGTGTTCTGAGCTGAAAACAGATTTCCCATTGGAGAGATGACAGATTTCCTCTGTTATCATCAAGCAAACTGTTTTTAAAGTAACTCAGGGCTTTGTTTTTCTTCTCATCCTTTTATTAATTATTCATTCAGTAAATATTAATGAGATGTCAACTAGTGCCAGACATTCTTCTAGGCACTTGGGATTCAGCAATGACCAAATTCTTACTTGTGTAGAGCTTACATTCTAGTTCAGTGGTGCTCAAACTTTGCTGCTTATTATAATCGCCTGGAGAGACTTTAAAACTCCTATGTTTTGCCCCATGCCAATTAAATCAGAATCTCTGGGGATGGATGCAGGCATATGTTTTCTGACGATTCCAATGTACATTCTAAATTTGAGAACCATTAATCTACAGCAGGAGTTATCACATTATCGCATATGCCATAATGATCAGAAGGGCTTGTTACAATTCAGAATACAGGTGTCCCTCGAATAAGGCTGGGTTTAAGGGTGCCAATCCACCAGGAAGTTGAAAATCAACATAAAATTTATAGTTGGCCCTTGGAACCCACCAGTTCCACCAACTGCAGATCTTACTGTACATACTATTGAAGAAAAATCCAAGTATAAGTGGACCCAAGAGTCCAAACCCATGTTTTTCAAGAGTCAACTGTAGTTTCTGATTCAGTAGTCTGGGGCTAGGCCTAGGAATTTACATTTCTAACAAGTTCCCTGGTGAAGCTGATGCTGCTGGTTTGGGGGATTAACTGAGAATAACTGATATAGAACCTTGATACTCAATCCATGATAACAGATCAGCAGCATGGGCTTTTCTAACAGAACTTGTTAGAAGTGTAGAATCTCCGCAAGCCAGAAGGGTGTGGCATGATATATTTAAAGTGATGAAAGGGAAGAACCTACAATCAAGATTACTCTATCTGGCAAGCATCTTATTCAGATTCGATGGAGAAATCAAAAGCTTTACAGACAAGCAAAAGCTAAGAGAATTCAGCACCACCAAACCAGCTCTACAACAAATGCTAAAGGAATTTCCCTAAGTGGGAAACACAAGAGAAGAAAAGGACCTACTAAAACAAACCCAAAACAATTAAGAAGATGGTAATAGGAACATGCATATTGATAATTACTTAAATGTGAATGGATTAAATGCTCCAACCAAAAGACAGAGGCTCACTGAATGTATACAAAAACAAGACCCATATGTATGCTGTCTACAAGTGACCCACTTCAGACCTAGGGCCACATACAGACTGAAAGTGAGGGGATGGAAAAAGATATTCCATGCAAATGGAAATGAAAAGAAACCTGGAGGAGCAATTCTCATATCAGACAAAATAGACTTTAAAATAAAGAATGTTACAAGAGACAAGGAAGGACACTACATAATGATCAAGGGATCAATCCAAGATGAAGATATACCAATTGTAAATATATATGCACCCAACATAGGAGCACCTCAATACATAAGGCAAATGCTAACAGCTATAAAAGACAGTAATACAATAATAGTGGGGGACTTTAACACCTCACTTACACGAATGGACAGATCCTCCAGACAGAAAATGAATAAGGAAACACAAGCTTTAAATGACACAAGAGACTAGATAGATTTAATTGATATTTATAGGATATTCCATCCAAAAACAGCACATTACACTTTCTTAAGTGCACACGGAACATTCTCCAGGATAGATCACATCTTGGGTCACAAATCAAGCCTTGGTAAATTTAAGAAAATTGAAATCATATCAAGCGTCTTTTCCAACCATAAAGCTATGAGATTAGAAATAAATTACAGGGAAATAAATGTAAAAAACACAAACACATGGAGGTTAAACAATACATTACTAAATAACTGAGAGATCACTGAAGAAATCAAAGAGGAAATCAAAAAGTACCTCGAGACAAATGACAAACACGATGATCCAAAACACGTGGGATGCAGCAAAAGCAGTTCTAAGAGGGAAGTTTATAGCAATACAATCCTACTTCAAGAGTCAAGAAAAATCTCAAACAATCTAACCTAAATGAACTAGAGAAGAATAAGTTAGTAGAAGGAAAGAAATCATAAAGATTAGAGCAGAAATAAATGAAATAGAAACAAAATAATAGCAAAGATCAATAAAATGAAAAGCTGGTTTTTTGAGAAGATAAACAAAACTGATAACCTTTAGCCAGACTCATCAAGAAAAGAGGAAGAGGACCCAAATCAGTAAAATTAGAAATGAAAAAGGAGAAGTTACAACAGACACTGCAGAAATACAAAGCATCCTAAGAGACTACTACAAGCAACTCTATGCCAATAAAATGGACAACCTGGAAGAAATGGACAAATTCTTAGGAAGGTACAACTTTCCAAGACTGAACAAGGAAGAAATAGAAATTATGAACAGACCAATGACAAGTAATGAAATTGAAACTGTGATTAAAAATCTTCCAACAAACAAAAGTCCAGGACCAGATGGCTTCACAGGAGAATTCTATGAAACATTTAGAGACAGAACTAACACCCATCCTTCTCAAACTCTTCCAAAAAATTACAGAGGAAGGAACACTCCCCAACTCATTCTATGAGGCCACCATCACCCTGATACCAAAACCAGACAAAGATACTACAAAAAAAAATTACAGACCAATATCACTGATGAATATAGATGCAAAAATCCTCAACAAAATAGTAGCAAACAGAATCCAACAACACATTAAAAGGATCATACACCATGATCAAGTGGGATTTATCCCAAGGATGAAAGGATTCTTTAGTTTATGCAGATCAATCAACATGATACACCATATTAACAAATTGAAGAATAAAAGCCATATGATCATCTCAGTAGATGCAGAAAAAGCTTTTGACAAAATTCAACACCCATTTATGATAAAAAGTCTCCAGAAAGTGGGCATAGAGGGAACCTGCCTCAACATAATAAAGGCCATATATGACAAACCCACAGCCAACATTGTTCTCAATGGTGAAAAACTGAATGCATTTCCTCTAAGATCAGGAACAAGACAAGGATGTCCACTCCCGCCACTATTATTCAATATAGTTTTGGAAGTCCTAGACACGGCAATCAGCGAAGAAAAAGAAATTAAAGGAATACAAATTGGAAAAAAGAAGTAAAACTGTCACTGTTTGCAGATGACATGATAATATACACAGATAATCCTAGAGATGCCACCAGAAAACTACTAGAGCTAAGCAATGAATTTGGTAAGGTAGCAGGATACAAAATTAATGCACAGAAATCTCTTGCATTCCTATACACTAACAATGAAAGACCAGGAAGAGAAATTAAGGAAACAATCCCATTCACCATTGCAACAAAAAGAATAAAATACCTAGGAATAAACCTACCTAAGGAGGTCAAAGACCTGTACTCAGAAAACTATAAGATACCGATGAAAGAAATCAAAGAGAACACAAACAGATGGAGACATATACCATGTTCTTGGATTGGAAGAATCAATATTGTGAAAATGACTATACTACCCAAAGCAATCTACAGATTCAATGCAATCCCTATCAAATTACCAATGGCATTTTTTACAGAACTAGAACAAAAAATCTTAAAATGTGTATGGAGACACAGAAGACCCCGAATAGCCAAAGCAATCTTGAGGGAAAAAAACGGAGCTGGAGGAATCAGATTCCCTGACTTCAGACTCTACTACAAAGCTACAGTAATCAAGACTATATGGTACTGGCACAAAAACAGAAATATGGATCAATGGTACAAGATAGAAAGCCCAGAGATAAACCCATGCACCTATGGTCAACTAAACTATGACCAAGGAGGCAAGAATGTACAATGGAGAAAAGACAGCCTCTTCAATAAGTGGTGCTGGGAAAACTGGGCAGCTACATGTAAAAGAATGAAATTAGAACACACCCTAACACCATACACAAAAATAAACTCAAAATGGATTAAAGACCTAAATGTAAGAGTGGATGCTATAATCTTAGAGGAAAGAACACATAGGAAGGACACTCTTTGACATAAATCACAGCAAGATCTTTTTTGACCCACCTCCTAGAGTAATGGAAATAAAACCAAAAATAAACAAATGGGACCTAATGAAACTTCAAAGTTTTTGCACAGCAAAGGAAACCATAAAGAAGACGAAAAGACAACCCTCAGAAAGGGAGAAAATATTTACAAATGAATCAATGGACAAAGGATTACTCTGCACAATATATAAACGCCTCATGCAGCTCAATATTAAAAAAACAAACAACCCAATCCAAAAATGAGCAGAAGACCTAAATAGACATTTCTTCAAAGAAGACATACAAATGGCCAAGAGACACATGAAAAGCTGCTCAATATCACTGATTATTAGAGAAATGCAAATCAAAACTGCAGTGAGGTATCACCTCACACCAGTTAGAATGGGCATCATCAGAAAATCTACAAACATCAAATGCCTCCGAAGGTGTGGAGAAAAGGGAACCCTCTTGCACTGTTGGTGGGAATGTAAATTGATACAGCCACTATGGAGAACAGTATGGAGGTTGCTTAAAAAACAAAAAATAGAATTACCATATGACCCAGCAATCCCACTACTGGGCATATACCCAGAGAAAACCATAATTCAAAAAGACACATGCACCCCTATGTTCATTGCAGCACTATTTACAATAGCCAGGTCATGGAAGCAATCTAAACGCCCATTGAGAGAAGAATGGATAAAGATGCGGTTCATATATACAATGGAATATTACTCAGCCAGAAAAAGGAACGAATTAGGGTCATTTGTAGAGACGTGGATGGACCTAGACACTGTCGTACAGAGTGAAGTAAGTCGGAAAGAGAAAAACAAATATCGTATATTAACGCATATATGTGGGATCTAGAAAAATGGTACAGATGAACCGGTTTGCAAGGCAGAAATGGAGACACAGATGTAGAGAACAAACGTATGGACACCAATGAGGGAAAGTGGTGGTGGTGGGATGGATTGAGAGATTGGGATTGACATATATACACTAATATGTATAAAATAGATAACTAATAAGAACTCGCTGTATAAAAAAAGAATGTGTAGAATCTCTGGCTCACCCTAGACCTAATGAGTCAGTATCTGTGTTTTGACAAAATCTCCAGGTGATTCAAGTGCACACTAACGTTTGAGATCTGCTCCATTGCACTTTGTCACCTGCGTGTCATGTAAACTATAGACTTATTTCTTGACTTGAATATATTCATTTATATAAGCTGATATTACACATAATTTGAAAACAAAGCACATAGTGGTGATTTATAATGAGATAATCTGCTTTTTTTTTATGTCTTTTTCTACTACAAAGGGCTTGTAGTAGTAAATACAAATGGAAAATAACAGGCTTAATTCTTCCTGTTGAAAATAAAGAAGTAACCCCTACCCCCCAGTTTTTTCTTAGAACATTTACTTTAGAAAACTTGCAACTTCATTCTCCATCTCTTTGAAATGTATGTAAAACTTTAAAAAAAAGCTAAATAAGCCTCTAACCAGGACCTGGGAACTATATCTTTGAAATATAATCCAGAAAGATATCGCCCTATTTTCCAGTCTCTGTGAGAGGGTAGGAGCTTAACTTTGGTGGCCTCTTCCTCCAAGTGGCAAAACTTCCTCTTGTCATAAAGATATGAGAAGTTATCTTTTCTTTTGGATTAAGCCAATTAACTAACACAGATGGTCACCCCAACTACCAAGTGAATTTGAGATGAACTATTGTATGACAGTGGGGCTGTCAAATCAACTTACTTGAGGACTAGTTACTGCTTCTCTTGAACATGTATGAATCATATCTGCTTGACTATATGAAGGGTGAGATTTATATATATCTTTGTAATCTCTTAGTGGATTGCCTGTGATGTACATCACATTCTGGCTTAATGCTTATTCAATGATTATTTTTTTTCTCTTCTACCTTTGAGGAGAGTTTTTCTGCATGGAGAAGAAATTATTTTTAATCTTATTTTCTCAGTAGGCTTTAGTCAGTATTAACTTTCCAGACTACTCTCCTCCCCTAGCCAGCCATGGCAGTCGTTAGGCATATGACATTTTTTGAGGGGAAGGGGGATGAGAGGGAGTACTCGTAGAATATATTATAAAAACAAAAGAGTCTAATTCAGATTCTGTTTTCCAAACTTAAAAAAACCCCACTCAATTATGGAGTTTTTCAACCATATATAAAAGTAGAGAAATTAGTATAATGAACCCCTGTGTACTCTTTTCCCGGCTTCAATAATTTTCAAAATTTTTTTCAGTCTTGTTTCATCTATATCCAGTCTTGTTTTCTTGGCCGAGGTGTTCTAAAGCAAAATCTAGACATCATTTAACCTCGAAATACTTCAGTATGTGTCTCTAATGTATTTCTTTAAAAAATTATATAACCGTAACTATTCACAATAGCCAGAAGATGGACACAGTAAAATGTCCATCTTGAACATGTATAGAGTAATGGAAAAACAATTTGTGATATACACATACATACAATGGAATATTATTTAAGTATAATATGAACAAAGACTGCATGCCCAATGTGGATGAACTTCCAAAACATTCTAAGTGAAAGAAGCTAGATATAAAAAGTCACATATTGTATGACTACACTTATATGAACTATCTGTAATAGATAGATCTGCAGAGACAGAATGAAGATTGGTGGTTGCCAGGGACTAGGGGGAAGGAGGAATGAGGAGAAACTGCTTAATGGCAAAGGGGTTTAATGTGAAGTGTTGGAACTGTTTAAGAACTAGATGGAGGTGGTTATACAACACTTGGAATAGAAAATTTATAGTCCTTCAGGATCTCTTATAGGATAATAACAAAGAGGTGAATATTTGAAGCAATTACAAATTGGGAAAGGTTACACTGAGAACATTGTTTTGAGAGAAAATAACTGGGAGATTCTTTACATGGCAAGGTTGGGGAAGACCTTTCCTAGTTTAGTTTCTAAACTAAGGTCTAGACGTTGAAGAGAGGCTTCTAGCAGACAAGAGTCTCGAGGCAAGAAAGGGGTTGGCATGTTTGAGGAACTGAATGCAGGTGTAGGTCATGGACGTGTTGGTGCAGACTTTCCCCGTAGGTGGATTGGGGCTGTATCGGGCTTAATAAATGGGACTTAAGTATTCAGTTCCTGAAAGAATGATGGGTCATCATCTCTCTTCCCTCAAATCATGGTGGAATGAGGATGTTTATGTAGACTGGGGGAAGGACAATTGCATTTTATTTTCCTTATCACTCTGTGCATCCTTAACTGGATGAAACAAAGAAGTATGAAGAATGCTGATAATACTGGATACGTGTTAGGTGTGTATATATTAGGTATATCTATATATATCCAGTATATAATGTGGATATATATACTAGGCATATATTTAGTATATAATGTGGATAATACTAGGGTATGGTAATAAAACAACTTCTGAAGAGGATAGGATGAAGAAACTGTGCAAAGCCAGAACACCATAGGAATCTAGGGTCAGAGAAGAAAATAAGGGGCTGGAGGGAGAGGGATGGGGATGGCAGGGGAATGAAACCATCTTTTCTCGTGTGTAATAGATAGAAATAGGTAGAGTATCAACTCTGCTCACTCTAGTTGTGTGCATATAAACAAATCATTTTACCTCCGGAAGCATCAGCTGTGAAATGGGAATTATAATCATACTTATCCTACAGGGATTATGTGGGATTTAAATGAGATCATGATTGAAACTGGCTCAGTGGGATGACTTACACAAAGCAAATGCTTAAGTGTTTATTTGCAGTATGGATATTACAATTTTTTCTGCTCACCTTTCTAGACCTTCTCAAATTTATGTTTTGTTCTCACGTTTTTATACCTTGAATTCATATTTTGGCTTTCTCCTTTCTAGGCTTTAAAAAAATGCCCCTATAGAGAAAGTTGTGTAAGTTTCTGAATGACCCAGGTTTTTGTTTCAACCTCTTAGTACATTTAAATAAATGAGAAGCTTCTTTGTTACTAGAACCTACGTCACTGACTGTAGTCAGTACGTTCATACTGGTCATTCAAACAGCAAAGTTGTAATTGAATTTAACCATTATTCAAAATATCTAGTTGTTTGCATAAAATAGCATAGATGCTTTTGTGTGTAAAAACTCTGGAATACTTAGAAGCATTAATCAAGTGACAGTTGCAAGCAAAGCATGTTATCAGATGCTTTCAAAGATATGGAGATGAATTACAAATAATGTAGGTTTAATATTTCTAACACTTTTCCAGCATATTTAATAGTTATTATCTCATTAGACTCATAGCACATTTTATAAGTTATTACATTTTATGAATTTTTCTTATATATGCAGAAACAGAAGTTTGGAAAGGCAAAGTGAGTTACCCATGACTAGTAAATGGTGGTAATAGGGTATAAATTTAATTTTTTTTGACTCCCCAATCCAGTGCTCTTTTCACTACGTAAAAATCCAGGTAGATAAACCATATTCACTTAACAACTGAGGCTAAGCATAACTTCTCAAGTAACAAATCTATAAGCTCTAAGCAATAGGAGATATTGAATATAGTACAAAATCACCAAGATTTGATAGTCCAAAGATATATGCTCAAGTCTCAGCTCTGCCGTTTACTATCTTTGGGGCCTTGAATGAGTCTCTTGACCTTGCTGAGGTTTAATTCCCTCATCTTGTTGTGAAGATAAAATTATATAGTATAGTGAAGCCACTGATATAACTAAATTGCTCTAGAAATATAACAATATCCCATTGGTTACAAGATGTTGACTTGATACTTACATAATTCTAATTTTTGAAAAATTTCATGATTTTTCTATATATTACGTTTAAAATATGTAAAAAGTGTTTCATATAACTGATGTAGGATACATTAAACATTTTCATACAGGACAGTTTTCCCACAAAATACTTTTCTAGTGTGCACATGACTAATATTAAGGAACATTATTTATCCTATTGTTTATTCAAACCCATGTAATAAGAAGGCATGTTATAGTTCTGCCCTACCCCATGTATTGTTCTTTAGAAGATCTTTTAAAACTTCTCTCATTCCACCTCTTCTCTGGATTCTCTGAGCTAATTGATACTCAATATGCTAAGTACTTTCAAAAGACTATTTTTGTTAGGTCCTCAAATACTTGTAATAAAGTATTATTTCCCTCTGCCATTTGGGTACTTTAGTTGCCAGAAAGAGTCATAGAACTTCTAAAAGTGCTTGTTAGGGAATATCCTGCTAATTGCTTTTGATCTGCCTTAAAAAGAGCAATTAGCAACAACTCAAATGTTATGTTTGGAGATATGAACATTCTCATGACCAAACTTGAGTTTTTAGTCCTAAAAGTTTATCATAGAGAAAATGATGTTTCTGATCCCATGAACATGTTTGAAGAGTTAGGCTGATGTTTTTCTCAGATCTTTTTTCCTTTGAATCACACGGTATAGCATTCCTTCATGAGGGGTTAGGTTTCACACATGTTTATATTTAGTACCTATGGGAGTCTAAACTGACGATTAATAGTTGAGAATCATTTTTAAAAATGTATGAAGGCAGAAAATCAAGTGCTGACTGGTTCATTAAACAATTCAATCCCAAACTGTAAAAAGTTTGTCTAATCTTGCCTGAAGCCTGACTGATCCTGTCATAAACACTCTTCATAAACCTTACACTTGAACCTGGTCTTGCAGTTTTATTAATCTAGCAGTAATTCAACGTGGCATCCCATGTAGCAATATAAATCTATAAGATGGATATCATAAAACTTATACCATTACAGAACCATGGGTAATCATGTAAAAATGCAGTTTCTTTTAGTTAGGTATTCTCTCTGAATTGCTGCTTCTGCCTTGGTTGAACAGATGTATTGACTGTAACACAGTCTCAATGTGTTGGTATGCCTGAAGGAAAAGAAAGAAGTTCAGATAGACACTGATGATAAAAAGTTCTGGAGTTTGGAGAGCCTATTTGCAAAACTCAGGGAGCAATTTAGCAAAGATATATTTGTGGAGCTTATATTCTTTGGGAAGATTCCTTTTCTGTGTTGCTATGTGGAATTTTCAGCTCTTGGATTTAATGGCTGCATTGACATTCTATAGATGTATGAGGGGCCTTGGGCAATAGGTACACTTTCAGAAACTCAAATGAAGTCCCACCTGTCAGACTTTTGGTTTTCTTCTCAGTCTGGGGGTTGGATGAACTCTCAAACTAGATCATAGCAGACTTAATCTTAGAAATATTATATTACTACAATCCTGTTATTTGGAACAGAAGACTGCATTTCTATTTTATATGAGGCAGAGAGACATTTCCAAGAATAAGCTTAGAAGAAGGAGTCCGTAAAAGCTGGAGGGTTTGTTTTCATATGCTTGCCATAGTTGCTCGCCAGCAGCAATCTGCTGTCAAATGAAAGTGAGCCTTGAAGGAATGTTCATATATCTATTATTGAACCCATGGGACACTTATGCTTCCATAAGATAGGTGTTGGAAAAATATCTGAAGCCATAGGATGTTTTCCCTCTGCACATGCTTTGTGGATCTCTTGACTGTACATGAGAAAAAAAAAATCCACTTTGATGTGACAGGGAATAAAAACCAAGGTTGCGTTACACATAGTGCTTTAACATTGTCACAGCTATAATTCAGTAAGATGTGTGTGTAATTATTTGAGGATTTTCTCTGCTAGATTTGGAACTCCTCTAGTGCTTAGTACAGTGCTTTAGCGCATGGTAAGTGCTCAGTTAGCACGTTTAATGATTTAACCACTAAGGTCATATCTATACAATGGAAAGAGAAACAGAAAATTTTGAGTGTTGTCTACTTCACTGACCAACAACTGACATTCAAACTTCATTCCTAAGTAGTTACTTTTTAAGGAGTGTGTGGTATGTATGTGTGTGTTTGGGGGGCACTTGTGTAGACTTTGTAGGGGCAATTAGTTGGAAGACAATAAGCACTGCATATTTTATTTAGTAATTCATTAAAAATGTAGTAAACGTCAAATTTGACACTCTTGCCTGGAAGTTTAAGACATCCACATTAGCTCCTATGTATTATGTGTTTTCCTTATCAGATGTGTGTCTCGATAAAAGCTTGCATTCCTTTAGTCTTCCAAATATAGGAAAACACAGCAATAATGTGAATTTGAATACCACAAACAGTTGGCAATTGGCTCCAATTTTCTGCCCAGCCCTTGATCTTAGACAAAGCAGATAGTGGGTGTGGGTGATAGGCTAACATTATTCATCTGTGGTGGTGGTGAGCTTAGGGAAACATGGAGGAGGGTGAGACCCTGTGGGGAATCTTCAGGCATTAGGCTATCCGTTTCCTCAAAAGTACCAAAGTAGAAGTTAGGAATCTATGTTCCTCTTTTCCCAGTAGTCTCCTGACCCATTCTCCTCGGTTCAGGCTGAAATCCACCCCCACCCCTCCCTGTCCCTAAACTGCCATATTCTTGGAATTCCTGCTTCTGTTTTTGAAAACTCCTTGATATTTACATTGGAACAGGAAATTGTTACCAGAGGTGCCAAACTGCAGCCAAAACAGGTGAATTTGGGTAAATCTCTCATTTCATTAAGTTTGCAATGGTGGAGACCTATATTTTACCCACAGTTTTTATTTGTTTTTGCTTTTTGTTTTGTTTTGTTTTTTTAACTCCATTTATAGCCTTATGTCAGGGCTTTGCTGGAGTACCAGTAGCTTCATTTCTATAGCAACGACAATCATTAAGTTTCAATAACTACTGACTATATAGCCGCTTTTCCGTTGAAATTATGCGGTCTATTATCATTAAGAAGCAATTTTATAGTAAGTAAAAATGTAAGCTTTGCCTAATGCAGTATTACTAGAGCTTTATGATCAGATACCAAAACAAATATAGGTATTTGCTATTTTCCTTCTTCCATCTTCATGTGATAGAATGAGATTTTTTTTAATTTAATTTTTTTGTTGGAGTATAGTTGATTTACAATGTTGTGTTAGTTTCTGCCGTACAGCAAAGTGAATCAGCTATACATATACATATGTCCACTCTCTTCTAGACTCTATAGAATGAGCTTCTTGAATTCAACTTCCAGGTAGTGCCAATGATTCTCTTATTCTCTTATTTACATTCACTTATCGCATTTCAAGCTCTTTAGATCAGCATTGAACTACCAGAGAACCAGCAAATATCAAAGCCAGAATCACAACTGAATATATTATCCTAATTTGCTTTCCCAGTAGAGATACTTTTATTAAAATGAGAGGACAGTTATAATACACAATAATAAACACTCATTGTAGTAAACACTTTGGCTGCAACTATTTACATAACCCATTTGCAAAGAGCTGAATAAAATAATTGATTAACATTGGCTATTTTCCTTTAACCTTTAAAATAGACTGCTTGAATTTGTGTTTTTATTTGTACATGGAGCTTGCATATCTACCGTTTGCCCTTTTCCTTTGTCATTTTCATGTCAAGGGGGTAGGAAAGGGAGAAGATAGACTCATCCTTAGGGCAAGAAAAACTCACCATTCCTTTTTTCAGTGCTTTTGCTAAAACAGTACTAATTAGGAGAGAAGAGAAAGTTAACAGTTGGGAAATTCTTTAGAACTTTTGAATGAATAGGGACAAGCAGAAAGAACTTTCATTTAGAAATAAAGTGGGACTTTTATAGTTCTGTTTTCATTATTGCTTTTGGGTAAGAACACAAGAGTTTTGCAGCTCTAGAATTTGCCACCTGTCTTTTCAAACAGTGTTAAGGTAGGGAAGAGCAGTACTTATTCACAAAAATAGATTTGACTTGCTGTCAACATTTAATATAAAAAAGCTTATTTAAATTAAAAAATCTCAAAGGGGCTTAATATATTTTTTCCTGTTCTGAGGTCATAAGTATTTGTAGAGGTTTTTTGTTGATATCCTAATAATTCCATCTGTCACCCATCTTCTGAGGACAATAGAAAATTCTGAAATTTTAATTTTAAAATGTTTTAAAAATTTATATTTACCCACAAACTTCAGTCATCTTGGTGTACAATTCTAAGAATTTTTGAGCAGAGTCCTATAACAACTACCATCATCAAGATATAGAAGAGTCCCATCACCCCAAATTATTTCCTCATGCTGCCTCTATTTAGTCAATCCTTTCTCCTACCTTAATCCCTGGCAACAGCGATCTATTGTCTATCTTTATAGTTTTACCTTGTCCAGAATGTCATATAAATGAAATCATACAGTATGTAGCTTTTTGAGTCTGGTTTTCCTCACTTAATATATTTCAGATCCTATGCTATTGTGTGTCAATAATTTGTTCATTTTTATTGCTAATATGTCATAGTCACTGGTTGAAAGATATTAGTGTTTTTTTCCCCAGTTTTGAATGATTATGAAGAAATTCTCTATAAACTTCTTGTGTTGTAAGTGGGGGGGTAAGTTCCCCTTGTGGGGACTTTAAGGATCACTCCAACATGGTTGCAGAATTTACACTGAGGCATATGAAATTAAAAGATTTATTATACTCACAGGTACTAGAAGAGGGAAGCAGGGGGCCATATGGGAGGGGCTCCCAGGGAGAAGGCTCAGCCAAGCAGATGGGAGCCAAGAGAGGGAGGACCTGTGGGCAAGTGCCTTTACTGGGGGTCAGGGTGGAGTACACAGCAAAAGGTGTGAGGGCTTTCTTTGGTGCATTGAATGTCACTAGGTCATAGTCAGTGGAGGGCAAGAAGGGGACCTAGCAAGGACAGGCTTATCATCCTGGTTACCTGGCTCAGGTGCTCACACAGCGGGTTTGTGGGGCTGTTGAGGCATCAGGAAAATATGACATTTTAAAAATTTACAATATGCTTCTGCATACAAGTTCTGATGTGACCACTTTATAGGAAATCGACAAATTATATATATAATATATAGACACGTGTGTGTGTGTGTGTGTGTGTATATATATATATATATACACACACACACATACACATTTTTTTCAGATTGTTTTCCATTATAGGTTATTACAAGATATTGAGTATAGTTCCCTGTGCTACAAGTTCTTGTTGCTTATCTGTTTTATATATACAGGTTTGTATCTTTAATTCCATACTCCTAATTTATCCCTCCCTTCTTTTTCCATTTAGTAACCATAAGTTTGTTTTCTATGTTTATGAATCTGTTTCTGTTTTGTATATAGATTCATTTGTATTATTTTTTAGATTCTACATATAAGTGATATCATATAATCTTTCTCTGTCTGATTTAATATAATATTCCCTAGATACATCTATGTTGTTGCAAATGGCAATATTTCATTCATTTTTATGGCTGAGTAATATTCCATTGTGTATATATGCCACATCTTCTTAAACCAATTGTTTGTTTATGGGCACTTGTGTTGTTTCCATGTCATGGTTATTGTAAATAGCACTGCTATGAACATTGAGGGACCCCTTTTTTTAAAAAAAAAACAAATGAAGTCCCTCTTTATTCTAATATACTTTCCTTTGAACTCTACTTTGTCTAGTATTAATATGAACTTTGTCTAGTATTTTCCCTTCTTTTACTTTTAACCTATTTATGTCATTATATTTGAGTGGGTTTCTTGTAGATATAATTTTAAAAACAATCCAATCTCACATGCTATCTTTTAATTGGTGTGTTTAGACCATTTCTATTCAATGTAATTATTGATATGGTTGTATATAGATGCATCATTTTAATATTATTCATCTTTGTTTTATTTTTCTTCCTCTTTGCCACCTTTTGGATGATTTCAATGTTTTTTGGTATACCATTTTAATTCATCTACCTTTTGGTTTAATTGCTTCATATTTTTAATAGATTGTGCTAGGGAATAAAGTGTACACAACTAATCTTTTACAGTATACATAGAATTAATATTTTATTATTTAAATGTAGAAGGCTTGATAGATCTAGAGATTATCATACTAAGTGAAGTAAGCCGGACAGAGAAAGACAAATATCATATGATATCGCTTATATGTGGAACTTGGAAAAAAAAATGATACAAATGAACTTATTTACAAAACAAAAATAGATCCACAGACATAGAAAACAAACTTATGGTTACCAAAGGGGAAAGGAGGTGGGAGATAAATTAGGAGGTTGGGATTAATATATACACACCACTATTTATAAAATAGATAACTAAAAAGGTTATATATTTATATACATATATATACACATACACATATATATATAATCTGAATCACATTGCTGTACACCTGAAACTAACACAACATTGTAATTATCAATTATACTTCAATAAAAAAAATATATATTTTAAAAATTAATGTAGAAGGCTTGCAATCATATAGACCCCTTTATGCTTCCCCATTTCTTAGAATTGTCATACATATTACAGCTACATATTGAAAACCCACCAGAAAATGTTACAATTTTGTTTTTATCAATAATACATATTTTAAAGAACTTAAGAGGATAAAAATATTGTCCAAATATTTACCATTTATGTTGCTTCTCACTCATTTCTCAAGTTCTAAATTTCTCTCTGGTAACATTTTATGAACAGTTATAATGGGTGCTTTAAAGTGTTGGGCTGATGATTCTAATATCTAAGTCATCTTGGGATTGCAATTAGTTGATTGTCTTTTCCACTGAGAGTTGATCAATTTTGTAGTTATTTATATGTTGAGCAATTTTTGACTGTAGTAATATTTATCGTAATATTTTAAATGTTACATCATGTTTTCCTTAGTCCTCCAGATAATGTTGTTTTTTTGCACCCCCTCCCCTACCCCTTAACTTCTGTAGGCAATAAACCTACACCAGATTAAGTTCAGACCGTCAGTTTTATCTCACTTTCAGTTGGAATTTTTACAACAGTTCAGTTTTCAAACCTTTGCTATGCTGCTTTCACTAAGTTCTGTGCATGTGCCACTCATGGCTTATTTTGGGAAGTTGGTCATGTTTTGTACTATTTGGTTCTTATAGCCTATGCTCTGCTAATCTGGGTTTGTGTTGTGCATGCAACACATACATGTTAAGGGGCGAGCCTGAAAATTGTGCTGGATCATAGACAGAATTAGAGAATTCCCTTCTCCATCTCTCTACTTCACAGGAATCCCCCCTACAGTCTTTGACTTCCAGGTTCCCCTTTTCTTTGTTCTCTTTCCAGAAAGACAAGAATTCTCTTTGACATTTTTGTTGTTTGTGTCCACTGCAGAGTTCATAACTGGAGCCATCCTCTGGTCAAAACTAGGAGAGGAATGATGGCGTCTTAGTTTGCAGGGCTGCCATAACAAATTACCGCAAAGTGAGTGCCTTAAAAAACAGACATTTGTTGTTTCACAGTTCTGGAGGTTTTAACTTAACTTAATCTCTTAACTTTGAGATTAAGGTGTTGGCAGGGCCATGCTTCTTCTGGTGCCAGGAAGGATCTGTTCCTAGCCTCTCTCCTAGCTTCTGGTAGCTCCTTGGTTGTGGCAGTAGTATGCTGATCTTCACATGGCATTCTTCCTGTGTACATGTTTCTCTGTGACCAAATTTTCTCCTTTCTCTAAGAACATCAGTACTATTGGATCAGGGTCTACCCTAATGACCTCATTTTACTCGATTATCTCTGAAAAGACACTTTATCCAAATACGGTCACATTCTTAGGTACTAGGGATTAGGACCCCAACATATCTTTTGGGGGGATAGACTTCAACCCGTAACAGATGAGGGGGAAAAAAACCTCCAGGGAATTAACCAAGTGGTCACTTCAAGTTTTGACCACCCTTTTCAATCGACTTACCTGCTTTTCAGAGTTCTTAGGTTTTGTCCAGAGATTTTATTTGTAATCAGTGGATAGATAGGTTGTCGTTGACTTACTTCCAACAGAAAGCTGTAACTTTTAAAAAACAAGGAAAAGATCCTTTAGTTTTAGGGTCGTACCAGTACTTCTAAGGATCAATCCGGTGTGGCAGCCAAAATGAGAACCAAAGTTGAAATGAGTGGCAGGCTGCAAGTTTATTTGGAGGAGAGTTTTGAGTCCAATACACAGGAAACTAGCTCGGGGTTGAGATGAAGTTTATTCCAATCTCTGAAATGTTATGACTTAGAGCAAGTCAGATTCATACTCACAGTTCTCCTTCAGTGGTACTCCTCTTGATTGATCTTCTTGGGGTAAGAATTTGGCAGTAGGATTAGGACTAGAAAAATAAGTTACATGTTATTTCAAATGGTTGCTATTTATGATAAAAGTCACTTCAATTTATCATATACATATTCACTTACTGCTTTCTGGGATTACAAAGATACATTAGAAATAGTTTCTGAGTTTAAGGAGTCACAGTCTAGGAAGGGAGTGAGAAATGTGGATGGATAAATGTAGTATTGTTGTGCTAAGTGCTGTAACTGACAGAGGTACTAAGGCGCACAGGGTGGAGGTGGGGTTGGAGGGCTAGGAAAACAGGTAATATCTAAAGCAAGAGTTGAAGAAAGAGAAGGATCTCACTATGTGGAAGAAAAAAAAGGGGGGAGTAGAGAAAAGCTGCTAAGCAAACAATGCAAATGAGCTTTAAGAGTGTAAAGGGTGCTCTGGTGCATATTTCTTGAAAATATTGTTTATCAAAAAGCATTATGTATTGGCCCTAAGACTTTGTTATTTTGTGGCCAAGACAGAGATGAACAGGAGCCTTAAAAAAACCCCTTGGTTGGAGGAAGTATATTTTAGGGAAAGGACTGAAGCATTTGCTACTATTTTTGAAATTTTCTTTCAAGGATTGATCTGAGAAAGATGACACAAGATAGAAATATAGAAGGATCTCAGGAGAATGAACTTTTATGCCCACACGTACATTTCTATTTCTTTGATTCATTACATTCAATAACTCACAACGGTTTATTCACAGTTTGATCTGATCATAATTGGGCAGGGAAGGGGAAGTAATTTATAAATGTCACCCCAAGTTAGGTTGTGCCCTGAAGTCTTTTATTGGAAATCTTATTTTGTTTTGAAGTTAATTGGAGAACAGTGTTGGTCAAGGCATTGGAGAAAGAATTAACTTAAGGTTCCATGAAAATTGGCACTCAGGACTTATGTGAACCATATAGGGCAGAATTTGTATAGTTTTGCTCCTGCCAGTTATTATCTAGTGAACCACAGTGATAGCTATTTATCATAAAGTAAGTCTGCTCGTAGAGAATGGACTTGAGGACACGGGGAGTGGGAAGGGTAAGCTGGGACGAAGTGAGAGAGTGGCATGGACATATATACACTACCAAATGTAAAATAGATAGCTAGTGGGAAGCAGCCACATAGCGCAGGGAGATCAGCTCGGTGCTTTGTGACCACCTAGAAGGGTGGGATAGGGAGGGTGGGAGGGAGATGCAAGAGGGAGGAGATATGGGGATATATGTATATGTATAGCCGATTCACTTTGTTATAAAGCAGAAACTAACACACCATTGTAAAGCAATTATACTCCAATAAACATGTTAAAAAAAAATTAAAAAAAAAATAAAAAAGTAAGTCTGCTGATGGAACTGTTTGGGCTGTCCTTTTCTAGCAGGCTCTCTTATACTGTTTGAATAACCACAATTTCAGATAGTACATCCTAAAATTATATCAAATAGATCATGTGGCAATCATCTGGAAAACAAAAAAGTTGTCCTCTACAGCGTCAGAGCAACACGTAGCCTCAGAAGAGTGGGATGGGATGAGTAAAATTGATTGGGGGTTGGGGCACAGAGCCATTATTATCCTATCAATAGTCCAGGCAGACACTGATCTCTAATTTCTTACTTAAAATAGCATTTAAAAAAAATGTTTTTAGGTGTAGAATAAATTCCAGAGTCCTAGAATTACTACAAGACTCTAAGAGTGCTTCCGGTTTTACCTACCACAGCTTCGTAACATGACCCGCACAATCAACAATATAGAACCTCTTACCAATCCCTGTACAAAATATGCCTTTTTTACACATCCCTGCCTTTGCATATATTATTCCTTCTGCTAGAGATGCATTCCCTGACTTTATCAGCCACCCTGCCTGGAAAATCTTCTATTCATCCTTCATTACTCAGTTTAAACAAATGTCACTTCTTTTCTAGAGGCCATTTGGCTTTCCCAGGCAGAGTTACTTTATCTTCCTTGTAAACTTACAGCAATTTAGTTATACTTCTATTATAGCCCTAATTAAGTTGCATTTTAGTTTATATTTTTACCTTACTCTTGTGCCTTCTTGTCTGTCAGCTCCTTTGGGATCTTGTGTCTGTGTTTTCCTACTGTAGTAGAAGCCAAATAAATACTGACAAATATTTCAACAAAATAATCTTTGTTGGAAAAAAATGAATGAATAAATTAATATATACCATACCTAAGAGAGAAAAAAATCCTACTGAATAGACCTCAGATGTATTATTAGTGTGCCGGGTATTTGCCAGTCCAGATCCACTATTTGCCTTTTTATATCCTGCTCTGTGCCCAAGGAGGCCAAGCTTGATATACAGAATTAATGTGGTCTCTTGCTCTCTGGATTTGATTGAGTTTGGCCAATGGGTGCCAATGATAGGCTATCAGATGGTGAGAAGAGAGTGGAGCTGGTTATTTGTTCCCTCAGCTTCCTCTTTGCTATGTCTCATTAGGTTGGCTAGGTCCTTCTACCAAAGGTCACAGCTCCAAATAATAGTCACCCTCTCTGTGTTCAGTTTCCAGTCCTTCCTTGGTCCCTGGTAATGGTCCCTTGATGTTTGCTAGACCCTGGAAAATACACCACATCTTATTTCCTTAATCTTATCTACACCTTTGTAAATAGTCCTCTTACTAAATCCTCCCCAATTGTCCAGTTTGAGTGTGACTATTAGTATAAAAATCTTTAGGTCAGATTTTTAAGAACAAGTGTTTCATGGAATAACTTCTCTCAGGTTATTAGTGACTGAGTATATGATTAAACAAAAAGTGCCTATACTTATGTGTTTAAGAAATATTGAGTTCAATAGGTTTTGTTTTGGACTCATAGACATAGAGAACAAACTTATGGTTACCGAAGGAGAAAGGAGGGGGATAAATTAGGAGTTTGGGATTAGCAGATACAAACTACTATATATAAAATAAACAACAAGGTCCTACTGTATAGCACAGGGAACTATATTCAATATTTTGTAATAAACTATAATGGAAAAGAATATGAAAAAAATATATACATGTATAACTGAATCACTTTTCTCTGCACTAGAAACTAACACAACATTGTAAATCAACTATACATGAATTAAAAAAAAAAGAATCAGAGACCTAGGATGGAAATGAAGTGAAGAGAAAATATGTTAAATAACATCGTTACAGATTTAGGGCATAAAGACAAAAGATCTTAAATGTTAAAAAAAAAAAAAAAAAGTTGCTTTTTTTTTTTTTTTTGGTTTGTACTTTGAAGAGCTTTATTGAATGTTCTGAGTGTGAGATATAGCATGTAGTGTTCCATGTACACTCACACACACACACACACACATATATTTACCACTTTGAAGTTTTCTTTGGTTGTCTTATTTTGTTTTGTAGCATAGCCATTAATGTCTTTCAAAACTAGGTGTTTTTACTTTTTGCAAAGTGAAGTTCCAAAAAATGCTGCCTTAACTTACCAAGGACAAATTGTTGTAAAATATCAACTTATACTCCTTATCAGCTTTACTGTTTGTTGTGAATACTATTTATTTTATTCTAGTAAAACTCTGGGACTTTATATCACCATTTGGATACTGAATTGATTATCTGCTTTTGTCTTTAGCTTTAAAGAATGTCTTAAACTACTTCTACTACATAACTGTAAGGCCCAGAGAGAAAATGATCACAGTAAGAATTATAGGGATATAAATATAGTCTCTTATAAGTTATTCCTTTTTGAAAGCAAAATAAATTGAGTACTATAAACTCCTTGTTAGCAGATGTGAACTTGAGAGACTGCTAATTTGTTTTACTGCTGAACTCATAACTATATATATCAAGACTGACAATATTTGCAAGGACATTTATTACTTAGATTTTCTTAGCAGGAATTAAAAATCCACCTATATAATAAATTACCTCCTCTTGGACTGATAAAATAATTTATTTTATAATAAGAGAGATTTATCAAACCTAACTAGATCATAAATTACAGATTTTGATCAAAGTGTCAAATTGTTCTATGTTTGATAACCTAAGTGGCCATTAATAGTGACAGTGATATTAAGCCATTTAATTTAGAAACTTTAACATACTGAGAAGTAATAGTAAATCTCATATTTATCAACATTACTTAAATGAACTCTTAGTGAACTTGCTATGTGCTCAGAAATTCCAAGTCCAAGCTTTTCAATTACTTTAACTCTTTTGAAATTTTAATGCTTATATTACAACATTTCTAAATTTTTAAAACTGGAGTTATAAAAGGAACACTGGTCCCTTTTTTTTGGTGGTCCAAGAAGTACTTGTTTTGAAAGTTTGTCAGCTATAGTAGAGCTAAAAGATGATAGATACTTAGAGCAAAGAACACAAAAATCTTTTCTAGGATTATACGTTGTTCCTGATATAAGAGTAAGAACAATATGATAGAAGTGATGAAGAAAACATAAAGGAAGAAAACTTTTCAGCCAAAAAATAGTTGAATGAAACAAACTTGACTTGCATATTAAAGTGCTCATCATATTCTAGGCAAAATCTAAGTGACACCTAGTATAGCAAAATACTTACGATATAAGATTATAGAGGCAATTCTATAACTATCAATATTAAGAAATGTGTACCAAGCAACAAAAATCAGGTTGCTTCAGGCTTCTCCATCCTAGTAATGTTGGACTTTTATACGCAGTCATTCAAGGGCTCAGGAAAGAAATTACTTAAGTACTTTTCTTAGAACTATTTCCTGAATAAGTTTCTCAGTCAAGTGAGAGATGACTCAAAATTAAGAATCAAGATGAGAATGATGCTCTAAAATTTGTGCCTAAAAGTGTTGTGTTCTACTGCATGTATTCAGTAATAGCCATGTGGCCCAGTTGGTTGAGCATTTCAGAAGGAGATAGGTAGCACAGAATTTACCATTACCTTTGGGTTCGCTGTCAGTGTCGACGCACTGCACAGTATCACAAGGCTTGGATTGTGTCATCGGGAATTACATGCCCAACTCTGCAGAAAAAAAGGAAAGCTCAAGGAGCTTAGACAGTTGGCTGTCTTCTAGTATAGTGAACCAAATCAGCAGCAGCCTCCAAACTGAGCTGAGATCAGTTCCTCAGTTTTATCACAAGATGTATTGGGTATTAGTCTGTATTTGATTAGACCTCTAACTTAGTTTGGATGCCAAACTAAGTGTGCCATCTCCTTTCAGATATGTATTATAAAATAGAATCACTTTGAGACATTTGTATACAGACTCCACTTCTACAATAGGTGGAGACTGTGTGTGTGTGTGTGTGTGTGTGTGTGTGTGTGTGTGTATTCCAGAAGGAACATGTTGTTCTTGATAAAAACAACTTCTCTCCTGAGAAATTCAATCATAGTAGAAAAGGCTGGTGAGGGAAGTTTCTGTGATCACTGCTTTGGTTGTAAAACACTTTTAATCTTGAGAAGAAAATAAAACAGGTGGCCACACCAACTAGATAAAATGAAAGAGCTTAGGTAGAAGCCAACTGAACTTGAAACTATTTGGGGAGTTGAGCTAAAAGACATTATGATGGAGACTACCCTAGGAGGATTGCAGTACAATTGGACCATGTTGTATGCATACCAGGTGGAAGCAGTAAACTAATTCATTTTCTCCCATTGGATGACCTTCATTAGAAGATCTCTTTAACCTAATCATATGTAAGACTCTAATGCACTTACGCATGGTACAAAGTGACTGAAACAAAAGGAATGATGTCAATATGTTATTGGTTGTAGTTAGATGAGGCAAATCTAGCAGTATTCCAAAGAAGCAATAGTTCTTACATTTCAGTAGAGCAGAAAAATCACTTAGGGTGGTAGTTGAATTTGTATATTTTATGAGATTTTGATTCAGAGGGTTTGGAATAGAGGTACATAAATTTGCATTTTTTGATAAGCACCCCAGTTAATTTTTTCACAGAATGTGTTTCAAAAAACATTAGCAGGATGGTAATACCTCTATGCTGTAGCTTCTCTATTTGTAAAACTAGGTCAATAATTACCTTAAATTTTTAAAGTGAGGACAATAATTACCTTTAGTTTTTAAAAATTAGGATGATAATTACCTTAAAAGGTGGTTGTGGTGATTAAATGAACTACTAATGTGAATCTCTTAGCATTGAACCTGGAACACTGTAAATATTTCATTTTAATAAAATTATATTCAAAATGGGGTAATACTTATGCTATAATTTAAATTTAAAAGGTTATAGACCTGGATATATAGCAAATCAATTATGTAACTATTTATTGAAAAAGGACTAGAAAAATAATTACTAACATGTTAGAAGTCGTCATTAGCCATTTTGATCGTTTTCTCCAACTTTTTTCAGTATTGTGAGTATATAACAGCATATTACTTTCATAACAAAAAGTAAACTTAAAAAAATGAAGGCAGGCAATAACTATGCTATATTCTTTATATTACAGATCCCTGCCTTGCTATGTATTTTCATGATCTTAAGTGACTGTGAATAAGGTTGATTACTGTATTACTAACTTGCAAAGAATGTTTCTGGATCTTGCAAACTTTTATTTTAAACTACTCTATAGACTCTAAAATAAGGAGAGCAGGAATTTATAATAGGGAACATTTTGAAGACAATGAAGTCTGAATTCTTTGTAAATTTTATTTTTATTCCTTTTGAGACAGAAATAAAAAACCTCCATCCCTTAAAAAAAAAAAAAAAAGATTAATCCATGAGAAACTTTACATAAAGGGAGCCCATTCCTCATGGGAGAAATGGGTGCTGTACTGCTTGTATGGTTTGTATCACTTGCTACTGTGAGAGATGCAGGTAGTTTGAAGGGGCTGAGGGGTAAATTATCCAAGACTTTGAAAGTAATAAAAGAAACCATGGTCTGAAAAAAGTGTTCTAGACATAATTCACAGATTTATTGTACTCATTTTGGAAGCACTGAAACAGATCAAATGTGTGGAGAAATTATTTCTAATGCGTACTGAAATTTTAAAGGCAATCAGATGACTGAGGTTTGTGTTCCATGTAAAAACTGACTTTGAATACGAGGTTTGGGAACTGGATAGGAAAATGGGGAGATTCACATTTTGAGTAACCTTGAGTGGCATACAGGCAGGAGAAACTTATAAAGAGAAGGGGAAAACCTGAGGAAATTAAAGTGAGAATTGGCCTGGGTAGAACAGTAAAATAGACCTTTTTTCATTCAGTCTCTGAGAACAGAAAGGGCTTCAAAAGCATTCATTGCAATTTAGGTAAAGGCTAAGTTATTATTTCTTAAAATGAAAAAACAAAACCCAAAAAGCATAGCTAAGCATAGAGTATTGAAGCAAGAAGTAGGCATAGATGTTTAATGGGGAAAAAAATCATACTGAAGACCTTGTTCTCTTTTCTTATTTGCTTATTATTGTGACTCATTGGGAGTCACATATTCTGAGTTTTCTGTAATATGTGATCAATGGTGTTTTATCTATAAATCTTAGTGTTGTTCTCTATGGTATACATAGGCTTTTAGATTGGTTTCCATAATTCATGTCCTGCTTGTTTCAGAGAACAAACGTAGTCTTCTAAATTTGATGGCGGCAGTAGTGGTAGGAAATTATAAACAAACCAGTGCACTGCAGTTCCAAATACTCTAGCTCTCCTTCCCAATAGAACCCCAGAAGAGTTGAAATGGAACTTTGAAGTTATCTTCCCATTCACTAAAGAAGTCTCCTTCATACCATCTCCAAAAGATGGCCATCTGACTTCTGCTTGAATCAAGATATAGTACGTGTGTTATCAACCCTGATCTCACCATTTTCGTAATTCTATCAAAAATGAAAGAATGAAAGGCTAATTGGGAATGAAATGGTCTTAGGAAATTTAATAGTTTTCTGGAATTTTTGTGGGGGGGCATATCAATATTACCCTTAGATCATAATTTGTAAAATCTTTTTTCCCATTAAAACTTGAATCTTTTCATAGCTCTTAACTCTGTGATTTAGCAATAGTAGCCAGTGTCATCTCTCACATGATTCTCTTCATCTCTCCAATTGCACCTTCAGGCTTTGCCCCATTCTGACTGCTCTGTCACATTGCTGCCAGAATAATTTTTCTCAAAACAAAACTGTTCCTAAATGTCTCCTGCTAATGTCATTCAATGGCTCCTCACTAGCTGCAAGATAAAAATTCAAACTCCATTATGTATGGTATATAATATGTCCATAATCTGGATATTTCTGTATCAGTTATTGATTGCTGCAAGAATGCTGCATAATAACACCCAAACTCAGTGGCTTAAAACAACAAACATTTACCCTTTATGGGTCTACGGGTCAGCTGGGGAGTTTTGCTGATCTGGCTCAGGCTTAGCTGACCGCACCTAGATCTCATGCATCTGTGGTTAGCTGACAGGTGCCTGGTGGCTGGCTCTTGGCTGGTATGATGGAGCGATTAGGCCACGAGTCTCCTTATCCAGCAGACTTGCCAGAGCTTGTTTTCTGGCTGTTGAGCAAGGTTTCAGGAGAGGGAGTAAAAGTTCACGGACCTCCTAAGGCCTAGGCTTGGTCCTGGCACACTATCACTTCTGTTGGATTGCATTGGCCAAAGTAAGTCATAAAGTTAGCTCAGATACAAGGAGTAGGAAAATAGAATTTTGATGGGAGAAACTACAAATCTGCAGAGCTAAGAATGTGGATAGAGGTGAGGGTGAAAACTGGGGAGATTTTGCCTTCAGCCTATTATACTTGCCCACCTCTCCATCTTCAATTCTTGCTAAGCACCAACCTACTCATTATATCCAATGTAGTGAACTTTGTATAGTTCTCTAAAATAGAGTGGCACTGCTTTCTTTTATTTTTGCCCCCAATATTCCATTTGCCTGGAATTACCTTTTGCACTTGACTGACTTCTATACTTCCTTCAATTAAAAATGTAATAATAACTACAACAGTGATAGCTAAAATATTAAGTACCTACTGTATGTACTGGGCACACTTCTAAGTCCTTAACATGTAGTAACTCATTCAATTCCCATTTTTGAGATAAATACTATTTTCTAGATTTTACAAATGAGAAAACTGAGGCACATCAGTTCTATAAGTTGTCCAAAGACACAGCTATTTTGTATGGTAAAGTTAAGATTTGAACCAGAAAATCTGAGTGCAGCCATCACTGTCACAGTTACTGCCAACATCTGATGCTGATGGGGAATGCCCTTTTAGGGGGAGGACTTCCTTCACCCTCCCAACAAGCTTAGGCATTGCTCCCCTTGTTTTACATATTCCCCTGTGATCACCTTGAGCTGGGTTTTTATCATGTCATACACACTATCCTTTGGTTATTATCGCCCTTGCTTGTGGATGGTAATTCTGGAGGACAGAGTCTTGTCCTTCATGTCTGGGTTCCCAGAACCTAGCACAGTGTCTGGCACAGATTCAGGTTCTGTGGCTCTTATTTCTTGAATGAATGAATGAGTGTTTCTCAGCCTTGGCACTCTTGTCATTTTCAATGTGATAATGCTTTGTTGTTGGGACTGTCCTGTGCATTATAGGATGTTCACCAGCATTTCTGTTCTCTACTCAATGGATGCCAGTAACACTTCCCTAGTTGTAACAGCCAAAAATGTCTCCAGATGCTGCCAAATGTACCCTGGGGGCAAAATGACCCCTGGTTGAGAACCACTGACATAGATAAAGGAACAAAGGCAATCATTTTTAAAGTTGTTTGAATAGTAAAATAATCTGGTCAACTTTTAAAAGTTCCCTAACCCCTTAGACTAATTAATCAGGAATTCTGGGCATAGAACCCAGGCCTCAGTATTTTTTTGGAGCTCTCCAGATGATTCCAATATGCAGACATTTGAGAATGTTTAAACCTTTGGACCAGAGGCTTATACTCTTTGAACAGTTGCTGTCTTACCTGTGAAAACTTCCCTTAGAGTTGCAGCCAGAAGTGAAATCTCTTGCCCATTTAGCTTTTTGAAGTCAGGAACTATATTTGATGTTCCTTTGAATTTTCCTAAGAAGCTAACGTACTGCTTCATACAGATGGAATTTTTTTTTTTTTTACCTTTCAGATGAGATTGAAGTAGATAAAAGTTAGCCATCCCCAAAGCCAAGGGAAGAAGGGGCATAGCAAGCATGTCTGAGGGCATTTTTGTCCTTGGCAATTGTTTGGCTAAGAGTGATTACCCAAATTTCTGAGTTTATATTCACCAAACTAATAGAGTGCGCTGTGCATAGCACCTCTGACCCCCACGTGCTGTTTGCATGGTACATGGTGTAAGAATATTGCTGTTGCTTGCTTTTACATTGCTCAGCATTTCAAATGTTTCTCTTGAATTGAAAGGGATCTATGTTACAGGTGATACTTTGAAGGCAATTGTAAAAACTTTCTGCATCTCAAATAGACTCAGCCATAGAAGTCTGTACACAGGCATATTATACTTCTCTGTGTCCCAGTATAATTTAAGTCCTTTTAATTTACAAAAGTCGTTTTATTTTCAAGCAGCTTTCCAACTGTGTTTATTAAGTTTGTTGTGTTATGAACTAAATAATTATATCCTGGGAATTTGGGTTCTTCAGTTAATTCTTTTATACAGTGGAATATTGATTAGTACCATATTATAAAATAGCTTCCAAGTAAACCACAGTATATAAGGAGTGCAATTCCTGGAAGGAATTTGTGATCATCTGATTTTATTACAATGACTCAATGACTATCACTCTTAAAAAGGAACATAAATTGAAATCAGTCTTTTTTGAGTACAAAGAAAGCAGTAAAGTTGTAAATATTGACCATTCATAACATTACTATAAAGGCAACAGATTAAAAACCCAACAAAATATGCTTATTATTATTTAGTTTCAAATACTACTTTAGGTTTGGTTTAGTTAAAAATCTTGACTTTTTATTGGATAAAACTTCATCTTAAAAATAGTAAAATATTATGCTACTGCCTAGATATAATAAAGCTGGTTTTAAAAATTGGTCACTGTGTCTCAAACTGAAGGGTTTGACATGCCATGACATTCTGTCTTATTTATGTTAAGGCACCTTGGACTTTTGTGCCTTGATAAATTGTGTTTTTGACTTCACATGACTCAATGAAAAGAGGACCATATTTTAAACCCTAGCTGTAAATTTAAAAATTTATTTTCAGCAGAAAAATCTACCTACAATCATAGTATTCTGTTAACTAGTGATGACAGTCATGAGTGAGCCTTCTTTTATTGCTGTACATGACTATGCCATAATTACGCCACATAAATGCAGATTTCACTCAGTGGGAACTCCCTAGTTTCCTTGCTTATATTTGATAACTCTATTGCCTATGCTTGTTTTGTTGGGAAATGTACTACTCTATGTTCCCAATTTTCATTGAAATCTATTATATGAAAATAATTTACCTTGAAAGTAGAACCCCTCTTTTACATTAATAAATGGGCATATATAATCCAGCAAATCAGATCTTATTAACACATTAGTGTGACATTTATAGGCAGTGTGGTTCCTCAACCGATGAAGACCACTTTTAATCTGAAGCTAATTAAGAGATGAATGAGATGATCGGAAATATAGCGTCATTTGCTCATGGGACAATTAGAGTACGTAAAATCACCTGAATCAGACATAGCTCTGGAGGATGATTAGAAATTGGTTGGTGTCCATAAGTCAACCTATGACCAAAAAGTGACTTAATCAATGGACAGATGACTAGTTCTCAAGCTTTTGATGCCCACTGGGCAGTCATTTTTGGAATCCTTTTAGTACCCAGCTAGAAATCTCTATCAACTTCAAAAGAAAAGCCTGTCTTATAATTGAACAAACTGTTTTCCTACCTTAGAAGTGGTATGTAATGTTTGTTTAATGGCAAAGTGGCAAGTAAAGCTTTGAGAGAATTGATATACACTAAAATATCTAAATAGGAAGAACTGTCCAACTCTTAAATGGTCAACAACACTTTAGTCATGTCATTTTGACCCTCTTTTACCAATGACAGCCTCTGTCTTTATAGCACAAATTGGCCCACAGTGATCCCTAGAGAACATGGCATCACTACAACCCAAGAACATTAGCAAATAATTAAACAGTTTTTATATGGCCTGAATTATTTAAATGGACATTCATTATTATTTTCTATACACAGAAACTTTTTAGAACAGTTTGTTTCTTAATGCTTCCAGTAAGACTTCAGGATAGATAATTTTATGATCTTATAAACAGGAAAAGCACAGTAGATGAACCATCCTCAAGTTTCTTCTTAATCTTTAAGTTAAGGTAACTTGGGTTGCTTCCATGTCTTGGCTATTGTAAATAGTGTTGCTATGAGCACTGGGTGCATGTATCTTTTCTAATTAGGGGTTTAGTTTTTCCCGGATATATACTCAGGAATAGGACTGCTGGATCACATGGTAGTTCTATTTTTAGTTTTGTAAGGAACTTCCATACTGTTTTCCATAGTGGCTGCACTAATTTGCATCCCCACCAACAGTGTACAAGTATATGCAATGGACCATAACTCAGCCATAGAAAAGAATGAAACATTGCCATTCACAGCATCGTGGGCAGACCTAGAGAATATTATGCTTAGTGAGATAAGTCAGACAAAGACAAATACTATATATCACTTATACATGGAGTCTGAAAAGTAATACAAAGGAATGTGTATACAAAACAGAAACAGACTCCCAGGTATAGAAAACAAACTTGTGGTTACCAAAGGGGAAAGGAAAAGGGGGTGGAACAAATTAGGGGTATGGGATTAACAGATACAAACTACTATATATAAATAAGCAACAAGGATATACTGTATAGCACAAGAAATTATACCCATTATCTTCTAATAATCTATAATGGAATATCTGCCAAAATACTGAATCACTATGCTGTACTCCTGAAACTAACACAGTATTGTAAATCCAACTATACTTCAGGAAAAAAGATAAAGTAACTTACTTCAATTTTATTAACAAAAGGACAGTTAAAATGGTCACAGAAAGATCCAGATTCCTACTTTATTTCTGCCACAAAACAGAGCATTACAAATACTCCTGCACCTGCACAAATTGTCTACACCCTCAGCCTGCCTTTCCATTGTTGAACTATCACTGAATTATTGGGCAGGTCCAGACTTGCTTTTTTTGTATAGACTTGCCCTCAAATTGATTTTAAATTACTTTGAAAGATCTGGTAAAATTTTGAAGGTGACAAGATTTGTATTAAAATGAAGTATAAATTGGCTTCAAATTCCTTGTCCAACAGAACCAATGAATAGGGTAATGAAAAAACAAATGGGGTACAGCAAGAATTCTGAGTTCATCAGCCACCCCAGTAAATTGCTAAAAGACTGCACATTTTCACAGTGCAGCTGGCTGCTGCAAGAAATAAGAGAGCACCAAGAAACAAGACATTTTCCAAGCTTTATACTTTCAGGAAATACGCAGATAACCCAGTTGAAATGATTACTAGTTTATGATGCAAATTAAAAGCACTCTATAGGATTCTTCCGTATTGCAGCATGTTTGATACTTCCAAATATCAAATAATTTCTTCTAGGTAGATCCCTTTCTTTATCAAAAGATACTCTTCCCTTGGGAGAGGGTCACAGAAGAGAAATTAAATTGTTTATAAATTAAATAGTTGTCTTGTATCTTCAGACAATTGTTTTTAACTATGTTTTTATTTTCAAAGATTTAATTACCCTATTGCTGGTTACAAAAGTCCTTCTTTTTAAATTTCCTCCTCCTTTCTGTTGACTCACTGTTCATAGTCCTTTGTTACCACCTCTGAGGGTTGGACAGTGGAGGAATATTAATGTGGGGGCCATTTCTCTGATTGTTAGTAGCTCTGCTGTGTCTGGATGAAATAATCTATTCCACAATTGCCAACCGTTAAATGCTTAATCTTCTCCAGGCATCATGCGAGTGGTACATATCTGTTCTCTTTAGTCCTTACCAAAATCCCCGCAAACTAGGTACTGCTATGCCAATTTTTTTTTAACAGAAAAACAACTGAACATTATGAAGTTCATATAATTTTCCCAATGCCCCCTGCTAGTAAGAGGCAAATCCATGTCTGACTAATTCTAAAGCCTTCATTTTCCCCAACCTGGCACATTGTGTCTTTGAGTGTAATTAGAGTTGACTGTACCATGGAATTTACTTATTGGAATTAAATTGGAATATGAATTGGAGAAGTATGGCAAAGCCTTTGGAATCAAATGACTGGTTTTAAATCTCAGAACTTTATCTGACATCACAGAGACTCAGTTTCCTAGTGGAGATAAAATACCTAACTTTATGGGGTTGTTCAAATAATTAAAGGAGGTAAAAATTTATAGCACTCAACACAGATTTGTTGTTCAATAATTTTGGGGGGAGTTTCTGTCCTTCCCATAAGTTGTTTAACCATATTTATTGAGCACCAGGTACTTTTCTAAGTGTGGGGAGGATAGAGATGAAAAAAAAAGCCTTGAATTTTTTGCTCAAAAATGGGAGAAACTCAGTCTTTTGGAGGATTGAGATACAAATATTTATAATGTAATCTAGAAAACACATGGGGTTTTTTTTTTAAAGATTTTTTTTTTTGATGTGGACCAGTTTTAAAGTCTTTATTGAATTTGTTACAATATTACTTTTGTTTTATGTTTTGATTTTTTGGCCGCAAGGCATGTGGGATCTTAGCTCCCCGACCAGGGATTGAACCCGCACCCCCTGCATTGGAAGGTGAAGTCTTAACCACTGGACCGCCAGGGAAGTCCCCTTAAAGAATTAACATTCCTGGGAGTGAGTCAGGCATGGAGAGATGAGGAAAGGAATACTAGGCAGAAAGGAATGTGAGAGCTAAGTCATGGGGGTGCAAAACAGCATTTAGTGTTTCTGAATTATAGAGTAAGAGATGGAGGTAATGTTGGAGAGAAAGGCGGAAGTCATATGCTCTGGGGATCTCATACATCCTGGTAAGAGTGTGCATGAATATTTTTGTTGGAAATGGGGAGGTATAGAAGTGTTTTAAGTTTATAGGTATCTCTGGCAGACCGATGTGTAGGGTGGATTTTAGGGGAATAAAATGAGTAAGGGAGTTAAAATCTATTGCAGTTGTGTAGGCAGGAGGGGATGGGAGCATGACCAGGGCCAGCTGGAGTAGGGAACGGAGAGGAGAAGATGGATTTGAGAAATGTTTGGAAAGTAAATTTAATGGATTTAGGAGATAGAAGGAGAGAAAGGAGTTTAGAATGATTGGTTCCTAATTTAGGTAAATTGGAAGGATGGTAGGACAATAAACTGAGAGAAAATAAGGAGCAGTGTGAGTGCAGTGGAGATGCGTCACACTGATGTCCTTTCAAGAGTACCTGTTACAGGAAATGTAGTGACCGGTAACTCCAACTGTAGCATCTTTGGATCTGCCATGACAAAGGACTGCTGAGCTATCAGCCAATGCCTGATCACTGTGGTAATTCCAGAGCTGGGCCATTCCCGTCTGGTATAAGACATTTCCACTGCTCTGGCCAATACTCTCAGAACTGCTATGCAGTATGAGGCTCTTCCTGCCCAATTCTGCCTCCAATCTCTTTCACAGTATCAGACCTGCACTGTGGTCTGAAGGGTCTCCCTGCCTATTCCAGTGCTCTCTACCCATCACAGGTGTGTTTCCTAATAAAGCTCTTTCATCTCTAATCCCAATGTGACAATCTGGAGGATCCATGTAGACATAGGTGGGGTGAAAGGGATGAAACGAGATCAATTACAGACATACTAAGTCTGATATGACAGAGAAATCGGGCTGGAGATCTTAGACAGTTGGATAAGCAAGTTTGAAAATCAGACATAGAACGTGTAGAATTGGGACTATTCAGCACACTGTAGTGTGTAATCAAAACTATGAGAGTGGACGGAATCACTTGGGCAATAGGAATAATGTGAAAGCGGGTATTTTTATATTCAGGCAAATTAAAGTGCATTAGAGCACACACAGATCAACCCGGTGGCATTCACTTCCCGTTCTCCATTCCTTTCATCCTGTCTGTGCTCCTCCTCTTTCCTGCTGGTCATCATACTGCCTGTGCCAACCACCTCCTCTGAGCACTTAGCCCATCTAAGGCTCTTCACGGCCAGGATTAGCACTCACTCTTGTATTAGTTGTGCCTTATATCTCCATCTTTTCCAGAAAAGGGATAATTCCTAGCTCTCCTCTTAAGGTCACTGCTGTCAGGCTCAAGTTCCAGACCATTTGGGGTCTGATGCTCTTACCCTTGAAGACAGTTGAAGGCCCAAGACACTGCTGTAGGGCAGCAGGTTTCTACTGTGAATTCTCTTGATTTTAGTCCCCACTTCTTGGTTTTACTATGTAGCTTTTCAGAATTTCTAGCTTTGTTTTCACCTGATATGGAAAAGATTTCTATCTGTTCACTTCTGGTGATTACTCTAGCTTTATAATTAGTCATTTCTGGCAGGGCAATTCCCTCCATCTCCAGAGCTCTACCTCTAGTCTGAAGTTCCAGCTTCTCTGTAATCTTATACATGGGGAGCCTCTTACAGCTCTTTGAGCCAGGCGACACTGCTTTGTGGCTCTTCATGTTTTCAGAAGACTCTGGCATTCCAAGGAGTCTTGTCTTGTCCAAGTGACTCTAAATGTGAAGTGAATCCTGTAGTCTTATTGTGAAGGCATTCCCTGCACATGTCTGGATCTACTTGTCTTTTGCCCTGGCCTCATGTTCTTGGCATATCTTACCACATAACGAAAATGTGGATAAGGATGCCCTAGTGGTGGGGTGGGGTAGAAACATGCAGTGTCATTCTATATGACCTTGTGCAACGGGCTTTCAAAATTTCACCTTGTGAACAAAGTAGATTCTGGAAGAGAATAAATAAAGATAACATTCCCACAATACACTTGATGTGGTGACTGCCTTTCAAGTGGGTGAGGCTTGGGTATTTCAGAAGGATTACTTAGTCCCTAATAAGATATTACACGTGTATTTTTGATGCCCAGGGACAGGAGGTACATGTATACTGATTCCAGATGTGTCTTGCCACTTTCTCCAGGTGGACTGATTTAGTTGGTAATACATTCAGTTGTACATATCTGGCACCAGTCTCAATTTTGTTCATATATCTGTTTTCCTTATAGGCCAGTAGAATCTGTTCTACACAAGTCTTATGTCAAAGTCACCCTATGCAATTGCCCCCAAATGCAGTGCCTCCAAACTTGCAAAATTTTATGAACTTCCTCATATCAGTATAACCAGTTTCATGGAACATTGATGGGCCCTTAATTTCTCATTACATGCTCTTCTGACAATATTTAAAATACAAGGTGAGCACTAATACCACAATGTCATATCGAGAAGACTAATTAATAGAGAAAACTATACCATATCAATGTCAAGTATTAACTGGGTAATAGGAAGCCAAGGAAAGATTTGAGAAAAGGTGAGCAGATTAGCTTAGGGAGAGTAGGATGAATTTGAGGAAGTAAAAGTCATGGGATTTTGATGAGTGAGGATGATCTGAGATAGTGTGAAGAGACTGAAGCTTTAGGCGATGTGATATAAAAGCAATTTGAAAACAAGTTTCAGGCAAATAACTGACATTCGGCAATCAGAAATGATGTGACTTTGGCAGTCTCAGATACAACGCAGTTTCACAAACAATAACATATTCTGCCAATACTGGTGAAGGTATAGGGCCATGGATTTTTAATGCATCTGTGTACATAAGTAATGGTCATAGTGTGTTTTTTCCTGGGGTTGATTAATAATTATAAACCTCTCTATGCTAAAATCTGTTATCAAAATTTGGGTATATTTTTACTTGTGCTGATGGTTTGTTTTAAGATTAACTGTTTATTAACTGATGATTACTGTGCTTAGGTCTCTGTTAGTACATTAGAATACTCTCTCAAAATGAAAAATTGGTCTAATATTTACTTTCCATTTGACTGCTTCCATCTCCTTTCCTGCTTCCTCTGAAGATAATCACTAGGTTTTTAAATACCCCACTGATGGAATAGTATTAATCAGTGGAAATAGTTAAACAGAACTTCAGGTTAGAAAAAGAAATGTTAGCATTCAAAAAAAAAACTGTTAGCATTATGTATAATTTAATAATTTGCTCACTATTGATGGTCAGATAATCAACTTTACATTATATGCTCTAAGTATATAATTATTTTAAAATTATCTAAGTGTTCACCCACTTTCAAATTTTCTCTGTGAGAATGAGGCTCTATGACTCATAATTAAATCACCCTCTTTTAACCTGGATTAGTTTAATCGTCTCTTTGTCCCAAATCACCTTTCAGTAAATTAAACTAATGGAAAATAACTGAGAGAATTTGGAAAGAATGTGAATTTAGGCATGAGAGGTAAAAGGATTAAACACATCTGTTCTAGGGGTCCTTTTAAATATTTTCTGTAATTGTAATGGTAGCTTTGGCATAAGCAACTATTGAAGCTGTGTGAAACCACAGAGAAAATGGATAGTAGGACAACATTTGAGTTCTATGAAATTTAGTTGTGATCTTGGGTTTAAACCTTTGAATATTTGTTTCCACATGAACACAATGAATATTAACTAGGGTTATGTAGGTATCTCTCTTGCAATCTCGAGAATTGCTGGCGTTAGGGATGGAGGATCTTTTGCAGATATGCAGATTTAGTAGTTTAAAAAATGTGTACAGGAGAATCTTTCCTACTTCATCCTTATCTCTTTCCCATGGGAAAATAAGAGCATTTTTGTTTGAAATTACCTCTTTTATATGCCCAATTCTGGAGTCATAGATTGAGGACATGTCCTAAGGATATAGATAACGAAGCTTTTCTTTCTGAGAGATAACATGGTGGTTTAGCTTACTTGACACTTGCTTCGCTGAAGTAATCTTGTTGCTAAGGCTTTAATCTTGTACTTTGTGCCTGCAAGTTAGGTATTTTTTACATAATAAACACCATATCTTAGGCTCTAGAACCAGGTGTCATTTGTCTTCTGCATGGATAATTAGAATATCCATGAAATATAGATACTACAAATTTCTATCACTACAAACTCATTGAAAATGATCTAGAAAAGGGATTCTTATCAACTCTCCCTAGAATTGTGTGAAACATTGTGATAAATGTTTATAGGTAATGTATTTGTTTCTGTGTATTTTAAAAGAGAGGGTTCATAGCTTTCTTCTGATATTTAAATGAGGTTTGTGGTGATCCCAGATATTTAGAATTACTGCTGTAGAATACAAGAAATATTAAGAGCAAGAAAGAAAACAGAGAAAAAGCATAGTGAAATTTGGTTCTTTATTTAATCAGTAGTATTATAAATCATAAATTCCAGTGTTTAATCCAAATTTTATTTTACTCTAAATTTCTGTTTCTGTGCATATGTTTAACACTTAATGGCATGAAATAATTTTGTTATATAAAATTTCAAAACAAATAATGATATTCAAGGTTACTGTGTAAAGGATATCAATTTTATACATTCAAGTTGAATGAATAGCATTATTTTATTGAAATTTCTGGGGGGAAAATCAACATAATCACTGAATTGAATACTGACTTCTTCCTACAAATAAGGAACATAAATTGTTTCATTAGACTGATCCTAAACTCTAAAATTCTATAAGTGAGTAAAATATTGACTTAGTTTTAAACAAACAAAACTAGATTGAATTTTTTTTTTGGTAGAAGTTTTCGAAATATTGTCTTACTATATATTATGGTTAAAAGTATGGTATTTGGAATCACTTAATTTCAGCTTTTGTCCTTATTGACAATGTAACCCTTAGGCAAATAGTGTAAATTATCATTCCAATAAGTAAAGCAAAGAACACAAAGCCTTTGTTCAGTGCCTGGTAAATGAAAATGCTTCATAAGTAGTAAAGAAGTAGTAGTAGTAGTAGTTGTAGTAGTAGTAGTAATAGTGGTATCCCTTCATGGGGGAAACACAAAGAGACAATGTATGCAGTAAGAGATTAGTGAGGGAGGTTAGAAAGGAGTGCTGGGGAGAGTGAGCCACCTAGGAATGCAGATAGGGTTTTAATCTATCAAATTAGCAGATACTGCGCCAAGAATCACTCCCTGATTAGAGATAGTTATCAAATATGCCAACATTTTGATATATCTTTATAGGCCTGAACAAAGAACATAGGATGATGAAATACTGAGATAACAGAAATGGTGATAGTTGATACATGAATTTAAGTTAAAGATAGATCATTAGTGAACAGCCATAAAGAGATCCCAGGTATGGCATAGACCCAATGAATAAGATAGAAAATATCACATTAGACTGTGATACAAGCTAATGTACAAAACTGAGGATAATGTAATTGATGATCCACGTAGGCACAAATTTTGTGAGACAATTCAAAGTTGTCAATATTGTATAACTACTGTCATTGATTGTATTATGTCTAAAGTGACTCTTTGTACTATTTTATATGTGAGAAAATTTCACCTGTAAAATCTCTATACATGTACACCAGGGAGTAGTTATATTTACATACTCTGTTTTTGTTTGGTTGTACATGTTGAAAAAGTGGCCTTATTTTAAATGTAATTATAATTTGATAATACCTCAAAGTATAGTCTTTTTCTTACTCTTCTTTTCCCCATTTCTAAGTCTAAGTGTACAGAGACCTCTATTACATATTTTGGGTCCACTTAATCTAGCTCCTGGGGAGCTAATATTAATTAGAGCTAATGTTTATTTAGGGCTTTCATGTAGGCACCAAGAGTTTGGTCTACGTTAGCTTGTCTAATCCCCATCATAGTCCTGTAAGATAGGAATTAACATTATCTCTATACCACAGATGCAGAAATTAGGTTTTAGAGAGGGTAGTTATTTTGATTAAGGTCACATAGTTCATGAGTAGTAAGGCCAGAATTCAACCCCTTGTGTGATTCCAGAACCAATATGCTGTAACATGATATTAACCGGCCTCTCATGAGGGAAGGTGAGGTGACCCACTGAATATAGAATTTGTTATCAGTAAAAAAAAAAAAAAAAATCAGCTGTACCTGTGTTCCCTGGAGCCACTTTAAGATGATTTTGTCAAAAGTCAGGGAGAATATTGTCTGATCCCTATGTTCATACTACGCCATGTGCTTTATCTCTGAACTCTTGAATATTTGTAAGCTACATCGATTTTCCCCCTAAACACAGAAGAAGTAAGATTCACTCATTTTTCACCTTTGTTAAATATCTATTAGAGCCAGACAATGCTCTAGGGACTTGGGATTCATTCATCCCTGAGCAAAACACACAAAACAAAGAAAGAAACTCTAATTTCTTGCAGTAATCTGGTAGGTTTCAATGTAAAGGAAATTGACAGCACATAAAAAAGTGTGAACTTACAACAACTGAACAAAAATGGGGTAATTGTTTAGTAGGGCTTAAATCAGAGCTCATTTCTTAAATATCAGGGTCTCTGAAGTCAAATATGCCTGGATTAGAATTTCTTCCTTTTTATTTTCACAGATTAGACTATAATCATTCTTTCTCAGCCTTCATTTCCCTAACTATTAAATAGGGCTACTGAGAGAGAAATTGTGCTTCCTTCTGTCTTGGAATCTTGGAGTCTTTATCTTTTCGAAATTCCGACATGTTGTCTTTCGGTAGCAGAAATGGGAAAGATAAATAATATTGTTGGTTCCAAGATGTCAAGTAAACCTTTTGACTATCTGAACTCTGCTCTTTGTTCACAAATGGGTGCTAGATGCTACAAGATATTGAAAACTCATAAGAAGGCAAACTGGGAGTCTTCCAAGCTAGAGTGGCCTGGGAAAAGGGAAGATATTTTCTTGCAATACTCTTGATAATTTCCCGGATAGTTGTCATAGTATGAATTTTAGGGTGAAAGGATTGGAGGACTAAAACATGAAGAGGATTGTGAAACTTCTTAATGGGAGAACTTCTTCCCCCAATATAATGTAGCCTAGATGTACATCTTTTATAGATGTTTGGAGTCCTCCATAACTTTGCATAGGAATGTACAGAACGCATATTAGTACAATCTCCTAAATGCAGGTCAATTAAAATGGTCCTGTCTTTCTTGTATTCTCTAGAACTCCCAAAAGTTTCCACCTAAAAAGGGAGGTCTTACAATAACATATTGAAGGACAATAATCTTCATGTGCATTGGGAAGAGAAAAATAACCTCATTTAAATAACTTTATTTCTTTCTGTGGAACTCCAGTTTGGTGGGAATTTCCTGAACTTTTGAAGAACTTACTGTACACTTATAAAGTGATTCATTCTACTTTGTTGAGCTCTTAAATGCTTGTTCACAAAGCATGGTTAAAGCCCATGACTGCATTCAGTATTATTAGGGACCTGAAACAGTAAGTAACTTCTCTGCCTTCTGTTTAACAAAATCTTTGTCCTGTTGAGACTGTATCAGCTGGAATTTTAAATTTAAAAGCATTTTAACTTGGAAATCTGAAAGCTAAGGGAAAATACAGGAAAGTAAGCTCCGGAGATACTGGTAAAAGCCAAATGAAAAGTCTTAAGTTTGGAAACTATAGAGTTTGCAGTGAGTAAGATCATCAACTGGTGTAGGTTTATGATTCTATTGAAAACTTTACTAAGTATGTGCTATTTTCTAAAACACTGTCACAATTAAAATAGTTACTTAACACATTAAGCACTTACTATTAATCAAGTAGTGTAATGTGCACTTTGTGTGTTTGTGTGTATATATATATGTATACAAACTGATTTAATCCTTATAACAACTCTAACCTGTATTATTACCATCCGTTGTTTACAGTTGGGGAAACTGAGGCACAGAGAGGTGAGGTAGCTTGGTCAATGTCATATTTATGATGGGTAGTTACTATTTATGATCTGAATGTTTGTGTTCCCCAAAATTCATATGTTGAAATCCTAACCCCCAAAGGTGATATTAGTAGGTGGGGACTTTGGGGGGTGATTAGGTAATAAGGGTGGAGCTGTCATGAGTAGTATTAATGCTTTTATAAAAGAGATGCCATCGATCTCCCTAGCCCCTTCCACCATGTGTGGATACGAGAAGGAGTTTGCAACCAAGAAGAGGGCCCTCAACTGACCATTCCGGCACCCTGATCTTTGACTACCAGCCTCTAGAGCTGTGAGAAATTTCTGTTGTTTATAAGCTACACAGCCTGTGGTATTTTTGTGATAGCAGCCTGAATGGACTAAGCCAGTAGCATAACTAAAAATTTGAATCCAGGTGGCCTTGCCCTAGAGTTCATACTCTTAATCTCTAAGCTATACTGTCTCTCAGTAAGTTACCTACTTTTGTTTGTATGTTAGACTGGTCAATAATAGCTTACATCACTATCTATATGGTTATGCATACTGTATTGTTACTTTGAAAAGAGCTGTTTTCTCTTCTTTCATAAAATGATTCAAGAAGAAGCTGGCAGGTTAATTATCCGTATTTAGGTTTAGAGCAGTAGGTAAGGAGATTGGTTAATAGCTGTGCCATTTAACTGGAAACCAAAAACCCAGTTTCGTTGCTCTGAGAGTTGACTACTTTCTGTGCCATCAATTATTTTGGAAAATAGTTCCTTCACGAGGGAGTATAGTCTAGTGGTTAAACTTGTAAACGTAAGGGCACATTTTTAACAGGGCAAGGGAGAAGAAATTTTGAGTAGTTCTCCATCAAAACATGTTATTTAGAAAGGATCTACAAGAAAACAGCAGAAATCTTGGTCTACTCAGCTATACATCGAAGAGCTGCCAGCCTAGAGATAGAAGACCTGGATTCTGGTCTACATGTCTACATGTCTAGCCCTTATTAGACATGTAATGATATGCAAAGGAGAGAGGAGAGATCTTGCCTTAAAGAACCCTGCTACTCCAAGTGTGGCCCAGCAGTGTTGGCGTTACCAGGGAGTTCATTAGAAGTATAGAATCTCAGGCCCCACCTAGACCTACTGAATCAGGACCTGCATTTTAACAGAATTCCAGGGTGATTCTATTGAACATTAAAGTTTGATAAATATTGTAATAAAAAAGATACAATTTTCAGGATTTTGGTCTGTCTTGAAAGACAAATGACCTCAAGAACACTTTGGCATAAATCTCATGTCTCTTTAAGAACCTTCTGTCTAGCTGGAAGGTTTCATTTTTATGAAAAAGTTCTCTTTTCCTTTCCCAATTAATAATAACAACACTAAATGATGATTATGATGATAATAGTAGTTAAGATTTATTGAGTGCGTTCTATGTGCCAACCACTGTTCTAACTGCTTTATGATATCTCATTTAATCTTCACAGTTTACCAAAGAAGTTGGTATTTTTTACTTATCTTCATTTTATAGATGAAGAAATTGAGGCATAAAATAGGTAACTTGCCCACGGTCATGCAGCTAGCAGACTCCAAACCCAAATCTGAGTCGAGAGCCAAGTGGCATCTTTCGCAGCCTAAGCTAATGAGAAATACTTCACATTTCCTTAATTTCTTATCACATCTTCACATTATAAAGGAAAATGTAGGGAGATCCTGTATGACATCCATCCCTGATATAAACTGGGGGCAGCATTTAGAGATGTTTCTGAGCAATATAAGATTGCTTACAGGCAAACTTTAAAGAAAATGTCTCATTGATAAATAACTGGCATATTTGCTCAGCAGAGATACAGACACACATCTGTATTGTAGAACACACTTCCAAAAAGAAAAAAAAAGACTTTTACACCTAACCCCAGACATTGACACTTTGTTTTGGCATTAGAAGGTATTACTTTAAAATTTTCTTTGATATAATTTGGACCATCTGAACTATGGCAGCACTGTCCTGGAGTGCTGATGGAGGCTCCTGGGGGAAGTGTGTTAAGAGCTTGATGGGAGGGCTTCTCTGGTGGTGCAGTGGTTAAGAATCCGCCTGTCAATGCAGGGGACACATGTTCGAGCGCTGGTCTGGGAAGATCCCACATGCCGCAGAGCCACTAAGCCCCGTGCGCCACAACTACTGAGCTTATGCTTTACAGCCCACAAGCCACAAATACTGAGCCCTCGTGCTACAGTTACTGAAGCCCGTGCGCCTAGAGCCTGTGCCCCACAACAAGAGAAGCCACCGCAATGAGAAGTCTGTGCACCGAAACAAAGTGTAGCTCCCGCTCGCCACAACTAGAGAAAGCCTGCAGGCAGCAATGAAGACCCAGCACAGCCAAAAATAAAATAAATAAATTTATAAAAAAAAAAAAAAAAGAGCTTGATGGGAAACAGAAGAATCATTTTGAATGAAACATGGCAGGTCTTACCTGTTAACCTGAGAGCGTGAGTCTATTGAACCTTTGAAGGCAAGGCATACTAGGGCATGCCACCTGTGATGCTTCCCAAGGAAGCTAAAATGGAAAATATTTCCCGAATGACTTTCCGTATGTGCTTTGATCTGAAGCTTTAATCATGGAGGAGGGAGTGTTCTCCAAGTTACTAAAGTTCAGTGAAAGATGTTTCTAAGGTTCTTTGAATAGTGGAATTTTTTTTTTCTTTTTTTACAAAAGACAAGGCAAGTTTGTTGGCAGCTGCTCTCCTTTTCTTGTTACAGTTTTCCCTATTCAGTGTTTCATCATGTGTGTTTTACTAGTAACGTCCTAACTCAAAGTATTCAAGCACTTTAGCCTTGGACATTAAAGACTATCATCAATAAATTCAAATGGGGTTAACCTTGGAGTGACATCTTCATTTCTATGATAATATACAGTCTGCGAATCCTTTCATATCATTGGCCACAGCATGATCAGGCTCTCATATGTAAAGACCTTGAAACTTTAAATAAGTTACTTCATCTTCAGCTAGTTCGATTCATTTATTTATAAATGGTTTGTTTCAAGTTCTTTTATTTGGCTCAATCTGTTGATTGATGTTTCATGTGACCATTTTTCCTTTTCAAAAAGTAGGAAGATAGCTGGGACATAACTTCTCAATAGCCTTTTAATATGAAAGCCTATTTTGTGTATAGCTATTTCTGTAATCACCTGTGCATGACTGAGCTTAAATGGTTTGCAGACCTTGCTGATGGATTACAGAACAAGCAATGACCTGACAGTTTTTTTCTGGAGGGATTAGATGACTTTCCACTGTGGCAAATTATGCAAATTGCCCCTTATTTCACTCTTCCTTAGGTGCTGTTTGGTGATTAATTTTATGGGATGTAACTGGAAATCCCCTAGATGAGCTGCATATGGTGGCTGGTACCTTCTGGTAAAAATGATATTCTTTTCCAGTAATGATGGACATGGGATAGGAGCTGATGGTCTGGTAGTACCAGTATGTGTTTCTAGAAGGAAGGCTGAAGAACTCAGTTAAGGAAGAAGTAACTCCAGGCCCTTTGGTCCTTTAATTGTCCTGTTTGCAGGTCCATGGAATTATGTAGAGACCTCTTCAAGCTGTATTGATGTCTACCAGCCAAGCTAGGGCAAGCTCTGCAACTTTTGTTTCACCAACTCATCTTATTGACAGTTTTTTGCTTTATGTTTGTTGGCTAGTCTATTAGGGCAAAGCTACTGTTAGAAGTTTGTCTAACACAGGATTGATGATAATCTGAGTCCAACATCTTAAAACTATGTGCAGAAAACAACTTACAACCTTTTATCTTGTTGCCATAAAGGATAAAATTTCATATATATATAGTAAATATATAAAATATTTGATCTGATTCTTCTAAGGAGCCAGTCTTTGAATTCAAAATTTAACACTCTTATAGCTTCCTAAAATGTATGAGGAAGGAAAAAATTGGGTAATGAAGGGAGACATAGATTAGCAATATAACAAATAATGAAAAAAGTTTGGCTTTCTTTCTTTCTCTTTTTGGTGGAAGCAGTGTATTCACAGGATCCAGAGTCTGGCTACTTGCTGTGAAAGCTGAGGCAATTAACAAGATCCTTCAAAGCCCTTGTAAAATGAAGATAATAATGTACCTACCTCAAAAGCTTATGGAACTTGTGGTGAGGTTCAAATGAAATGATCCATGTAAATTGCTAAATGTAGCACAGAGTGAATTTTCTAGAAATTTTGGCTACTATTATATGTTCTTGAGACCATACCAGGCACACTGTATGAAGGAGCTCATTTCCCATTTTGTATGAAGAAACAGATACTTTGAAAAGTTAAGTGAAATTTATAAGATCACAGCTAATGGGCTCAGTCTGTCTCATATCAAAATAATATACTTTAACTATAATTTTATATTTAATGCTTTACATAGTTGTTAGATGATCCCCCCCCCCCCCAGTTTTATCAGGAAACTGAGAATCAGAGGGTTTTTATAAAATGTTAAAGAGTCTCAAGTTACTAAGTCACAAAGCTGAGACTTTAATGTTGTTCTCCCAAGACTCCAGAGGTCCATCAACCTGCTTCTCTGTATATCATGTGGGATTACGTGTTTGAGGAAAGGGTTTATGTATGTAAACAATGCTTTTCCATTAGTTTTTTATTCTCTCTTCTTTTAAAGTCTATATTCACTTAACAGTCAAGTGATGGTTGAAAGAAACAAACTTAAATAAGCAAAAATAGTCAGAGGGCAGAGAGCAGAAGCAAGAAGAACTACAACCCTGCAGCCTGTGGAACAAAAACCACATTCAGAGAAATATAGACAAGATGAAAAGGCAGAGGGCTACGTACCAAATGAAGGAAAATGATAACACCCCAGAAAAACAACTAAATGAAGTGGAGATAGGCAATCTTCCAGAAAAAGAATTCAGACTAATGATAGTGAAGATGATCCAGGACCTCGGAGAAAGAATGGAGGCAAAGATCGAGAAGATGCAAGAAATGTTTAACAAAGATCTAGAAGAATTAAAGAACAAACAAACAGAGATGAACAATACAATAACTGAAATGAAAACTACACTAGAAGGAATCAATAGCAGAATAACTGAGGCAGAAGAATGGATAAGTGACCTGGAAGACAGAATGGTGGAATTCACTGCTGCGGAACAGAATAAAGAAAAAAGAATGAAAAGAAATGAAGACAGCCTAAGAGACATCTGGGACAACATTAAATGCAACAGCATTTGCATTATAGGGGTCCCAGAAGGAGAAGAGAGAGAGAAAGGACCTGAGAAAATATTTGAAGAGGTTATAGTCGAAAACTTCCCTAACATGGGAAAGGAAATAGCCACCCAAGTCCAGGAAGCACAGAGAGTCCCACACAGGATAAATCCAAGGAGAAACATGCCAAGGCACATAGTAATCAAATCGGCAAAAATTAAAGACAAAGAAAAATTATTGAAAGCAGCAAGGGAAAGACAACAAATAACATACAAAGGAACTCCCATAAGGTTAACAGCTGATTTCTCAGCAGAAACTCTACAAGCCAGAAGGGAGTGGCATGATATACTTAAAGTGATGAAAGGGAAGAACCTACAACCAAGATTACTCTACCGGGCAAGGATCTCATTTAGATTTGATGGAGAAATCAAAAGCTTTACAGACAAGCAAAAGCTAAGAGAATTCAGCACCACCAAACCAGCTCTACAACAAATGCTAAAGGCACTTCTCTAAGTGGGAAGCACAAGAGAAGAAAAGGACCTACAAAAAGAAACCCAAAACAATTAAGAAAATGGTAATAGGAACATACATATCGATAATTACCTTAAATGTAAATGGATTAAATGCTCCAACCAAAAGACACAGGCTTGCTGAATGGATACAAAAACAAGACCCATATATATGCTGTCTACAAGAGACCCACTTTAGACCTAGGGACACATACAGACTGAAAGTGAGGGGATGGAAAAAGATATTCCATGCAAATGGAAATCAAAAGAAAGCTGGAGTGGCAATACTCATATCAGATAAAATAGACTTTAAAATAAAGAACACTACAAGAGACAAGGAAGGCCACTACATAATGATCAAGGGATCAATCCAAGAAGAAGATATAACAATTATAAATATATATGCACCCAACATAGGAGCACCTCAATAAATAAGGCAACTGCTAACAGCTATAAAAGAGGAAATCAACAGTAACACAATAGTAGTGGGGGACATTAACACCTCACTTACACCAATGGACAGATCATCCAAAATGAAAATAAATAAGGAAACAGAAGCTTTAAATGACACAATAGACCAGATAGATTTAATTGATATTTATAGGACATTCTGTCCCAAAACAGCAGATTACACATTCTTCTCAAGTGCGCATGGAATGTTCTCCAGAATAGATCACATCTTGGGTCACAAATCAAGCCTCAGTAAATTTAAGAAAATTGAAATCATATCAAGCATCTTTTCTGACCACAATGCTATGAGATTAGAAATCAATTACAGCTGCGGGAATGTGGGCTGGAACGGTCCTGCAGTGGTATCAGCCTACAGCCTGTCGCCTGGACTGCCCCTGACCCAGGCGCCCCGCTGCTCGGTGGCAGGAGGGCTGGCGGAGCGCCATGGCCTGCATCCTGAAGCATTTCCTGAGAACTTTCTTTGAAGAGGTAGAGGCCAGCAAGACCCTGGACCTCGATGATGGAAAAAAAACGTGACACAGTGTAGTCGCCACAGGGCACCTAGGGCTCTGACAGAGGCAGGCATCGGCCACAGGAGCCCCAAGAAAGCAGCATCTGACAAAGTTAAGAGGAGTCTAGGAAGATCAGGGGAATTATCCAGGTGGAGAAGCGAGAGAACATTCTAGACAGAGGGAACAGCAAGAACTAAAGCATGGAGATGAGGGAGAAAATGGTCAGGGTGAACTGCGAATATCTGGTCCTGGCTGAAGTGTTAGAGATGGTGTTGGAGAGGTAGGTGGGGACCAAATACTGATGAACTTTGTATGCTAAGTTAAGGAGTGTGGATTTCTACCTGAGGTATTAGGGATGATAATGATAACAGCCAAAATTTACTGAGGGCTTCTCCATAAATTATAAATATCCACGTAGTCCCTGGTAACATGTGTACCTGTTTGAGTGATGTGTGTGCACACTCACTACATGAAATGATTGGGGACTCAGGTCAGTTAGGTCCTCACTCTACCATTTACAGCCCTGGGATCTGGGAGCAGGCAGCTAACGTTCTGAACCTTTGTGTCCCTGTCTATAATCTAAATCATATCTGCCTCACTGACTGTTGGCAGGAGCAGTATGAAGTAAGACTGTATACTTGGTATAGATAAAGTTTATTGTGTAAGTTTAAAAAAAAAAAGAAATCAATTACAGGGGAAAAAACGTAAAAAACACAAACACATGAAGCCTGAACAATATGTTACTAAATAACCAAGAGATCACTGAAGAAATCAAAGAGGAAATCAAAAAATACCTAGAGACAAATGACAATGAAAACACGACGGTCCAAAACCTATGGGATGCAGCAAAAGCAGTTCTAAGAGGGAAGTTTATAGCTATAAAAGCCTACCTCAAGAAACAAGAAAAATCTCAAATAAACAATCTAACCTTACACCAAAAGGAACTAGAGAAAGAACAAACAAAACCCAAAGTTAGCAGAAGGAAAGAAATCATAAAGATCAGAGCAGAAATAAATGAAATAGAAACAAAGAAAACAATAGCAAAGATCAATAAAACTAAAAGCTGGTTCTTTGAGAAGATAAACAAAATTGATAAACCATTAACCAGACTCATCAAGAAGAAGAGGGAGAGGACTCAAATCAATAAAATCAGAAATGAAAAAGGAGACGTTACAACAGACACCGCAGAAATACAAAGCATCCTAAGAGACTACTACAAGCAACTCTATGCCAATAAAATGGACAACCTGGAAGAAATGGACAAGTTCTTAGAAAGGTATAACCTTCCAAGATGGAACCAGGAAGAAATAGAAAATATGAGCAGACCAAACACAAGTAATGAAATGGAAACTGTGATTAAAAATCTTCCAACAAACAAAAGTCCAGGACCAGATGGCTTCACAGGTGAATTCTATCAAACATTTAGAGAAGAGCTAACACCCATCCTTCTCAAACTCTTCCAAAATATTGCAGATGAAGGAACACTCCCAAACTCATTCTATGAGGCCACCATCACCCTGATACCAAAATCAGACAAAGATACTACAAAAAAAGAAAATTACAGACCAATATCACTGATGAATATAGATGCAAAAATCCTCAACAAAATACTAGCAAACAGAATCCATCAACACATTAAAAGGATCATACACCATGATCAAGTGGGATTTATCCCAGGGATGCAAGGATTCTTCAATATACGCAAATCAAACAGTGTGATACATCATATTAACAAATTGAAGAATAAAAACCATATGATCATCTCAATAGATGCAGAAAAAGCTTTTGACAAAATTCAACACCCATTTATGATAAAAACTCTCTAGAAAGTGGGCATAGAGGGAACCTACCTCAACATAATAAAGGCCATATATGACAAACCCACAGCCAATATCATTCTCAATGGTGAAAAACTGAAAGCATTTCCTCTAAGATCAGGAAGAAGACAAGGATGTCCACTCTCACCACTGTTATTCAACATAGTTTTGGAAGTCCTAGCCATGGCAATCAGAGAAGAAAAAGAAATAAAAGGAATACAAATTGGAAAAGAAGTAAAACTGTCACTGTTTGCAGATGACATGATACTATACATAGAGAATCCTAAAGATGCTACCAGAAAACTACTAGAGCTAATCAATGAATTTGGTAGAGTTGCAGAATACAAAATTAATGCACAGAAATCTCTTGCATTCCTATACACTAATGATGAAAAATCTGAAAGAGAAATTAAGGAAACACTCCCATTTACCATCGCAACAAAAAGAATAAAATACCTAGGAATAAACCTACCTAGGGAGACAAAAGACCTGTGTGCAGAAAACTATAATGCACTGATGAAAGAAATTAAAGATATAAACAGATGGAGAGATATACCATGTTCTTGGATTGGAAGCATCAATATTGTGAAAATGACTATACTACCCAAAGCAATCTACAGATTCAATGCAATCCTTGTCAAATTACCATGGCATTTTTTTACAGAACTAGAACAAAAAAATCTTAAAATTTGTATGGAGACACAAAAGACCCCGAATAACCAAATCAGTCTTGAGGGAAAAAACGGAGCTGGAGGAATCAGACTCCCTGACTTCAGACTATATTACAAAGGTACAGTAATCAAGACAATATGATACTGGCACAAAAACAGAAATATGGACCAATGGAACAGGATAGAAAGCCCAGAGATAAACCCACGCCCCTATGGTCAACTAATCTATGACAAAGGAGACAAGGATATACAATGGAGAAAAGACAGTCTCTTCAATAAGTGGTGCTGGAGAAACTGGATAGCTGCATGTAAAAGAATGAAATTAGAACATTCCCTAACATCATACACAAAAATAAACTCAAAATGCATTAGAGACCTAAATGTAAGACCAGACACTATAAAACTCATAGAGGAGAACATAGGAAGAACACTCTTTGACATAAATCACAGCAAGATATTTTTTGATCCACCTCCCAGAGTAATGGAAATAAAAACAAAAATAAACAAATGGGACCTAATGAAACTTAAAAGCTTTTGCACAGCAAAGGAAACCATAAAGAAGATGAAAAGACAACCCTCAGAAAGGGAGAAAATATTTGCAAATGAATCAACGGACAAAGGATTACTCTGCACAATATATAAACGGCTCATGCAGCTCAGTATTAAAAAAACAAACAACCCAATCCAAAAATGAGCAGAAGACCTAAATAGACATTTCTTCAAAGAAGACATACAAATGGCCAAGAGACACATGAAAAGCTGCTCAATATCACTGATTATTAGAGAAATGCAAATCAAAACTGCAATGAGGTATCACCTCACACCAGTTAGAATGGGCATCATCAGAAAATCTACAAACATCAAATGCCTCAGAGAGTGTGGAGAAAAGGGAACCCTCTTGCACTGTTGGCGGGAATGTAAATTGATACAGCCACTATGGAGAACAGTATGGAGGTTCCTTAAAGAACTAAAAATAGAATTACCATATGACCCAGCAATCCCACTACTGGGCTTATACCCAGAGAAAACCATAATTCAAAAAGACACATGCACCCCAATGTTCATTGCAGCACTATTTACAATAACCAGGTCATGGAAGCAACCTAAATGCCCATCGACAGACGAATGGATAAAGAAGATGTGGTACATATATACAATGGAATATTACTTAGCCATTAAAAGGAACGAAGTTGGGTCATTTTTAGAGACGTGAATGCATCTAAAGACTGTCATACAGAGTGAAGTAAGTCAGAAAGAGAAAAACAAATATTGTATATTAACGCATATATGTGGAACCTAGAAAATGGTACAGATGAACCAGTTTGCATAGCAGAAATTGAGACACAGATGTAGAGAACAAACGTATGGACACCAAGGGGGGAAAGCAGTGGGTTGTGGGGGTGGTGATGGTGGTATGAATTGGGCGATTGGGATTGACGTGTATACACTGATGTGTAGAAAATGGATGACTAATGAGAAAATAAATAAACATTAAAAAAACATAAATAAGCAAAAATACTAATGAGATACTACTGCATGATTATGAGATTAGCTACAAACTAGAAAGGCTGACAATACCAAATGTTGGCAAGGATGTGGAGTAACCAGCACTCTCACACGTTGTTCGTGGGAGTGGAAGTGGTACAACTGTTTTGGGATAAGGTCTGACTGTTTCTCTTAAATCTAAATATATACCTAATATATATTTAGACCTGGCAATCCTAATCCTGGGTATTTACCCGAATTAAATAAAAACTTATGTCCACAAAAAGACTTTATAAAAATATTCATAGCAGCTTTATCCATAATGGCCGCAAACTGGAAAAAGCATAGATGTTCATGAATAGAGACTAGATAAACAATCTGAAGTATAGTCATAACAGAATGCTACTTAGCAATAAGAAGGAAAAAGTTACTGTTATATGTGACAACACGGGTAAATCTCACACATCATGCTGAGTGAAAGAAGGTTTACACAACAGTACATATTGTTTGATTACATTATTTGATGTTCTAGGACAAGCAAAATAATTTTTTGTTGGTGCTTCCCTCCCCCAAACACAGTGACCTGCTTCTCAGGGGTGTTAATGCGAGACCTGCAGTTGTTTAAGGAAACACCTGTGTATCATGTAGACAACTGTGAAGGTGTCTCTTCAAGAGACCTTGGTTTCTCTAGGGAGCTTTGTGGAGGAATGAATGACTTATTATTTATGTCCGCCCTGTGGGAAGTTCTCCCTGCAACTTGAGTTATCCAATTAGAAAAGCCAGTAGGAAATTTGCTCCAGCATTAGCTGAAGTGTTGCATGACACCATTTCAGCCCTGGAAGGCATTCAGGCCAGCTTGAACTCACTGGCCTAGGTTGTTTTGGATGATGAAATTGCCCTTGATTTCTTCCTTGTGGACCAAGGCAGAGTCTGTGCAGTCACTAGTACATCCTGCTGTACATGGATTAATGCTTTGGCAAAAGCAGAAAGGGCAATTCAGAGACTTAAGGAGAGAGAAAGTTACCTGGCTAACTAAAGTAAACTCTGGTGGTTTATCAGAATCGTTTGCCTGACTGGGTCTGGGACTCTAAGGGGGGCATGATCAAAAGCAGTACTGCTTGAAGTTCTGTTGACAGTAGCCTTAATTAAATGCTGTGTTAGACAAATTGAATGGACTTGGTCCCAGCCACTAATTAGTGACTGACAGAGTGGTGTACTAATGGGGCAGTTCACCAGAAGCCAACACGGTGTAGAAATGAGTAGAGAGTAGAGATTGTAAGACAATTGTCCATGTGTGTCTTGTATTTCAGCATGTATTAAGAGTGAAACATCAAGCTTCTTTGTTCCAAATCATCTTTTCAAGGATGTAACACAGCATGCTTATTGCCTATTATAAAAGATTCAGGTTCCTTAAGGCTCTAGGATTAATCTTGACACTAGCTGTTAAAATAAGGCAGAGCTCAGGCTGATTGGTGAGGAAGTCATCCTACTCAAATGAGAGTCAGCAACAATCTAGGCACTGTTTATGCAGCTGTATTTGAACCCATTCTCCATGTTTTCCTCCTTAGTAAGCAATGCTTTGGAGGACTATTTATTGTCCCTAGCCCATGCAATTTGATTAATATGTTCACTACCAATTCCCATAGACTTCCCTCATATTTTGTTAAACACCCTTATCCTTTCTCTTCTAAAAACCCATGTGTGTGTTAGCATTCCATCCTTATTGTCAGAATTATCAAGAATATAAAAGGTTTGAGATTTTACCCTACTTGCAAGCTAACAAGTTAACATGACACAGTTTCATGGCTGCTCATAGAAGACATGAAACTGCTGAGTCAGAGATAAAGGACTGTTCATTACTCGCAGTAATAGCAGTAGCCAGAATATCAGCATTTCTCCTAATTCCCATAGTGAAGAGAGGCAGGTGATACCTGAACATGCAGTAGGTTGCATTTTAGGAAAGAAATCCTGAGCTTAAGGTGAATCCTGAATCTTTTATAATGGGGAATTAACATGCTTGCCTCTGCTCCAGAGGAAGATACTGTCTCTGTCTTTCAAGGCTGTCCATGATGTAAAAATACTCAAAGATAGTCCAGAGTAAAGAATAGCTCATAGCTTACAATGTGTACAAAAAAGTGAGAGACCTTTGGAGAATTGTTTCCCAACAGCAGTCATCCATACAGAGGTTCACAGTTCCATGACCTGTTGACATCAGTGAACTTCACCTCCCTTTTGTTTCACCTCCCTCTCCTCACAACTCTCCACTTGACTTTGGTCTCATCTAGAAAAGTTCTCTTTCTGTAAAAACTTGAAACTCTTTAATGTCAGTCTCTGACCAGAATCTCCCCACCTCTTTCTTCCTCACCGAGACTAAACATTCTGAAATTTTATCAGGCTTTCCATCCCTTCCGCCACCCCTTATTTTCCTAGTCTATCTTCCCTTCCTGGTTTCACCCCTTTCCCTTCTCAGCCTAAGCGCCAATTACTCTTTCTCACCAGAATCCTCAGTGCCTTTGCGCCTCTTCCTTCTGTTACACTCGTTTTGCCACTTTCAAAACTCTGGATTACCTACCACTTCCTTTCTCTGTCTCTGAGGCCAAGCTTTCAAACAAATGTGGAGAAAATTGACCTTGTCAACAAAAGCATCTAAAACAATGATTTCTAATTTCAGCAGCTTCAGTCCATCTTCCTAGTTCAACTTCTTACTTGTAAAATATTTTGGAGAGATGGTAAGCACACAGCAGTGAAACCTGGAATAGGCCTCAGATAATGGGCACAATAAAATGTTTATTATAATGCTAGCAATAAATATGAGGCACTTTTCAGTCTTACGTCTACCTGGGTAATGGACCAAAAGTATTTTAAGTTTACTAAAGTGAAAACAATTAATCCTTTCTTGAAGGTAGATTAAAATGTAGCCCCAAATAACATACTTGATCTATATTTTGGTTATCTTTGCTCAATTTCAGTCCAAGTTCAGGGAAGCAACTTTGCAAGGTGACTTGCAAATTTTACTGTTTTTTGTGTTATTTTCCATTAGACAGCTAAACACATTCTGAGTGTCAAGAGCTTTTGCCATTAAAGTGAGTGAAGAAAATATGACAGTAAATACCTTGATGATTGAGTTTATGATGCATTTCAAGCTGTGCCTCTCTAACAGTGAAATCCTTCAGCATTTTTTTAGTGGGGTGAACCATCATGTAGTTTAGGAAACTAAACTTCTGTTTTAAAGAGAAGAGTCACATTTTATGTCAATTGGTGAAAGTGTAGAGTATGGTGGGTTTTAGGAGGAAGACCTGAAATTGTACAATGGATAAGCATTTTGACATTCTTACTTTATGTCGTCTCTTCCTGAGGGCAGTTCTTACTCAACATGAAATCTGTACGGCATCAAATTTCTTACTCAAAATCAAATAGACAGACACTATCTAGTAGGCTTCCAATATTTACATTCAGGATAATTATTGAGCAAAAAATTGAAAGGTAATAAAATAGGAAATGTGTCAAACTGGGGCAAAAAAAGGAAGTCCCCAGCCAGAATGAACATAAGAAAACCTGTGTGATTAATACACAAGAATGGACCTAAAAATGGGTTGTGTTAGGGAGGTTTTATTTGTTAAGTTTTCTTGAAATTTTTCTTTTCTTCTTTTCTGTAGAAGCAATGTTAAATATAGTAGATTTCTAGTCTTGGAAACAAAAACCTATTTAACTTGCTGTGAATCTGAACCATAAACAATGCAATAGTGTCAATTCAATGAGAGACCTTAAAATATTGATAACTGTGAGTGCTTGCTTCCCATAGTTGGGGGAGCTTTAAGGCCTGACTGCTACCCGTGGCCCCTGCATTAGTTTAGGTGAGCTGCTTAAGCTCCGTGGGTATGCTTGAAATAAAGAAAGTGGATTTGATAATCTTTAAACTCACTTCCAGTTCTAAAATTCTTTTGTATTCCTATCCCTATTCCTATTCTCTTCCCTTTTTAGAAACATGAAGACCTTACAGAATTCTTCAGAAGCAATTCTTTTTTCTTCCTGCTGGACTTAGGGGAAAAAAAGTAGAAAGTCTCTCTTTTATCAGAATAGATTTTAGGTTCTCATTTTGTGGGCTATTATGTATTTGTGTGGTATTCACCTTCTTTATGCTTCTGAAATAATGGCAAAGCCATGTTTGTGCTCACACAGTTTCCTTTGATAAAGATAAAAGTAGATTGCAGGAAGCTGTGATCATCTCAGTGACAGTCTCTTGGGTTTTCCCGCAGTAACTTATTTCAGAAAAGCTGAATGATTTAATGTACATTAATTCACGGCTCACACAGGCCTGCCTGAGAAGTGGGAATGGCTGGTATGTTACCATTATGTGTTCTTACAGACAGGCAAAGAGGAGGTACCGAAGTGGAATGGAGTGAATTTTATCTAACTAAAAGGCATCTTGGGTTTTCAGTCCCTCCTTTGTGGGAAGAGAACACCCAGTGCATGTCCCCACACAGCACTTAGCACATCACATTGCTTTTACTTATTCATGGGTCTTTCTCACCCACTAGGCTGTGAGTTTTACAAGGACGCTGCCTAGCACATGATTAGCCCAGCAATGTTGTTTCCTGAAATGACATGGAACTTACCCTGTGTAGCCCTGGTTCTTTATTGCAGACCTAGTTTTGCAGATCTTTGATGTGTTTACCAGGGATAGATCCCTGAGACCCCCATCAAACCCCTAAATTTCAAAGCATAGGAGTATCTGCACAAATAATTGACTTTCTTCAGAATCACATTTTTGTTTATTTTGTGCTACAACTTAACCATCTTTTCAAATTTGATTAAATAAAGGTTTCTCTCTTACTTGATGCCTATTTTCCCCAAAGTCACAAAATTTTATTACTTTGAGAGTAACTACAGGTATGAAAAAAATGTCAGGTTGAGATGCAGATTATATACATCAGATTTTTAAATTCTTGGGATGATGATGTTATTATTAGTAATACTTGCCGCTTCTTCCTTTGTGCCAGGCACTGTTGCTTACAGGTATTTTTACTTGTTTACTTCTCAAAATAACGCAGTGAGAGTAGGTATCATCCTCATTTTCCATATGAGCAAACTGAAAATCATAGATTTAATTTAACTTTGCACAAAATCAACAGCTAGTTAGAGGCAGTAGGCTTCAAACCCACATATTCTACATTTAAAGTCTCTGCTCTTAACTGTGTTTAATTGCCTCTTGGATTTAAATTAATTTCATTTTTTTTCACATTAAACAGTTTGGAACGAAAGCAATAAAATTTTAACAAAGAATTCTTGAATCCTTTGATGGGAGCCCTTAATAAGTAGGCCAAAGTTTAGTTGTAGATTATCGTTTCTAGAGAGCTGCTAGCAATGACTTAACTGATTTTTAGCATTTGAAATTTTAGTATTTGCAGCTTTTTTGATTATTTGCAGGCATACTCTCATAGGTTTCTGATATGTAATTATTAGTCATTTGGTTGAGGCATGAATTTGAATCCTATGTACTTTGTGGTGTGTAGGAAAGAGTCGATTGCATAGTAAATATTTACTATTTTGGCTGCTGGGCATTTAATTCTTCTTGGTAAGGAACTCTGATTGAGCTTCAACGGAGCCACTCCTGCCGCACTCTTGTTCCCTGTACTTTCAGTGAAGCAGCTCAAATCCCTCTGTTCCTGGGGTAGAACATGTAACCTCAGGTTATTCCAATCAGTTACTTCTGTTCTCCTCATTACGGTTATTGGTTCAGAGATGAGCACTGCAACACCTACCACAGGGGTCTTCACAGCTACACTAGACGTTTAAACTCACTTCCATACGTTACCCTGTACTAGTCTACTCAGAAGGTTATAGGAGAGCAAACAGCTGGCCTGTGGCATTAGACATGCTTTCTCTGCAAGAGACCTTTTAGCGGTCCAGCATAGCAATACAGCTCAGGGGCAAGAAAACAAGATCCATATTGCACAGGTGAGAAAGACATGCCCTATAAGAGCCAATATCTTCTGTAACAAATCCATAGGCCTAGCTTCCATGTTCTCTGTAAGGGAAGTATCAGTTATAAGAGTCACTGAACTCAGGGGAGCCCAAAGCATGGCAACCTCATCAGCTGTTTAGTTGATTTATAGTTCCTCCAAGTCCTGGTGCAGATTACTAATCAAGCATCATTTTTATTGTAAGAAATGTTGTCTAACAATGTAGTTGACTCTTGACTCTTATCAGATGTCTAGGAGAAGAGAGCTAAACAGTTGACCCAAAGTCAGATTCTCACTCAGAGGGGGAAATGATTTTGTTAACCCTTTATCCATAGGCACTAAATTCAGGGACTATAAAATATGTATCAGGGAATCAGGCTGTGTCCTTGCTGTTAGACTTTGACCTGAGAGGATATATCACAGGCAATTTCTATAGCCACATTACTGCCACCAGAGAAGAGGCTGTCTGAGAATGGACCTAATCCATTGAATTAGGTCCTAACTCAATCCATCCTAATCCTATCCAGATGAAATAGAGCTTGGCAACAGGGGAAGAAAAACCTGGTCCTGGTGGTTTTAATAAGTTAGGACTAAAAACTATTCTAATCCAGGCTGTTTCAGTCATTTAAGTCAACAATTTCACTTTTGGCTGAAGCCACTGTGTTGGGCAAATGTAATCTAATACATGATTGTTAAATGAATACATCTACATCCCTGATCATTTCTGTTTATTTGTTTTTGATTGGTGAAAGAGGACAGGTTTTTGGTTTTTTTTAACAGATAAAATGACTTCTGTAAAAACATTGCTTAGTGGGTGACAAATATGATTCTGTTTTATCTAATCATATACTAAGATTTAGCAGTAAAACAATCAAGTTGAATAAAAATCACAAGAGTTAGAAAATCTCAGCTGAATGGTGGCATTAGAGCTGGGTACCATTTGACTGATTAAACTGATTCACTCATTGCTTTATTCAACAGTTACTGAATATTCTGTGCAGAAAATGAAAGCCTTTTGGCCTTTAGAAAGTAGAAATGACCAGGTTAAACTTGTTTGACAGAATGTTCATCTAAGAAGTGGGAGACCCAGTGCTTAATCTTGACCTTGTGACTGGCTAAATAAGGGCAGAGCTGTGTGATTAACCCTTTCCTTGTTGTTAAGAAATTACACCTGCAAAGCTCCTGGCATCAGGGCTGCTTTGCTGCCCAACACCATGGGTGGCTTTCACGCCATGTCTTTGTGCTTATCCCCTCCTAAAGTTCTGTTGTGTGGTGGTTCTACCTAGCACAGCCTCTGCTTACCCATGGAATCTACTAATTAGTGTAGCTGTTATTTTGGACAAGTACAAATCATGGGATAGAATCAGAAAGCAGTTGTCTTTGTCTGGGCTGCTATATCCGACTAGGTGGCTTATAAAAAGCAAATTTATTTCTCAGAGTTCTGGAGGATGGGAAGTACAAGATTAAGGTGCTGGGAAATTTGGTGTCTGGTGAGAAGTGGTAGAAGGTAGCAAATGGTAGAAGGGGCAAAGTATCTTTCTGGGGCTTCTTTTATAAGGCCACTAATCCCATTCATGAGGGCTCTACCCCCATGACCTAATCACATCTCAAAGGCTCCCACCTCCTAATGACATCACATTGGGGGTTAGTTTTCAACGTGTGAATTTCCAGGGGAGTGAGGGACACAAAGAGTGAGGGTATAGGAGCAAATTTACTTTTGTCTTCAGTATTCCTTTAAAATTCATTCATTGGAAATATTTCTTTTCCTGCAACTGTCCAAAAAGTCAGGAACTTTTCTGATTATTCATATGTAATACAAATTGTATTGGTCCAGAAATTAAATAGCCTAATTCCATAGGATTGTCAAAATTTCAAACTTGATTTAAAGTGAAAAATTCTGTCCCTGAGCTTGAACTTTCCATGGGCTACTGCATGCAGTTAGAAAGGGAGTGTACTGACAGCTTTTTTCATTCCATGCCTTGTATGTTTACTTTTCTCTCTGTGCCTGATAACCATGATTTCTGACTCCTCTGGGATTTGAGAGGGGTGGTGGGTATGGTGAAGATGTAAAAAGGGCAGGGAAGTTTTATTCTTTATTGGTGCTGCAAAAACTGCCCTTGTGTTCTCTGGAGCTTGGTGGGTGCTTAAGTATGACTCTCTGCTGTGGGACTTATTTGTGGCTTCTTTAGAGGTGCTCCATTTTCTGGAGACCTCTTATCTAGAGCTACCTTGACAGGGGAAGGTGCCCCTTTATTGTACCTTGTCTCTTACAGCTTCTTCAGCCCCTGAGAATTCAACCATTCACATACAGCTACTTTCTGCTGAAGACTCATTATCGTTCTAGCCCACCTCTCAGACAAGACCTAAAATGACCCCACTCTAGTGTTCTCTTGCACATGGCTCCCAGAAAACCCTCTAGAATCTTTTGTTCTGATGCATTCTATGTGGGCAGGATAAATCACCAAACTGCTATCTCACTTTTGTTCTGCCATCAATGCTTCTGGCTTTAGCTTTCTCAAGTGTGAGTCAGACATTAATTCAGTCTCTCTCCCACTCTGAAATAGCAGTTATGAGACTTTCTGAGTCCTCCTGTTGAAGCTTTTTCACTAGATTTAAGGCAAGAAAAGACAAATCTTCCCTCAATTTTTAGAAAGGTTGGAGTCCTCAGGATCCAAGTAGCTCCATCAGAAAAATTTTTTTTGTTGAAACTATCTTCACTCTTGATCTTTTATACCCTGAATGTGGATAAGGGGTTTAAGAGCTAATTCTAATGTTTTCAAATACATTTCTATAAAAATCTACTTTAATGAGGTATAATTTATATTTGATTAAATATATCTATTTTTAAGTGTATAGTTCAATGAGTTTTGACAAATAGGTCCACTCATGTAACGTCCATAATAATCAATACATAGAACATTTTCACCACCCTAAAAAATTCCCTCATGCTCTGGTGAAGTTAACTCACTTCCCCACCCCTAGATCTAGGCAACGAATGATCTACTTTGACACTATAGTTTAGATTAGGCTTGTTTGTAATTTCCTAAAACTGAAGTCATACAGTATGTACTCTTTTATATCTTCTTTTGCTGAACATAATATTTTTGGGATTCAACCACGTTAATTCATTCCCTTTTTTTCTGAATAGTATTACATTGTATGATTATACCACAATTTGTTTATCCATTCCTGTTTATGACTACGTGGGTTGTTTCCAATTTTTGGCTATTACAGGCAAAGTTGCTATGGCACAGTCTGAGGTAAAGGTGATTCTCTCTATGGGATGCATTCTACTTTATCTTTGTTTGAAGCTTTTATTTTGTTTAAAAACATTGCAGTGTTTTACATTGTCACAGAAAATAAACTGAATTTAATGTTCATCATGTAAATGGCTTGTTTTGTTTACTCATGTGCTGTCATGTTTCATATCCCATTGCAGTCCAGTCAGTTACAACACATAGTTGTCACCTTTGGGATATTGGGCCATTAGTTGTGAATGGGCCCTTTATAACCTTGTAGGAGTGCCCTGGAATGTGGACCTCTCCATCTTTATGTGGAGATTTTGATCCAGCTCTTCACAGGCACACACAACAACTAGCTGATAAAGGTGAGCCACCCATACTCTAATGCATTCCAGATCATCCTCCTGGGTGTCTCCAATCTACTCCTGTGTCTGCCTAGCCATAGACTCTAGGCTATGATTCTTGCTATTAATTCTGTTTCTGCAATTCTGGAGTTATCATTGGTATTGGTTGTCACGGGTTTAAATTCTTAGCTCTCCTTCAAGGATTTGGCTCAGAACTTCCCTAGCGAATAGCCACCTAGGGTAGGTTACTGTGCCCTGGCTCAGTCCAGATTCTAAATTCTACTTGGTCCCAAAAGAGGAACATGTTTAGATATAGGTGCTTGAAATCACATCAAATAAGAAAAATGGAAGGAAATGGACATAGTTAGCAAAATGGAAAGAAAACTAAATGCAGATAAGATTGCTATCTTCAAATCTTTGAAGGTCTGATGAGAAAGAATCAGTTGATTTCTACCCCCTGCCCCTCTTTGGAGGCGTGCTCTAAGGTATAGAACTAGGATCACGGGGTAGAAGATTTGGGAATTATATTTTGTCCTGGTCATTAGAATCAGCTAAAAATTGAATGGGCTATAATTGAGAAGTAGTAAGCTAAATGTCATTGCAGATGTTTTAAAGTTAGCCACTTGGCGAGGATTAATAGAGTGGTTGGATTAAATAATCTTTAAGTTCCTTTTATTTCTGAGATTTTACAGATCTGTGAAACATATTCTTTTGAGTGTCTTCTTATAGGAAACTGCTCAGGCATATTGCTAGCTGCTATAATAGCCTTATTTCTTCAACTCCCAGGAAATGATTGGTAGAATACTGGCAGAATTCATTTAGAGAACCAAAAAGATGAAGAGGGAAGGTATGAGATGGAAAAGTTACAAAACAAGTAAATAAACCAACCTTAAGATTAAAAATGGCTATGAGTAGATGATTTTTGATCTTAACGTGATGAGGTGGGCAGGTCAGAAAACAAACAGCAAATAAACACACAAACCTTAGAAGAAAATGTTAGATGAGCAGATTTCTCACCTTAGAGCTGTGGGACAGGGAGGTATCTGAAGTACTGTCAATAGAATCTGATCACTTTCACAGAAAGATCAGATTGGTATCTCTTCTAATTTTTATTTTATTTTGGTAAACCAAGGTCACCTTTTCCATTAAAATGCAGAGTGGAGTTTCTCTTATTAGCTGTCCCATAACATTTTGATAACAACAATGAAAAGACATTCCATGTTTTTACTAAAGGACCTCCAGGCTAATCAGATTCTAGGGAAATGCTGTACTAACTTTGACTTGGTAATCAAGATGCAGTCACTGAATTGCTTAAGTAGATGAAAAACAGCTTGTTTTCTTTGCTTCCTGTAGTATTCCCAGGTCAATTTTTTGAAGCTTCATTAACTGATTTTACACTGTTACAGTTACTTGACACAGAGTTGGTGTACAAATGCTTATTTAACAGCACAATGCAGTTTAGCAATATGCTTTCAAAAATCACTTTTCAGGAGACATGTTGTACTTTATTAGTTTTAAAAAATCAGTAATGTATTTTCATGATTATAAGTGATGTCTGTTTTCTAGTTAAGCAAGTTGTGCTTTCTATTCTAAATGCTGCTTTATGGAAACTTCTTTATTTCTTGTCTCCTCTTCTTTTAAAGGATAGTTTCTTCCTAATCAGCTGAGTTTGGAATTTCATAGTTTGTATGTACCTACAATTTTTGTAGGCATAGCTAATTAATAAAATTAGTGGTTGGGCTTCCCAATTCTGATATTTTACAACAGGGTGCATTTCATTAGCAGCATATCCTCAAGCATGGTACATAAAGAACGCTGCCAAATGATGCATCAGAGAATCAAGTAATTGCTAACAGATCAACCTTTGGGCCAGAGTGTCTTGGTATGATTCCTCCTGGACCTCATCAGTGGTGGAAAGACACTTTGGGCCAGCACATTGGGAGAGTGAGTTTTTTTTCAGTAGAGAAAGGTAGGCATTCATTCTCTTGAGCATTGCAGATAGGTCGGAAGATAGGATATGAGCTGTTCCTGGGCCTTCACCCAAAGTGGCACTGGTTAGAGTAGCAGCAGTGGCACCACATGTGTTCATGGTAAACCATGAAAAAACCTATTAATCTCAGATGACCATACTGAAAATTTGGTTAATTTACATGTCACTTTGAAAGATCTATTAAAGAATAAAAGCTAGTTATAGGGATAAAAGCCTGTAGTTTAAAGTTGCTTTAGGTGCTAACCCTCCTCATTTTTTCCATAAGTCCCCCTAGTAATTAAATAATAAACTCCCCGGAACAGGTGGGGATCTCTGTGATATTAGGACTTCCTGTGGTACTTGGCTGTATTTCCTTTGCCTTTCCAGTCCCTTGGGAGGAAGGGAGTGAGCTTGCATGAACAGGCTTTAAAATGGACCCCAGGTTGGTGACTAAAAAGCTACTGCTGTGATGGATCTAGATTGGAATATAGGAGAAAGCCCAAATTTTTACCAAAGGTGAGGCTATGATTTATGTGTGCCTGTTGGAGGTCTGGTGGAGATGGCCATGGGTGGGGTTAGATGAAATTACTCAATGAAAATAAATGTTCATCGGGAACCTAACTTAGAATACTATATCTTCATTTATCATCATTTTGGTTATCTTTGAATTTTACCTAGGACAGGAATTTTATATTACATATCTTATTACTCCAAATGCTCAGCACATATCTCTTGAATAGAGCTGAATGTAGCCAAGTGTATCTTTCTTAAATTCCTAGAAAATACTTCCATCTATTAGGGAAATGCTTTAATGAATTTTTGTTTTGGAGGTAAAGGATTGGGTTGGGCTCATACTATGCTTGTTTCAGGGGTGTGTGTGTGTGTGTGTGTGTGTGTGTGTATGTAGTAGAAGCATGAAAAACAAAATAAAAAGGAAAAAATGTTATGTATGTTTAAAAAAACATTTTCTCCTAATTTGCAGATTGATAAATAAACAAACATACTCTTTAAAGATAGAATTCGGTGTTCATCATTTAGTTCGTAAGTCCATTATTTTAAAGGGATTTTCCAAATTCTTGCTTTCTAATACCTTCTGAAGCACTTATTCTTTGAACAAAATACCTTTGGGATCTTTTCACTGAATGTTAATTCTTCTTAAAATAGGAATTTACCTTTTGTTAAGCATCATTTAACTGAAATCCCTAACAAGTCAAAATTTTGATGGACTTTAAATGTAGGAAAAATATTTCTCTGAGAAACATATTACATTTCACATGATGAGACATTATTTCAGAAATAACTTCATGAACCTTAAGTTAGATATTTTAAATTATCCTTTATGTGAGATAGGATTTGTGTCTCATTTGTCTGAGGATGTCTACAGAATCATTGGGGATAAAGGCCTTTCTCATTTTGACAGGTTGTTTTAGGGATTCTGTCAACGCAAAGAATGCTAATATTAAGAACATTTCCCCAGAATCTATTCCTTCATAAAGGACTATGATTTAATACCCAAAAGTAGTAGAAAGAAACTGATATGTACAATAACTTTATCTTGTCCAATGATAGAACATATATAAAAGATGTTTGGTGTAACAAAAGCCTGTTTTTCTTTGGGAAACATTTCCTCAATGTGAGGTTAGTTGGATAACTAATTACCTAATATAATATTAAAACATGTGGTATTACCAGTTATCAGAAATGCAGTGTGTACTGAGTGGCTCAGATGGCTGCTTACTAAAACCACATGCATGTCTACAGTGAAGAGATATTGCAACTTGTGAAGATTGCCTCACAGTTGATAATAGCACACCTCCTCTTAGATCCTCCTTTCTTTTCAACTTTCTACCAGATTTAGAACTAATTCTGCATTGTGTTGGATGAAAGAGATACTTGGTGTAATATAGTCATAACTTCTTCCTAGTTTGAGGTGAGAATCCCTGAGTATTTCAGTAGGCTTGGCTTGGGGCTAATATACAGGAGGGAGAGAAAAGGAGAGTGGGGCTGAAAGCTGATTCACAGGGAATGCTAGAAAGGATGCCTTTGGCTCTTGCAGCTAATGGATCTCAAGGGAGAAGATAAAGTTTTCAAGAGAGGCAGCAGTTTTGTTATTCAGTGTTGATGGAGCATGGGAAAGTTCTAATTTACATATTGAATACCAAGTACTGAAGGAATGGAAGAGATTGCAGCACAGCATAGTAAGAAGAGCCTTATGTCATTCTAGCATTCGTTTGATCTTTAACTACCTTAGTAATCATGGGAAAGTGCACACTCTGAGCCTCAACTTCCTTGTCTGTTAAATGAGTGCTGGTCTATGTGGTGGTCTTAATGTCCTAGGGGTAGCTAGGAAATCTGTGGGGATGTTTATAATTGTCAAAATGATTTGGGGAACTCAATTCACATTTATTGGGTGGAAATCAGAAATACCTAATGTCCTGAAATGGGTAAAAGAGTCCAACACAACAAAAAATAGTCCTGCATCCAGTGAGACTTTTATATGTCCCAGGGAACATTCATATAGGCAAACAAAACCTGTTTATAATTTTCTGAGAAACAAAATCATTTTACACATATAACAAAGTATTTTCTGCATGGCTTTAAGAAATATAGGTTCAAAATTTAACAGATGTTGTATTTTACTGGAATCGGTAGGTGTATATTGGAAGAAAATTTTGTTTTCTTTGGGATTTTCAAAGAGTTGTTTACTATCGAGGAAATGATGTTCCAGCAACATGTTTCTCATGGAATTTGTGTTGCTAATACTCTTATGTCAGTCTGCATTTGTAGCAGTGACAGTCACAGTGATTTATGTAGAGCTTGTGTCTGACTACTTCGTGTTTCCTAGTGTAGTTTTGCCCAAGCATCTACAGTTTGGAATACATATTATTTATTTCAAATTAATTTCCTTGTCATTCTCCTTTTTATTACAGTATGGGATTATATATACATATTTGAAATTGTGTGCAGGTTGGCTATATTATCTTTGAATTTCAATTTCAGGAAAATAAAGGGGCCATGATTAAACGTTTGATATAAAAAGAGGCATTGGGTCTGATGGAGTTGAGAACCACTGGATTAGATGATCTTCAAAATTGCTTTCATTATCAACCTGTGTCCCTAAATAATCTGACTATGGTACATGCTTTCTAATCAGTAGATGTCTAGATTTATTTGTCCTGTTTTAGTGGGAAAGATAACTTCATGGAAGGGACCAAAAGAATGATAAGGAAATGACCTGGAATCAGGTGAGGTGAGAGAGCAGTAGAGAAGAGTTTGTCTTCTCTTCTCACATTTCATAAACTTTAAAATTCCCATGATGTGCCTGCTACTTGTTACTAACTAGAGTTTAGGATCAAGTAATATATGGTTTTGAATACTATCATTGAATATAAAGCTAAAAAACAATTCTCAAGGTTTTTACATTCCATGAAAATTTAACATCTCATTCATACACACAAGATCATAGCCTTCTAGATGCATGACTTCTAATCCATTAAATTGTCACCACAAGTCTTAATACAACTATTGGAATAATCTCTGAAACTTAAAATATTAATATAAAATATTTTTAATACAAATTATTTTTTGGAATTATATAAGAAATATTACATTATGAATAATTTGGATTAGAGAAGGTGATACTTCCTCATGCTTCATGTCTCTGTTTAAACACCATAGTCTGGGGGAGGTCTTCCCCTCCCTAATGGTCCTACCTAAATTAGGTCCTTTGTGGCACTACTTTTACAAACTTGTTATTTTGAATTAATTCTAGACTTACCAAAGAGTTGCGCAAAGAACAGATTTTTCCCTTGCCTTTTACCAAGCTTCCAATATTAGCATTGTATATAACCAATTAAATTAATTAAATGAGAAATTAATATTGATATGCCACTAAAGTACAGACTATATTGTTGTATGTCACCAGTTTTTCCACTACTGTCTTTATTTTGTTCCCGTATCCAATCCAGGATGGCATATTGCATTTAGTTGTCGTAACTCTTTAGTTGCCTTTGATCTGTGACAGTTCTGGTCTCTCCTTATCTTTCCTGATCTTGACACTTTACAACAGTACAACAGTTTAGGTGCTTTGGTAGGCTGTTCCTCAATTGGATTTCTCTGTTTTCCCATAATTAAATTGACGTATGGATATTGGGGAAGAATGACACAGAAATGAGATGTACTTCTCAATGCATCATATCAGGGGATACATGATATCCATAAGTCTTATTACTGGGGAGTTAACCTTGATCATTTGGTCAAGGTGGTGCCTGTCATGTTCCTCCACTGTAAAGTTACTGTGTCTGACTTTTTAATAACTATTTGGGGTGAGATACTTTAAGGCTATGCAGATATACCCAGCTTCTTCTTGATCTTTCATCAACTAAATTTAGTGTTCTTCAGTGGATCTTGCATGCAGCAATTTTTTAAATAATTAATTAATTAATTTATTTATTTATTTTTGGCTGTGTTGGGTCTTCGTTTCTGTGCGAGGGCTTTCTCTAGTTGTGGCAAGCGGGGGCCACTCTTCATCGCGGTGCGCGGGCCTCTCACTGTCGCGGCCTCTCTTGTTGTGGAGCACAAGCTCCAGACGCGCAGGCTCAGTAGTTGTGGCTCACGGGCCTAGTCGCTCCGCGTCATGTGGGATCCTCCCAGACCAGGGCTCGAACCCGTGTCCCCTGCATTGGCAGGCAGATTCTCAACCACTGCGCCACCAGGGAAGCCCAGCAATTTTTACTGTGGTGGTGTAGTGGTGATTTTTAATTTCTCTTACTTTTTTCTACATTTATTAATTGGATTGTTCTGAAGGAATATTTGTCCCTTGTTATGTTTATTTATTCAATCATTTGTGTCAATTTGGACTCATGGCTACTTATTTTATTCTTTGGCTTAGAATTTATTACTATCATTATTTATATTTTTGCTCAAATTGTTCCAGCTTTGACCATTGTGAGCTTTCACATCAATTCCCATGCCCCTTTAACATTTCCCCACATTTTTTCTCTTTCCTTTAAGCATTTACCTATGTTTAAGTATCACAAGATGCTCCAGGTCGTTTTTGTATTTTTCCCTGCCCCAGCAGTGGAATCAACCACTTCTTCAAGGAGCCCTATATTAAAGGCATGTTTTTATCTGTGGAACTATCATAATTTGATGCCACTCAAGAAGCATGTATTTTTATCAATCGTCACTTATCTTGAACTTGACCATTTTATTTTCTGCATTGAAAAGATGCTGGATTTGCTCTATTCTTATAGTAAACTTATGGATTGTTAAATGACTGCCTGCCTCATTAGATATCTAGTAGTTTATACTCTATTACTCTTCTTCTTTTTGCAATTATTTTTGTTTCTCCATCCTTGAATTATTATATAGAATTGATTTCATTCATTCAATGAGTGCCAATATTCTAAGCACTGGAGATGACAGGAATATGTGCCACAGAAAGGTCTTTGCTCCCATAGAACTTCCATTAAAGTAAATGGCTTTCTTAAAAACCAAAACCAAAACTCTTTTTCTGGAAAGTGCATATATGATCACATTTTATAAGCTGTTCTGAAAGTACCAGAATTTGCATATCATGAAAGCACCTGAAATAGACCGTTGAAAAAAATATGATTGTTTACATCTTAAAAACAAGGCTGATGGAGAGGGTGTGGAGAAAAGGGAACCCTCTTGCACTGTTGGTGGGAATGTAAATTGGTACAGCCACTATGGAGAACAGTATGGAGGTTCCTTAAAAAACTAAAAATAGAACTACCATATGACCCAGCAGTCCACTACTGGGCATGTACCCTGAGAAAACCATAATTCAAAACGAGTCATGTACCACAATGTTCATTGCAGCACTATTTACAATAGCCAGGACATGGAAGCAACCTAAGTGTCCATAGACAGATGAATGGATAAAGAAGATGTGGCACATATATACAATGGAATATTACTCAGACATAAAAAGAAATGAAATTGAGTTATTTGTAGTGAGGTGGTTGGACCTAGAGACTGTCATACAGAGTGAAGTAAGTCAGAAAGAGAAAAACAAATACTGTATGCGAACACATATATATGGAATCTAAAAAACAAAACAAAAAATGGTTCTGAAGAACCTAGGGCAGGACAGGAATAAAGACGCAGACGTAGAGAATGGACTTGAGGACACGGGGAGGGGGAAGGGTAAGCTGGGACGAAGTGAGAGAGTGGCAGGGACATATATACACTACCAAATGTAAAATAGAAAGCTAGTGGGAAGCAGCCGCATAGCACAGGGAGATCAGCTCGGTGCTTTGTGACCACTTAGAGGGGTGGGATAGGGAGGGTGGGAGGGAGACGCAAGAGGGAGGAGATATGGGGATATATGTATATGTATAGCTGATTCACTTTGTTATTAAGCAGAAACTAACACACCATTGTAAAGCAATTATACTCCAATAAAGATGTTAAAAAAAAAAAAGCAAAAAAACAAAGCTGACATGAGAACTACTATTAAGTCTAAACCCTAATGTAAACATCACCTTTCTAAACTAAGTCTAAGACTTCCTGGCTGGCTCTCAGTGCTCCTCTCGATGTCCACACCCAGGCCTGTCTTCTCCAGGTGTGTTGGTGAGATGCTGGTATGGGCATCACCAGATTAATAAGATTTGCTTGGAGACCTAGCTATGCTATTAGCTATGTGACTTGAGGTCACTTAGTTTTTTTGATTCTCTATTTTGCTTATTTCCAAATGTAAATCTAATTAACATACTAGATATGGGGATTAATTAGATAAAATTCATAAAGATATTCCCTAGAGGAACAAAAATTAACATTAGTAAAATCTCTATGGATGTTATGTAAGTCTTTTAGGAAGCAGCTCTAATAGGAAAGTTGTGGGAAATAGATGGGATCTTTTAAAATTTTCCAATTCATGACATGTGGATGAGTCCATATATACCCAAAGCTGATCCTGAAGTGCCTTCATAACCTGATCGCTTCAGTTGCACCTTTGAATGAGGTTTTGTAATAATAGAGCAGGAATCGTGTCGTATTACTTCTAAGTCATCAGTACCATTAATGTTTGGCTAATGATATTTTACTAAGTAAATGTTGAATGAAAGCTCTTCCTTTGTACAAAATAATTTGTATTTCCATAACTGTAGAGTGTATGCAGGGGTGAATATGGATACATAAGGGAGGGAGTGGGAATAAAGGGTGACCTGTGGCCCCCCCTTCAAATTTCCAAAGGAGAAAAAAATTAACTGAGATTTGATATACCTGTCACAAGTACGGGAAATAACAAATTGTGAAACCATTTTAGTTATGTCATGCTTATGCATCTTATGTAATTGTGGGTTTTTTTTGTGGTTTTGAAGAATTACTTATCTGTGTTTATTAAACATTTGTATGCCAGGATAATGAATTCAGATTATTTAGTTGTTTAGAAGAATTCATAAATATGCTGATGTCCATTTTCACATTTTGCTAATTATCTGTGATTTTTATAATCAATTTCTGTGTTCCCTCATTAATCTGAGTAATCAAATTATAGACTGGATTGATAAAACAAGTAATGATTAGCTTCTTTATTAAACCACAAAATTAGTTTATTTTTACTTACTGAAAAAGTCCATCTACTCCTCGTTGATATTGATTCAATAAACAAATTAGAAAGACAGCAATAAGCAAATGGCAAAGTAGTTGAAACAAAACCATGTAATTATAATTTGCTTTTTAAATTCTAAGGTGTTCAGGGGTCATGCTGTAGGGAGATTTTCTGTAAAGCAATAAGTCTATACTTTTTGAAAATATGGCTCTGTAAATCAGAGTGTTCAGAGTACGCTGAGGGGCCGGAGAAGGGCAGTGTTTATTTAGATGAAGCTCTGTTACTTCCATCTAGATCTCTCTCTTGATTTGCTTAATATTTCATTTGACTAAAGCATTCTGGGGAAAAGGAGTTTAAAGCATTATGTAAGTGTGCTTGTATTCAATAGGGCTTATGAACAGAAGATATTCAAGATTTTAAAAGAACCACTCAAGAGGGTCTGAAACTACATTCTACATGTCTTCTGAGAATCTCTCTGCAAGGTGCAAATAAAATGGCAAATCTCGATTAAGGAATTCAGCGATAAGCAAGCAAGTTCACTCTTCTCTTCCAGTGTAATCATGGATATGCGGTGAGTAAAATGTGGCCTTCTGCTTGTTATATATTGATGTCAAAAGCTGTGGTATTGTCAGTGATTTTTTGCATGGCGTTATATTCAATACCTGTCTCAGCCTTCAGGGTAAACCGGTGATAAAATACAAATATGTTCACAGGGGTGAGACAGTCTTGACATTGTTTAGGTAAAATGGGAAGAACAGAGTGTTAGGAAGCATCTTCATGCACCAAGTAACCATATACTCTTGGGTCATTGATTATTGAGGTCTAAAATAGTGCATTGCTCAGCATGATGTCTTAGCTTGCTTCTGGCTCTAAATTTCTTTGGTTCCTAGATAAGCCAGAATGAGATTACCAGTGATGGGTTTTGAATAATGTTGTGTAATATATGTCAACTGTATCCAAACTGCCAGGCTTAATACCTACCTGTCTTAAAGGATTTCATTGTTTCTTTCCGTGAATGATGAGTTGAAATGAGGGTGAAATGGTGTATTGGGAAACTGCTGACCTCTGGACTCCTCTCAGATCACCTAAGAGAGAGGAAAGGCCAAAAGTCAACAGTAAATGAAACAAATGGCCAGTGGGGAAGAGAACCTAAAGTCTCTGACATTTTCTAGTGTCCAGGTCTCCTGGGACCAAGTGACGTTGAAGTCTTTCCCTTGGTCAATTAGATCAAAGACACGGGCTGCAGCACTCAACATTAGCTCAGTAGCTCTTCCATGAGCTTGTCTGTGCTTCAGTTCTGATTACTGGTCACCTTCAGGCTTAGAGGGTCAACAGCAACCTGCCGTACCAGTCAGTGGGCACTGCATTCACTCTTGTAGTTCTCTATACGATGCCCATATCTTCATTAAATAGTCTGTTTATTAAACTTTCCTCACATTTCTCTATTTGAATGTGTCCTGTGTTCTGCTGATACTGATATTGGACAAAGTGAGATTGAGAAAGGATGACGTTTACTCATAGGGTCCAGATTCTCCAATGAGATGTTGGTGTGAGTAAAAGTCATACCACGAGGGAGAGTTAGCAGTATTACCAGATGTAGTAGGCTGAAGATGGAACTCAAAGATGTTTGGTACTGATCCCTAGAACCTGTGAATGTTATCTTATATGGTAAGAGACTTTAAGGTGTGATTAAGCTAATTATCTTGAGATGGGAAGGGTATCCTGAATTATCCAGGTGGGTCCAATGTAATCACATAGTGTTCTTATAAGAGGGAAGCAAGAGGATTAGAGTTTGAGCGGGTGATCTGACAACAGAAGCAGAGGATGGGTCGATGCCATTGCAGGAAGTAGAGCATGAGCCAAAGAACACAGGGCAGTTACTAGAAGCTGGAAATGGATTCCCCCCTAGACCCTACAGAAGGAATGCTGACAGCTTGATGTTAGAGCTTCTGACCTACAGAACTGTAAGATAATACCTTTGTGTTGTTTTAATCCAGTTAGTTTGTGGTAATTTGTTATAGCAGTAATAGGAATCTAATACCCCAGAGAATGAGATCAACGTTGGTTAGTTTCCACAGATGTAGTCACTTAATTTAAAAAAATCTTTTAAACATATACAAAAACAGAACAGTATAATGACATCTTCTGCTGTGATTTAAAAACATCCCCTAGGACCCAGCCTCTCTTCATTTGTGGTGAGTATTCATCATTTTATTATTTATTTATTTATTTGTTTATATTTTGGCTTCCCAGCATCTGAACCTCCTTGCTATGCTTTGAAGAATTTATCGTCTTATGTATTCTTGGTAGGGGTAGAGTCTACCTCCTAGGCTGAAGGTCCCAGGTACTTGCCTTCCAAAGATTCCTGGCTACTGGACCTAAGCCCTAGACTCTGCCAAGCAGATGCACTGTGCCATTCTTTAGAATCAGCCACAGGGATGGCAGCTGCAAATGGAGTTCCCAGCAATGGCAGCAGAGGTAGCTGGGGCAAGTCTGAGTTTCTCTGTGATGGCAGCAGTTCACTCACTGCACCAGGTCTGCTGTACAACTGGGAGTTTTGTTGTTAGCTATATAGCTTTGAGCCTAATTTTCCAGACTGAATGATTTTGACAAATTATCTTTGTTCTTAAATCAGCCTGAGTTGGCTTATTGGTTTGTGAGCCTTGAAACTAAGAACCTGGTTACTATATACTTTTCTGCTCTGCCATCCTTATTGTGTCAGCTTTGACTTTAGGCAAGGATTCCTTTCGACCTCATGATAGCTATAACTGTTGCAGGAGTTATAGACGTGATAACCCCCAGAGGGGGAAGAAATCACCTATATTTATGTTTCTCTCTTAGGAGTGGAGGCCCTTTTACCTCAAGCCTCTTAGCTGATTTTTCTCTCACCCCACATCTGGTGCTGGTACATAACACCAGTCAAATCAACATTGTCAGCTACAAATAAAGTTTCTGTGAAGAATAAATAAGAACATGTGTAAAGCTTTTCACACTGTACCTGGCATATGTCAAGCATTCAAATGAAAACTTCCAATGCTTATAACAAAATCCCTTGGGAAGCTTTGTAGCATCCCTGTAACTCAGGATTCACCCCAGATCTACTGAAATACAATATTTAGATACAGGGCCTAGTTATTAATATTTTAAAAACTTCCTCAGGAGATTCTCAGTATATCCTTGGTTAAGAATCACGAAAGAGGCATGATTGTAGCATTTGCCCTGAGATGTTTTATCCAGGTGTTTTATCCTTCTGCCTAGGTGAAATTTCCTCCTGCTTCTTTCTTTTAGGTCATGGGTTAATTTTAGATGGTTGGCAAATTAAGGACTAAATAGTAAAAGATATCTGTCTTCAGAAAGAGCTATTGAAACCAGAGAAAATAAAGGCTTGATTTGACCTTAGACTGAGCTGTTTGCTACTACTCTGTGAAAGGTGGATTGGGTTTCTGGTTCTTCTGAATTACTCAGCTCAGTGGTTTTTAACTTAACTGGTACCTTTTTAATTGGCTGACATTACCATTCATAGTTTTACCTGGATATCTAGTGCAGGGGCCTGGTATGGGGAATTGTAGCACCAACTGAAAAAATGCATTTAACTTTGTTTTAGGCCTGGATAACCTTGTACTTCCTATGATCACTAAATAAATAAAAGTTAAAGAGGTGATTAAAGTCAGTGAAAACCAAAATAAGATGAAAATGGATACAATGACAAAAGCAATCACATCAAAGGATCTCAAGTTTGGAGATACTATGCCCATGTGGAAAGCAACAAGTGTTCATAAAGGGGTTGTGGAGTATTCAGGACATAAGCCAGGTTGTGAGTTAGGGGTTAGTAGATTAGAAGTTAATAGGAAATGGATACAGTAGCCCTAAACAATTTTATTACAATGTTTTTTTAATTAGAAATGAAGAAAAATAAGGTGATTATTTGAGAAGAGGAAGCTTCTTTTTTTTCTTAAGATGTGAGAAGCTTAAGGATGTTTAAAGCTCCTGACAAGGATTCATTAGAGAGGTACTGATGGCAGATACAGAATACCAAAGGAATTATTTTTAGTATAAGTTCTGTTAAAGGTTGGAGGAGCAAGGTTATAGAGTACACGTGGAGGGTTGAGTCTTAGCTGGGAGGAACAGAAACTCTCCTCAGGTCACTGTGGATGATGCTCTTAGATTTTCTGTTTTATGTGAAGTTGAGGGAGTATCTACATGGCAGTGTGTATTTTCTCTGTGAGGCAGAGCGAGAGATCATTTGATGAGACTAAAGGGAGAGGTAGGAAAACTTGAGATTGCAAGACACTGGAGAGAGTTTGAAATATCATTAGGATGATGGGGAGAATGTTACCCAAAGAAAGGTAGTCCCATTTAAAGGTGGTGTTGAGGGCTCAGGTGAGCTGAGGACCACATATTTATAGTGACATCAGTCTGGCCCATCGTCTGGTGTGTGATTTCCTCTAGCAGCCCTCAGGTCCCTGGGGGCAGGCAGGCAGAGGTTCATATTTGGGTTCATGCAGGCTTGAGGAAAGAATATAAGGTTGAGTTTAAGGTGTTGAAATGATGTTCTATCAGCAGGATAAGGGATGGAGTGAAAAGCAGAGTAGGCAGAAGGGCAAGAAGAAAGAGGAAGCCCTACTGTGATTCAAGAGGGAGAGTAGCTATGCAGAAAGAAATGTGGAAAACTGTAGCTGGACAGTGAAATACTCGAATCCACGATTTTGCAGGTGATAACCAGGTTCACAGTGTGCTTATGGGAATGAGTGGCTGAGGTGTCACTAAAGATGAGGTGGTCAAGAAACCCAAGTGGTCATGGTGTTGTACCTTAAAGTCTCCCAGGATAATTTAAAAATTGGGCTGAAAATGAGGATTGCGAGATAAGACTTAGCTGAAAGCTTGTCAGTAAATGAGGGGAAAGGGCTTGGTGGTAGGTAGATGGCAGCAAAGAGGAAGACAGGAGCATGCTTTAGTCAGAAAAATGTAAGCCTCAGAGGAGCAGGAGTTTTAATAAAAGTAATAGTCTAGAAGTGAAAATAAGGAACATTGATGACTCGGAATCACTGCTGGACTTTAAGGTACAGGGATGTGTGAGGATAAACAGTCCCCCCTTGGTGGTTGTTTATCAAGTTTATCATTTGTCCACACCTGAATCTACAGCAAAACCCTTGGCATCTCTTTCACTACAGGGGAAAGTTACTGCCTTCATGGAGAGTCAGTTTCAGCTCAAATGAGGAGGAGGCATGTCCTTTTTTTCTCCTCCTCTATCTCTTGTCTATGGGCAATTATGTCCACTCCTATGGTTTCAATTAACATGTAATTGGTGACTCCCAATACTAGATCTCTAGCTCAGGACTGTGTTTTGGGCTCCCTCCAGGCATGTATAACTTACTGCTCACTGAACTTCTCCATTTGATGTCCCAGTGGCATCTCAAACTCAACATTTCATGACTATCTTTTACCGTGAGATTCACGCACCTCCTGTCTTGCAATGCTTCACGCAGCCCTCTCCTTGATATAGTATAGGTCCTCAATAAATACTTGTAGCATGAATGAGTGAAACGTCTGAGTTAGTGAAACACCATGTGTTTTTTCAGAGCAAGCCTCTTTGGCAGAAGTACCTTCAGAATATAAACTGATTACTAAAGGTTAGTTTGCCTTGTTAAGCCTTTCATGGGCTGTCAGGCTGTAACCTGGGATAATGACATAGGTGGAACGTTCACTCTGACCACTGAGACTACGTTCCTTTAGGTTCACTTGTTTTGTAAATTAGATTTGTCAGGTTAGCAGTTCAAATGAAAGCTCTCTCTCTCTCTTTTTTAACCACTGATCTTTGGCACATTCTAATGAGAGCTGTAGCTCCTGAGTTGTTTCTTCAGCATTGGCATTTAATATGAAAGAAACTGAAAGCTAAAGGGAAACCTCGGGGCTCCAGAACAGCAGGTCTGTCCAGTAACACTATCAGCCCTGTTCTTCAGCTGTGCCTTCAATGAGAAAAGGCTCCGACTACTGCATTGTGCCTGGTGAGGAAAGCTGCGTGAAGGAGATGTCACAAAGGGAAATAGCATCAACTTTCATTCTGAACTTTTTTGTGCCACCTTCAGTCAACTTATGTCATGCTGCCTGCTAATGACATTCCCACCTGGGGACCCCATTGTGAGTGATGTCCTTGATTCCAACTCGTACATTTTAGCTAATTCGAAACCTAGTAAATATTTAGTATCTTTCTCGGAACCAATTAAATGAATGGGAGACATAAAATAGAACTTGCCTTTACCCAAGGAGTCATTCAACCAGAATTTTTATGACAAATAAGGGATTGGAAACTAAGTAAAATATTGAGAGCCTTTAAATACATATAGAAGTGATTCAAATCTGAAATTGCCTGAAGTGATTCTCACCTTATCCTGGAGAGGGCTGCCGTATGAAGTTACTTGTTTAGACTGGTAGCCTTCATTTGCTAGCAAGGGTATTGTATTTTATTGTTCTTTAGATATTTTGAATTTTAAATCAAAACAACAAGAACAGCAACAAAAAATTGTAATGATAAAAAAGGTATTGAACTTTTTTCTGAATGCTACAGGAAACTGGAACATTGTAAAGTGGAACTCATTGCCTCATAGATGAAAAGAGAGAAAACAGCAGTAGTCACAAAGATAAAGTGTAGATAGACTATAGGACTTAAAAGTTTTATTAACAACCATTAAGTTATTGAGTTGGAAAAGGTTGTTTTTGTTGTCATTGGTGGTGGTGGTGGGGTGTTTTTTTTTTTTTTTTTTTTTTTGGCTAGATTGCCAGGACTGAAAAGTCTAACTCCAAGTACTGAACAAACATGCCCTCCCAGACTCATCCATTTAGCAGGTGTTCAATAAATATTATTGATCTGGCTTATTGTCCCAATGATCTCATTTATAAAAATAGCCTGAAAAGGAAATTCCCAGATAATGAATTTCAGTTGTTAACAGTGTTTTTATCTGGAATAGTTCATGAGATCTTAATCAAGGCAGTCTTTATAGTAAACTTCCTGTTCGGGATGTTCTCATGGACTATAAATACGACTATGAAAAGATAATAAATACTCATTTTTATATTGGTTGTAACACACTAAAAAGTCTCATCCTTGAGTTTTAAGAGCGAACACCCTTTTTTTCTTTAGAAGGAAAATGTATTTTATTTTTAAGACATGGATTTTTTTTTTTATGTAGTAGAAGTTTGAGATACAAACACATCTTTGGGATTCAGAGACAGGTTATTGACTTTGAGCCTCATGTCTGGCATTCTCTACTTTGGGAGTCTTGTTTCTGTGCAATAGATATTATGCTGAGTTTACTGTGAATATATTAGAGCATCTAAAGTGCCTATTTTGGACTCTGTTTAACACATTTAATAGGGTCTAACTGTTTATAATTGTGAGTGATGATTATTAGTTCTTGGTGGGGGAAGAAAGAACCAAAATGTTCTGTCCTCTGTCATTAACTCCATGTGGCATTTGCTAATTGTAACTCTCCCATTTCCTTCGCAACAAGCAGGTGACAGGCATGGTGCTGCGGGCTTTATGAGCATTATGGCCTGTGATCCTCACAGCAACTTTAGGAGGGGGTCCTACTCTACTCATTGCTTTGTGAATGAGAGAGCTGCTTAGCGAGGGAATGAGACTCACAAAGGGCACAGGGCCAGTAAAGAGCAGAGCCTTGCCTGACTCCAGAGATTTCAAATGTAGATACCCGGGCTCTATCCCTGGAGGTTCTGTTTCGGTAGTTCTGCATTTGTAACAGGTTCCCCTGGAAGATTTTGAAATGGAGGTCACATAGGGCTGAGTTAACAAGATGGAAGTATTTTCATACTTTGTCTGACCATTTGTTTATTAATTAAATATCACTGAGGTTCTATGCAGTAAGCGTATGGGATGCAAATGTTAGACGGGTGATATTTAAATGCTCCTCTGTTGGTGTTTTGGGTCTGTAATCTCCATAGTGAGAGAAAAAAGTTATTTCAAGTCAGCAGCATTCTGTGAGAACCCGAGTATTGATAGCAGTGTCAGTCGTAGCCACCCGATTCATATGTCTTTTTATATTGTATCTGGAGGATTTTTCCTAAATGAAGACAACTAAAAGCTATATTTAAATAACTTTATGAATAGGGTTCTGATGACTCATATCAATTTTTCCTTCTCAAAGCTCTGTTAAGAGAATAATCTGTTGCATTCAGAATAATCTGAATCAGACCACTTCGGCAGCTCTGACTCAGAGAACAGTCTGCTGTATTTAGATCTGGTTTTCTCTCCTGGTTTTGTTCAAATGCTGTTAATTTTGCATTTCTTGTTTTACACAAGCTTGCACAGGGACATAACATCCTGGAGATTTTAGTCTCATTCTTTGTTTCTGTGTTTACTGAGAGTTGTCTTTAAACATGGTCACGGTCCTTTGGGCTCTCAGGATCCTGCTACCAAACGGTTACTTAAGAGTGGCCTTTTTTGTTCTTCCTACCTCTGCCTTTGAGCTGAGTGCCTGGTGTATTCCCCTGGCTGTACTTCCCACACTCTCTTCTCTGCCTGGGATGACACGAAGGGTCAGGTCCACTCCATTCTGAGGCTTCAGGGGCACCTCGCTACTCCCTGTGTTACTCAGTAAACATCCTCATGCCTGAAGAGAGAGCTTAAAGCTCAAAAGGTATGGGATGTATCACTACGGTAAAATCTAACATCTTTAAAACATGCTTTTCCATTACCAAGAAGAATATAAGTGAAAATATATAGATTAAAACTAACTTGTCATTTCAGGAAAAGTTTTTGTCTGTTCCGAGAGGAGCATTAAACTGCCTTAAATTTGACTTTCTGTTTTCTTATCCAGAGAGATGTCATTGAGATTCATTGGTCCCTGAATCAATTTATACATTACTTTACATTTCCCCACTGCATCTTCTAGAATGGTCCCCACACCAAAGACACTCACAAATTTTATTGCCCCATTGACTGACTTTTTGGAACACGACACAGGCTGACAGATGTTTTCCCAGCCATCTTGGGATTGTATACCACTGATAGAAATTATTAACTTGAAGAAATCAGTAGCTTGAGTATGCCATAAGCACTTACATTCAAGCACAGGTTTTATTGAAAGGAATTACATGAATTTACTTCAGATGGAGGAACAATTTACTTTTCATTGCTTTATTTTATAAACATGAACTTTATAGTTTTCATTGCCATCTTTTTATTGCTTCAAAACACACATTTTATATGCTGCTGACATAAAATTAGCTGTACTCCCAGTTACCTAGTGCTCTAAAGCACAATGAATTTGAGACAGACTGGTAAGGTTTTCTGATCTCTTCTTCAAAGTTCTTTGCTGTGAAGAATGGGAGTAGTATTAGAAGAATGAAGACAAGTAAATGCTCTTCAATTTTTCTTAAGGGAAAAGTTTTCCATAAATTATAGTCTGGGCAAATAAATAATTCTAGGTAAGATTTTAGAATTAATGATCAAAGAAATGGTTGGTGAATAGCCAGCAAAGGAAGCAATGATTCAATATTCAGAGGAAACATTATCAAATTAACCCAGTTTACTTCTTTGTAGGGTTATTAAATCAGTAGGTTAGGGGAATGCCCAAAACAGTGTATTTGAGCTAAAGCAACGCATTGGCCAAGTCTTTCAAGATACCTTTGGGTTAATATGGTGGACGATTAGCTGAGTGTTAATGATATTAGGTGAATACTTGAAAGGCTATATCCAGAGATGATTATTTAGTGCATCAGGGTCATTAGGCAGTTTTCATAAAGGCATATTTTATGATTCTGTTCTTAACCCTGTTATATTCATTTTTTAATGACTGCCAGAGGCAATGTAGTGTAATACAGTTACAGTGATTAGGGCTCAGACTGAGATGAAATCCTGCTTCCACCACTTCTTAGAATGTGATTTTGGGCAAGTTACTGAATCTTTGTAAGCCCCAGTGTCTTCATCTTTAAAATGGTGATAGTAATAGTGTCTGCCTCATTGAGCTCCTGTGAAGGTTAAGTGGGATAAATAATGTGAAGCAGTATCAAAGCACTAACGCATGGTAAATGCTCAAAAATGTTAGTTATTGCTGTTAACTACTTGGATATGGGTACAGAATTCTAAGTCATCAAACTTGTGAGTAGAATAAGCTAGAAGAAAGAGAAGAGCTATTGCATGACAGGATCTTGACTGATGGCAGATGGCCACACTTATACCCTTGACCCCTCTCCTTAAATTCCAGTATCCATGTGGGTGACATTTAACAGTGTGAAGTATTATCAGGAATTCATTTAAGGCCCTGAGTGCATATTCCAAAACTCAAACGACCAAGTATGTATGTAGGATATATAAAAAAGGATACGCAAGAAAGATTGAAGAGCTTTAATTATCAGAAGGCTCAATATGAGTGAGGAGTATGATGTAATCACAAATAAATGAGCAATAATATAAATCAAGCCAGTATTAACACAAGTTGCTACCTAGATATGAAAATACAAAGGTCACTAGTTACAACTCTCAAAGGGTTTTGTTTCATTCTTGAGCACCACAATTTAAGTGACAGATAATCTGGAGTTTGTTCAAAGAATAGTGGCTGAGATGGCAAAAGAACTCAAAACTATGCCACAAAAGGAATATTTGAAATTAAAGGATTCTAACTTGGAGATAAGGAGACATGGATGCTTATGCTGGCTTTTGTCAAAACTGTTAATTTATTGATTCAATGGAAGTTTTTTATAAAGTAATCCCCAATACACTCAGTTCAGGGTTAAATATCACATTTGTAGCATTATATATATAATATATAAAGTTCCCTGTGCTATACAATAGGACCTTGTTGTTTATCCATTCTTTATTCTTTTTTTAACATCTTTATTGGAGTATAATTGCTTTACAATGTTGTCTTAGTTTCTGCTGTATAACAAAGTGAATCAGCTGTATGTACACATATATGCCTGTATACCCTCCTCTTGCATCTCCCTCCCACCCTCCTTTTCCCACCCCTCTAGGTGGTCACAAAGCACGAAGCTGATCTCCCTGTGCTATGTGGCTGCTTCCCACTAGCTATCTACATTTGGTAGTGTATATATGTCCATGCCACTCTCTCACTTTGTCCCAATTTACCCTTCCCCCTTCCCATGTACTCAAGTCCATTCTCTACGTCTGCATCTTTATTCCCGTCCTGCCCCTAGGTTCTACAGAACCTTTTTTTTTTCTTTTTTTCTTTTAGATTCCATATATATGTGTTAGCATATGGTATTTCTTTCTCTTTCTGACTTACTTCACTCTGTATGACAGACTCTAGGTCCATCCACCTCACTACAAATAACTCAATTTCATTTCTTTTTATGTCTGAGTAATATTCCATTGTATATATGTGCCACATCTTCTTTATCCATTCATCTGTCGATGGACACTTAGGTTGCTTCCATGTCCTGGCTGTTGTAAATAGTGCTGCAGTGAACATTGTGGTACATGACTCATTTTGAATTATGGTTTTCTCAGGGTATATGCCCAGTAGTGGGATTGCTGGGTCATATGGTAGTTCTATGTTTAGTTTTTTAAGGAACTTCCATACTGTTCTCCATAGTGGCTGTATCAATTTACATTCCCACCAACAGTCCAAGAGGGTTCCCTTTTCTTCACACCCTCTCCAGCATTTATTGTCTGTAGATATTTTGATGATGGCCATTCTGACCAGTGTGAGGTGATACCTCCTTGTAGTTTTGATTTGCATTTCTCTAATGATTAGTGATGTTGAGCATCCTTTCATGTGTTTGTTGGCAATCTGTATATCTTCTTTGGAGAAATGTCTATTTAGGTCTTCTGCCCATTTTTGGATTGGGTTGTAGTTTTTTTGATATTGAGCTGCATGAGCTGCTTGTATATTTTGGAGATTAATCCTTTGTCCATTGCTTCATTTGCAAATATTTTCTCCCATTCTGAGGGTTATCTTTTTGTCTTGTTTATGGTTTCCTTTGCTGTGCAAAGCTTTGAAGTTTCATTAGGTCCCATTTGTTTATTTTTGTTTTTATTTTCCTTTCTCTAGGAGGTGGGTCAAAAAGGATCTTGCTGTGATTTATGTCATAGAGTGTGCTGCCTATGTTTTCCTCTAAGAGTTTTATAGTGTCTGGCCTTACATTTAAGTCTTTAATCCATTTTGAGTTTATTTTTGTGTCTGGTGTTAGGGAGTGTTCTAATTTCATTCTTTTACAATCAGCTGTCCAGTTTTCCCAGCACCACTTATTGAAGAGGCTGTCTTTTCTCCATTGTACATTCTTGCCTCCTTTATCAAAGATAAGGTGACCATATGTGTGTGGGTTTATCTCTGGGCTTTCTATCCTGTTCCATTGATCTATATTTCTGTTTTTGTGCCAGTACCATACTGTCTTGATTACTGTAGCTTTGTAGTGTAGTCTGAAGTCAGGGAGCTTGATTCCTCCAGCTCCGTTTTTCTTTCTCAAGATTGCTTTGGCTATCCGGGGTCTTCTGTGTTTCCATACAAATAGTGAAATTTTGTGTGCTAGTTCTGTGAAAAATGCCATTGGTAGCTTGTTAAGGATTGCATTGAAGCTGTAGATTGCTTTGGGTAGTATAGTCATTTTCACAATGTTGATTTTTCCAATCCAAGAACATGGTATATCTCTCCATCTGTTTGTATCATATTTAATTTCTTTCATCAGTGTCTTATAGCTTTCTGCATACAGGTCTTTTATCTCCTTAGGTCAGATTATTCCTAGGTATTTTATTCTTTGTGTTGCAGTGGTAAATGGGAGTGTTTCCTTAATGTCTCCTTCAGATTTTTCATCATTAGTGTATAGGAAGGCAAGAGATTTCTGTGCATCAACTTTGCATTAACTTTGTATCCTGTGCTTTAACTTTGTATCCTGCTACTTTACCAAATTCATTGATTAGCTCTGGTAGTTTTCTGTTAGCATCTTTCAGATGATCTATGTATAGTATCACGTCATCTGCAAACAGTGACAGTTTTACTTCTTCTTTTCTGATTTGTATTCCATTTATTTCTTTTTCTTCTCTGATTGCTGTGGCTGAAATTTCCAAAACTATGTTGAATAATAGTGGTGAGAGTGGGCAACCTTGTCTTGTTCCTGATCTTAGTGGAAATGGTTTCAGTTTTTCACCATTGAGAATGATGTTGGCTGTGAATTTGTCATATATGGCCTTTATTATGTTGAGGTAAGTTCCTTCTATGGCTACTTTCTGGAGAGTTTTTATCATAAATTCATGTTGAATTTCGTCAAAAGCTTTTTCTGCATCTATTGAAATGATTTCATGGTTTTTATCCTTCAATTTGTTATTATGGTTTATCACATTGATTGATTTGCGTATATTGAAGAATCCTTGCATTCCTGGAATAAACCCCACTTGATCATGGTGTATGATCCTTTTAATGTGCTCTTGGATTCTGTTTGCTAGTATTTTGTTGAGGATTTTTGCATCAATGTTCATCAGTGGTGTTGGCCTGTAGTTTTCTTTTTTTTGTGACATCTTTGTCTGGTTTTGGTATCAGGGTGATGGTGGCCTCATAGAATGAGTTGAGGAGTGTTCCTCCCTCTGCTATATTTTGGAAGAGTTTGAGAAGGATAGGTGTTAGCTCTTTTGTAAATGTTTGATAGAATTCACCTGTGAAGCCATCTGGTTCTGGGCTTTTGTTTGTTGGAAGATTTTTAATCACAGTTTCAAGTTCAGTGCTTGTGATTGGTCTGTTTATATTTTCTGTTTTTTCCTGGTTGAGTGTTGGAAGGTTGTGCTTTTGTAAGAATATGTCTATTTCTTCCAGGTTGTCCATTTTATTGGGATATAGTTGCTTGTAGTAATCTCCCATGATCCTTTGTATTTCTGCAGTGTTAGTTGTTACTTCTCCTTTTTCGTTTCTAATTCTGTTGATCTGAGTCTTCTCCCTTTTTTTCTTCATGAGTCTGGCTAATGGTTTATCAATTTTCTTTATCTTCTCAAAGAACCAACTTTTCATTTTTATTGATCTTTTCTATCGTTTCCTTCATTTATTTTTCATTTATTTCTGACCTGATTTTTATGTTTTCTTTCCTTCTGCTAAGTTTGGGGTTTTTTTTTGTTCTTCTGTCTCTAATTGCTTTAGGTGTAAGTTTAGGTTGTTTATTTGAGATGTTTCTTGTTTCTTGAGGTAGGATTCTATCGCTATAAATTTCCCTCTTACAACTGCTTTTGCTGTGTCCCATAGGTTTTGGGTCGTCATGTTTTCATTGTCATTTGTTTCTAGGTATTTTTTGATTTCCACTTTGATTTCTGCAGCGATCTCTTGGTTATTTAGTAGCATATTGTTTAGCCTCCATGTGTTTGTATTTTTTACAGTTTTTTTTCCTGTAATTGATATCTAGTCTTATAGCATTTTGGTCAGAAAAGATACTCCATACAATTTCAATTTTCTTAAATTTATCATGGCTTGATTTGTGACCCAAGATATGATCTGTCCTAGATAATGTTCTGTGAGCACTTGAGAAGAAATTGTATTCTGTTGTTTTTGGATGGAATGTCCTATAAATATCAATTAAGTCCATCTTGTTTAATATGTCATTTAAAGCCTGTGTTTCCTTATTTATTTTCAATTTGGATGATCTATCCATTGGTGAAAGTGGGGTGTTAAAGTCCACTACTATGATTGTGTTACTGTCGATTTCCCCATTTGTGGCTGTTAGCATTTGCCTTATGTATTGAAGTTCTCCTATGTTGGGTGCATAAATATTTACAACTGTTATATATTGTTCTTGGATTGATTCCTTGATCATTATGTAGTGTCCTTCTTTGTCTCTTGTAATAGTCTTTATTTTAAAGTCTATTTTGTCTGATATGAGAATTGCTACTCCAGCTTTCTTTTGATTTCCATTTGCATGGAATATCTTTTTCCATCCCCTCACTTTCAGTCTGTATGTGTCCCTAGGTCTGAAGTGGATCTCTTGTAGACAGCATATATACAAGTCTTGTTTTTGTATGCATTCAGCAAGCCTGTGTCTTTTGGTGGGAGCATTTAATCCATTTACATTTAAGGTAATTATAGATATGTATGCTCCTATTACCATTTTATTAATTGTTTTTGGTTTGTTATTGTAGGTCTTTTCCTTCTCTTGTGTTTCCTGCCTAGAGAAATTCCTTTAGCATTTTTTGTAAAGCTGGTTTGGTGGTGCTGATTTCTCTCAGCTTTTGCTTGTCTGTACAGGTTTTAATTTCTCTGTGAAATCTGAATGAGATCCTTGCTGGGTAGAGTAATCTTGGTTGTAGGTTTTCCCCTTTCATCACTTTAAATATGTCCTGCCACTCCCTTGTGGCTTGCAGAGTTTCTGTTGAATGATTAGCTGTTAACCTTATGGGGATTCTCTTACATGTTATTTGTTGCTTTCCCCTTGCTGCTTTTAATATTTTTTCTTTGTATTTTATTTTTGATAGTTTGATTAATATTTGTCTTGGTGGATTTCTCCTTGGATTTATCCTGTATGGGACTCTCTGAGCTTCCTCGACTTGATTGACTATTTCCATTCACATATTAGGGAAGTTTTCAACTATAATCTCTTCAAATATTTTCTCAGACCCTTTCTTCTTCTCTTCTTCTAGGACCCCTGTATTTCGAATGTTGGTGCATTTAATGTTGTCCCAGAGGTCTCTGAGACTGTCCTCAATTCTTTTCATTCTTTTTTCTTTATTCTGCTCTGCAGTAGTTATTTCCCCTGTTTTATCTTCCAGTTCACTTATCTGTTCTGCCTCAGTTATTCTTCTATTGATTCCTTTTAGAGAATTTTTAATTTCATTTATTGTGTTGTTCATCATTGTTTGTTTGCTCTTTAGTTCTTCCAGGTCCTTGATAAATGTTTCTTGTATTTTCTCCATTCTGTTTCCAAGATTTTGGATCATCTTTACTATCATTACACTGAATTCTTTTTCAGGTAGCCTACTTATTTCCTTTTCATTTGTTTGGTCTGGTGGGTTTTTACCTTGCTCCTTCATCTGCTGTGTATTTCTCTGTCTTCTCATGTTGCTTAACTTACTGTGTTTGGGGTCTCCTTTTCTCAGCCTGCAGGTTCGTAGTTCCCATTGTTTTTGGTGTCTGCCCCCAGTGGGTAAGGTTGGTTCAGTGGGTTGTGTAGGCTTCCTTTTGGACAGGACTGGTGCCTGTGTTCTTGTGGATGAGCCTGAATGTTGTCTTTCTGCTGGGCAGGACCACGTCTGGTGATGTGTTTTGGGGTGTCTGTGAGCTTAGTATGATCTTAGGCAGCCTCTCTGCTCATGGGTGGGGTTGTGTTTCTGTCTTGCTAGTTGTTTGGCATGGGGTGTCCAGCACTGGAGCTTGCTGGTTGTTGAGTGGAGCTGGGTCTTAGCGTTGAGACGGAGATCTCTGGGAGAGCTCTCGCCAGTTGACATTATGTTGGCCTGGGAGGTCTCTGGTGGACCAGTGTCGTGAATTCGGCTCTCCCACCTCAGAGGCTCAGGCCTGACAGCTGATTGGAGCACCAATACCCTGTCAGCCACGTGGCTGGAGAAGGTGGGCTATGAGTTGGGTGTCAGCCACTGCCCTCTTGTAGCTGTGTCTCAGCTGTCTCCAAAGGCCACCCAGATTCATGGGGTCATTCCACCATTCCTCAGAACTTACACATGCCAGTCTGGGATTTGTAGATGTCCTCCTGATACTCTTCATTGAAATATCTTGCATTCATTGTGGTGAAAGATATGCTAATAGTGTTGGTTCTCTTCAGTTCAGAGAGTGGGAGAGTCTGAGCCTTCATGTGGCCAAGTCAGGAGCAGCTGGCCAAAGGTCTCAAAGTGATAAGATTTCAGATTCCAAGAAGGCTTTCTGCAGCACCTGAGCAGTAGTCCCAAGCAGTTGCTCTGCTCAGCTGCAGCACTCTGACCGGGGAACTCGGTGAAACCCTTAAACGAGGATTTCTGGCGGCCCCTGAGCCTGACTTGCCCACCCAGGCAAGGAGCTGAGGAGAGCGTCTCTCGGCCCCATCTCACCAGAGGAGCAGACACCTGGAAGCTCTGTGTTCCTGTTTTGCTAGTTGTTTTGCAAGGGGTGTCCAGCACTGGAGCTTGCTGGTCGTTGAGTGGAGCTGGGTCTTAGCAATGAGATTGAGATCTCTGGGAGAGCTCTTGCCAATTGGTATTATGTGGGGCCGGGAGGTCTCTGATGGTCCAGTGTCCTGAAGTTGGCTCTCCCACCTCAGAGCTCAGGCCTGACACCCGGCTGGAGTACCAAGACCCTGTCAGCCACACGGCCAGGTATGTGGGGAGTTTCTTGTCTTTTGGGAAGTCTGAGGTCTTCTGCCAGCATTCAGTAGGTGTTCTGTAGGAATTGTTCCACATGTAGATGTATTTTTGATGTATTTCTGGGGAGGAAGGTGATCTCCACATTTTACTCCTCCACCATATTGAAGGTCCTCCCTGTAGCACATTGTTGAGTCTCTTCACAAGAATATTCATCACCCATGTATTCCCATCATGATGTCACTTTTCTGAGCCTCTGCAATACCTGGTTGGGGTTGTTTTCATGGACACATCCATATAGTTTAAACGTGTATGTTATTACTGGTTTCCCCATTCTCTCCCCTTGCTCCCCCCTACCACCCCCCCACACATTGAGAAATTAATGAAAACCTGGAGTGGCTCTTGTTACAGTAATGAGTTCCTTGTTACTATACTGTGTTCAAGTTCAGACTAAACGACCATTTTGAAACTGTATAGGAGATTTAAAGGTAACTTGTGTTAGTGGATCAAATTACCTGTAATACCTTTTCCAGTCATGTGTTCTAAAATATGAACTAATCATAGAGTACTGCATATTTTAACCATCTGATATTTCATACCTTATGCTGGGGATAGGTTGAAGGTATAGTAGGAAGAAATGTATATTTTGGGCTAAATGTTATTCTAATTTTAGATGGGCAATAGGTGTGGGACTCTTTGGTTTATAAACTCATTCCGATTTTACCTAAGTTTTAAAGTATGTAGATTTATCATCGGTAATTAAAGGGGTGAGACTATTCTTTGTTGAATATGGCCAGTTTCTTGAATTCTGGGAGCAAATTTTGCATCTTTCATGATTTTTCTTCCATGACCAAGAGGTCTAATAATAACTGTGTTAATGATATCACATTTTACATTAATTTGGCACATTAGCTTTTATAGATATATTTCCATACACATTATCTTATTTAAAAATTCTCCCAGCTGACCTCTTAAGCAGATAATGAAACTGAGACTCAGTTTGATGATTGCCTGAAGTTTCATGGCTAGCAAAGGACAGATCCAGGACCAAACCCTCATTCTTTCCAGCCGGACTTTAATTCTTTTTCTTTCTTTGACCTAATGGTTTTAGATGTCAGCAATTTTATCAGTGAGAAGGGACTTTTCCCTTCAGCTGGAAAAAATTGCCTTTCCCTTTCACAGTGTCCTTTTGCTTTATTGTGAAGTATATTTGTAGAACAATGCCAGCTTTGAAATGTCATGTACTTCAGGTGCAGAAATTGTGGCCTGCTTGAAGTGATGTCATGATGTTTGCCTGAGGAAGTGGATGTCACTGCTTAGGTTATGGAGGCCATGAGTTGAGCCTGACCAGTTAGGCTGCACAGGGAGTTTGGTCAGGTGTATGAGGCATGCCACGTTCTCTAGGGATGAGGCCTTTATAGCCTATACCTAAGGAACATTTCAGAAATAATGGTCCAGCATGAGTGAGTTAAGAAGATCATCTGTAGGCATGGGGATTGGGATGAAGTATTGTATCTGGGACATCTGATGGCAGGTGTGATCTAGTTACAGATACTATGATTAGAAGCATACCTTGGGGTATGGCCAGTGTGACTCAGACAGTGCAGTGGGAAACAGGAATAGGGGAGAGAAGGTCACGAGAGGGACCAGTGTTGAAATTTACCAGAGTTGAGATCCTCAGCTTGGAAAAGAATCCCCAAGAATGTGTAGAGGTTTTAGTGTGATGAGTGACAGCTATGTGAAGTCAGCAGCAGGATTGGAAGAATGCAGGATCAGGAGGTTAGATGGGCCATTCCAGCTGAAAAATAACAAAACAATTGATTAATGTGGACTTTTAGATTTTTACATTGTTTCTAGGTTTTTATGTGTGTTTCAAAATATTAGTACTTTTTAGTGTTAAATGATCAAATATTTTACTGTTTTGTTTTTTCAACCGATCTAAGTTTAAGCTTAAATGGGAAAATATCAGGGAAAAAGCAGACAACATATTGAAACATATTCCCCCTTTTTTAGTAAAATCATTTTTTAATTTGAAAGTAATAAATGAACATGCTAAAACATAAAAATATTAAAACACAGGCTTTTCTAGGTTCAAATTGAGATAACAAAAATAATACAAAGATTTTCCAGATTCATGGCTTAGAAATGCTGAATAAAACACTCTAAAAATTTTCTTAAATTCATAGCTGAGCATTCAAGAAAGAAATCCCCAGCTGCCATAAATACAGAGAAAACCAGATCAGAATGTGTGAACTAGGGCTAAGTCTGCTCTATGGGGAGACCTGGGGACAGGACACAGGGCCTTCTGCCTGAAGAAGGCAGAGTAGAAATGAGATCCCAGCAGTGAAATGTACCTGGAAAATTACTGGGAATCTCATCTCTGCTTGGTTTATGAGTGCCAAAAAGTCTTTCCTGAGGGACTTCCCTGGCGGTCCAGTGGTTAAGACTCTGTGTTTCCAGTGCAGGGGGCGTGGGTTCCATCTCTGGTCAGGGAACTGAGATCCCACACGCTGCATGGCGCAGCCAAATTAAAAAAAAAAAAAGTCTTTCCTGAAAAATCTAAACTTTAAGACTATGTTTTGAACATAATTCCCTTCCTATAAATTGATTCTACCAACCTCACTATCTTCATAAGTGTAATAAAGTATAAAACTACTTAGAGTTTTTGGCAAAAATTTTCTATATAAATATGAATACATACACAAAATAATATGAAAAATATGTTCATTGGCCAGTTTCAGTGTTCAAAGGGGACATTTGAAGATGTGTTAGATGCCTGGCTCTTAATCTGGACTCTTAGGGCTCCTTGACAACAGGGGCGTGTGTGTGTGTGTGTGTGTGTGTGTGTGTGTGTGTGAAGAGGTAATGTTTGAGCTATCTTTAGTACTTCAAAATATGGTTCTCTACTTCAAATGGTTTATACATCAGAGATAAAGATGCATGGGCTATTAAATAGAATTTTTAAAGTAATACCCAAATTATATCAAAACATTGGTTTCATCAAAAAATAGTTATTTGGAAATACACTTAAGCGTCAAAAGCTTTTAAATAATAAATTAGTTGACATCAAGAATCTTTAAAGGCCAACACAGGGCAAATCCTATTGTCTCTCTATCATGAAAGTTAATAGCACACACAGTCTCTGTGCAATATGAGGGAAGCCACTAGGTGATACTTAGTTTGAAGAGTTGAAAATATACAGAACTATATAAAATGAGTAGTGAGTTGATGATAAGAGTTATACCCATCATCCCTGGAGCTCTAGTATTGTACTATTCCCATGCTGAAAGGTCTACCAATGAGCTGTCAGTCAGTCGTTGAGTCCATACAACTCCTAGGACTATCACCTGACAATGATATCTGACTAGTGTCAGGCATGCCTAAGGCTCCCTTACCTAGATTATCCTCTGCTCCTTTTTTGACAGCTCCAGAATGGAGTTTGTTTCCTACATTTAATGGATTTGTCATAAACCTTAATTGAATCTTCCAGATAAAAGAAATCGAGGACAACTTCAATAGTATAGTCTGTAGACTTGCTGGATTCCTCAAGACCTGCGTATCAATCCGGGCACTCAGAAGATGGGCTGGGATAATTGCAAATCATTCTTATTAGGTCCAAAGTATAAATCCTTTTTGGTCTTTCTAAAGGTTCAGACTTATGATTTTAGGGAGGAAAAGGATTTCAGTAAAAGAATTTGTAGTTGGAGGGTCAAATTCTCTAACCATTTTTATTTTTTTGCTGAAAGAATATCAGATAACATTTAAGAATCAAATTTACTATTAGGACACATACTCCTTAGGCAAAAACCATTTTGCAGATACAACATAATCACTTTTTGAAATGAGAAACAATAATTTTAGTTTATTTTTTAGAGTGTTTTTCAAGGACAGGATAACCAAATACGTGCATACTCAAGACACTATCATCTTAATCATGAAAAACTTTAAAATTGTGTAGGGTATTTAGAATATTAACTGCTGTTAAAACAGTAGTTAATATTCTAAATATTGAGGCTGAGCCATTTTACTGCTCAGCCTCAAGTGTCTGATCAAATATTTTTATGAACTGACAAAAGAGCATTTTGGATTCATATATTAGGATTTAAAATTGTATCAAAGAGCACCTGCATCTGAGAGCCCAATGTAGTCTATTATTTCTTTCCTATGGTCAGTATTTTTCCTATTATGAGTAAGAAGAAAAACAGAAGAAAACATTGAAACTTTATAAAATGAACTATTTCTATAAAGTGCTTGTTTATTCAGTCTTAGAAATCTTGGGTATAATCAAATCAGTTGTATTTTTGACAGTTGTTTCTGAAGTTATATTATGCAAAACCAAGATTTCTGTGGAATGGGAAAAACACTCTAGAGCAATACTAGTTTTCTAGCAAAACAGTGATGATTGATGTGGAAAATTCATACCTAAAGATATAGGGATATTTTGCT